>NC_143404.1:69650306-70275306 GCF_052110815.1 Crocodylus siamensis
CTGTCAGCCCAGATTCATTATCTCAACAGCTGAGGATATGACTCTCTGATAGGATAGAGGAAGAAGGAAATTTAGGTCATACAGCAGCACCCTTGGACTCGGTAGACTTAACCTGGAATTTAAAACTTCTGTGGTTTAAGCTCCAAAATATTTGGGCGATGCCTCTCACAAGCTCATGTTCCCATGAAAAGACCCAGACTCAGATACATGTCTCTTGTGCAAGAGTGTGATAACAATGCTAGTTCTTGATAGAGTGGGCAATAGAAATGTTGCTTGGGTGTTATGACAGCAACCAATGTCTCTTGGGATCATCTCAACAAAATTAAGCCAAACCCCATTGACTTTAGTGGCCTTTTAACCCCTCTGAAAAGTGCACTGCTTATTTAGGTCTCCAACCCCTTGGTCATTCGGTTTGGGCCTGGATACATATATATATATAGCTTATCAAAATGACAGCTAAGAGCAACAGTGATGTAGCAGCCTGCAGATATTTCCAGCATGTCAAATGAGGACACAGGAGGCAAAAGCAGTCCAGACTATAGAGCAGGTCTAGAGAGTCTCATAAAAAATGCCTCCATTAGAACCAAGCACTCACAGAAATATATTGCTTTGCATGACTGTTGCATTGGGAAACCCAAGTTCAGACCCATGCCCTTTCTTTCCTGAGCTGGTCCAAGAGCTTGAACTGGGGCCACCTTCATTCCAGGCCAGTGTCCTAAGCTCCAGGCTAGTGAGACTTTCTGCAATAAATAAATAAATCAAAATCTCACTTTTGCTCTTCCCCAGAAGGAGAACACATATTGAAGTCTCCCATTGTTTTTCAAGATGAAATAATTCCTTTCCAGCCAGCCCCATCTGAAAGATTTGAGCCCAGTGGCCCTGTAAATAATAGTGGGAAGTTATTCAGTTGTTTAATATAAAAGTATGACAAATAGTTATAACATTTTAAGTTCACTGTGATCCTCTTTAACAGATACAAAGACAATGATACACTGACTGTGAGTAGTACTAATAGCTTGCAAGTCCCTTAATTATCATGGAACATAAGGTCAGCCCGATGGAAAGGCTATAAGGGATAGCATTAATTCAGGGTATATGCAGCTCCTACTTCTTATCCTCAAACAGGAGGACCAGGACCAAGGGGTGCAAAGGGGATGTCTGGAGCAAGTCGGGAAGGAGTCCAAGGACCCAGGGGACGAGCAGGTAAGGGAATTTAGTCCATTTACTTCAGGGGCAATTTGGGTTTTCATCTAGGGTGCAGAAGGATGTTGAGCAAACTGCACCTGGCATGCTTGTTGCAATACAAGAGCCAAGCAGCCTTCAGCACTTTAAGACTTCCAAGTGAGGCAGATTAACTCGAATTCATCTACTTTGAGGCTTGCTTCCTCTTCATGAGAAACATCTCACCACCGTCAGAGAGAGAATACTGCACTAGACCATTCATGGGTCCTATTCAATTTTGCAGTCCCCCTCTTCCTAGGACCCACTGGGCAATGCTTTCCAAGGACCTCCCCCTTGCCTAAACAGTTGTTGGATTGTAGGTACTAGTTCCCAGTGTCTGAATGTACATATATTAGGCCATTGTGCGTTAGCTGCATGGTCTGTGCAGAGTGATCATTTTGCCAATGCAAAGGCAGGTTTTGGGCGCACAGACTCTGATGCTGAGATGACATAAAATGAGCTGAGGATGTGGCCCATGAAGTGGAAGGCTTTTTGACAATCTGGCTCTGTTCCCATCTGCTTTAGTTGTGTGATTTGGGTAAGAGCAGGGTCCAAGAAGAGAACCCAATAGAAAATAGCATTGCAGTGGGTTTTTATGTCTGTGCTTGAGCTGGAACTGCATAAAAAGCTGGACCAGCATGTCTTGATCTGTAGTTTTCAGTGCTGATCCAGTGGGACTCCCAAATCTTAATCTCCTGCTCAGCAGGTACTGGAAGCTTTCCTAGGGGCAAGATGGGTACATCCTTTCTAGCCTTCCCCACCCAGAATGACAGTGGCCACTTCATGCAGCTCTTTTGGTGCTGGCAAGGAGAGGCTGTGAAGTGAGGAAGCGGTCCTCATAGCTTCATTAGTATGCAGAGATTTTTCAGCTTAATCCTTTCACAACAGGAAGGAAGCATCTCGCAGATAATTACCAGTAGAGTCACAAGCTGACAGAAGATAGGTATTGCCCAGCTACAGCCAAAGTTAGATCCTGTGCTGCTTCTGTTTTAGGACCACCAGGAGAAGCCGTTGTAGGGAAACCAGGTCCGAACGGGGCCCCTGGAAGTGCTGGCCCACGTGGCTTTCCTGGTGACAGAGGCCAGCCAGGGGAGCCTGGCTATCCAGGGGGCTGCAATCTCTCTGGATGCTATGGGGCACGTACCAGAGGTAAGTCCCAATTATTTTTAATATAAAAGGTCATAATTTAGATTCTGCTCTATACAGGTGTCTTCAGCTTCCTAGCTTAGCAGTCTTTGACAGCTGTATCCCCTCTGGGCTCCTCTTCAAGGACAGTTAGTCCTGAAGAACATCCTTTTCCTAAGCCCCTAACATGCTTGTTCAAGCAAGGAGGATAAGAGGGGCTCCGACTGGACGCCGAATGTTCAACACTTGGTCATTTCACCGTGTCCAACTGCCTAGCTCTGCTCTTTACTTAGATAGCCTCATCTCATTCAGATATTTTGCCCCACTTTTAACACAAGACCTTATGCCACAGACTAGAGGAACTCGCAGGACTTGGATTGCATGGAAAGGAGAAGTAGATCAGCTTTGACACGCTCCCCGTTTCATCTCTCATGAAGGGCATGGGGGAAATTCTTCCTGGGAACTGCCTGCACCTGGCTTCTGCAAGCTGCTGGCCTCTCTACCGTTTTCTTTTATAATGGCCCATCAAGGGTGAAGAGCTGTCCTGCAGTATATGTGCATTCTGCAAAGCTATTATCTAAGGTGCGGTGGCCAGTAGGCCTAGCAATAACTGCATTTCAAAAGAGCACTTGAAATGCTCCCCTTAAGCTAGACACATTTTTCCATCAGCCTAGGTATAGTGTTTAAATGAGCCAAGTCACACATGACTGGCCATGGGGAGTCTCCAGGATCGTCTCGGTCTCTTCCTCTTTCCCCAGCCCCTTTGTATCTGTAAAGCAAAGGAAAGTGCTACAAGACTTCTGCTTCAGGACAGTATTTGCACTCAGCTTTTCAGCTGACCCAGGGCTTGGTTCTCCATCTATCCCGACCACTTTAAAAATCCACTTTGCTACCTTAAAAAGATGCTTCTGCTTCATCCTCATGATGGCTGTCTCTCTCAAGAAAGATTTTTTTCCCCCTCCATACTTAGCCACCAAGCTCAGTCCTTCATCAGATTAGTGCATCTTATTGGCTGAAAGCATGAGCAGTCTAGTAAAGGGATTAGGAGGTTGTGCCTGCTAGAGCTGGGGACTGCACTTGGTGACCCAGAATGCCCCTTTCCAGTCCATGTTCCTTGGGGTATTTTCATGGTACACTGCACAGGACAGATGTCACAATTCCTAAATATACCTCCATGAGTCACACAGGAAGAAACACAGAAAAGCTTTGGTGCATGATGGGAGATTTGGAAGGAGGGAGGAGGGATATATTCTGAGTACTTTGCATTGATACTCCTGTTTTTGTCTCCAAACACAGATTTCATCCCATGATGGTTGGTTGATGGGCTGCTTGCACAGTTCTTTCCTTTGGAGACCTCGGCCTGAATCTTCTATATATAAACTGCAATTTGAACACCAAATGTGTATTCCCCCCTCCCCACTTGCATTGAATTTTTGTATGGGTGCAGAGTTTCAAAACTAGAGTCCCCAAACCAAATTGTAAATCGATTATCCTCTCTTTCATGCCCGTTTCCTTTATTATCTACAAACATTTGAATTGGGCAACTGCTGCGACTGAACTGATGTCCTACAACAGGATTAAGAAGCACAGTCAAGAGGTTCAAGCTGTTAGATTTGCCAGAGGGGTTGAGCCAACAGAAGCATTAATGGTATTGAAATGTTCAGAAACAGCTGGGATGAATCTCTCATATTTGTCCACTTGTGATTGATTTATCAGCCACGGCTGTTGCTGAGAGCAGTGGTATAAAGTGCTAAAAATGCAATTTCTTACAGTGGGAGCAATGCCATGTTACCTAGTCGGGTACAATGGCACAGAGTTTAACATCATTTCTACTGTCTTTGGAGCAATACTGGGGTCACCCTCCCAGTGTCACTGTATATCCAATTACTGAACAATGGGGTCGCCTCTTCCCAGGAATGCTGAAAGCCCCATGACTTGAGATGTATTCAACTAGACTAGATTAGAAAAAAGCACTAGAAAATATAGAGTGCAATGGACTGCGTTTGAGCAGGCATCCTGGGCCTTATCCACTCCTGCTTACGTTGCCATATTAACACTTATACACTATCATATAAAACACCGTGTAGTGCTAGGCCTTGCTTTTACCAATGTGATACAGAGGGAACTGTTACTAGATGACATTGCATGGCCGATAATCCATCAACACGTAATAACACCAAATTGTGTTGATACTAGTAATATGAAGACTTAATTGCAATTTGTTTGCTATGGTTTTATCCTGTGCCAGCTTCTTCTGCCCCCAGTGTTGACTGCTGTCAGGCTATTGCTTCGGAAACTGGACTGACACAAAGAGGAGGACATCCCATGAGCAAAGCGGCACCAGCCTTTGTACAAGTAGCAAGAGGCAAGAAGGATCAGTGCAGATTTTCAACAAAACTTAGACTCACAAAGCAGAGGGTATACATTACCATGCATTTACATGTGCATGTTCTTCTGACTATCCACGAGTTGTTTAGCTGTGCATACACATGGCTAATCGTGGTAGAGTTTGTACTTGCCACTGTGCTATTTGCACCTGCGCTGTTGGCAAGCGTGCATGGCTAACTTCTGAAATCTTAACCCAGACCGATCCAAGAGTTTGGAGTCTGGTTGCTGGGCACCCCACAATACCCAAGATAGAAGTTTTTAAAAATTAAATGGCTTAGACCTTTAGCTAAATATTATTCGGTAGCCTTAATGAAGTCTGCTGCTGCTTCCTGTAGGCATCCGTCCATCTCACGAGACAGTAGAATTACACTAAGCGAGGCATCGGCTCGCTGAAAGTAATCCTCACTTGAAAGATGAAGCACAGCTTTAATCAGCCCAGATTTGTATAGACAGTCATGAGCCAGGTACAGGACAATTCACAAAACACAGAAAAGCGATCAGTACATCCTATAAATATTTAGAATAATTTTAATTGGACTCCATTAACTTCAACACTACTAGTTCTCTAGGGCTCTCTAGAACCCACTCCCTAGGGTGACTATTTGAAGTACGATCTGCCTTCTCTACTGTAAATATAGAAAAGCGGAGAGAAATAATACTTCTGTAGAGGTGGCCTTTCCTAGTTCCTTAAAAGCTTGCCAATTCTGCTTTAAGTGGCACTTCTGCAAAAGGTAATCTTTACAATTTAGACCAAGTGTCATCAGGGCAAGATCCCCAGGCAGAAGAAAAAGGAGAGAGAAGAGGAACAGAAATACAAATCATGGAGGCCATGCTTAAAACAAGATGCACTTAATGGGCTAGACATAGTTGCATACAAGTTGTTACATCTGAGAATGCTTTGATTTGTAAAGGTCAAGGAGCTTTTGTTTTTTCTGCTTCTGCTTTTCAAGGAAAGGGGAAAGAGTCTCAGAATAAGTCTCCAGGCCCTACATGAACTTGTGTGCTGAACGCTTCTTTGTTTCTGTTGTATATTAAACTTCTTGAGAAACAAAACACTTCAGAGGAGGGCTGCGCTCTGGGAAAGGAAAAGGGTTGGAAAAGGGCTTTCTGTGCACTTTTAGAAAGAAATCGAAATTGTGTCCATAAAAACCTTGTGGGCTGTGGAAAGCAAGTCACTTCATGAGCCCAGCACGCCGCTGGGCAGATAAGGGCATGGGTGTCTGTGGAAGAAACAGACCCGATTCCCTCTTCATACTTGCAGTTTTGCAAGAGCAAATTATTTGATGCATTTCTGTTTAAAGCCATCTCTCGAGGGCATCATTAATATCACTTATGGACCTGGCTAGTGGCTAGACCCGAGTAGCATTAGTTTTGTCTGGTCATTGGAGACACACCAGGGATCATGTTTTAAACATCTGGTCCCACGTGGAATATTGCAGGGGGATCCAAACAGGGAACGGATGCATTTGAGCTCCAACATACGGCTCTTGGGGAATATTATCTGTACAGCCGCTCAGGTGTTACAGGCGAGATGTGAACAGCTTTGGTAAAAAGGTAACTTTTGGGAATTATAGTTACCCTGAACAAATCAAGATGACAGGACTCAGGGCAGCAAACAGTGGAAAGTCATCCTACATAAAGACACAGTGAAAAGTCCCAAGCACGAGGAGGGAAGATGCATTCATTCCTGGAGGAAGGAAGGAAGTCCCCCAGCTCTGCCCCCAGGCTGGCTAGTTTTCTGATGGGCATGACGTGCTCAGAATAAGAATTGGGGAAAGTGGCAGATTGAAAACCTGCAAGTGATAAGACTGGAAAAGAACTGGGTACTATTCAAACAACTGCAGCTGGGAGTAGGAGCGTCCAGCTCCAAACAGATGACTCACGCACAGATGGGATTACCGTGCCAGGGATGCCCTGTCCACCAGCCACAGAAATTCAGCCATTCATTAGAAGTGGCAGCTGAATACAAATACTAACAGGTCCTTCCACGTGTATTTGGGTGTGAGAAGGGGATAAGCTAACAGCTCTCTCTCTAAAATGATGTGGTTGTATTCATGGAAACCACAAACCAAAAAAAAAAAATCATGCATCTCCTGCAGTTAGCCAGCATACGCTGGTTGCATCACACTTCGAAGGAAATGCTTGTCTACATCCTGTGTTTGTAGTACAAGATCAGACTCATTCAAGAAGTGAAAGGGAGTTTATTTTTATTTTTGTGTTAATGGGCAGAACCTCCATTTGTTAAGAGCCATCTGCAATACGCTTGCCAGAGAGAAGGACTTCAGACTACCAGTCAATGAAATCAGCGGTGAGCCAATTACTGCACACTGTGAATGTCATGATCAGGTCCTAAATTACACATGATTAAGTGACAAATTACTGCATTTCTGTAGCTATAGAAATGCAGCATTTCACAATGACTGCATTGTATTATTACACACCAACTCTATATATGGGAAAAAGTGCTGCTTCATGTCATAGACCATTTTTTTCCTTTTCCAGTGGCAATTCATACAGGTACCCAGCTAGTAACTGTAGGACAGAGCACAGCATTAAGTGATGGGCAAGAGAGACAAGTTTTCCAAGGAGATTAGAAAATCAGTGATATATGGCTAATGCTGTTCCAGGTTTGGGGGGTGGGGACTAAGGCCAAGGCTTTCAAACCAGCACTGTCAATATAATGTGGAGGGAATTTAAGCAGAGCAGAGAAAAGCCAGAGGCTGAAACAGGGGAAAGCTTTCAAAAAAAGAATCAGGGCCAAAATGTATTTCACTGGTAGTTTTTTTATTTATTTATTTTTTTTATATAAAGATGTTAATGAATAATGATACCATTTACTCATGAATATTCAATCTCTCATTCCCCTGATGATGAGCCCAACTAATCATTTTCTCTGTTGTACCTGTCTTTAATATGACTCGTACTTTTCTGGCTTCATTTATCACTTTTAAATGTAAACTGCAGTTAAAAATAGTGCCGTGCATTACAAGTGCAATGTTAAAAAGGAAAAAAAAAGAAAAGAAAAAAAAAAATCACTTGCCTATTTTCCAATGGGAATTGCAGCCTGAGAGGCTTAAATCATGTAAATAAGCATTGCTCAGGCAAGTAGAAGACTAGACAGGACTGATAGGCTGCTTATTTTACCTTAGTCTGTAGAGAATAGATTGGAGAATGTAGAAAGGGGTCTTTTGACAGGGAAAGTTTTCATCATTCCTTCATTACCACCAAAAATAGCTGGTAGTTTTTTTGGGTTTTTTCCCCCCGCCTCTCAGAGTCTCCACTGGTCTCCTAGGCAGACAAGGTTTGTTGGGTAAGTGTGATCTCCTTTATCAGACCAACTAAATAGTTGGAAAAATTGTTCTTTGCAAGCTTTGGGCTACAAACGCCTTTCTTCAGGCGTCGGGAGAACCTGTAGTTCCAGGAGAGCACAAACACCAGCAGACTCTCCCTATGCCTGGAGAAAGGCATTTGTGCCGAAAAGTTTGCAAAGAACAATTTTTCCAGCTATTTAGTTGGTCTAATAAGAGATCACATCTACCCAACCACACCTGCCTGTGTCCTTACACCAACACAGCTACAACCAAACACTGGGATCCCATGCATTCAGCCTGTTTTACTGGCCCTTATCTTTCCATCTACACAAGAGATGGGGGAAGCTTTGTTCCCCCAAGGTCAGGAGTTTCATAGATGTTAGGGGCTAGAAGGGGTTTGTATTTGTTCTCCGAGCTTTCTCCAGCTGCTGAAAGTTCATGTGGGATTTGCTGTAGGACAAATTAGGGAAGGGTCTGTTTTTCAGGGATGCATAGGGCTGTAGGACTGAAAGTCTATTTGAGAATGCTTTAAGGCTTTTTTTTTTCCTGCATGAGATTGTTTAGGTGTTTTGTTCACACCTCCCCCGACCTGCTATAAACACTGATTAGTGCTATTTTTTTTATAGTCGCCTCCCCAGACATCTCAATGAAGATACATGAGGCTGTGTAAAGAGGGCCCCCATTAAGCTACAGGTAAAAACAATCTGGTAATTGCTACAACCCACAAAATAACATACAACTGCTTCACAAGCTCATCAGAGCAAAGGTTATAAAAGAAGTGGAGTCTCCTGTGGTTCAGTGGTAGACTTTGCCCCACTTGGGTTCAGCTCCTGGACACTCATACAACTACAGCCATAGAGGCACCAGATATCTGGACTTAGTCCAGCCTTTGGATTCTGTCTCAGTGGCCTAAAGGGGGATGGAAGAGCTAGGCAGCCTCCACATCGTGCCTAGATATGGGTGTCAAAGGTCTGGGTGCCTTCTCCTGCATACACCATGACTGGGAAGGAGTGATGGTTGCTGAAGTCCCAAGGAAGGTGAGCATTTCCCACCCCCTTCAGGATCAAAGACCTGGAATAAGAAGTACAAGGGCTAAAATACTCACCAGCTAGACATGCAAACAGCAGTTAAAAACACTCAACTTGAAACTGGTTGCTTTAGGGCTCCTGCTAGTTGATGCACTCCCATTTAAAGGGTCAGGCTCAGGAAGGCATGCTGGGAGGCAAAACAAGGTCCTATAAAAGGGCAGTATTGCAGTGCAGGAGAGTCTATAAGGGGTGGGTAATTGTAAAAAGGAGGTGGACCTGGTTCCTAGGATTTTTTTTTTTGCCAAGTGTTCTGCTGTTACCTTACTGAATATATGCTTCTTAGTGGATAGATAGAGCTTGGAGCCAAGGGGACTTATTTTATACCCTTGTGGAGCAAGATTGTGGCAGGGAAAGTGATAGAAGCTCCATGGATTAGAGTATTAGAAAATGAGATGCTCTTGGAGGGACTGATTCCTACAGCTGGAAGGACAGATTAGTTGATCTCCTAAATCCTTTTTTTTCCTGGAATTCCAACATTAAGCAGGATCTAGGTCTGCTGTTATTCCACTGGCAACACTGGGGTAATGCTAGGAAGACTCTGCCTTCTTACATTGTTTTATATTGTCATGCAGCTGCAGATGATGCTGTTAACTGTCAGGGAGAAGCCCCACGGCTGGGGAGAGGATATGAGACAAATTGGGCAAGACTGAAGCACCAAGGTGCAGTGCAGTGCCTGGGGGGAGATAGCATACCAATTAGGGCATGCAATTTAAGAAGGTCAGAGCTATGCTACCTCTCCAGGCCCTGATTTCCCTTTAGTTCATGTTAGTGTAAACTAAGAGAGCTTCCAGAAAAGTCAGTGGAGATGCACCAATGCAAAAAATGGATGAGCACCAGGCACATGTGACTGAATCTCAGCTCCTTTTCAGTCAGAATAGCATGATTGCCCTTACACGGTGCAAGTAGAAAACATTGGCACTTTGGCTCAATAGAGAGGAGTTACTGTGGGATGGGTCACTGCTTCTTCCGAGCAGAATAGGCTTGGATGCACACAACACATTGGTTATTCCCCCTTGGTTGAGGCTGAAGCTAGTATTTGGTATTACCCCCTGGTTATCATCAAAGATTCCTTGCTTTTTTTAAAGCTAATTTGGCCAGGTGAGTCATCTGGATCAGTTCTGAGCGGGGAGTATTAAAAATATTAATATACTGGCTATATTCATCTCTCTTGAGTCTTTCATATGCTAAACTGCTCTCCTCAAATTTCATCTCATCTATCGCTAGGCGGTGGAGGGGAGGTAGAATAACAGAAGAATTCATTTTTCAATAGTTATATTCTAGTTGATGTCCTCATTTGAATCCAGGAAAACTCTCAGGGAAGGTTCTTTAATGTTTTACAACTGTCGATGAAGCCAGCAAACCTTAGCCAGTTGCATGGGGTAATGAGACAGTGCTTCCCAAGAAATCCAGGAGCTGGCATTAAGCCCCCTGAGCTCCTTCTCATGGGTGTAATAATCAGGACACATGTCAGCATGAGACAGCAATAGATCTGAATTGGAAGGTTTGGGGGCAAGGATGCCTAGGGTTGAGTCTGTCCTCTTCAAAGCATGCCGTGAAGCGGGCAACGCCTATAGCTAAGCTGAGAGATGGCAGTGAGTGAAACCCATTCCCCAGGCATGTCCTGCAGAGCTTGCTGGGGTCTTGAGTCCCAGCAGAGAGGTGGCTAATCCTAAAATAATGATGCCCTGTAAAGAGAAATGATGTTGCTGTTATTAGAAAAGCCTTACGCTAACAGCAAACTAGAGGTCAGGGATCTACATTACCCACTCTCTGGGGCGCCTTCAGAGTGACTGCCAAAATACAAGCCAGCGTGTTTGCCACAGCTTCCAGCCATCTCTTTCTACATTTTTCTTTGCCAGCCCTTCAATCCCAAAGTGTTGCTGAGTCTTTGGGGATGCTATAATGTCCCAAGCACGCTTACCGACGTGGTGCTGGATGTACTGGTGTGTGCAAATGTGTGTGGGCAGAGGGGTATGGGGGAGAGCGTTCCCGTGCTCCAGGGCACTTCTGTGAGTGAGCTTAATTGCAGTTTTATGTTGCAGCCGCTCACTCCATATTCCAGTTTTTGTAGCAGGGGCTCTGGAGGCACCGGGATTTCAGGCAGGTGGTCTGGGATAAGCCCGGCAACCCACCCTGTTGGATGAGCATGGGACTAGGCTAGGAAAGCTGAGAGGGGTTAGGCCTGGTGAGTAAGGGCATCTTTGTGTAGCAATCCCCTTCTACATTGTTTTGTGCAGAAAAGGCTCCATGATCAGGGACTACGCCCCCGTCTTGCAGGCTGAACAGACAGGACCGAAGCTGGTGCACGGTAGCAAAGCAATGACCTTAATGACTGCTATAATTAGGATGAGCCCTGTTCTGACTAAATCAAAGGGTGAATGATGAAAGAAGGGAATAGTTAACAATGTAATGATCCCCCTTTTCTCCCCCCTGCAGCCCCTGGGTACGATTTGGTTTCTCTCTGATACCTGGGGTCCTCTCCTCCAATACATAGGGACATCTTAGATCTAATGAAATGCCCACTTAGTCTTCCAGCCCCCCCAGCCCTGCCAGCATGGCTCCAGCATGATCACGGGGTTTGCTTGTTTCTTCCTTCCCAGGAAGCCCTGATCTGCTGCACTCCTTGCACATCCCTGTGCTCCAGGGCTGCAGGTGAAAGTGCATGCTCAGTTCAAGCCACTTGCTCTTGGACATTGTCTATTCTGGTGCATTCCTGGATATTTTTTCAATACACTTGGAAGATGAACAGCCACTTGCTAGAATTTGCATTGGGGGGTTTGCGTGAGCCCCACCAGACTGGGATACAAACAGAGCATCTCTGTTGCAAGCGTGCAGCCTCCCTGTGCCGCTCTCAGCATAGCACAGCTCATACAAAGCTGCAGCCATGTGTATACACCGGTGCACCAGCCCTTGAGGCTGCTCGGGTGCTTGTTTTCCTTTGCTGTTTTAAAGGAAACTCACTGACAGTGGACAGGAATGAATTAACATCCCTAAAGTGAAGACTTAAGGGTCCTTTACTTCCTCATGAAACGGGGACGGTATGGACAAGAGTGATTCAACCCCTCTCCCCATTGTACCTATAAGGACTCATGTGTTGTTATAAAAAAATCCACTCCATGAATAGTCCACATTCATGATCCTGTCAGAAGCATGTGGCTGAATCCATGAACAAGGAGGTCATTTATAGAATTAGAGATGTTAAGGCCAGAAGAGGATGAGAAGATCATTTAAAGTAATTGTATGTATAACTCAGGGCATAGGTTTTCACTCAGTAATTCCTGTTTTGAATCCGATAACTTGTGTTTGATTAAAGCATTCCAGTTGAGAAAATATTATTAGCAGTTTGTTTCATCTGTATCATTGCTGCGAGAATATCCAAATAGCTGGGGTTTATTTTACCAAACCTTGTTAGCATTTTTGATTAGCAAATTGGGATATAACACACAACGCTTTGCACAAACAAGTCCTGGTCCGTGAGCCGTGCAATACAAATGAATATTAAGAAATAATAGCATGCGTATTCATTATAATACATAATAGACAGGAATCTATCCATAATTAACTAGAGATTTCTATATCGAGCCACAGATGCATTAAAATCTCATGCATTCCTTAAGTGTTTCTGTTGTATTTCATTGCCGTGAATGGGATTGCACCCACATGAAAGGTTGTATGTGTGTGTGTTTTCTCAGAGGCTGCCAGCAGCAAAGATGCTGAAGTCCGGTTAGAGTGGGAAATTATTAGGAGAGAGAGCACTGCATTGCTTACAAGGGTTTATGTGGGTGGGTGGAATAGCTTCTTAGGTGTTTCATTAATGCTTAACTTTAAAATCACCACTGAACATAGGGTTAAAGATTTACTGAATCCAGCTGGGAAACACCCAAGAATTGCACCCTGACTTGTGATTTTTATAGATTTCCCTTTTGAATAGGCAACGAAAACCTCTGCTGAAAAGCGTGCATGGGACCCCACAGTTTAGCAATCAGGGAGCTGTGCGCCAGGGGCCTTACATGCTCAATACTGAACTTGCAGGCAGTTACTTGTGCACAATGTGTGCATGTGTCCAACTGATGAAAGGTGAGGGGTTAAGGACATGACTTCTTGGCCCATCGAACCTTTTATGGGAAAAGTCCTAATCGGGCATAGCATCGCGGTCATGGGCTATCCTAAATGAGAACAGGCCACTCTGTTCCTTCAGTAGGATTTCATAAAATACTTCCACAACGGCACCCATCCTGTTCCCAGTTTCATGCACTTCTTCTCAGCGGTGCTACTTGTTAATACACCTCGTGGTCGAAGGCTGCAGATGGAGAGCGTGCAAGCTTGACTGCAGCTGGGAGGCTACGGGGGCTGCCTGCTGGGTAGAGCCGGGAGCTCTGCGGCTGCCACGTTGATGTTTCACTCAGGCAATCTTGCCAGGTCCCTGGAGAGGCCTGTATTTTTAGACGATCTCCTTCTTTTGCATGCTACAGTAACTGTTTTATATTCCCGTACGCACAGGAGTTCTCCGGCAAAGGCAGAGGGCAAAAGCTATCCTGGTTTGTGCTTTGCTGTTGCCAAATAATGGAGAATGAAACAGAGGAGAGGTATGGGGATGTGTCTATCCTAAATGTGGAACATATTTACCCTCTGGTCCCAGGACTACTTCTCTTCTGGCACAGCCCTTGCTGCCTTGGACGATCAGCCTGTGCAAGTCCCTATGCTGAGCTAATATCTTTTGGCCTCAGCGGAAGGACTTGCTGGCTGGACAATGAGGGATTTTGCTAAATGCACCTTTAAGGGAGCAATAATGATACAGATGAAACAAACTGCTAATAATATTTTCTCAACTTTAAGAGAAAAAAGGACCCAAAATGCCCCCCAGAGAGGTTGGCATCAGCTCCCCACAGGTTCCTGCTTTCTGCATCACTGAAAATGTGGGCAGCACGGGTCAAAAAGATGGGCTGGTGTTGGTCCAGGCGAAACGAGAGAACTGTGGTCCCACAAACTGAGCAGAGGTTTATTGGTAATGGCACTGCTGAAACAGTTTGCATAACTCGAATTTATCTTTGAAGCATCTTGCTTAGGGAGGAGGAGCGGTCAGGCTGGATGAGCTTCCCCACTGAGTCGGGGAAGATGGGCTGGAGAAACCTAAGCACTTTCCCGAATGGTGTCAGTGTTATAGCAGCACTAGAAAGGGTCGATCCCTGTCCCACAGGGTTCCTGTACCCCAACCCGGTTTAATTCACACATCCCCTTTCTTTCCATTTCCAAACGGCAAATACGCGGAGAGGAGGAGAAAGCTGCCAGGGGCCTACAAGAGAACAGCTGTAAGTCATTGGGGGAGAGTGTGCTGTCTGCACCAATCTGGCCCCTTTGAAGCTGGTATATTTATTATTTATCTGGGAAGCCTAAAGAGAGTTTAAAGCTCCAGTCCCAGAGTTATGAAAAACAGCAGCTGCTCTGCCAAGCCAGATTGCATAGCACTGGGTTTTCTGATGAGATTAGCTGAATGAAATTTTTTCCCCCTAATTCTTTTTAAGCAAGTTGAATGAAAAAACACCTCTCTAATAGAGTCGAGCCTCTGTGACTCCCTTCCCGAGGACTGCCTGCCTGCCGCAAACACCCAACCGGCAAGAGCATTGCAGGAAGAAGCAGCGCCTCCAAAATGCAACGCCTGGCACCTCTCACCCCCTGCCTGGCATCCTGTCACCATTTTTACCTGTACAGTTGAAGCTCCTTCCTAGCACGTGGAAAATTAATCGTCTTCCTGATGTGCTGGCTGGGTTGGAGGTCTATTTTAAATATGTTGTGACCATCAAATCTTACCAGGCCATGCATGGGAGAATGAACTGCTGCAAGTTTGCTATGCAAACCGGATGGCTGACTTCAGCGAGGCAATAAATGGAGTGGAACTGAAGAGAGGACTTTGGGATTCAGCCTTTTAATAATTTTGGCAATGGTTTTTCAGCCTGTACGTGGAGCTGAAAAAATAAGCATGGTATGGTCAGGCTTGGAGCCACAGATCTCCAGAGTCCCAGCACAGAGTGCAGCTGGTGAGAGGCAAAGGCAACTTTAAAGCAATGTAGTTTAAGGTTTTGACCTGGACCCAAGAATACCCGGGCCCTGATTTGCAGCTGCAATGAGAAAGGTAGACATTCAATTGACTTCAAATGGTACCTGCCATTGACTTGGCAGCTTGGTGTCGTAGAGGCAAAGTTGGAGGTTCAGATAAAGATGAGACGATGCTTAGCCCCTAATGCTCTCATCTGTGATGCCTCTATGTGGATTTTCTATCCTCTTATGGTCACATTAGGATTAATGGGAGGCTACCAGGGTTCTCCTGTATCAGTCCACTCGACATTGGGAGGCAAGCAGGACCCCTAATGCTGAGGAGCACACCTGCAAGCTGACTTTCATATGAACTTCTAGAGGAAACATCCAACCTTCAACCAAAGCTGAAGGTCGGTGCTGCAGCTGTAACATCAAAGACTGCCCTACTGTTTCAGTCAAGCTGCAGCTAAGGGAAAGACGGTCTTGGTGTTAACACCCTTTGTCTCGATGCATTGCTGTTTTTCATTGTTCCTGAAGCTTAACCATAGGCAGAAATCCATCTCTGCAACCAGATTTTGGACATTTCCCCTGCATTTTAATACTATCACTTCCAGGTGAAAATCCCCCTTTGCTGAGGGACTGTATGAGTCCTATGTAGCTTGCAAGTCCCACTTGTGCTCTGTTTTGAGTGGGGTTTAAGTGGCACCTCAGACATGTTCTAGTGAGTTTTACATTGGGGGCAATCTTGAAGCAAAGTGTGATTCCCGGTGGGTTAACTGGCATTGCAAGGTCCTGGATAATATTTCAGCTTACAGCACATGGAACAGTTTGCATGTGAGTTATTAACAGGGCGATTTACTGGTGGAAGATATGAAGCAGGGCTCTTCCTAGATCCTGTCTTCGTCTCGTTCTTTGAGAACTGCAAAAAAAAAAAATTCATCTTTTTTCTCACCTGAAAGTTGTAAGAAGGGCATGAGGTGTGCAGCCTCTGAATGCAGCTATCCAAGGAAAAGCCTTCTCCCCACCACACTATACAGAGTCAATTAGAAAAGTAGGAGCAGGGAGAAAATGTTGGTACTGCAACCCTAACTTG
This sequence comes from Crocodylus siamensis, assembly GCF_052110815.1. NCBI lineage: Eukaryota > Metazoa > Chordata > Crocodylia > Crocodylidae > Crocodylus > Crocodylus siamensis. The sequence continues at coordinate 69,666,566 of NC_143404.1, forward strand.
AAAGGAGGTCCTAGCCTTTCAGTGAAGCAGAAATCCCAAGGGGAACTAGATGCCGGATGACATATATTTTTGTGTCTTTTTAGGTCACTTTAGATCTTGGGGTATAGCACAATCCATTAAGTGCTCAGGAGCCTGGAGAAAGGGAGACATTTTTCAAAGCAAAACATGTTCTCTCCACCTTTTCAGCACGACTAGTCTGACGAGTCCCTAGCAAAGAACTGGATGCCAGCTGCAATCTGCCATGCGGATGCATTGACATTTTCTTATTTCACTCCCATCCAACAGAAGTCAAGAGAGAGAAGCAAAAGCAAGGGATTGGAAAGACTTTATTTCACGCCGTTTTAGGAAGTTTCATCACTGTATTTTATTTTATTTTTTTTTATCCAGAGTCCTCGGGAACGCTGCACAAGAGATCACCGGCACCAACCACTTCCCCGCCTCCTGTCCACCTCCCCACTTCTGAACAGAAAGCATTGGCATGGGCTGCGTGCTCACGCAAGCGAGGGAGGGATGCAATGGGCTTGGGCTGGTGTAGTTCAGGCAGGGGCGGTGAGACATGAAACCCTGCCATTGGGTAGCAAGACTGAACATCCCTGGCTAGTAATCTAACCCTTCATGAGGCAGGGCTGCCAATGCTGGTGCACTGATCATGTGGATACATGAGGATGATAATTAGGCCACCGATGCCTTTTCCAGTAGGATGCGAGTCAAGCGTAGGACCCAGATCTTCACAGTGGAAACATAATGCATTAACACATGTAATGCATCTGTAACGAGCCCACCTTACGAAGCATCTCTGCTGTCCCAAATTGTCCTCCCTTCGCTGCTCCTTCCTTCCGTCCAAAACACAAAGCTAATTAGGCAAAACCCTGGGCCAGTGAAAGTTAGCATCATGCCTCATTAATGCTGCTTTTGGGAGACGGGCATGATCCTTCTGACAGGGTGATAACAGCACTGGCCAACCTCTCTCCCTGACCATCTGCAAAACCGACTGGATTCAGAAGCGTCTGTAGCTGGAACAGACTTGACAAAAAAATAAAATAAAAACCAAGCTTCCTCAAATATTGACAGACGTGCTAGATGCCATAGACTATAACTTCTTCTCACCCCTCTCTCATTGCTATGCACCCATAAGCACTGTGGTTAAAGGTAAATAATCCACTGAGGCTTGGAGTTGTGGAGCTTGCCAGCATGTTCTGGAGAAGTATTTTCTGGAATTTCAACTTGAACTTCCCATTTGAATTTTTGCAAGCCCGTTGGGTGCAAGCCCTAAACATCCAGCAAGGTTTCCTCAAGTCTTGGGGGTTATAAAAACAAACTGCACATAGAGAGGAATCTTAATACGCAGACTGTATAATCACCTGTCTATTTGCAAATGCAGTTGCCGCCTAAGTATAACTGGGTGGACGCTTGCAGCTATACACAGGCAAGGTTTCCAGAAGGGACTAATGCTCTCTAAAGGCAGCTGCTTTGGGGGCTGATTTTCATAGATTTCATAGACATTCGGGCTGGAAGGGACCTTGGAAGATCATCGAGTCCAGCCCCCTGCCCAAAGGAAAGCGATTTTTTGGAAGGTGGGCGCTTTCGGACAATTGGTCTCAGCTGGGGCACCTGAAATGGAGACATCCAGAGCTACTAATGTCTTCTGAGAAGTTTGGCTAGATGCCTGCTGGTCCTACTTTGGATGACGAGCTACATGTCCCAAAAAGGAAGCTGGGGCATCTAATTCTGGAGTCTACTTTTTTAACAGTTTGGGCCCTTATGTATAACTGCCAGATTTTTAAACCTGCATCTCTGTCTTTCCTTTCATGCCATGCATTGCACAGACAGGCTGCGTCTCGTCATTCTTTGCTATATGGCCAAAGCCCTTGGCCTCTCGAAGAAAATGAACGCAACCAAAAGCTGATTTGGATGGATAGCCATGCACTGGGAACCAACCCTGAAGACTGTGTTCAATTTGTATGCGGTCCTTACTTGGGTAAAACTCCCACTTCCAAAGTTTTGTATGAGTAAAGATGTCAAGACTACGGCCTTATCATTTAATGCAGCTGTTTCTGCAACAGCTGTTGGGAGCTGCACAGGGCGAGTGCCAGCATGGGCTCTGAGAAAGTTGGGTGGGTGCAGTGCAGTCCCTGCATGCCTCGCAACCTGGCCAGTTGTGTCTACACCTCGACTGTCAGAGCATCTCCTGGACAGGAATCCCAAATCTGACCCTTTTTTTTATAAAAGGACCATCACAAGGACATACCATCCTGAATGACTTCAGGTTTAGAGGTGACCTTGCTCTTTGAGGACACATGGGCGACTCTCTCGAGTCGAATGAAACTAATTTGGCTGGTCTGTCTACAACGCCACCATGTGCACTGCTTTCAGGACCCGCGCACGTGTCCTTCCTTTGTTAGATACACATCAATGAATGCCACCATGCTATGTATACACATTAATAACAGTTTCCCCCAGAAAGAAGATGCAGAAGATGAGAATGGCTTGGCAAATGATGGAACCGTAGAAGGTGTTCCCAGAGCTCTCGGGAACGATTCATGCGCAGACACACGGTAAATTATTTGGGGAGACCTGTCTCCTGCTCCGTCTCCTTCCAGGTGGCCGAAAACCCTCCGAATGGGGCAAACTTTGTTCTTGCCAAAGCTATTAGATCATGCCTGCTAGCCAAGGTGGAAGGAAGAGACCGACAGTTCCCAGCAAGCAAACGATGATGAACATCCAGAGGAAGATTCTGTCGATGACCATGGCGACGTACTTCCAGTCCTCCTTCACCTGGAAATGCAGAGATGAGAGGAGCAATTAGGGCAGCTACAGTGAAAGGCCGGTGCACTCATCATGCAGAGTCAGGGGTTTCTCCTATTAAAGTGCAGATATGCTGAATTTGCAACCAAGCAAGCCCATCAAATAACTCACTGTGCAAATAACTAATCGGGTATATGCAATAGCCAATTTTCCATGAGCGTGGGTATGTGTGAGTTGGGCAGAGGTTCAAGCTGGAGGAAAAGGCGTTCCTCTCTGCCCTGCTTAAATAGCTGAAATGGACTTAACACCAAGTCCACCTGGGGAAGGGATTTTTCTGCTATTGCTGAGTCAGAAGTGCAAATGAGCTAGAAAAGAAGAGCAATGATTTCACTGCCTCCCCTTCATACCCCTCGCATTTTGTGCTGGGAGGATTTTTCCCAGGACCTTTCTCCTTGGAAGACCAAAAGGTTTTCTGTCCCACTGAGCTGGAATTAGTCATTACAGATGATCTTTTTTTTTTTTTTTGAATAACAAACTGCACGCACAGGAAAACCTTTAAAAAACAAGGGCAAAAAAACCCTGCACTGCAGTCATTAATTTCTTTCCCAGGAAGCAGTAGGAGAAGACAGTGAAGTCTTAATTTATATGGATGTTCCCATTACAATTACCTATAATGTACTGCATGGTGGTTAATACACTAACCACTGCCCAGGGCTCTGGGTTGAAATGTAGCAATTTGTCTTGTTGTTTGCTGGGGATTTATTAGGCCATAACATAGCTGAAGGGTTCAGCAATTAATAACAGTAATATGTAATATTCCTGCAGGGGCTTTCATGCATAAATCCCCCAACCCCTTATAAAGCACATTAAGTACTATTATCTGCCCTTTATAGATGGAGAAACTGAAGTAGAGAGAGGTCGGTTATCTGTTGAAGGAAAAGCAGCAAGTTGCTGGCAGCATTAGGTAGAGACTCAAACTCCCATTACCCTCCCCTGCCCACTGTGCTTAAACTCTGAAGAGTTAAAATGACACTATAATATTTCTTATTTTTGTTTTTTTTAATGGGAGCAGAGTTGAGACCATGCTGGGTGTGTTGGTGGTGCTAGCCAGGGCCCTGTGTCCTGGAAGCTGTATCATAGGCATTTTGGTGATGTCCCACAGGAGATGCCTCTTTGGTTTAACTTCAAAGTCTTTACAACCTCATAATCTGTGTTGCAAAATACCTGTCACTTTAGCCACAGGGAATAATCAATAAGCATCCATTGTACATCGTGCCATTTTAAAACATTTACACTTTGGAGAGTAGCTGAGGTCATTTCTTAGTACAAGGTAGGCAACGAGTAGTTTTGCAAAGGCCCTTAAATACAGTTGCTTGCTTTTATGGGCTTCCTGGATTTACTGAAAATGCTCTTAAGCCTGTCAAAGTAAAAGGAAGTTCTCCAAGTGTCAATGAAATAGCTATTTCCGTCTCAAATAATGGAGTGGGTTTTTGCAGGTTTTAGTGGCATCATAAACAATGTTCCAGGCATCAGCTAATACAATATTATGATCTGTCATACAGTCAAACAAATCAGCTGCCATGAATAAAATCCAGTCACCTTACAAACCTGCCTCTTTCCTTTCTTTATTATTAATGGATGCGTAGCAGAGGTTTATCTTCTGATAAGTCACACAAGTTTGCAGAGAAATTATGACTTGCTGCTGGCAGATGGCAATTCTAGCTTCTGCGCAACATGTTGTGGTATTTTGTAGGGCTAGTGGGTTTATACATCACCTAGAAGTTTTCTGCATTTAGCTCTTGTATTGGCTTGCAATCTTTTTTTATGAATTAATGGTAAATCTTCAACTCTATGTGCCATTGACCAAGATCACTGAATAGTTCATACAAATCAGCCTTTGGTGTACTGCATTTGCTCTGTTACTTTGATTATTTACTAGTTCTATAGCTTATTCTAATTATGTAAGTCACCTGGTTTTGTGCCTGCTCCCTAAATGGAAAGATGAATGTTTTAAATAGGAAATACCAAGCTCTGATGAAGGAGTAACACGCTTTCCCCATGCATTGTTCCTAATACTGCGGTTCATGAAACTTCAGCAACTCTGCACTAATAGTGTAACGCGCACTATTACCTTGTAGCCAGCCTGCTTGTACTTTCATATATCCTTGATCCCTGGAAAGTGATAATAAATTATGTGAAGGGAAGCTGGTAATCTGATTCTACAGTCATCTTGGACTTCTTTTCCTTTTCAAAGACATTTAACTGTGCTGAATCTAAAGGGCCAAATGCAGAAATCATATCCCTGCTTTCTTCATCTTAATTTATTTAAACCAATGGGTGCCTAATTTTCTTTAACTTCATTCTCCAGGAGTCACCTTGAATTAATATCAACTATTCTATGAATTAGCTCAGTGGTGCAATTAAAATCCTAGGGTAATAGTCCTGTGACTGAATTTAATTCAAAGAGGAAAAACAAATATTTTAGTACCATGAGAGTAAATATTTTTAACTCAGTCCACACATTATACAGGCCTGCTATAACATCAGAGCAGAACTGCAAGCATCTGCATTGACATTGAGAAGGGCACGCTGTCAAGAGGAGGTGGGACCTGGACACAGACGGGGTACCCCCTGCAACGAGCTGTCTCCACTGCATCTAACAGATGGCAACTCAGACATTGCATTCCCAAACATACACGATGGACTGCACTCGTCTACTCACTTCAGGGGAAAGACTTGCTGAAAAGATGCACTGGCAATACGTAAGGAAGGGCGACTGCAGAAATGACATACCGGTGACACGTAAGGAAAGCGAATGCAGCAGTAATAGGTTAAGGGCTACAATTGAATTGGGTGAGACTGTTGATGCTTGCAGCTAAATATACCCCCTTCTACTTGTCACTTGAGATGGGTGGGTCAAAATATGGTACAAGTGATATACCACAAGGAATAAAGCAACCTTGCAAAGTCCAAAGTATTCGCACTTGATCCAGCGAATACTTATGCAGCGGAGCCATTCTAGTCACCACTCTGGCACTGCCTGGATGATTTTAAGTCAAATGTGTGTATCAACAATTTGTTGCATTGAGGCCAGTGTCCTCAAGACCTGGCAGAATTGAGCCCTTTGTGCTCAGATATAGCTGGTGGGGGAGAGGATATAATGCTTATTTCTTGCTCAGATTTCCTATTCCGAATCAAAGACAAGCAACTGAATCTCATGAGCAATCTGGGGAAGGGACAGTCTTTTTGTTTTGTATTTGTACACCACCAAGTACACAGGGTTGTAATGTGGGACTGGGGTTTGTTCCTAGGCTCTGTGGAAATACAACAAAGTTGAAACAACTCTTGTAATCCCTGAGAAATCTGCAATTGGTCGGGATGAGCCCTCTAATTTAAACCAAGCAATTTATTTGGTGATTTCCACCTTTCCCCACCCCCTTTATCAACTGGAAAAGAGCAGGTCACGCTGTCCTCTGCCTTCTTCACCACTGCTGAGAGCAATTCTGAGCTGTTTGCTGGCTTGCGAGTGTCACAGTTTGACATTCAGCGTTCATGCTGGCTGCCATAGCTAAATAAGTTTGGAAATGTCATTTCTGTTCCAGGATGTTTGCAGCCAAATATTACCGACTGTGAATTTTGCAGTCGGGTGCACAACTGGAAATCCACATTCAGCAAAAATTTCAGCTTTTGTGGCAAAAGGGCTTTTTGCAACTCTTTATGCTCGGCAGGCTTAGGCGCTTGCTTGTTCCAGGGAAGGAAACATGAAGAGGGTTTTGAGCAGCTCTACTGAAATTTCCCTTCAAGTTTGACTATATTTGCAGAATACTCCGTTCTTCTTGACAATGACCATCTCAGTTTGCGAGAAGTATCGCTAAGTGGCTATTATTCAGCGCCAGAGACGGAGCACAGAAGGAAGATGGTTGAATCCAGGAGAGGAGCTGGAAAAAAGAACAGGAAAGGGAGGTATTTTTGTCTTTCCCGCCGGCTTCACCTCCTCTTCGTATCACCCTCTTTGTAGTAATTTGTGCGGAGTACAATTTGCAGAGATTGTCGCCAGCAACTGGGCTACAGATGTCAGCATTGGACATTTGAAGTTTTGATCCATGTTCCGATAAGTTGTTAAGAGGCAACTTCCAAGGTTGTCCAAAGGAAAGGATTGAGGGGCTGCGAACAAGCCAGGTCTCCCCATCTGGAGTCTCCAAATACACGGGCCCTTAAAACAGCCCTATGCTCTCTCCTTGCAGACCCTAGTATAAGGACTGGTGTGAGGTGCCGACGTACTCCAGGGATTGAAAGCTGGCAGACCAGTTCTTTAGGGACCATAATCTGTGGCAAAGTTTAGAGCGGTCCCAAAGGTATATATTATACCTTTGTTATAAATAAAGCTGGTGGTAGGGAGGGCTGGCGGAGGGGGAGGGGATTCTACATCCCTAAAATGATCTTACTTCAAAATAGCATCAAATATTGCACACATCTTTGAATTCGCTTTCCCTGATTAATCCAGCAAATGTGTTCCCTGGCAGGAAGGCTGGCCCAAGCCGTGCATTTTAAGCAGCCATTGCATAATATAAGGCAGAAAGCAAATACCCAGCTCCTACCTGCTCTACAACTGGGCAGAAAATCTAAGAGGCGAAGTTATGCCATCCAGGAACAGAAACAAGAAGCATGGGACCTCTGAGTCGCACTGGAACAGCTCAGATTTAGGATGTGGGGTGGCTACAAGGAGGGAATGAGAAGAAAAGCTGCAGGGCAAAGAACTACTTCAAGCAATGATTTAGCAAACAACTCTACATAAGCAATGCATCTGAGGAAAGGAAATCGGTCTGCAGACAACTGAAACCTGATTCAGCCAAGGGGGGCTGACTACAGAAGCGTGTGTACATTGCTACTGACTTCAGGGGGGATCCTTCTGGCACTTCTGTTTAGTCCTGATTCAATTACCCTGCTGGAATCACAGCTAATGGGAATAGAAAAAGGTGTCGGATGTGTTTGACTGTTTCTGGTTACAGTTTATTTCCCCATTTCTTCCCCTTCTGTTCCTGCCCAAGTGCAGGGGGGCTGGACCCAGTGATCTGTAAGGTCCCTTCCAGCCCTAACAACTATGAAACGATGCAGCTTTAACAAACGACTATCCATTGAGTTGGAGAGAAAAGAAACGGCAAAGATCTGAAGTGAGGGAAAATAGGATGGAGCATTTCAAAGTCCATACTGCGCAATCTGCCTTATCTTTTCCTAAGAATATGAGCCGCACTGGTATTCTCAGCCAGCTAGAAGATCTGAGCGCAGATGCTCTGTGTCCTACCACTTCTTATTGTACTATTCACAGGACAATTTGTATCACACCATAATGCTGGCCTCTAGCACACTTCAAACACCGGTTCTGGAAAAAGAAGCAAAATGCAAATAGTGCAAAGCTACCAGCACCGAGCTGGGGTGCAAATTAATTACCAGCAAAGCCTTCCTTTGCACAGAAGAAACAACACGAGTCACCAGTAACTGCACTGCCAGACCCTTATGTGGGACTGGAAAAGGCAGCAAGGCTCCTGTCTGGCTCACCTGAGCTATGCAATTTGTCTTGCTTATCAAAGTCCGCAAGCAATCTCTGATGGCATTTCTAGTATACAGTGGAAGTATCCAATTTTCTCTAATTTCTCAATGTGAACTCCTGCGCCTGCACTTGTACACAGATATTCTTTTTGTAATGCACTACTTTTGTAACACGCGACTGCTCCTGGGTTTCCCTTTCTTCTTTCTAATTAAGCACTTAATTAAATGAGGTATTTTCTTTTCATTTAGCAACCCTGACCCCCGTGGCAACCATACTTAACAGTAATACAAGTCAGGAACTTCCCGAGAAACTCTGGTTCCATTACTACACACACACGCACTAAGTGGCGGCAACAGTGCTTCCTCTCTCAAGTTGTAGACAGGTTCAGGGTAACTGGTGACTTTATTTATTTATTTATTTATATATTTGTGGTGGGAAGGGAAAGGGGATTTGTGCTCCATTAAAGATGTCAATGCGTGACTCTTCATTCTGACTTCAGATGACAGCCAGCTTTTTGAAATATCAGGAATTTTCCATAGGTTTCTCCCTTGTTAGCTTCGGTTCACATTATACTGTTGCCTTTGTTTCACAGAATGGATCATGCCTGCTTCCGTTCCTGGATTCAGAAGAAATGCAACCCCACAAAACCTGCTGGGGAGGGCAGAAAATCAGTGCAGAGAGCTTAGCTATTCCACCCAACAAAGACAATGAGCCCCGGGGCTTCTTCACTGCTTTTTTTTTTTTCTATTTTCTAAGGAAATTGCAGTGCTCTCTATGGTGTTAGATGCCGATGAAACCATCTTGTTTATTTAGAAATCAAATGAAACAATTTAATATTATAGATGTTTCCTTCCTTCCCCAATGAAAGACGAAGCAGCAGAGATCCCCAGGGTAATATTTTTTTGCAATTTGCTTTTCAGTTCTCTCACTGGATTTTTCTTGCAACTAAACCCACAGACTGATGTGGTAAGCCCTTCATTTACAGGATGCCAAACCCCGCTCTTTCCCATACAGAGAAATCTGTGATGTAGGTAATTGTCCCCTGAAGATACATAAAACGTTTCACAAGGAAAAAGTATTTGATGATATTGGATAACACTCAACAGTTTGTTACAAGCGCTATCAACATTGCAAATGAGAGAATATAAATATTACAAGCGTTTGCTTTGTAGATATCAACACGCTTATTATAAGGAGATTTGTAGCAAATGGAAGGTATCATTGCTCTGATGAAGAAGGAAAATATGATTTCTTTTTGAAGAAAAAAATATCTATTGACTTCCAGGCATTTCTTCTGATTTACACTGTTAAAATGAGACCAGGTCTTAGGGTCTCGGGTCAATGTGTGATGGCTTTCACCCTGCAGGGAAGGATGGTCTCTTGGTCAGGGCACTTGGTCCCAGTCTCTGCTCTGTTACAGAGCAGCGTGGCTTAATGCGTTTCACTTAGTCCCTCTACGTCTCAATTTTCCATCTAAAAAATGGCAATACTAGCCTTCCCCTGCCTTCACAGGGGTGTTCATATAAATATATGAAAGTTTTTGGGGAGCTGGGATACTCTGGTGAATGAGCGTATGAAAATAGATGGCAGCCTGGATTTATGATGGCGATGCTTAGGTTCGCTACTCACGTGTTCATGTGCTGCTCAGCACAGTACAAGACACATGTGCAAAAACAGTGCTCATGTCCAAGGGATGGACAGCCTATAAGGGGGAACAGCAGTGATGCTACAAAAGTACCGTGCACTGCAGATATCCACAAAGGCATGCCTCAAGACTAACTTTGCTACAGCAGCCCAACTCCAGGAGCTTTTTCTGCCTGTGGGTGAATTTCTGGTCCAGCAGGTGTTATCAAGACATCTCCAAACTTTCCATCAGGTGTTGCCATAATTACTGATGACATCCCATTGCTGGAAGAACAGCAATAGGTGGGAGTGAACGCTGCACTCAGGCCTGTGAAAGGGGGCTATTAATGGCCCACATTTGGACAAGATCAGGGAGAGATTCCTACCACGTGTGCTGTTCCAGTCCTGGGCTTACCTGGGGTGGTATTTGTTCATCTTCTCTACCAACCTCTTGCATCAAGAGTATGCAACCTACCACAGCCCTCTTCTCTGTTGGTGTGAGCCAGGATGTGAACTTCTGTCTGCAGCAGCAAAAACGTCCAGTTTGGTCCCCCAGAGTCTTGACTATTTGCCCCTTTGTAAAGCAGGTGCAGATGGCTACTCTACTGTTGATGCACCACACAGTAGATGCCTACTCTACTGTGTGAATACCTACCCATCGGCATAAAACCAAATCAGGCCTCGGAGCAGTAAACCTACCCTAACCCCACAGCATGAAAGGCTGCATCAGGAGCTTTGCTTTGCCAGACTCAATAACCCAAGTCAATACTTAATAGAAAGCAGGAAGTGATCATTCCCAGCCTGTCAGAGGCTTATCTGTAAAGCAAAATTCAGTTAAGTTCCCAATAAATGATTGCTTTTAGTTCTCTTTCTGCATTTTATCTGATGTTTGCAGTGTACAGGCTTTCCACTCCCAGATAATAGCTTTAAGGATGGGTTATTGTGTTTGGCAGCGCTCAGGGCCCAATCCTGGGCAGTACTGAGTACTCTTAGCTTCCCCTACTGCTAATGGGATTTACAGCATCCAGCTTCTCACAGGAGTTGTCTAGCACTTGGCGTGACCACAGGTCAGGGCGGAAGAGCTCAGGGAAGCCTGCTCAGTTATGATTTGCTTTCAGCGAGTGCAGTTTGCTCTCTTGTTATAAGACCATGTCCTGGTCTTTTATTTGTAGGCAACTGCAGTGTGCTAAACTTAGAAACAACGGTGTTCAACAAGACGCAGAGCCAGGAGACGGGCACCGTGAATTACAACGCTAGCAAAGCTGGGCCTGTTAAAACTACATTGTGGCAGCCAAGGTTAAAAAGAGCAACGGGAGACTCGGTTCTCAACAACGGCGTGACAATACGCCGCGGTCTTCTCCGACATGGATAACTCCAGCGGCAGCACAGCCCTGGGACCAAGCTGAAACCCAATTCAGCAAGCTGCTGAGTTCCCGTGCCCGGTTTTCACTAGACCTGGTTGAAATAGTTCAAACCCTGAAATTGTTTATCTCACATTTTGAGTGGAGACTCCCATTAAAATTCAGAAAAAGAGAGCGGAGAAGGTTTCCCCCTCCTTTTCCTGGTTGCTTTTACATGAGGTTTTGTAACCCCTCTTTAAGAAGCATGATGGGCATGGGCTGGGTCATTATACTTACTGAGAAATCTGCATCCTCTGCTCTCAAGTGGTCTGCGATATAGTGGACCCCCTCCACCGCCAGCTTCAGGGCAGGGGACATCAGCAGAAGGGGCTGCTCTTTGGTGCTGTGAGCTTTGGTGCCTTGCCCTGAAGTGCCGGCAGCTTCCTTCTTCTTGCACTTGCACTTGCAGGGAGAGGGCTTGCGCGGGGACCGGTCTTCATTCAGGCGGCAACGTTGAGAGGCTGGAGAGCCGCTGGACTGGCCGTTGGTCTGGGATGACTCCTCCTGCAGGTAGCAATACTGGATGCTCCTGGATCTACACCGGATGCTCCCTTCCTCATCTTTATTGGGGCTGTACATCTGCTGAACGCTTAATGACCTGCTTTTGGCGATGGAGGGAGCTTGTGTGTCGCTCAGGAGGTGGCTGGGGGGCTGCGGGGAAGAGCAGCTCACCTGCACCGGGTCCTGGGGCAGCACAGAGTACTGGCCTGAAGGTGACTTGCAGACCGATGGGGGCTTCGTTGGCTCCTCGAGATGAGCACGGAGGGAGGATGTGGGGGATTGCTCATTGCTCTGAGGGCTGGTTGAAGAGGAGGTCACAAAGTTGGGCTCTGCTTCGGTCTCGGACCAAATTCTCGGAGCGTTGGCTATTTTGTGCATGGACTCGATGAGCTTCTTGCAATTGTCCTTCACTGCCGAGGGCCGCTTCATGAAGAGGAGGCGTGGGACCACGTCGAGGAAGATCCTTCTCACCCAATCTGGCATGGTGTGGGTGCGTGGTGAACGGTGGTGCACGTTCAGTACGAAGACAGTGATGATGATGGACAAGGTGACAAATATCATGGTGAAGAGCAGATACTCTCCAATCAGGGGAATGACCAGGGAGGTGGAGGGGATGATCTCAGTGATGAGCAGCAGAAAGACAGTCAACGACAGCAGCACGGAAATGCAAAGCGTGATCTTCTCACCGCACTCCGAAGGCAAGTAGAAGACCAAGACAGTCAAGCAGGAGATGAGGAGGCAAGGGATGATCAGATTGATGGTGTAGAACAAAGGCAGCCTCCTGATAATAAAGGAGTAGGTTATATCGGGATAGATCTCTGTGCAGCACTCGTATTTCTTGATGTTGTAGTTGCCCACGGCATTAATGATGACCCATTCCCCACTCTCCCAGTAGTCCAGCTGGTCCACGTGACTGTGCATGCTCACTAAGTCTATCTTGGCTTTGTCATAGGTCCAGGAGCCGAACTTCATGGTGCAGTTTTGCTGGTCAAAGGGAAAGAAGGTGACATCAATGCTGCAGGAGCTTTTGTAGATGGCAGGAGGTGTCCATTTGATTCTGCCATCGTAAAACAGGTGGGCTTTGGTCAGGTGAGTGACAGCAAAGTCCCCATCCGCACTGAGGGGAAAATGAAATGAAGGAGGGGGAAAAAACAAAGAATCAGAATCCATTCATCCGTTCTGAATCCATTCACAAACCTTGCAAAATGTGGCTCACGCTTGCAAAATGCCATTCGCAATTTGCACACTTGTGCGCACAAAAGTGCATGCATTCTGAACCCCCCATTTGTATGTGCATTCCTGTGTGTGTACACACACCGAGTGACTGTGCAGCTGTGCAGACAAGTGAGCCAGACTGTGCAGGTCATTTTGAAAATATTGGTTGTTGACAGGATACCGAGATCACTTTACCTCCGAGCAGGGGGCCAACTTCCGAGGCAGCCCTTTTAACCACACACATCCTCACCACAAGCCCTTTTAGGACAGGCAGTAAAGAGAACTTTTACACTGAATATGCATTGTGGTGATAGGCAGGTGAGTTGTAACTACTGGCAGGTTCCTCCTTTTGGGGGAAGCTGCTGCGACCTGAGCTCTTGCTAAAAGTGCAGATATAATTGCCAGACAACTTCCAATGAATGATGTCAAAGGCACTTTTCTTTTTTTTCCATGGGCACCAGCACACAAACAAGCTACACTGTGCATGAAAATTGGGCAAATGTACTCAGAGTGGATTAAGAAACCTCTTTGCATGCACAAATGTTCAATTTGCAAGTGCCAACCTAAGCAGGCAAAAACAGCAGGCCTCACCTTGCACAAATTAGGCCCTTAGGTTCAGAACTGGTGCCAGAGGTTTGGTTTTACTTCTCCTCCAAAAGACCAGACTTCCAGCAGCCCAGTGTCCCCTAATACAGGTGAAGCATGGGTTCAGTACAGACGCAGGGAAGGGCACAACCTTTTTCATTAGTACCAACATGTCTTCCTGTACGTAGGTGCTCCCTGAAGGTCTTCCATCAAATTACTTGGCCAGTTTGGAGCTCGCTTTGCTATAGAGCAGTGGTAGTATCATGCTGTCAGACCTCCTGGCTGTAGGCTACGCCAGATTAATTGTGAGGTTTGCTATAAATAAAGCACTTCAGAGTAATCTTCTAGTCGGTTGCCGGGAAAATAGTGAAAACTTCCTACTAATAATGAGAGAAACTCAACTCTGGAGCCTCCAGCCACTGAGCTCTGCAAGGTTTGTAAAACCTCCCCTGCTCTCTTAACATAGGCACCTGTGTTCCTGGACTTGGATCGGCAGGCTTTTCACCAATGACCTGAAACAAACTTGGCTTTTGTCACTTTATTTTATATATAGACTTAAAAGCCAGCAATTAGTTTCTAAGTAACAAAGGGAAATCCACCTTCATTACAAAATGAAGTTAATTGGCAAAATAGACGCTTCTCATATCAAAGTAACACTGGGGCTGCATTGCATCCCTGCATAATTTGTGGAATTGTGATGTTACTCCTTTAGTGCATTTCTGTCAACCGTGGATTCCCTGCGGCGCGGGATGTGAACCACTGCAAAGTTCAGATCTGGCCTCACGCCCAAAATTTGCCTCCCGGGTGGTTTGCATCTGTGAATTTGGTCTGGGAACATCTCTACTAATAATGCAAAGAGTTTGCAATGATTTAGTTTAGGGTATTGATCATTAATATATTGTAGGCCTGATCAATTATATCCATGTAATGATTGCTCTATTAGTACCAGGGCCCAGGGAATTCCGTTAAGATTTGCAGCTGGTTTACCAAAAATTATAGAAAATGAGGGTTGAAGGGACCGCAGGAGGTCACATCTAGTGCAACCCCCTGCTCCAAGCAGGACCCGCCCCAACTACATCATCCCAGCCAAGGCTTTGTCTACCCAGGTCTTAAACACCTCCAAGGATGGAGATCCCAGCACCTCTCTGGGGAACCTGTTCCAGTGTTTTTCTACCTTGCTAGTGAGAGAGTTTCTCCTAATGTCTAACCGAAAATCATCTTGCTGCAACTTGAGCCCATTGCTCCTTGCCCTGTCATCTGCCCCCAGTAAGACCAGTCCAGCTCCGTCCTCTTTGCAACCCCCTGCAGGGAGTTGAAGGCTGCTATCAAATCCCTCCTTGGTCTTCTCTTCTCCACACTAAATAAGCCCAGTTCCCTCCTCGCAAGTCATGTGCCCCAGCCCACAAACCATTTTCACTGCCCTCCACTGGACTCTCCAATTTGTCCACCTCCTTTCTGTACTGCGGGACCCAAAACTGGACACAGGACTCCAGATGAGGCCTCCCCAGTGCTGAATAGAGTAAAAAAATATTCTTACATCCTGGGCAACTCAACAAATCAGCAATCCTTACAATTCACCACTTTCATGAAACCAAGATCTTCCTTTGATGTATGCAGTTTACTACATTTTTGTAAAGCTAGTCAACAGATCTTGACCTGAATATACAAAAAAAATTGTGGATTTCTCTAATTTAGCTGTTCCTGTCACGCTTCCTTCTTTTTCTAAGCAAGATGTTCTCATTTTGTAGGTATTTGCTTTCCTGTCATGGCAAAATGTTGCATGCTGCAAACTGACACCATGGCCAAGAGTCTTGCTTCTCACCTCAATGCTGTCTACCGTTGAGTTCAATCTGACAGCCCGCGTCCCTGCCTGTTAGGAAGGGGCGTTGGGGAAGATGTGGCTCAAACCATTTCTTCAATGGTCAGAGCACTTCAAGTTCCCCATCTATCTCAGCCTCGCTAATTATTCCAGCTGCACTTTCGGCAGTCAGCCGCGTGCCCCAACGGATCCTGCCTGTGCCATTTATCTTGCAACCAAAGACGAACAAAAGACGTCTAATCCCAGCACGCTCTGCTATTGTACTGCTGCTGTCGCAGCACATCCGAGTGCTGAAGCAGGGGAAGGATGCTGTCAGCTTCCCAAGAAGAGTGGCTGCAGCCTGGATCGGCTCCATCTGCAGAGATTTTTGGCTGGAAAAAAGCGGTTTCTATCTATAACCCAGTTAATAATTTATCTCCAGTTTTTAGCAGACTCTTTCTGCCCCCACTTAGGATTGTTGTTTATTTATTAGCATTGTTGCTGGTCAGAAATCTGCACGCTGAGACGTTTCTCCTTTTTTGGAGAAAAAGACGATATAAACTAATGCCATAAACTTATCCATGAAGATGCCACTGTTTTCCGCACTGGTTTTATTGATCTCTTTTTCACTAGCCATATGCTACTCTTTCAAAGGCATGGACGTTTTTCACACTGCTGGGCATCTGAATTCCCGCTTGCCATTTTTAGTTTAATTTTAAAAAAAACAGTGAGAGCAAAAATTGCATCTGGATCCAGGTTGCTTCTGAGTTTTTGCATCTGATGCACAGATCCTGGTCCAAAATAATTTTTGAAAGACGCAAAGCCATATCTGTGCGCACATGCATGCAAGGACCGAGAGCTTTGTATGGTTGAGATTCCTAGAATCGCAGAAAACAGGAGTTGGAAGGGGCATCGCATCGAGTCCAACCCCCTGCTCAAAGGAAGACCAGCCCCAGCAAGCTCACCCTGGCCTGGGCTCTGTCTAGCCAGGTCTTAAAAGCCTCCAAGGATGATGGTTCCCTAACGCACATGGTGTTAAGTGCCTAATTTTCAAGTGCAAATGATAAACCTGTGATTTGAGGCACAACTACCTGAGTAGCTGGCACATTCAGAGTGACCCTCTATACAAGCTGCCTGCCTGATTTGCACATGTGATACTCTGGGTCACTATCTTTGTGAACTCAGGGGGGTGTGTGTGTGGGGGGATGGGGGGGTTGAGCCCGAAAAAATAGCACCAGCCAAATAACCAGGTCATTTTTAGAGCGTGCTGTCTCCATTTCATTCAACACCATTACCGAACCCAGCTCAAAGGCGCTTGATATGGCTTCTTCCCCAGGCCACCATCAAACTGAATGAGCAATGCAAGCTTTCTGATATCAGAGAAACGCGGAGTGGTAAAGGCCTGCCGGGCTAATTGGGACGTTGAACAAGCACATTCGTTTCTGCCTCCCTGAGCTGGGACAAGTGGCAGGCTAAATGCTTCACTTGAATCTGTGGAGCCTGGGATTCAGTAAAGGGACTGAATCATTTGTTAGTGTTTCTGACATTGCCGTCTACACGCAGCATCAGAGGGGAGGGATGGCAGATAGGGGGGGCACCGAAAACCAGATTCAAGCTCTTTGCATCACGCGCTCTCGTGCCCTATTTTCCTTTTCACCATGTGCTCAAAATGGAGCCACCTCTTATCGCTCTTCAGAGTCCTTAACAGCTTTGAGTTCACTCGTTTCCTGGCATCTCTTTTACCTCCAACTCATATTGCAATCCGCGCAAAACAAGCCCGGCTGCTGCAGCGAAGATGCCTTTGCCTTACATTCAGCAGCACCGAAGTGCAACAGCAGCCAAGGGACAAGGTGGCATCCTACGTCTTGAGACTAACACAGGTGGGTTTTCGAGTCTCCAAGCACCATATTCGAGTGATTCAACTTCAAATCCCTGTTGCCAGCTGCAGGGGCATCGAGGTCCCTGCCTTTGCACATTGAGAAACAGTGGCACAGAAAGGCTTCCAATACCCTGGCTTAGACTATTCCCATCTCAGTCCTACTCCATCACCGTATTGAGAGGCCACTCAGGAAATAACGCTCCAGTACTGGTGGTGGGATGTGGCCCTCGGTCCTTTGCCTTGGGCATAGAGGTCGTCTTTGGCAGGGACGGTGCAGAAGTCCAACCCTTAAATGTTGGCTCTGCGTTAGCCATGCAATGATCCCAGCAGGATCACTAAAACAAAAACCTGTTATCTCAGCTACTTTTGTAGGGAAGTTCAGATTATTGACTAAGCAGCTTTTTTTTTAATTAAAAGCATCTGCTGTCTACGGTGTTGGGGTTTTTTTGTGTGTGTGTGTTCGTTAAAAAAGAACAAACATCAAAAACTTTTGGCTTTCTGGCCCTCTGACAAATTCTGAACTTTTCCTATAAGCTTTTTTCACCCAGCGAGGCACCCCCAGCAGGGTTTATGGATTTGGAAACACTCTCCTGGCTTTCCACTCTCTTTTGATTGAAGAAAGGCATTACTGCTATTCCATCCAAAGAACTCCACTCCTTTGCTATTCACTTCCCTACTACTCATTTCTTGGCTAAAACACATCTTTTTTTGCCCCCAGGCTTTGCCTACCTGCAAAGCAAGACCAAGCCATGAAACTGTTGGCACATTTGACACTCCAGTGAGCATTGTTGTTGTTCTCCCTTTAAACCACAACAGGAATTTGGAACCTCGTTCTGCATTTAATGAGATCTCTGAGGCATGATTAAATCATTCATTAATGGAACAGTATGTTTATCATTGGACTTGCATTGCAGATGAGTGATAATGAGTGTCCCCATCAGCATTTCCAGGTACAGATCTGTGCAACTGGTTAGCATATAGTATAGGGGGCTACTACTTTCCTTTTAAAGGACTGGGAACTGGTTGATGGTGGTGGGATATGAAGGCCAACCAGCATTGATCACCTTATGCTTGACCTGGACCGATGCTTGCTGGTCAGGGATGGACCATTCTTCATTGCTCTGCCTGCCTTGTGAAGAGCTGGAGAGGTGTGGGGGACACGAGATGCTGGAGAGCAAAGCATGCCATTCTGTCTTCGGTGGAAATTGGTGGGAGGGACGGAGAACTCCAGCTACCTCTGCCACTCACCCCATTTGGTGCAATTCACCATAAGCCATATCACCTTGAGGATGGGGCAAAGCCCCAGGGCCCCATTACCTCCTGCTGGCTCCACATCAGAAGGAAAGCTCACCTTCAGACCACGCTAACCGAGACACTTGCACTGCCTAGGACAAACATCACCCCAGCAATCACTGGCCAAATCTGACTAGCATAGTCCCTTATGGGCAAATCCAATCCATTTGAATGCAGTTATTGTCCAGAGCAGAACTATATTCTTATCTTGCTCCAACAAGACAAGGCAGCTGCAAACTGGTACAAGGGAAAAAGCATTCACAAAGTCTGGCTAGTAAGAGGTGTACATCAGAAGAGGAGTGCCTTGAAGGCAGTTAAGGTAGCCAACTTCTCTTGACTATTCAGGCCCCGAAAGCTCTGAATATCTGTCTGTAATTATTTCCAGAACTGCTAATTTTTTTTTTTTTAATGCCAGACACAATCACTTCTACCAACGCAAAGAAGAGGGACGCTCATTAACCACCTCTGAAAACATCTCAGCCTTGTTCTTCCCTCTGTTCGCAGACCAACGGTCCCTTCCTCACTTCAACACTTCCTTGAACTCCTCACTTCAGAGCTATCACAAAAAGAGCTGAATTGGGATTCAAGAGCGGTATTGTTCCACTGACGAATATCGAGTGCGCCTCATTAAAAAGCCTTGATGAAGACTCTTTTGCCAATTTCTATTTTCCCTGCAGTTGGGAGATACATCAGCTCATAAAATTAAATGTTTTCAGAATGCATATAAATGAGGTGCAAATTTATTTTAATTTCTGACTACACAATTTTAATTTAAACAGTGCTCGAGAAGCCTGCAAATGAGCTATATACTTATATAGATATAGCCAGATAGTCCTTCCTTTAGAGCATTTTTCATCCACAAGCAGAAACCTAGACAGATCTGGGTTATTGAAGTGCTCTCTCCTGCAAACCGTCTACCTCCCCCCCTCCACTTACTAAGCATTAAAGAGAGACAACTGTAATATTCCGATTAAATGACTCTCCAATGGCAGATTAAAGCAGAGTTTGTTCAGCAAATATTTTGTGCCAAGAAAACACATGCTACAAATTAATGAGTTAGGTGAGGAATGCAGTTTCCACTAACCTCTGAGAAGGTGCAGTACAGGTGTATGTGTACCGATCCATAAGCACAGTCACTTATATGTGCCTGCAGGGTTGGTTTTTGTGTTTTTTTACAGCTGTAATCTTAGCTATTAGGTGAGGTGTTCAGAATGGGATTTTTTGCAGAAGTCCTGGTTTGAGCAAAATTTCCCAACTGCAAATACTCGCACTAGACTCCACTCCTTAAGCCTTACACTCACTCAGGTGGCATCAGAGGCATCCAACCAAAACCAGCTAGCAAAGCATGACTTTTTCAAGTGAACTGATGAATTCGCAGACCCAGAGCCATGGCCGGCTATAGATCTGATAGACCGTCATATCCATGTCAAATAGCTAGCTAGCAGCTACGCTTCTGTTGCAGAAATCTCCATGCACTGATGCAGGCGATAGCATGGTGCATGCCCAAGTCGAAAGGGTTAACCAGAACTCATGATTTCCCCTCTGAACTATTATATGAATAATTTTGAAAGCAAATCAGTTCTGGAAAACTGCACGGTGCACAATGACAACGTATGAATGGAAAGTGAGGGCAAACCTGCTGAAAGTACTGTTCACTACAAATGGGTCAGCCACCATGAGCGAGCCTAGGATAAAACTACCTGCCTGAACGTTACAGATCCCATTATGGAGCATCTGGTTTTCTTGGCACAGGGAGGGAAGAGAGGGAGGTTTTGCCATTTCCCTATTAAATCGCCTTCCTTTATTTTACATGTGTTTTGTCACGTTGACTAGAAACTATTTTCAGGCTTGGAGTTTATCTCATCAAGGCTGCAAAACCCAACAGCATGTTAATTTCCCCCAAGGATATTAATTTGGTTTTAAATTCCTTATGAATGTTGACAAGCACATATACTCTCTAGGCCAAACTGGCCAAATTTACTGATTTAATTTGGGCCTCTAGAGTAAATAAGTGGAAGCATTTGGCAATAATGAGCTTAGATAAGAGAATAACTAACAACAAGGGGTATGAGTTCCTTGAAGATGAAAATCTCTCGCTTCCATTTCAGGTCCATAATTTCTGTATAGTCCCACAGGTGAAAACAAGAAAGGCTTCTGTGTAGCCTTCTATCCAGAAACTCTCTCCCAAAACATTGCATCCTCAGCAAAAACACCAGGACTCTCCTTGTCCACACAGGAAAGCCTCCTGAAATACTTGGCCTTAAAATGGATAAACACTGCACTACGCCCAGTGGGCCAGATGTTCAGTGCCACCAGAGCCCCCCTATTCTGGCAATATATAGCAGCTTGCGGGTGGCCATTAATTACTTACACCTGCTTTAAAGGCCTCTTGGATTAGCAATGCCCCCCCACCCCGCCCACCCAAAGAACCCAAACCCTAGCATAGGAGGAAATCTTTGCAGCTGGGATTACTGCTTTTTGTGCTGTCCAGTACTGTCCCACTCTTACCGTCTACTCTCCTATCTCTCTGCTGTGTCCTTTATCATACACATCCCACCAAAAACTAGCCAGTGATGGTTGCATTTCAAGTGAACCCCTGAATCCACAGACCCAGGGCCGTGGATGTGACAGACCTTTATGCCCATGTAGAACAGTTAGCAACGCTCCTGGGACCTTCTACGTTGTTTGTAATCTCCTTGGGGCAAAGACCACCTCTTTGTTCTGTATTTAGATGATGGGGGCTCCAATGCATTCCTAAATAGAGATGATGGTGATGGCAATGCTTTCAGATGGGAAAAGGTAGATAAGATCCAAGCTCATTCATCCTTGTTGTATTAATAACCTTCTCAGAGTTCACTGCTATTCAGGTGGGTGACTGGGGCTCCTGAATTGAGATAACTGGAAGTAGGGAATGACATATTTTTTTGTGTAGCAATAAGGACTCATTCCCCTTGTGAAGGGTGCAGGGGACTAGGAGCAGTGTTCCTTGGTTTCAATTTAAGGCCCTAATCACATGATATTAGTTCTGTGCTTGGGTCTGCATTGAGGAGGAGGAGGTCTGAGTGCTCGTGAATTAATAATGACCACCATAATCATCAGAGGTGCGGAGCACGCAATCGTCCCAGGGGTTTCTGTAAGAGCTGCAATTGCTCAGCACCATTTATGGCTCGGGTCCCTAGAGACGAGGAAATGCAAATGCCATTGATTTAAAGGGATCCAATCCCCTTACTATATTTTTACTTTAGACATTAATTGAAAAAAACAACTCAAAGTGGGCCCATGCAGCTGGCTTTGCAGATTCATAGATGCCAGGGTCGGAAGGGACCTCAATAGATCATCGAGTCCGACCCCCTGCATAAGCAGGAAAGAGTGCTGGGCCTACATTACCCCAGCTAGATACACATCCAACCTTCTCTTGAATACCCCCAGGGTAGGGGAGAGCACCACCTCCCTTGGGAGCCCATTCCAGACCTTGGCCACTCGAACTGTGAAGAAGTTCCTCCTAATATCCAATCTAAATCTGCTCTCTTCTAGCTTGTGGCCATTATTTCTTGTAACCCCCGGGGGCGCCTTGGTGAATAAATACTCACCAATTCCCTTCTGTGCCCCCCTGACGAACTTATAGGCAGCCACCAGGTCGCCTCTCAACCTTCTCTTGCGGAGGCTGAAAAGGTCCAGTTTCTCTAGTCTCTCCTCGTAGGGCTTGGCCTGCAGGCCCTTAACCATATGAGTGGCCCTTCTCTGGACCCTCTCCAGGTTATCCGCATCCTTCGTGAAGTGCGGCGCCCAGAATTGCACGCAGTACTCCAGCTGCGGTCTGACCAGCGCCCGATAGAGGGGAAGTATCACCTCCTTGGACCTATTTGTCATGCATCTGCTGACGCACGATAAAGTGCCATTGGCTTTTCTGATGGTTTCGTCACACTGCCGACTCATGTTCATCTTGGAGTCTACTAGGACTCCAAGATCCCTTTCCACCTCCGTGCCACCCAGCAGGTCATTTCCTAGGCTGTAGGTGTGCTGGACATTTTTCCTCCCTAGATGCAGCACTTTGCATTTCTCCTTGTTGAACTGCATTCTGTTGTTTTCTGCCCACTTGTCTAACCTGTCCAGGTCTGCTTGCAGCTGCTCCCTGCCCTCCGGCGTGTCCACTTCGCCCCATAGCTTAGTGTCATCTGCAAACTTGGACAGAGTACATTTCACCCCCTCGTCCAAGACGCTGATGAAGACATTAAAGAGTATCGGTCCAAGCACCGAGCCCTGCGGGACCCCACTGCCCACACTCTTCCAGGTCGAAACCGACCCCTCCACCACGACTCTCTGGGTGCGACCCTCCAGCCAATTCTCCACCCACCGGACTGTGCAGTCATCCAAGTCACAGCCCCTTAACTTGTTCACCAGTCTGGGGTGGGATACCGTATCAAAGGCCTTCCTGAAGTCCAAGTATACGACATCCACCCCTCCTCCTGCGTCGAGGCGTTTTGTGACCTGGTCATAAAAAGAGACTAGATTGGTCAGGCACGATCTGCCTGCCACGAACCCGTGCTGGTTTCCCCTCAGCATAATTTGTCCTGCCGGGCTCTCACAAATGTGAGCCTTGATGATTTTCTCAAAGATTTTTCCAAGGATGGAGGTGAGACTGACTGGCCTATAGTTACCCGGGTCCTCCTTCCTCCCCTTCTTGAAAATGGGAACCACATTGGCCCTCTTCCAGTCCTCCGGGACTTGACCCGTGCGCCACGAGCTTTCAAATATTCCCGCCAGTGGCTCTGCAATGATGTCGGCCAGTGCCTTCAGTACCCTCGGATGGAGCTCATCCGGGCCTGCCGACTTAAAGGCATCCAGTTCCTCCAAGTGACCCTGCCCCACCTCAGGGTCCACGCATGGCAGTCTGGTGCCTTGCTGCTGCCTCCCTACACTCCCAGGGAGAGACTTGTCGTGCCTCTCGCTTAGGGACACTGAGGCGAAGAACTCGTTGAGGAGTTCAGCCTTGTCCCCTCTGTCCGTCACCAATTGTTTCTGCCCATTTAGCAGGGGTCCTATTCCTCCCTGGGCCTTCCTTTTACTCCCTATATATCTAAAAAACAATTTCTTATTGTCTTTTACTTGGGTTGCCATCCTCAGCTCCATGGTAGCTTTGGCCTGTCTAACTGCCTCCCTACAAGCACGAGCAGAAGAGGTATATTCCTCTTTGGTGATCTCTCCCTGTTTCCACTTTTTATGTGCTCCCCTGAGCACCTCTGAGGAGAGGTTCAGGCTGGCACTGCCACAGGGTACAGGCTTTCAATGGACAGTGTTGGCTGGCAAGGGCCCTTCTGCCTGTGCTTCTTTGCTAAGCATGTGGATAGCACTATAGGTGAAGGAGTACAGACATTGCCCTGAACCTTTAAGATCTCACCCAAGGGTGAGGGTTGTTTTTTTTATATGGTGAAAGATAGGAACCCAGGGAGAAGCAGCTCCAGAAGAACAGATCTGTGCCTCTAATTTCACTATTCTCCTATGTGGCCTGATCTATCAGCAAAGAGCTGGGTGGAGCATTGTGTGCTACTTCTTTCATTGCGCACCCCTACTTCTTTCTACCAGCTGCACACCCGTTGCACGATGTGGGTGGGAAGAATTGAGGACAGGGGGCCAGCTGGTGTAACTTAGAGCAGCCTTTACTCCAGTCTATGTTACGTTGGGGCTAGTTTTGTTCCTGGCTGAATCCATCATAGCAGGAGCAGAAAAGCTGCTGAGAACCCCCTTCGTTCCTGCTTCCTCTTTCCCCAGAAGCACCAGGGATAAATTATGGCACATTTGAATTTCTAAGAGCTCTGAGTAGTCTCTGCTCCTCTTTGACTGCTTGTCCACAAAAAGCACAGTATTATTACCCACCTCCCAAAAGAGTGACTGAACCCTTGTAAAGAGGAGAAGGCTGAATAGTAAATACCCAGCGATAGTTTCCGGTTGGCATTTGTAGACAAAAGAATCATTTGTGTTAAACACTGACACTTTTCAGATGCACAAGGGTTGTCATCAGCAGCAGGCAGCCAGCTGAACATGCAGCAGCAATGAATAACGGCATGCCCTGATGAACAGCAAAGCACGCTCGCTGCTTTTCTTCCCCAAAATATTTGCAGATGAATTTGTTAAGACTTGGCCAGTGCTGTTTGATGCCTTTCAGTACGGGAAATGTATTCTCTGATATTCCCGACACCCAGATAACTGTCTGTTTAAACCTGCTCCTATCTCACCTCACTAAAACATCCTGACACGGACTTTGGGTTGTGGCATTGGAAAGTCTGACACCCCAGCTCGTGAAGTTGCCAAGGGTTAACAGAGAACAGACTGTGGCCCCAACTGGACAAAAGATATCAACAGCCTCTAAAATGCAGAAAAGCAACAACCACCTCCACTGTTACGTGCCCCTTTGAGAGCCACATTTCAAACACTCGGATCCTGCAATGGCCTTTTGTTAAACAGATGTAATTAAATTAATGGGACTGATCCCATCACTTGAAAAATGACCCCTCAACACTATGCAGCAGGTTGTGAATCCCTTTTCAATAGGAGCCTTCCCTTCCTTCTAACACTAGTCCAGAAAACCACTTTGGTTTGAAGCTGGAGGCCATAATGTCTAGGAGGAAAAGGCTGCCAAGGGGAATTCAGACCACAGTTCAGCAGCAGCGGGAACCAGCTAGTGCAAGGAGTCCTTTTCAGAGTACTTGCCATTAAGTTTTGTTATAGCACCATTCCCAGAAGTCAGGTGTTAT
Source organism: Crocodylus siamensis (assembly GCF_052110815.1). Taxonomy (NCBI): domain Eukaryota; kingdom Metazoa; phylum Chordata; order Crocodylia; family Crocodylidae; genus Crocodylus; species Crocodylus siamensis. The sequence continues at coordinate 69,691,905 of NC_143404.1, forward strand.
AGCTGATGGTGAAAGACGATGAAGTGCTCAATGGGGCTGGAAGCTCAAGTCTGGCAGCTTTGTGTCACTGGGATGTACATTTAAAAACGGAAGCAAAACCCCCAACACAACCAAACGCTGCATTGCACGCACAGTTGTCACCCCGGAAGAATGAGAACGGTATGCGACAGATGTTGGCCACATTCTTCATTGCACAACTGGAAGGTGCACACAGTTATGAGGGGGGAATAACAATTTAGACCCATCAAAGCAACATGCAGGGTTTTGAGGGTTAATGTGGCCTTCTGATAACCAGGCAGAGACTCACTTGTTGTACAGGACAATGTCCGGCCTCCAGATGAGCTCAGAGGGGATCCGGATTGATGTCACGTTTTCATATTCCAGGGGATCCCAGCGCAGCTTGTAGTCATGCCACTCCTAGCAAAGACAAATCAACTCCCACAGTTAGGCCGGCAACTGATACGGGGAACAAACCTGAGAGACTGTGCTTCAGGGACACGCACCTGTTTCACCCACACGTTCGTGGTCATCATTTGATTCTTCTCATCCTGAAAAGCAAAAGCAACATCTTTGTTCGTGGAAGAGAACGCGTGGCCCGATCAGCTCGTGCCATGCCCACATTTTGTTACTGGAGTTTATTTCTGTAGCCGTAAATAATCTCAGCCCTAAATGTATGCGGAAGTGCCAGCTAAAATAAAAAAAAAATAAATAAAAGAAAGAAAAGCAGATGTTTCTGGGGTTTAGCACGGGACCGAATGCATTTCGCTGATTATCAGCCAACAGCTGAGGCAAGGACTAATCAGTCTTGGGATCAGACCAACTTGGATTTATATGGATTTTCCTAGATATTTATGCATTGAGCATGGCGTTATGGGGAAGTGCAGCAAAGGGCTCACAGCTCCCCTTTACCCATACTATGGTAGAGGTAAGACTGCTAGATTAATATATTATCTCCCCCCCATAATATATCACTCCCTGAGCACTGAGGCATTGACACCTCCTTAGAAGTTGTCTCCCTGGCCACCTCCCAGCTCTCCTTTAAAGACCTCCCTCCATAGCACAGTAGCAACCTAGGTGCAGAAGTGGGGCTGGGGAGGGATTTGATCCCTCAAGTGCATTAGGCACTGGTTTCAGGAGTACAGGTTACAGCCGTGTTGGGCTAAAGACATAGGCAGACAAGGCTCTTTGGGTAAACCCGATAACTTTTATTAGACCAACTCAAAGAGTTGGAAAAATTCTTCTCTGGAAGCATTTGGGTGGAAATACCCTTCGTCAGGCTGAACTACAGATGCTTCCTCAGCCTGACGAAGGGTATTTATACCTGAAAGCTTGCAAAGGAGAATTTTTTCCAACTCTTTGAGTTGGTCTAATCAAAGATATCAGATTGACCCAAAGAACCTCGTCGGCCTTAGGGACAGGTTTGGGATTCCTGCTTTAATGAAGTTTGGCGATGTAACTCTGAGAAAACGAGGTACCGTCACCTCCCAATAATACCAATACGCAGCGTGTCCAGAGCATGGCACGGACATTGATGGGGAATTTTCAGAGCTGCTCTTCAGTTTAGGGGAATAACCATTATTATTCCCCTTTCGAAGACTGGAGATGCTGAGACAGGAAGGGAAACAGTAATACTAGGCAAAGAGCTCGACCCTGCTACATTTCCAAGCCCTTTCTCATTCCTCCTGACTGCACCGCGTTTCCACACGTACCTGCACAGTTCACAAGGGAATTCCTGCAGCCGGTCCCAGACGACAGCACGCGGCTAGGCTGGTAGTGAAAGCTGGCCGTTGGTTTTATCAGTATTCACATCCTGACACTCTGACTTGAAAGCGTGAAGCATTTCTAAGAGTTATTTTTACACTCCCAAGCCTGCAAGCTTGCCTTCCTTTGGGAAAGGAATGCCTGTCTGCTGCGGCGATTGCTCACACACTCATTGTAATTTAATTTACGATGATCTTCTTTGAAAAACAATATTCATTTTCCCAAGACCCATTTTTCTTTTGCTCTTGATTTTCAAAATAAGCATTGCATCGGTAAAGGACAAACCTGCAGCTCCGGATGAGTCAGGGTCTATCCATAAGACAGGCAAACCCAGTGAAATCTTCCCTTTCTCCACCAGCCAGCTCTTCCTAAGGATCACCTCTATAGACAAGAGGGTGGCCCAGTCTCTGGACCTGTTCACACCTCTAAGGGAGCTGCTAACAAAGGCACTAATAGTTTGGGCCCATTACTGAAACAGCGTTAGCAAGTGGAGATCCAATCACTCTGACAGAGGTCACTGAAAAGCCGTTGTGCAGAGACCAACTTCTTGACCATAACCCACTCAAACTGTGTTTGAACTGGTCATCTACAAATGAAGACTTGTCAGCCATCTATTTTCTGACATGTTTGCTCCCTCCAAGACTAATCCCAGAGCACAACGCCATTTAAATATTTTCTCCAGCACCTGTCTTGCATTCTCTTTTTCCCCCCCAGAGCAAATTAAAGTTCGGAACGACATGAACAAGAAGGCACGTGTTTGTGCATCTACTTGGGCACGCCGGCACCTTGGCTGATTGGTACTTGATACCGGGATAAAAGATACTGTGGGGAAAAACCATCCCAAAGGGGTAAATGAGAACTGAATGCCATTGTAAAGAGCCTAGTCTCTGGAGGTACAGCAAGATATTTAAAAGTGCCTAGGAGATTTAGGCACTTAGTCCCACTGGAAGTTATTTGTGCCCTTGAATCATAGAAAAGTAGGGCTGGAAGGGACCTTCGGAGGCCATCTAGCCCAACCCCCTGCCCAAGGCAGGATCATCCCGATCCAAACCGTCCTATACAAATGCATTGTCTCACCTCTTAGCAAAACTGCACGTAAAGTCTTTACCAGAGACAAGTTTCAAAATGCTTCCCCTTCAGCGAGCAAGCGTGTTCGGTGGCAGTAAGCATCTAGGCAAACAGCTACTTAGAGGCATTCTTGGCTGCTGCTGCGTGCATTTACCACATCTGTGCACGTGCTTGCAGAAGGAAGGGAATATGGGTATATTCAGAGCTATTTAGTCTTTTGTCTGCAGGACTTAGGGTGCATTCATAGAGTCATAAAGAAGTTGGGATAGAAGGGACTGTCGGAGGTCGTCTAGTCCAACCCCCTGCCTCAGGCAGGATATCCTTATCCAAACCAAGCTCTCCAAACCCACTGTCTAACCTCTTAGCAAAATCTCACAGTCAACCACAAGACCTCGTAGCCTGCCACGGGTAAAACAGGGGGGCCACAATGGCTAGTGCTCAACGGCAGCTAAGAGGTCAGGATATAGGGGGGTCAGATGGGGCAACTGCTTGGGGTCACTGCATGTCCCTCCAGGGCAGGGTACCACCCCTCCAAGGGGCACACACTCTGCACAAGCACTTGCCTGGAGATTTTGTCCCATCTTGATGAAAATCTGTGTCCCTGTTTGTGTAGGTGCAGCCTGGGGAAAGGCGAGTGCCAGCAGTGTGCCTCGTGCTGTGCAATATGATAACCTGAAAGAGCAGCAATTCACTTCAATTGGCCAAAGAGCTGGGAGTGACTCTGCAAACCCACAACCTCCTCAGGAGCTCGAGTGATCATGCTCTTTTTCCAGCTCTGAACGTGAAGGGACTGCTGAGGTGCAAAATCCAGAAGCATGTAAATAAAGGCAGACATCTAAGCCCTGCAAATATCTGAGGAATTATTCACTAAACTACACTGAATCGTTTAATCCTTGTACAGTAATTACAACTGCTGGTAAATAACCAAGGAAAAACACTTTGAATACCGTTCAGCTCTTGCCAGTTTGAATTTCCATGGCAGAACCACGAGCTTTTTCTCCTCTCCTCCTCCTTGGCCTGGCTTCAAACCATCCTCAGGTGTCAGTGCCCTTTAAAAGCCGAGGGTTCACCATGATTAACTGCATACCCCTTCCAGTTCACACTTTATGCTGATCCTTAAAAGCCAGAAAATTGCAGCTTAGACCATGCCTCATCTTTAACTCACCCTTGCTGTGCCTAGTCATTGCAGCTGCAATGTTAAACCTCCTAACGCTGATCGGAGAGCTGCTCTGAAATGCCTGAATCATAAAGGCAGGGATTTAGAGTCAAGGATGAGCTGCCACTATTGCATACAGGAACTCTGGGTGAGTTAGGGTCTTTTCCAGTTTACAGGCGCCTGCCTGTTTCCCTATACTGCAAAAGCAAACTGAGATGGAGAAGAAGAGTGAAAACCATCAGGGCTTTTCCTGCTTGCAAGCTCCGCTGTTTCCCCCAGCATAGGAGCAGGTCCACTGATGATCCTTCCTATGGAAAGAGGCTGGGTGGTGGAATATCAAACACAAGCCTGGAGATGCAAGGCTAAAAGATGTGCTCTCGTTACTGTTATACCCTGGCCCTCTTGACAGCTGCTGCTTTGCTGCTCTGGATCCCATCCATCCCTGTAATGCACTTCCTCCAATTAAGCTGATATACAAGAAGTGATTCTGGTCTCATGGGTTTCGCTGCTATTCAAAAGAGTAGCAAGCTGTGTCGAACTAGTCCCTGGCTCATTCTCCTCTGCTAAACCACACCCTCATAGCATGCCTACAGTTTGGCTCAGAAGGGTCATGTCAGTCCAACATTTTAGCACGTGCAACATACACCTTTCCCACCCCCCCAGAAAAGCAGATGCTAGAAATGTAAGTGTGCATTATATGTGAGAAATATGGTAAGAGTGGGCTCTGTTAAAACCAAAAGTAGAAAGCTGCAGTGCTCCAAAAGAGCAGAGCCAGGAGCAAACTTGACTTCCTAGCTGATGCTACTCTGTTATTTGCCACAAGGACATCTCTTGGGGGTTTTTTTTCTTCACCTAGCCTTTCAAAAAACAGGGCACATGTTCGAATCTGAAGTGTATTATATGTGAGAAAATGCAATCTATACAGTGGAGGGTGGGATTTAACTGCACAGTTGATTTTTCTCAAGGTGCACTGTAGCAAAGAGGCTGATGTGTTTCATCCCAGTCTCCTCCTGAACACATCTATGCCTTTGATACTTTATCATTATAATCTTGGAGCAAATTGACCTAAGCACAACAGCGTGAAATAGGAATACAGAGGGACAGTGGATTTAACATTGATTTCTCTGGCTTTTGCCAGCCTGAGTCAGAAATTGAGTCCTGTATCTGTTTTTTTTTTTTTTCTCTCTTTTTTTTTTTTAAAATCACTTGACATTGGGATGTATCTGTAGGAAACACAAACTCTACTGCAAATGGCACAAAGTACTTCTATCAGCATGCCCAGCAGCCAGGCTAGGTATCATAAAGAATCAGTGCCACTGTATGCAAGGGAACATTATACCGAGGCTTGGCTGGGGCCGTGATTCAGGAATAGTATTAGGGAAAGGGTCACTCAGTAACTGAGAAAATCTTCTGCAAGGAAATGAGACACATAAATTCCTAAATGTATTCATCAGGTGCCTGGCAGAACTGCCTGCTGGTTAGACTTTTAAGCACCAAAACATTTGGCACAAGGCAGAGTCTCCTTAGGTAGGAGAGGAAAAGCACTTCAAAGCACACGTATTGATCTTGCCTTTCTATGATTTGGCTGGTGCATAATGGAAAGTCTATCTTGTGCCATCGCAATCAGTAATGTACCATCTTCAGTCTTATCAATTATTCACATGAAATGCATACAGCCTAAACACGAGCAGCTTGCAGGCAGATTTGTGTTTCTCGGTCTGATGCAAGGGAAGGGCACAGAACGGAAGACAAATTCAAGCTTGCAAAGTTGAGCTAAAGGTTTTGGGCAGAGATGGGCACAACCCCCGGATGCCTAGGCCCTGCCTTTTGCAAACACCGGTTCGCTGTGCCGATGTATTTATGCCACACGCAACGTGATTATGGATGGGTAAGACACAGGAGTACCGTATGGCAAAATGCATGCATCAGTAATCTGCCACCGTCATCCCCTGTACCCTGACCAACAATCTTCTTGAGTAGCTCTCGAGTGACCCCAGCTCCAAATCCCCACCATTTTAGAACCAACCATCCTGTTTTCTTCTTTCCCTCCAAACTCAGAAAGCATCCCACAACATCACACTATAAACCCCAAGGTGGACAATATTCGAGCAATGGTGATGAGTTGAAGGTCTGAGTTAAATCTCATGGCTCATCCCGGCTAGAAATCAGAGCTTCACACCACTAGGAAAGAGCACGTGTCACCTTCCCAAGAGAGTTCACACGAACCCTTCTGGCTCAGCCTCAGTAATATGTTGTATGGAAAAGCTACTACGGATCTTTCAGAGGTTTGTAAACTGGCTTAGCTCTAATATTTCTGGGTCCCACATGGCCCTGGAAAATCTTGGCTTCTCAGAGGGAGGGGTATGAAAATTAGCCTCCATATTCTTTTCCTTTAATCCATTTTTTTAAATGGGTTTTCTGTTACGTAGAGGGTATATGCAAAATGCATGATAGCGCGGCGTGGTTTGCAAGGTTAATAAGCACCCATCTGGAATGACCTGCTTAACTCACTTCTGGCTGTACCATTTGTGTGTAAGCACAAATGTGTGCCAATAAATCTTTGTACTACACTCCAGCTGCAAAGATTACCTTTCTTTTCTCTGTCTCACGCACAAGCAGTTTATAGAGGGGCAGTGCATACACGAAGGAAATAATTCAGGCAGCTTCCAATAATACAGCACGCCACTTATTCAAAATAAGCACACGAACCCTGCACCCACAGAAACCGCACTTGTGTGCGTGAATGGGCACTTGTACACACAATCATGCCAACCCGTTTTGCACATTTAAAAGCTCATGTGCATTTGTCCCTTGCAGTGTGTGAGCAAGCAGGCACGCACGTTTTCTTTGCAAACTGAGCTCAAAATGCTACAAAACGAGGTGCTTTTGATACCCGTTCAGTGCATCCTAACATCCCGTCACCCACTTTGCGGAGGCCATATCTAATTCTGCCTACAGGGAGCTTCTCTTGGAGCAAACATGTGGGAACATTTGCTCTCAGACACCGTGCCTCCAATCACCCAAAGTGACAAACGGACAAGATAAGTTACATGCGTAACAACCAGTTAGGATAATAATGCATAATTCATAATTACAGTTTCTATGCTAAGCTCCTGCCTTGTTTCTTGCTCAGCCCAAATTCTTCTTGAACTTGACAGAGGGATGATGAATTGGTCTGTCTGTCTCAGGCAGGAGCCTGGCTAGATTTGCACCGTACAAACTAACCACAACTACTACAGTCACGCTTGGGTTTCTTTTTCTCATTTCACTATGAACTTTAGAGTTTGGACTAACACAGCTAACTAATAAAAGAGCAGGCTGCGAACACTTTGAGCAACTACTCACGGAAGTCGTCCCATTCATTTCTACAGGACTATTCCTGTGATAACTCTTCTCCCAGGTGAATAAGGCGCTCACAATCTGACCCGGGATCATTCAAGAGCATCTCCGCATGCAGGGATTTGGGTAGGGAATTAGGCCTGGCCTGAAAAGCCTCCAGTGCTCCTTGCTCCAGTCCTTTTCACTTACAACATCGATGAGCTGTGCGATGGACAAGCCAAAGCGGACCAGCACCACGTCCGAAATGTTGGCTACGGGGCGGGACCACTTGTTATAGCCGGAGAAGAGTTTCTTCAGGAGCCTTTCCTCAGCGTGGGCTCGGGTTTCCACGTGACCGCACACTGCAGGGAAAGCGCGAGACAGAGACACTTCAGTTCAGCCAGAAAAACCCAAGGGAGTCATCGTCCCGCATGTCGCCCTGTCCCTTCTGGCCTTTGAGCCTGTCTTTACATGCACAGCCCCGTCGTGCCAGGGTGATGGGCATGGACAGGAGGAACAAATTCAGCTGAGCACTGCAGGAGAGTGACACACCAATGCCAAGGCGCTGTGGTTAACTCCGGATGCTCGTGCTGAAGAACAGGGGAGGGCTGTCTGGGATGGGTGCAGCTGCTGGTTAACAAGCATTTGAAAGGTTCAGGGTGAGCCTGTTTCCTCCTTCAATCTTCCGGGCTGTGTCTGTGGCAAGCGTCAAGCACTGAAGCCTGGCGTGGAGTTTAAGTGGGGTCCTACCACGCTCGGAGGGGCACAGGCACCGAAGTCTGGAGTCTGAGGGAGGCTCTGCCATGCTCAGAAGGGCACAAGCACCGAAGCCCGGAGCAGAGGAGGGGCACAGGCTCTGCAGCCTGGAGCAGGGAGGCTCGGAGGGGCACAGGCACTGCAGCCCATAGCAGAGGGGGGCTCTCCCGTGCTCACAGGGGCACAGCGACTGAAGCCCAGAGTTTGAGGAGGGTCCTGCCATGCTCAGAGGGGCATGGGCGCTGAAGCCTGGAGTCCCAGGGAGGCTCTCCCAGGCTCGGAGGGGCATAGGTACTAAATCCCAGAGCAAAGGGGGGCTCTCCCATGCTGGGGGGGGGGGGCACAAGGACTGAAGTCCAGAGCAGACGGGTCTCTCCCATGCATGGATGGGCTTAGCCTGGAGCAGAGGGAGGCTTGCAGGGACATAGGGACTAAATCCTGGAGCAGAGGGATCTCCCCCGTGCTCAGAAGGGACACAACCCGGAGCAGAGGGGTCTCCCCTATGCATGGAGGGACACAGGTACCAAATCCCGGGGCAGGGGGGGTCTCCCCCATGCATGGAGGGGCTCGGCCCAGGGCGGGGGAGGCTCGGAGGGGACACAGGGAGCAAATCCCGGGGCAGGGGGGTCTCCCCCATGCTCAGAAGGGGCACAACCCGGAGCAGAGGGGTCTCCCCTATGCATGGAGGGACACAGGGACCAAACCCTGGGGCAGGGGGTCTCCCCCATGCACGGAGGGGCTCAGCCCGGGGCAGGGGAGGCTCGGAGGGGACACAGGGACCAAACCCCGGGCAGGGGGGTCTCCCCCATGCATGGAGGGGCTCGGCCCGGGACAGGGGGGTCTCCCCCATGCACGGAGGGGCTCGGCCTGGGACAGGGGGGTCTCCCCCACAGGGGGGTCTCCCCCATGCACGGAAGGGCTCGGCCCGGGACAGGGGGGTCTCCCCCATGCACGGAAGGGCTCGGCCCGGGGCGGGGGAGGCTCGGAGGGGAAAGAGGGACCAAACCCCGGGGCCGGGGGGTCTCCCCCATGCACGGAGGGCTCGGCCCGGGGCAGGGAGGCTCAGAGGGGACATAGGGACCAAACCCCGGGCAGGGGGGTCTCCCCCATGCACGGAGGGGCTCGGCCCGGGACAGGGGGGTCTCCCCCATGCACGGAGGGGCTCGGCCCGGGGCGGGGGAGGCTCGGAGGGGAAAGAGGGACCAAACCCCGGGGCCGGGGGGTCTCCCCCATGCACGGAGGGCTCGGCCCGGGACAGGGGGGTCTCCCCCATGCACGGAGGGGCTCGGCCCGGGGCGGGGGGGCTCGGAGGGGACACGGGGAGCAAGCCCCGGGCAGGGGCTCCGCCGGGACAGCCCGCACTCACCGCGCAGCACGGCGGCGCCCAGCAGCAGCAGCAGCAGCAGGCGGCGGCGGCGGCAGGCGCCCCCCCCCCCGCCCGCGGGCAGCCCATGGCGGTGTGCGGGGCGCGGGGCGCATCCCCCGGGCAGGTCCCGCCGCTCTCCCGGCTCGGCTCCGGCTCCGGCTCCGGCTCCGCCGCGCTGCGCCCGCCTCCTGCCGCGGGCGGGGGCGGGGGCGGAGAGCGAGCCGGGACAGCGGGGCGGGGGGGCCCGGGCCCGTCGCGGCGGGTTTCCTTCTGCCCAGCCTCGCGGCCCCCCCGGCGCAGACAGACGTTCACCCGGCGCCGGGCGCGCAGGGGCTAGCCAGCCTGGTACTGCACCCATCCAGGTCTATCTTAAACTGGTTTGGGGCCATTTTGAAAACGGTTCAAGTCTGCTGCGGTACACGTGTGAACCCGGTTCAGATCCCGCCTGGTCTCTGTCTCGAGTTCGCAGGGCGGGAACAGCAGCCCGGGGGGGGGGGGGGCAAGCAAAGCCACCCTAACCCCAGCACCGCTCAGATCCTTTTTCACCGTGTCTCCAGTCCAGCCTTTCTACACAGGCCGGTCCCCCTGCGGCTGCCCGCTCTCACGGGGCGCACAGCGGTGCGACGGAGATGACCCCTGGTTTGCTTCTCCGGACGGACACATCGGTGGGTTGCAAAGAGGCCCCATGATTTTGTGAGACATCCTTGGAGGTGACAGGGTCGTACTCTTTCCATTTCCCCTCCCGGCCCTGCCCCGGTGAGCGGGGCTGCTTCCGCACAGAGAAGCCCTATGGTGTGGGCAAGCTTGAGGCTGGAGGGGTTACTTCTGGGTAGTTTGAGGTGGAGCATTTCCCCTCTCCCCAAACACCTCCGGTGCTGTCTAGTAAAATAGACGCCGGAGGGATCTGCAAACAGATGGGATTAAAGCGGCCGCACACACACATCTGTGATAAAAGCAGAGGTGAAATCAAAGCGGAGCGCCACGCTCTCTTCTGTGCTATTCATCCTGGCTCTGAGCATCGCTGTACTTCTTTCTAGGTACCGACTCCTTGGGAAGACAGGAGACCGAGTTAGCAGGTTACAACGGTGCAGTGTGCCGGGTCCCCAGGCACAAAGCACCGTGCAAGCAACGGGGGTGAGGCGTGGGAGCCTTACACAGGACGAGGCCCTAAATCAGCAGAAAGGCTGTAATTCATAAAAGACAAAGGCATCCTTCCATGTATGCGCTGGGCTAAAAACAGCAGCGCAGGGGCTCGTTTTAGAGGCAGCGCATTGCCCAACACAACATGGGCACAGGCAGGAGATCTCGGTTTACGTGTAAAATGCTAAAGGACGCGTGGAAAGAGGATTGAAAGAGCTGCAGGATTTTCTTTCTATCCCATCCAACTCATCCGGTTGGTCTCGGTGCCAGTGCGTGGGTTACCGCTGGTCCTGCTAAATGCTGGAACTGGGTGGGCTATTTGGGTTATGTGGGCTCTGCTTTTTTTGCCTGTGCAGATGGCTTTCCTTAAGTAAGCCACCCCTAGCGCGCCACACTGCCATGCTGGAGAGAGGAGTGAAATGGTGGGGGTGGAAATCCCTTCTAAACAAAAGAAGAGATCAGCCACTTCTGTGCAAATTCCTGTCTGGAGATCACAGACAGAGCCGGACACAGGCACAGGCAAACTGGGCGGAAAAGGAGGCCTGAAAATGGTAATTTTTTCCCCCGTTGTGCAATTATTATTATCATTATCTCTGGCAAAGGGCGGCTGACGCTACAATTTGCCCAGGGCCTCCAGGAATCGAGGTGTGGTACTGATCAGAGTCCCCAGCTCTAGTTTCATGGACTAGGGCCCTGTGGTTTTGGATGGTAGAAACAAATGCTCTCTTGGCAAACTGGTAGCCTCTCTTGCGTCCTTGTGACAAGGTATTTAGCCCCTGTGCCTGCACCGCTGGAGCAGCCTTCCTTGTGGAAATGCACTGAACCAGCAGCCACCTCTCTGCCTGCCTCTAGTGCAAGGGCACACGCAGCCCGTGTGAACGCAGAGGTGCTGCGAGAGCTCAGGGGAATCCAGGGGTGTTCGTCCACTCTTCCCGATCGTGCATCCTAGTGAAGGGACAGTGTTTGCCTGTCATGCGCCCACTAAATGTCACCCCCACGCAGTCCTTCTTGCACGACGCCCTTCTTGCGAGAGGAATCCCTATGTCAGGAAATGGCTGTTTCAGGTCAGCAGTAGTCTGAAGGCACCACTCTTGCTGCACTGCCCTCAGAAACAAAAATCAGAACGGGCCTATAATCTCGAGAGCTGTAGGGTCTCAGGGTTATGATTACTCCACCAGGGTCTGGCAGTCGCTGCGGATAATGGTGCGCAGAAATGCGTCCCTCTGGGGAAGCAAAGCTCCTGTCAATGAATGGACTCAGAGGGACAGATATGCTGCTTCCGCTTCCTCTGGGCAAAAATGAAGTGTATTTCCTACCTATGGGGATGTTTTACTGTCTTGTAACTTTCCCTGAGCCTGATGAAGGGTGCGTGAGCCCAAAAGCTTCCAGAAAAAGATGTATCTTATTTGCAGTTTCTCTGGTGGTCTAATAAAAGGTATCATCTCTGAACCAAGAGGTCTAGATTTTTGCATTTCTTTTTGTCTCAGACCAACACAGCTACCAAATCCGTCGCTGGGAAATTTTCCTAGCAGCTAGAAAAGGTGTTGGTGGATCTCAGCCCCCACCCAGGTTTTGCAAGTTTTCTTTTTTCTCTCTAGCTATCACTGAAATACCAGTATGGTTCCTGTTCTGTGTTTTTGGGGGATTAAGAGTGTATCCTCACAACAGCCATGTGAAAGAGGGAAATGTTACCCCCATTTGACAGGCAGGGAATCAAGGTACAGGGTGTTTTCCTTCCACTTGTGGCTTCAGATTGCCTCTGTTTTTGCATCTGGGGTGTACAGTTCATACAGGCAGCCAAAAGACAGGAAAGTCTTGGGTTTCCATACATTTCTCATTTCAGCTGACATACACCAAATGCTAAGGATCAGTGCAATTTCCCCCCCTGGTTTAAAATGGGATCCTAGATGTGCCAACTGCAATTTTCGAGAAGGACCAGATTTTCAGACTGGGATTCCCAGCATGTTCAAGGTAACAGGAGGCCTCTTTCAGATATCTCATGGGGGACATCCAACCCAAGGGTGCCCAAATCACTGATTGCTTTCGAAGATCTTGGCCATCAATTATACCGTATCCTTGGTTACCACCCTCCCTGCTCAAAACTGATTCAAAGTAGTGTGGCAATACTCCATCCATCTCCCGCACATGTCACATCCCGTGCCAGCTCTCTCTCCGGCAAACACTGCCTTTAGATTAACCCTATAAATAATGTTGATTAAAAGTGAGTTTCCTTCGTGCAGAAATTCATCACAGAGCATCATTCCCCAGACCTACAGGGTTTTCTCCCCACCTCCCCTCCCCCTCGGCCTGTTTTCGGAGGACGTGGAGGAGCGAGCATATTTTACAAAGATTTCTGTGCCTTGGAGTGACCTTGTTAAATCTCACTGCCCCTTTCTTTCTGCATCACTGGGCCATAACAACATTGCCATCAGCTCCTATGTGTATTTGGGAGACAGAGTTTTCCGCTGGAACATCCACAAAGGATTCAGCATGGCGAGGAAAGCGTGCATAAGTATCGATTATACTTATCTAAAATAAATGGGTTAAAATTAATGTTTGCTGAGGAAACTGGGCTAGGATGGGATTCTTACCCAAGGCTCTGTAGGTATTCCCATTGCATTTGTTTGAAATACAGGTCTTCAAACACTATGCCAAGCATCTGAGTAGTGCCAGTTTGGACCTGAACACTTAAAGTCGGACCTGAGCCGAGCAGCAAATGTCATTAGGGCAGCTCCTCCCTAGATTTTGAATAGTCTCCCATGCTATGAGTTTGCTAGCAGGAACTATGAAAGAAGTGGGAAATGTTGTCAATCAAAAGGGCTTTTGTTGGACCGGGGCAGTTCTCAGGTACGCATTTACACCTTAGGATTTCATAGACGTTTCATAGACATCAGGGCTGGAAGGGACCCCGGAGGATCATCGTGTCCAGCCCCCCGCACCAGGGGCAGGAAATCAGCTGGGGTCACAGGATCCCAGCAAGATAAACATCCAAATTTCTCTTGAAGGCGTTCAAAGTAAGTGCTTGAAGTGTTTAAAAAACTGCACCTGTTTCCAGTGAACAGGGTCCGCTGGATCCACTGTTTTGGGGTGAAGCCAATGCAGTTACAAGAGCACGGGATTTGCTCGACTTGATTAGACTGTTGCTGTGATCTAATTACTCGCCTCCCCTGCCCTCCCTTTGTAGCAGTCCAGTATTAGCGTTTTGCTAATTGTGCAATGCTGAGCAAGGAGAACAGTGTAATTCCTGGGCCTCGCAGGCCGTAAGCATAAGATCCGATTTACTCTCATATTATTTTGTCTCCAAAAATGACAGGAGACTGCATTCTGGCAACCCACCTTTCTTCGGGAGACTGAGGAGCGTTGACTTTTGGCTTTGTAATATTGATGCTGGAGCCAAAGCTTATGGATGGTTGCTTAGAGTAACTGCACTGCTTCCTGGAACCAACAGGTCATTTATCTTCCACTTCTCCCTCTTCCTCTTGCCTTCTCATTGCAAGTCTCATCCAGGTTTTCCCTGTGTCTTACCTACAGCATCCAACTGTCACAATACCAGTCCATCGCTCCGGTGACCTCTACAGCAAACTCATTTTCCTTGGCCTCCTGTTCATCCACCGCTCTTCACTCCATCCCATCCACACTTGATTGCATTTGTGTTAAGGAGCCAACAAATGCAGCTAAATAAAATAATTGGGACTAGGAAGCTGGAGAGTCTTCAGCTGTCTGTCCTCTGGAAGGTGAATAATAATAACTTTCCTTCATTATGATCCTGATCCCCCCCACCTTTCTTGAAGATGTGCTGTCCTTTATAATCTTAAACTCTTTTATGCATCCAAGCAGAGTTAGGTGAAAAATACCAATTACTTTTAAGAGGAATTTGGTGGGGGGAAGGAAGGGAGAATTGCATTTCCCCACAAATTCCATATACAACAGTAGCAGGAAAAAGAGAGATTAAAAAAAAGGTTTCCTTAAACAGCTTTTGGTTAAACAAATGGGTTTTAATAACCTAAAACCGTAGTTTTGTTTCTTTATAATGAGTGAAAAGGAAAACGAAAAAAAAGAAAGACGTTTACCAACAATCTAAACTTTTAACCAAACAAGTCGCGGTGCTTGTGTGTGTTTCTTTGGAGGAGGCAGGGCTGATGTGAATAATAACAGTGAATAGCTCTTCTTTGCATCTTTGAACACCCTCCCCTGCAACTTTTTACATAATAATAAAATATACACACGCATACACAAGGTCCGTGCAATCCTTGAGACACCCGCACTGCCTATTCAAACAGCGACACTGTCTTATTCTGTCCTTCCTCGCCTAATCTATGCCTTGCTGTCTTTTCCCCGATCTCCTCTTGGACTGAATTGCCTGTTCTCCAAGGCAGCCCTCTCTTCTGCATTTGCAATGCAAAATGTCTCGCACGTCTCTGGCCTTATGTAAGGGGAAAATAATCGCAGCGCTCTTCCCTCCTTGGATGCCCAGGCAAAGTGTATCTGTTCGCAAGGGGACAAGAGTGCTCGACCCCTCCGGAGGGAGTCAGCGAAGCATTCTCCTGGAGTTCAAAGCCCTTTTCCCTATAAAGACCCCATTTGCTTTCTTTTCCCTGCCTGCTTTTTTGGATGGCAAAGTTGATTGCTCTCCCACAGCAACCCCTGCTTTGTCCATGGCTGGGATCCTGATTTCAGGTGGGGACTCGGAAACCAGAGCTGGAGGGGCAGAGCTTGTCTTCCCCTGCAAAATGTGCTTGGGACAAACCGAGGAGAGGCAGTGACTATGGAGGAACATGTGTGCAGAGCTGCTTCCAGCCAGGAGGGGCCAGATCCAGGCCTGGTGGAGATCAGAATGGATCCCCGACTTCCCCAGTCTACAGCAACTGGGAATCAGGCCTGATGTGTCTCTGGGTTTACCCCTGAGGCTTCGGTGGCACTTGAAGGACAGTCTCGACTGAATCGAGCGTGGTCCCAGGGTCCCAGCCCCCTGCTTTTGTGTGTGTGCAAACAAAAACACTTGAGGTGAAACTGGAAATGAGTGACATTTCCTTTCAAACACGGTCACGAGGAACCGGGGCAGCAAAATGGCTTTATTCCTATTATTCCAAGTGATTTAATATCCAGGGCTTTTTTTTTTTTCCTCCCAGGGGAAGCTGCGATACACGGGGGAGAAGTTCCCAAGGAAAACCAGACCTAATTGTCTTAATGAATTTCTCCTTGGTCCTGACCCAAGAAAGTCCCTTTGACTTCTGAAGGTCCTGAGCGACACATTGCAAAGCGAAGGGACCGGTGGTGGGGAAAAGCTCCCGGGAGGGCATCTGCAAGGACCCGCCTCTGGAAGCGACATTTAGGAATGAGGATTTCAGCCACTCCAGCTAGCTTGGGATGAAACACCACCCACTCCAGCCACAACGGGCTGCGGGCCATCCCCAAACCTGGAGGATCCCTGAGGACAGGTGCTCCGGGGTCCTCCTTTCCCAGCCTCCCTTGACTCAAGGGGACACAAGCCCTGTTGCTTCCCATTGAGATTACAGTCCTGAAGCGGGTATATCCGATCCCAACAAGCAGGAGAGCTGTTAGCAGACCTGTCCCCTAGTCGCCCTCTGCATGGGGAGTATGGCCTCACCCTAAACACGGAGTAATAAGAACAAGGAGATGATCTGGGTGTGAGTAAGGACCTAAAGATATGGCCCTGGAAAAAACCTGTTGAATTTAGATTGCTGTAAAAAAGCCTTCGACACCTAGGTAAGCTAGATGCCCCCCCTAGACTCCAGGGGTTTTGTCTTTCTAACGAACAGTAATTTTTTCTCCCCCTGTTTTGGAAGCGGCTGGACTTCTTTGAGCAGCCTGGTTTCTCCGGGCCTGAGCATTCATCCATTCTGTTATTTCATAGCCTATTATTTGTCAAAACATTTTCATGACAATGACCAGACTCTAAGGACAAAGACAGTATCAGGGCGGTAAAACAATAGATGCCAGCATCTGCCCCTAGAAACCAATTTTTCACTGGTGAATAATGGTCAGTTATCCAGCAATCTGACTGCCTGACACCAATTCCCGGGGACATAATTTATAGGGGACTGCTGTACATACACAGAGTCTATTTTTGATACAGCCCCATCCTATTCCCCTCACGCCCATATATCTCCATCATGTTATTTTCCTTTAATAATTGCTGCAATCATGACAATCTCGCTCTCAGCTTCCAAAAGCAGCAGCCAGTGCCCTTCAAACCTACAAATTGTGTGAACCGAATTTCTTCCAAAGCTGCATCCCGGCATCATGACAAATAAAACAAGGTGCGGAGAAAGTTTTCAGTGGATGCAGCACCGGCTGCAGAGAGAGGATATACCTGTCGTTTACCTTTCTGGGGAAGGCCAGGGTTTTGCTGCCCGTTTCTGCTCGTTGAAGTTTTATAAACTAATTTTATATCGTGGTCTCCTTCAGGGACCAACGCAGGAAGGAGGAGACTGAGGTAGCTGGACAACAAGCCAAATGGGCGGCTGTTTCAGGAAGAATTGGAGCAGTCATTATAGGGAGAGGAGCGGCTGGGCTGTCTGTGTGAGTGCTTCCCCAAACTCATCGTTTTGTCTACCGTTTCCTCCCAGTACCACGCACATTGCAGGCCCCTGTAATTAGCATTGTGATGTAAGTGCTCTTTTAACTGACGATCTCTCGCAAAGGTCTCTGCCAGACCTAAGGCATTCAGGCGAGGTTGCAGACTTCTTCTCCCGAGTCTGCCAACCCCTCTGACTTGGGACTTGCAGTCACCTTCACTGTTCAGCCCCGCGAAATACTTGCTAGATGTGAAGTGTGGGTCAATCCACGGTTCTTACCACGGTGGGATCAGGATCAGGACCAGGGTGCGAATCCAAGCGTGGGAGCTCGGTGCATTCGCCCCAGCGGCTGCTATGCAATTCTATCCATTTACTGAGCTGGGGAATAAGGGGCCTTGTAGGAGCAGGCATGTTATAAAGCTTTGGAAGTGCATTATGCAGGCAGTGAAGTTGCACTGGATGGGGGTGGTGAATTTATTAGAGGCTTTTTGTGCCACTTCAGCATTGCCTCGTATTCACAAGAGGGCTCCTTGCCCAGAAGAAAGGTTGGAGGGTGGGGAAGGGGTCTGCTCTGGGCCACCTCTGCAGAAGGTCCTGGCACATTAGATAGTCCAGGACAAGAGGCAGTTGCAGTGGTCCACGTGGGGAACTGGATAAGAAGCTTTCAGGCTGTTTTAGGGGCAAAGTAGCCCCTACCAGATGCCTGTGGAGACGAACTTTCCCTCTGACACACAATCTGCTATCACTTGACTGCCCTTTTCTTCCCTCTAGCTGCAGTCTCTACCTACAGCTCTGGGCCCCATCCATCCCTCTGCTCTGTGCAAGGCTTTTCCTTTTTAAGCTCTCCTCATCACAAGGTGCTTTATGATGATATGAAACTGTGCTCCTAACCATATCAAAACCAAAAATGGGCCATTGACTAAAATGGCAAATCACAGCGTGGCTGCAGCAGCCATCTCCCAGCCTCCGAAAGGCTTTACATTCAAATGAGAGAGCTCCCAGTGTTATTGGGAAATGCCAGCTATGATTATGAAGGGCGGGGAGAGAGCAAGGAGGCAGCTTGGCTTCCCTCAAAAGCCAAGCAGATGGATTTAAATGAGAGAACAGAAGCTCGCCTCTCCAGGCAAGTTGGTTCTCCAAGGAGATCTTGGGTTTCATGGCTCAGCTTCGAAGATTTAATTCGGCTTCCGTCCTTCCCAGCCAAAGGGCAAGTGCTGCCCAATTTATTCACCGAAGAAATCTGGAGTCGAGTGATTGATTGAATGATGGACAACAGTCTTCTCTGCTGCGTGGCAGTCAGTGCTGCATACTGGCCCCATCTGCTCAGCCGAGCATAACCTTGTCAGAGATCCTGGTTGCAAACTATTGGGTAGATAGGACTTCCACAGGATTGTCTGAGCAAGTTACAGCCTTACGTCTGCCCAAGGCTTTGGGGCTGTTGCAGAAAAGCAATGTTGTTTTTGACGTCCCTGGTGCCCTGTCGCTGCTGTTCAGAAAAATGTTGAACTCAAAGTAAACTGCAAGACGCGTACCAGTCAGGTTCCCACCCTTCCAGTCGCTGTCATAATTTAGCAGGCTGCTGGAGTCCAGGCCTTTAGGCTCCTGACTCTTTGGCAATGCAGCCACCAGGCTAAAGTGCACCCAGATTGTGGGAGCCCTGATGTGCAACTCCAGGGACACGTACCAGGCAGGTATCTGATGAGGGGCCCGGGGCCACGCTCACAACCACAGAGTCAGGACTCCTCTTCTGCGCTGTGGAGAGCTCGTGGACCATGTGGAACAAGGCCAACTGCCCAGATGTCACAACCCGGAGCAAAACTGGATCGCAGGGTCTGGTATACGCAGACAGAGGTGGACAGTCCCTCCCTTGGTGAGCAGGACGGAGACACAGAGGGCAATCGCAGCTTGCTGACAGATGGGCAGCGGGGCAGGAGCAGAGGACTTGATGCACACTTTGCAATCTTCCCTGCCCAAGTGCAGGGGCGCTGGGCCCCATGAGGTCCCTTCCAGCCCCTAACATCTATGAATCTATGAAGCCAAGCATGCTGACTTCCAGGCTGTTGGCCCTAACCACTAAACCATGCTGCCTTGCACACCGAATCATAGAAAATGAGGCTTGGAAAGGACTGCTGGAGGTCATCTAGTCCAACCCCCTGCTCAAAGACCAGCCCCTACTAGATTATCCCAGTCTCGAAAACCTCCAAGGATGGAGAGTCCACCACCTCCAGAGTTTCACTACCATCCTCATGAAACGATTCTTCCTAATATCTAACCTCCACTTCCCTTGCTGCAATTTGGGACCATTACTCCTTGTTCTGTCAATTTGTGCTTGTAACCATGATGGGGATAATGACACTACAGTCGCCTTCCCCTTAGTGGGCTTATTGCCTTGTCCAACCCAGTCAGAAAGGGCCGAGAGCAGGAATGACCCCGTGAGGTATGGGGCCCGGTCACAATGTTAAAATACCCTGCACAAGCCTGTTAGCTCCCCCATGCAAAGGTGAGCTGATTGTAGCTGTATTGCAGGGGTGACTCAACCCTACATTTCCCTGCCTTATCTCCTTTGCATCCCATTGGAAAAGGCCGATTTCACAGGAAGAGAGAAGATGGTGCATTCAACACAGGGCTAAGAAACCAAAGAGAGGAGTTTTCTGCTTTCCTCCCATCGAGTGACCTTGGTTTGCCCTTGGGGACCACACTGTACAAGGCGTGATTGGTGCCTTGTGGCCTAAAATCAGCGTTAAAACTATTGGAATGTGGCCAGGAATATTCTGTCTGGTTAAACTGCAGTATATGTTTGATGTTAAATCTTTATTACTGTAGGGGAACAACTGGGTTGCAGGCACCGGTCCCGAGTCCCTCTATTGCCAGTGAAACAGCGATACGTGCTCACAGCCTTTTTGCCTGTTGCAGGTAATTCCCTAATGCTGAGATCTAGCGACAGCTGAACTTCAGGCGGTTCGGTGCTTCGGTTTCAACAGACACCCAGACATCTTAACTTTCTCCAAGCTTTTCTGCCGCTCTCAAGACACAAAGGTGAACTGGAAATGTTACAGAGGAACAGTTATTTGCTGCGATGACTGATTCTTCCTCCTTCCAGTGAGCAAAAAAATATTGAAACCCTCCCTGCCTTTCTCATGGGATTGTAGCATTTTGGTCCCCGCTCCTGTCTGCATTTTAGAAGGGCTGACGTGCAGGAACACGGGGAACAAATATATCATCCACGCACTTGAACTTTCCTAAGCCAGAAAAGAAATGTTGGCTTAATCTAAATTTTGGAGTGATGGCTCTGCTCAGCTCTCATCGTGCCTCAATGGATTTGTACTATGCTGATAATAGGAATCATAATTAAAAAGCACTTCATTTTCTCATGCATTTAACAGGTCTGCATATGAAAGGTGGCCATCCCTGCCATTTGCACCTGCAGAAATACTGCCCATTTATGAGGGGGAAATTTCTTTTCAGGACACCTGTGGAATTGGGTTGGTATTGCCTTTGCTACCAGTAGCCAAATGCCATTGTCTTGGAGTTAGGAGATGCTAAGATCTCTTCTTCGTGTATCCCAGGGTGGAAATCTGCAGGGGAAGTTCTTCTTTGAGTCTAATGAGTCGACTGATCACCCTGGATTTCAGAAAAGCGAGGGGGAAAAGTCTATCGATCGAGGATAAGGTGGCAGATGGTTTCCCTCTGTGTGTTTGTCTGAATCCATCTCCATAGTTATTGATATTTTGGGGCTCAAATCATCTTCCTGTTATTTCAAATGCACGTTTGTATGACTGGCCTGTAGGACAGGAACCATTTACCATCTGTTCCTCCCACACTCCTCTGTATCTCTGGGTCTTTTCCAAGGCAAGTGCCCATTTCCCATGAGCTGCTGGTCAGCAACTCAAAACTCCCCTCTGCCGTCACAATCTCCCTCGGCTGCTCAGAGGACACGATCTCCCCTTCGTAACCCATAGGCCTACACCTGGGGTCGGACTGTGGTGCAAGCACTTGTATTGTGTTTTGTGAGGTGGCTTTCAATAAGGTACTATTTGCTGGGCCTGTCAGGACATAAGGACAATACTCAAAGGTATTTAGGCACTTAACGCCCACTGATTTCAGACTCTTAAATATCTTTGGGCCCTGGACTTTAATGTGTACCATACGGTTGTCACTACGGCTCATGTTGACTCCATCAGTGACAATGACTCCATCAATGGGCACCATCAGTGATGATGATGATGCCACAACTCCAGAGGAGAGCCCCCCAGCCATTCTGCTGACTGCTTTTGTCCTCTCAGTTCCTCATCCTCTGTCTGCCCGTATCTAGGTGTTGTCTCTGGTCTTGCACATAGAGGTAAGCTCTTTGGGGCAGGAGCTCTGCATTCGTGTGGCAGACCCTTGGTCCAGGAGTGAGATTCCCAGCTGCAGATGCAATACACGTGATAGAAGGAGTCTGTGCAAGCCTGGAACAAAAGGGCATGTGTGATACCATAAGGGCTCCTTAGCTGCACATGCATGTGTACTGTCTTCACTCAAGATAGTAATGACCACAGATATTGGATGTCTAACTCCCTTTGCAAAGGCAAGCCTGGACAGCATGAAAAACCAGGTTCTTCTAGGTGGAGGATCCAACCCTTTTGTAAAGGGGTCATAAAGGCCCTTGGAAATACCAATAGCACAGGACATCCCTCTGAAGGGGGTGATTCATGTGTGTGGGTATAGGTCTGCATGTGTGTTGGGTATGAATACCCATTCTTGTGTGTTAGGTACAGGTCTGCATGCATGTGTTGCAGAAGAAAAGGGAATGGCTAGATCGGTTCTGGCCTCCAGTAATACTACACTGCCAGCATGGTTTGCAAGGGGTATTGCACCAGAGATGCATGCCAGAGCCCTCCCAGTGGCCACCCCAGCCTGTGTCTGAGCCTCCAGGGCTGGTGTCGTCCTTAGATCCTGGAACCCCAAAATCCCCACATAACTTACCCCGAGCCCGGCTTTATCTCTGCTTCTGAAATCCCTCCCCTCAGTGGGAGATTCAGCTGTAGCGTTTCCACAAAAACCCCTGGGAAGTACAGGTGTCGTGTGTTAGGAGAGAGGAAATGTGACTCCCGTGGTGCCTTCTTCCATGCAGACAAGTAAACTGTACAAAACCCCTGTTGTAAGCAGCAGGGCTTACGCTAACTTTAATTATTACTCATGTAAGCCCAGTGGAAGCAGTTCAATACAGTCATAAGGACACTCACCGGCTCATTTATGGGATGCAGGAAGACGTACGGGTTATAGAATAAAAGACAAGACAGGCCAGGATCAATAACCCCTGCTGTCTGTTGGAAATGGCTCTCAAAATCGCTGACTCCAATTGAACTTTTGATCTATTCAAACTTCCATTGATCCAATGGATCAGGATGTGACCCACAGGCATTTGAAAGATCTGAGTCTAGGGATAGACTTAAGCACATACCTAAGGCTCTCAAGCAAACCTTTAATGCATTACTAAAATGCATACAGACCCACGTTTCTGTACATACAAATGAATGTACACCCCTTGCTACTGGAGAATTGGCCATCCAGTGGTCCAGTATCAATGTCCAGTTCTCCAGCTGAGGGTGGGTATATGTGCAAACCGATTCAAGCAGTTTATGAAGTTGCATCAATGGAGGTTCGGCAAGATGCAGGTGGGACGCTTGCTTCATACATCTCTACCCTCTTGTTTCAAATGGGCAACAGCCTTACAAATGCCAAGGGGGTGTTTTTTACCTGCATGGAGAAGGGGTGGGGAAGAAAAGTGAATTTCCTGCTTTCAGTCCTGGTGACAATAGCAAATCGCTAGCATCTGTGCTTTGCTGGCCAGTGCTTCAGAGTTGCGCAGCCAGCTCGGCTGCATATTTCATATTCTCTTCCCTCCACTCAGATCGACAGGAAGGAAGGAGAGAAAAAACCCAGGCAAGGAGCAGGAAAGTGAAGCTCACGGTGTGCCAAGATTAGGTCCCTGTTTGTACGAGGGAGTCCACGGGGACGGGAAGACTGATCAAGGTAGAGCCCTTATACATGTGGTAGAGGAACGGAAAAAGCCATTATCACAACCCTGGCCTGGATTTGCTTGTGCCGTCTCAGCCAGTGGAGCAGAGCTAATCCTGGTGGAGGACAGTCAGTCTGACTAAAACCGACCCAGTATAACTGCAGTGACCTTAGGAGACTGCCTTCCTCCCTCCAAGTCAGCACACTGGTTGCAGGAATGGACAGATCACGTGGACGGGGGCTGGCGTCTATCGATGCTCCAATGCTGCTCAGCATCCGAGTGGATCAGTAGGATAGTTTTCTGCCAAAATGGGGGTAGTAAAGTGATAGGAGGAAAGATGCAAAGGAACAGACCTCATTCCTCTGACTTCCACCTGCTACACATCTATCCACAGGACATAAACCAGTTTAAGTGATCAGAAACTGGTCTAGACCTGTAACAGAAGAGACATTCTGTTTGAAAATGGCTGAAACCAGTTTGAGATAAACCTGGTTGAATGTAGCGTCAGACTTAACTGATTCGGGTCAAATCAGTATATGCAATGTCTGTCCCAGACCAATTTGAGTGTGAGGTTATAGCAAGAACGTGTCCTTCTAGCCCAGGGGTTCTTAACCCTTTTTGTGCCATGGACCCCTTTGGCAGTCTGGTGAAGCCTATGGACCCCTTCTCAGAATAATGTTCTTAAATGCATTAAATAAAATGCATAGAGGTTAGTGAAAATAAAGATGTAATTTTTTTCCCATCCAAGTTCATGGACCCCCTGAAATCTGTCCACAGACCCCTTGGGGGTATCTGGACCCCAGGTTAAGAACCCCTGTTCTAGCCTGTAGGGATAATATCTAGCAGAGTGGCCCCAAGTCTTTCCTGGCCCAAGAGTAACAACACTGAACAAGTAACCTCAGGCAACACCTATCTCTGGTGTTATTGACTTGCAGAAAGCAAAATGGTCCGTAGCCCTGAGCCATGCCGGCGAGTCACACAAGCAACGTGAAGACCAGGAACCCTTGGCTGAGGACCACCGGCCTCATGCATGATGGTGGCTGGCAAACACGAGCAGAGAGTAGCAACAATAATGGGGTTCTTCATCGGGGTAAAACAACACGGCATCGGTCTCTTCTAGGTCTGGTGCCCCAAAAGGGCACTGCATCTAAGCCCCCCATCCTACCTCTACTGCACGAGCCCGCAGCCCGCCTGCTGCTCTCTGCAGTCTGCTATGCCACCCTAGTCTGAAGGCACAGAAAGAGCTACCTGATCACGCTGCAGAGCTTCAGCCTCCGCCGTAGCAAAGTGAGCCCTGGTGCATGCATGTGGGAGAGAGGAAAACTAAGCTGGTTTGGCACTTTTTGGCCCCCACATGTTGCCTCAGACATTCCACGCTGGGGGCCTGAGGGCCTCGATGATGGTTTTTTGTCACTCTCAGATCATTTCCTTTCAGATGATTCAATATTTAGAAATGAATGCAATGCTAATTTAGCGCGGCGCAGAAAATGAGTGGCCTGAGGCAGCGTGGAGCGGTGGCAAAGGAAAGGAGCCACGGCGGCTCGTCTTGGAGGGGTCTGCATAACAGGGGGGCGGAAATAACAGGCCTGGTCTGTTGAACGATTGCCATGTGCGGGGCTGCTGGGGGTGGCAGTGAGCAAAGGGTTAAGGCAGCCCATCAGCCAGTGCTTGCAGGAATTCATAGGAGTTTCCCTGTTGACCGTGCTCTAGCTTCTGCAGAGCAGCGCTTTCTGCAAGCTCGCCCACCAGGAGACGGAGGGAACCCAGCCTGCGTCACCGTAGCAAAGAGCAGGCATCGCGGTTTTTATGCAGGGTCCACCCTGCCCTGAAATGGGGCTGGAAGCTCCAGGGGCTACGAGTGCACATTACTTATTTTCTGCTCTTCCAACTGATGTCTGACATTTGCATTGTTTTACCAGGCGAAGACGAGCCAAGCCTACCCCTTCTCAAAATGTGGCACTAATCGTTTTTCTTTTTTATCATTTCTATCCCCAGCGCATCATTTAGATACGAAGCAGCGATGCCTTTCGCTGTGAATCGCAGCTTTAAATACTGAGGAATTCGGTTTGCACCGAGGTAGCTGCCTTTTTTGTTCTCGGTGTTTCTACCGCTTCTTGCAGAGAAGATCCCCGTGTCACGCTCTGTGGTTTATTCGTGCCTTTCTTCACGTCGGTCGAACCCAACCACTGATGTGTCATGTGTAGCGTTGCTCTGTGTGGGCCAGGAAAAATCATGCAATGGACCCTGAAACGGAGAAATCTTGAGGTTTTTCAAAAATTTCATATTTTTGGTTTCATATTTTCACATTTCATATTTTCAAAAATTTCATATTTTAGGTTTCATATTTTCATAGGCCCTTTTCATTCATCTTCTGGTTTCTGAACCGTCAGGGGCGTGCACTTGCTTCCCTTCCCCCAGCTTTTTTCTGGATCCACGAGGGTTACATACTTAAAAGACAAGAAAACTTTGGTTTTCACCTACTCGTATGACGTCAGCAGCTGGGACATTGAGAATAGCATCACATATTGCAAAGCTGCATTACAAATCGGGAGAGCTGGCAACACCGGGCTTATCGCTTTCACTCACAAGCCGTATGCGGCCCTTCAGTCGTCCGGAGCAAATAAATACAGCTTCATGAATAAACAGCCTGTGTTTGCTCTGCTGTTATTCATGAGGGTGTACTTGTCAATCAGGAGCCTGTAAAAATGTTTGGAAATCCAAGAGATCAGCTGCATTTTGGGAGGGGGTGTGAGAGAGATGTTGTTTACTACAGATGGTCGAGCAGTTCAGATTTCCACAAAAAATATGACCATGTTTTTTCCCCTCGTTGCAAGAGTAATTCTTCCTCCCCTGCTCTAGCAGCATGAGGCTTAATGAAACCCCACTTCATTAATGAAACCAGCCAGCTCAAGGCAGGCCTGAGAGTTGCTATCTTACTCCTGCAAGAGAAGCAACGTGTCGATGTGTAAATATACCACCTGAGCAATTCCCAATGTTCGTCCTTCATTGAAAAAGCTTTTTTCTTCCTTTCCTTTGTGAGCGTGGAGCTACTCAGCTCTGTGACAGCCCGTGACTCAGAAATACATCCTGTACCAGTGCTGCAGTTTATTAAAAATCAAATCAGGCCCCAGGAAGAAATGATGTTATTCTAATCTCCCAATCATTTCAGCAAGGTGTGAATTGCTGGGTTGCGTGAGATGGCATTCCCGGAGGCGAGCTATCGGTTACGCAGGGTGGGGAGAAGCGAGGGATCATTTGGAAGAGCAGGCTCCATTTGAGCAGAAGTGCTGACGGACTGAATATTTCCACCATCAGGAGCCCAACTGGCAGCCGAGGTTTCCATCAAAGACAATCATTGCTAGGATACAGGAAAATCTGTCGTGGAGCCATAGCAACAACTTGTGAGGGGCGATTCCCTGAACATCCCAGTGACTGGTCCAGTCCCGAAAAGCACCTTGACACGTCTGTGTTTGCCCAGTGATGGAAATGTCTTTATCGTCGGCATCGAGCTGGTGAATCGATTAACTGGTGAAGCAAGGGACGGCGGAAAAAGTTGCACCGCAAGGCTCTGCGGCTAGTGCATCTCACCGGTTCTAGCTCACGGGGATCGGGGGTCTGGGACAGACGTTCAATAAACCAATGTAACCTAAGTTTGATACAACACCCATCCAGGTTTACCAGTTCAACCACTCTGAAAGCAGTTTGATGTGCACTGGACTTCTGTTCTGTTCCAGATTTGAGCCAGTTTCTGATCATTTATACTGATTTATGTGTTACCTCCGTCCCTAACCCACATGTTGGACTGGAGAGTTTTTCCTTCTGGTGCATCATCCACTAGAGCCCTAATTAAAGCTTTTGTCCCGGTGCTGTCTTTGTTACCCTGAACTATCACCTGTATTCAGAAAACTATTCAACCAATTTGACTAGTTTAACAGGGCTTCTCTGTAGATGACATTTTTTTTCTAGAATAACAACTCAGGAACTACCCAGTGGATTAGGCTAGTCCCAGACAGGGATCTCTTACTGTGGGAGAAAAGCAGTGACAGGTGAAATTAATCTGTGATAGCCATTGCATTTTGAATTCACACTCGATCTTCATTTGGATTACTCTGAATTCACACTCGATCTTAATTTGGATTACTCTGAATTCACACTCGAACTTAATTTGGATTAACTGTGCTCCCAATCCAATATGCAAAATCACCATCCCTTTTTCGTGGGTATTCTTACACTGGTTTGATTTATAGGTCCCCATCTGATCTTTAGCTGAATCGACACCTGTTTAGCTTAAGATACATTTTTAAACCTGTTTAGTGTAAACTCCTCTATGGACACTGCCTGGTTTCTATTGATTTCCTTGTGTGAGTACGTTTATCAGCAAAAGCTAAACCAGCAGAACCAGTTTTAGCTAGCAGAAATTTATCAGCACTAAACTACCAGTTTTTAAATTGGTTTTGTACAGGCTAATGCTACCCCTATGTGCAGACATGGCTTCAGAGCTTAGCTGCCCTTTGAAGGTTAATTCAGACTAATTAAAAAGTGTGAATTGAATGGGGGTAAATTAAATTGCATTAAACCTCTGTGTAGTCTCTCTTATTCAGGATTAAAGCGACTTTATTTCCATGTAGATTAAGGCCCTTTGGAAGTGCAGTAAGATGAATTGAATTAAGGATATGTAAGAGCACATCTGATAGAGACTGAGAATAGAAACGGGAGCCCCGTGGTGCTATGCTTTCAGGATGAATCTCCACTGACTCGGCACGCTTTAATGCCCCAGGGATAAGAAGCTAAGGCACAAAGCAGCCATCTCCCCCCCACTCCCCTCAGTTCTCCCTTTATTTTAATTTTTATGTTACATCTGTGCATGGAGCCCCTTATTTCAGGAAATAAAACAACACCAAAATCAACTGCCCAATGTTTGCTATGGAAGGAGGAAGCTAGGTTCTGGTGGTATGCTGAGATTTCCCCGGTGCCTGCCCTCCCTCCCGTGTACCCCCAGCTCTCTGCCTCCCACCTGCCTATAGCACGGAGGGTATTTCTCTTCTCACTCAGTTTTAAGGGCAGGGGGTTCAGTGAGTGCCCCTCTCTCCTGCAAAGTTTCAGCCTTTTGCTCTCAGGGGGCAGGTGGGTGCTTGCCAGGCGACACGGCGCTTCATTGTCTGACGTACAAGGGGAGAGGAGAGAGGCAAGAGACTCTTGCATGCCATGCCTACAAATTCAAATGCTATAAAAACTAATGGCTTGACTCCCAGCAAAGAGACCTACTGCACACCAGGGGATGCCTGGCCTGTTTCTCATAAAGCCGTGAGGTTTTTTTTTCTGATGGAAACCAGTGAGAAAAAACCAAACAAAACCCCAACCCACATACATATAGAGGCAATACCCACAGGGCAAACTTTCTCCGCATTCAGCAGAAATCGGTGCCTTTAATGTTCGGATACCTACTGGAGTATGAGAAGGCAAGAGCTCATCTAAGAGCAGCTGCCTGAAGGCAATGGGGTAATTTTCTTCACGTGGTATAAAAGTGTGACCTGGACCAACCCCATCCTCCGTCCTGCTCTGGGGGGCTGCTGCTGTTGTTGGACCTGGTTTTTTTGCGCTGCGGGTGAGTCCAGCCATTGCAAGAGCCTAGACCTGGATCGGCAGAATTGCGCTTTCTCCCAGCACCATTATAGTTTGAGGAGAAAGGGAAGGGGCAGGCCCCCTGCCCAAAGTGATGGTCTCAGGGCCCCAAAAGAACGTGCTCCAAAATGCATGCCGATGAAATACAGACCTCCCTCTACCCCCGAGCCAGGCTGCTCCGTCACTCGCTGGCTGTGCATGGAGGCTCCCCTAAACTCAGGGGTTTTGCAGGTGGATTGCAATTGGGCTCAGTTTACAGCCCCGTCCACTTAAAGGATCCAAGCACTCAACAAAAAACCCCAAAGTCAGAGAGGCTACAACATGACCGGAGCCAGAGCCCAGGGTCCAGTCCAGCGTGGTAGCAGCGAGCTGAATGCAGATTCCTCAGCCCCACGAAGGTCCCAGCACGTGCTTCTTCCTCTTGATGTGCAGCAAAGGCTGGAAAGGGCTCAGCTGTGGAGATGAACCCGCACACCCCCTCTTCTGCGTGGGCCGAGTCGTGGAGGCAGCGGGTTCGTTTCTGCAGCTGAACCCTTCGTGGCACATCAAGAGGGAGAAGCATATGCTGGGACCATCGTGGGGCTGAGCAATCTGCATCCAACCCTCGGCAGTGCTGAGCAAAGAGGAGACTGCAAGGAAATCAGTTGTATAGCTGCTCCACAGAGGTGGGGAGGGGATGTGCTTTCCTGAGGCCCCTTATGACAAAGCGGTGGGGTTACAAGGCCCGCACATCTTCACGATCAATACGGCGGGAGGGAGGTCTGTGCTCGCACCGGCTTGTTTCACCTGCAGCCAGGCTGAGCAGCACTAGGTCCAGCGACAGCCCTTTGGAGAGGCCTTTCAAGCCACACTGTGGAAGGGAAAAAAGGAAATTCCCTGGGTAAAGATGATCTTGCTGGACCTCCTCCCTGGCTCAGGCTGTTTGGAAAGACCCCCTTATTTTAATTTGGTGCAGGCATCCTGCCGTGGCTTCAGGAGCATTTCTTCCAGCCCTGCCCTGGACCTGTACTGAAGGCTGCTCCCAGTCATCAGTGGCGACCTGTCCATTCAGGCTGGGGGGGTCAAAGGCAGCTGGGTGTGATACAGCTGCATCACTCCCTTGTGTGCAATGGGCTGCAGGACTGCTTGGCTCGAACCGGCTGTTTTTCCCCTGATGATGAGGCAAAGTGACTTGCTCAAGGTCACACACGCGGTCAGTGGCAGAGCAGGGAATCAAAAGCTCCTTTTCCCAAGCCAGCTTAGCCCATTCCTGCCCTGACTGGGAAACAGCTTGAGATGCACCCATGGGGAACAAGAGGCCAGGCTGCCTCTTCGTACCCAGCCTGGGAAAGCAATGAACAAACAGCATCTCTCCAGCCAGACAGGCCTTGGATCCAGTTGGCCCCGCGAACCCAAACTGGTGTCCACCTCAGATCTCCGCAGACCTCTCTCCCCTCCCTGGCTGGAGCTAGGTGGGGAAGCCGAGCGCTGGATTAGTATGCAGGCAAGCATCCCTTGGCTGGTTCCCTCTTTCTGCAAAATGACAGCCTTGGCAAAGGTCCCATGGCCTGGCTGATGCATTAGCAATCCTTGCCATCAGCAGAAGGAATGACCCCCGCCGCTGCCCCCCAGACAGGAAGGAAATCGTCCTGGATTTGTCTGGCTTGGAACATTTTAACAAAGTTATTGTTTAGTGGCAACCGCAGGCGCAGCAGCGCGGAGGAAACACTTGCTCATCTCTACCACCAGCGCCTGGGTTTCCTGGCATCCCACGCTGGCAATAAAAGGGGAGTGATGCCAGGGAAGACACCTAAGGACTGTCAGCATGGAAACAGTGAGGAAGCCGTCTGATGGCTCTTCTTCCCAATTATACTCCTGCCTGCAGCCCAGGCTGTGATTTCATGGGAGAGGCACGACAAACCATCACTTGCTAGGGAGTGGTTTGCACTTTAGAGAGAGGGGACGTCATCAGCCAACTAGCGGTGTAAGAAGTTGACTTAACAACTTCCAAAGGACCTAAGGGACTTAGGCACCTGGGTTGCATGTTCAGAAGTGATGTAGGTGGTTACGAACCTAAACCTCATGGAAAAAAATAAAGAGAATGGAGGTACTTTAGAAATATAGGCACTGCTGCCAGATCCCTGCATTAGGGAAAATATACAGAGCCTCATATGGAGAATAACCTTTTTTTCTATTAGGCAAAGGCTTTGGACCCTAGAGAGGTAATGGGTCTGAAGGAAAATAGGGGCACAGAGGCAAAGTGACTTGACCCCCTTTCTTGCATCTCACGCCTGTCTCCTCCTAGGTAACTCCTCTCTCTCCCCTTGGCATTAGTACCCCTGAAATTCCTGTAGATAATCATCTAGGCAAAGTCTAGCACTGGGTGTAGCACACCATGGCTACCCACTCCCCCGTGAGTGCATCTAACCTGAAAATATGGCAGTGAAACTACTCCAGGGTCATTTCTCCTTGGCCGCTCTTGAGTCCAGCATGCTGGAGAAGGGATCATGAGTGCTATTCCCCGAGTAGCCTCCTGAGAGTGGGTGAGCAACGCATGTGTGGGCACCAGGACAGTTTATAGTCTTGCTATCAAGGGCAGGGAGGTGCTGGCTCAAATCTAGCTCAAGCTGCAGCTGGGGGAGGCTTAGAAATGAGTGTCTAATACCAGTGGATAGAATAACACAAACTCCATTGCAATGACTTGTTGCAGCAAAGGATGTCCTCTGATAAAGACCAGCTCATGCATTTCTATTGTCAAAAAATATATTAAAAAAATGCAAAAGTCTAAGAAAAGGATGGGTAGGCACAACCCTCCAAAATGGGGCCACACAGTACCTGGAGACTCAACCTTGGTGTCCATTTGTGCCCATACCAAGGTGGGCAGAGGTTGTACAGACTAAAGATTGTCTCCCAGTTACCTTCCCCAGCTGGAGACGAGTTGGCAGGAGTCTCCAGACCTCGGCTGTCTCCATTCGGTGAGGCATCCTGCACACAGATAGCAAAGCCTTTATCTTCAGTTAGCACTTGGCTTTTTTTTTTCCCTTTTCTTTTCCTCAGCCAAATGTGGCACAGTGCCCTTCACTTCTCAATATTAAACTTGCTAGACCACAGCTTGGATGATTAGCTGTGGGGAATATGAAAGCCAGAGCTGCAGAGAGCTAGTACCAGAGGAGCAGGTTTAGTAGATGTTACTGCAGACAAAGTTCTTGGCTTTATTTTGGCTGGAAAAGTGGGACTGGAAAGAGCATGTTTTATAGCTGCAGCTTGCTGTCTTGGGCTTTGAGGTTCATTAAAACAAAGTGCAAATGAACCCTCCAGAACTGCTGCCTGTAGGAACATAATATAGCAATAGCAGGACATAATATACCAGAAGACAATCATGACTCCAGGCCCCCCAGTCACGAAAGCAGCTTAAAATCAGGAGGTTTTAAAGCAATTGATATCAAGTTCTCTTTCTTCTCTCTTTCACTCTGCTCTCTAATGCTTAACCTAGTTGGAGGACAATTAGCTTTTTCTACAAACAGAAGGGATGGGGACTTTTAAACAGAAATCCCAGGAGTTTCATGTCCGCACTCCAGGAGCTGTAGTCTGAAGAAAAGCAATAAATGTCATACGTTTCATCATTATCATTGGCAATATGGCTCCGAGCTAGAGTCTGGGACCTACTGTCAGGCATTTATTCATGCAATTCATTCTGCTGCTTTTGGAGTCTGTCTGGAGGGGCCGAAGGGTGAAAGCACCAGAAACTCGTCGTGCCAGTTTTTGCTCCAAATGGTTTCCTGGCTGGTTTCTCCAGTATGAATGTTTCACTGAACCTGGACGGAAGATGAAATGTGATGGGGTTGTGATCGTACCAGTGCCAGATTCATATAATAGTTCCTCCTGTTTTTTCTTGTTACCATGCACTGTTTATTCCCTCTTCCTGAGACACTCAGACCTCCAGGGTTTTTCTTCTGAGCCCTCTGTTCAGTCCTCAAGAGCCCTGTTCTTCCAAACAGGGGACCGAGGAAGTAAAACTTTTTCAATCGTGGCTATTGTGAACACTGAGCTGTGAACACTGCTTGGATTATGATGTGTATTAGGGTAGCCTGTGTATGTGCTCCCCCAAAGGGCTTGCAGTCTAAAGAGGCAAAGGTCAGGTGAAGAACCAGAAGCTTAGAGAGGGTGAAGTGATGTGTTCAGGGCTATACAGTTTGTTGGTAGCAGAGAAACCCCTTGGTCTCCTGACTCCCAAGCAAGTTTTGTATCCTCTAGAGCAGGCTGTTTCCTTTGAATTTGCCCTATTGGTCCATGGGTGAAAGAAAGGTGTCAGCCTTCATCAGGACAGGGGTAATATCTGATTCATGAGCACAAGTCACAAGCAGAAAAAGAAGCAAATGCCGCTAATATGTCTTCTGCCGTGAGCTATTCACTTAACTCCATGGGAAAGCTATCTTCTTTCTCCCTAGAACTAAAAAAACCCTATAAATAGCACAACACTCTTGGATTCAAACTCAGGGACGTGCTGAGGTTTAAAAATAAACCCATTATCTGCCTCCCAAAATGGGCTCCATCTACCATTGATCTGGGAGGATACCTGCGAAGAGTCCCTGGAAGGGCAATGAATATTCAAGCAGGGATTTGACAGATTTGCTTTTGAGTATTGCTAATTATCTCTAATTAGGCTTACAAAGCCTCCCTGGTGCACGCTTCGCTAATTCTGACTTCCTGGTTATCATTTTTTCCGCGCCCCCCACCCAGGCCAGTTCTCCACGTTTCATTCAGATGCTATATCTGCATCTGTATGCTCTGCCTATACCAGGAAAAGCATGGACCTAGAGCAAGGGACCAAAAAACAGTCAAACCAAGGGCAAACAACACCTTGCATTGCTTTTGTTCTCCTTATTAAGGGATGAATCTGTAGGACAAGGCCCAGCCTGAGAAGCTGATCATCTCAACCTAAGGCTGAGCTGGAAAGTGCCCTCTCCATGAAGCTCTGGAGCTGCTCAGCAGCAGTACTCTTCATGGCTCATGTCAACTGTCAGCTTGAAAATGCATGCTTGACAAGAGGTCTCTGGCCAGGTGCACATGATGCCCTGCCTGTGGGATCTGCATTGGCTGCCTTTTGATTCCCAGGTGGGCTTTAAGGGGTTTATTTTAAAGCCTTGACTGGTTTAGGCCAGGCCGTGTGGAAGCACGGACTCTCCTGGGGAATACTGGTTCAATTGCTTTCAGCAGGGGAGCCTGCGATGCAGCCCCCACCTTGGTATAACTGAGAACAAGCTGTCAGCAAGGCTTTCTCTGGAGGAGATAGCTTCAGAAACCTGTTAATCTAAAAAATATGCTGCCTCCCAGCCAGCCTCAGACCTCTCTCTCTAGCCCGAGTCCTGGGCAGAAAGGGCTCCGACAAAGGGCTGGTGTTTCATAGTTGTTAGGGGCCGGAGGGGACCATACAGATCATCTGGTCCAGACCCCTGCACTTTGGACCACTAAGGGTGAGGCTTGGATGGGTCGTGATGCTATCTTTATTATTTCTCACCCTGAGGAAAGGAGGCAGCTGCTGGTTTAGCCTGTATATGGGGTTACAGGGGGGAATGGTGGCCTTTGGGGTGTATGAGAGGCAAGAATTTTTTTTTGTCCTCTTTTTTATTGGACCAGTTGTACAGGGCGAACTGCAGGCTGGCTAAGCTGTGTATATAAAACAAAAAAGAGTGATGTGGCTTCAGGCAAATGGACAACAGAAGTGGGTCGTGGGGAGGAGCACGCTGCCCCCGATCACCCCCAGCACACTTCTCCCAAGGAGCGTCATGACAGCATGCAGGGCCATGCACATGTTGTAGACCTCGGGACCCCTTGACGTGTCAGCCCCTTGGCCAACAGACCTTGCATGGCTCTCCATCCAGCCCCCAAAAAGCAGAGCAGTGCCCGTTCAAAAAAGGGGACAGCGGGTGTATGGGTGTGCAGTTTAGCATGGATGGTTATGAAAAACTAGGCCACAATTTCTGTCTGTCTGTCTGTCTGTCTCCCTCTGTAACTGCAAAGCCTTTTGGTATGCAGCCGTTGCTACTTATGCCAGGTTAAACCCTGCCAATCTCACTGAAATCAGAGAATAAACTATCAGCTGATCTCCATGGTGAAACAAGGAAACCAGCCTAATAATAGGCTATTGATTTCTTACTCAGCAGAGTATGTGGGAGCTTATTCCAAGGGAATCTTTTGCCTATCCAAGAAGCCAGCAGTAGGGAGGGGCACAAATTGAAAACTGAGGTCCAACAAATGCCTGTGACTGATGGAGTGCTGACCCATATCTGCCCTTCAAACCACGATCACCTCTCCCAAGGGAGAGCAACGAGGATCAATTAATGCTGTTTCAGACCTAAACACCAGCACAATGATAGACACAGGCAAGCTGCACAAGAAAAATGCATGCAGACAAAATCACACAAAATGCAGGGTTGAAGGGACCTCAGGAGGTCACATCTAGTCCAACCTCCTCCACAACGCAGGACTATTCCCAACTCCATCATCCCAGCCAAGGCTTTGTCAAGCCGGGTCTTAAAAACCACCAGGGATGGAGACTCTTAACACCTCTCTGGGTAACCTGTTCCAGTGTTTTGCTACCTTCCTGGTGAGAAAATTCTTCCTAACATCCAACCTCAACTTCCCTTGCTGCAACTTGAACCCATTGCTCCTTGTTCGGTCATCTGCCCCTGCCGAGAACGGTCCAGCTCCATCCTCTTTGGACCAACCCTGCAGGGAGTCGAAGGCTGCTATTAAACATCCATGGGTGCTTCACACTCAGCCTCCTAGAGCTTTTTAAAGCCTTAGCTGTGCCATACCCATTGGCATCAGTGAGTGTTTTGCATTTAAAACCAGAAGCACACTCTGTATCTTTAAGTCTGCATGCAAAAATTAAACTTACTGCCCTCCCTCCCAATGTATCTAATGCTGGAAAGATCTACAGAAAAGATTAGGTGTGCTCCAAAATGACATAACCCATGAGTCAAACTTCCTTCCTGGAGAACGGCTCTCTGGGAGATGTGCATGCCAGATAAATATAGAGAAGTAAGCATCAGAGCTAATTAAGCTTGTGCAAGGTGAACTGCTGAAAGTTTAATTAGCTGAGGCCTTGGCTGCTCAGCATCTCTCCGGATGTTCTCGCTTGCAAGGATGTTGAAATTAAAATCGGTTTGATCTGGGTCTAATTCTTGCTATATGGAAATCCAATGAGATGCCCAGTCTTTCACCTTCTATTGAGAGAGGCATGTCAGCACAAGCAGCAGAAGGGATAATGCGATTGCAGAGGTAGGGCTTGGAGGATGCCGTTTTTCCCTTGGAGCCGTGGAGCTCTTTTTATAAATCATTCAGGCAACCAGTCTTGGACTCCACTTTCCAATACCTCCTTTCACAAGAGTGCTTGTCCTGTGTCGGACCCTAATGGCGTGGCCCATTGTTCGTACCTTGGTGGCATCTCCTTTACTAACACATGAATAAAACAAAACAAAGCCCAAATTGATTTTTTTATGGGGGGCAGGTTTTCTAGCCTGTGAGCTGCAGCTGTGACATCAGGTTCGAGGCTCTAATGGCCCCGTAAGGCCTTAGAAGTTATCAGGCTATGAACAGGAGTGTGGAAAGCTGAGTAAGTGTTTCCATCCTGGTTTTCTGTTCTGACATCCGCTCTTCAAATCAGGATGGGTGCAGAGCAGGGCGCTGGAGATCTTGGTTCAACCTTCAGCTTTGCCATGATCTCACCATATGACCTTGGGTAAGTAGGTAAGGGACAGTGCCAGCGTCAGGCTTATTGATTCCCACAGGAAAATGGAAAAAATGAATAGATTGATGTATTATGGGAGAGCAAAACAGAAACCAGCAGCTAGTTTTCCGTGCAGGATAGCCTTTCATAGTGAAATGCTGCCCAGCAGGTAAGAGGATATTTTGCTATCCAGCACCCCCCATTCCCCATGGGTGCCAGATAACAAAGCTTTTGCTCTGTGTGTGTGTGTGTGTGTGTGTGTGTTTTGTGTGTGTGTGTGTATACATACATATATACATACATACACATATACCTATATACATGCATGCATACATACATACACACACACACATATATACACACACACACGTGTATATATACACACCTTTCTCTCTCTCTCTCTCTCTCTATATATATATATATATACACACACAAACACACACACATATATACACACATACATACACACACACACACACACACACACACACATATATATATATGAGAATGCAAAAGGACCATGCAGTAAGCACCAAACCAACTTCCAGGGGCTTTCATGGGGCCCAGGAACTTGCAAGTCCCTTCACTAAGGCACCGTTAGGACATGGGAAGCAGTGGGAGGGGAAGCAATGTAAAGAGAGGAACACGTGTGGCACTATCTCCAATCCCTCTGCTAGCAGCCTATAACAAAAGGGAGCTCCTGTCTGAAAAGGAAGGGAAAAAACATTGCAAATTAATGCCAAGTATTAACAAAAAAAGGGGGGGTGGGGAGTTAGTCTTGCCAGCCAGCCAGCCTCAGCCTCCCCTAATGGTAGTTTAAATGGAAAATAGATCAACTTAAGTGAGCTTGGAGAAATTGGAAGCAAAAATGAAGCATTCCCCTTCGCCCCACTGCCCTTCTGCAGTGCATTCAGCCTCAGACAGTGAGAGCCATGGCCATGGAGCAAAACTGGGACCCTGCCCCGAGGGCTAGCATGGCACTGCATCCTCTGCATTAAGGCTTCCCGTGCAGGGACTTGGCTGGGACCAAATGAAACATCCTTTTCTTTAACCCTTATTACCAGGCATTGATTTATTTTCATCTGACTTGGGTTTGTTTTGTTCATTAAATCTCCAAACTGACAGTCTCAGGAGCTAAAAATGCAAAGATGGAGAGTCCACAGAAGACTCTCCAAAGCTTAAGAGAGCATGAATGATCAAATGCAGATGGACAAAAAAAAGAGGCTATTTCAACCATTAACATTTACAAATGAGATTCGTGCCTCTCCGGGTAATAAGCTTTTTCTCTTTCAAAGGCAGAAGATTCATTTTCAGGGATGAAATACGCCTCTTGCTCCCATTTAACCGCTTTGACTTCTGCTGACTTTTTAACCTGAGGTGTTTGTCTTCCGGCATTCAAGTGCAAAATGTTTCCAAGCAGTACGAGACTCCCTCTCTGCCGGCACAATCTGTGCCAGGTTTCTAAAGAAATTTAGGGGCTGGAGACATGTTCTCCCATGGCGAACCGGGGTGATAAACTCCAGTGCATCAGCATGATGTTTGCAGAGTAAGAGCATGTCAGTGGGGCAATGGACACAAAGTAGATGCCATGCCAGATTCTCACCCAAATTTACCTCTGGGGGGGGGGTGTAAATCAATACATTAAATTAATGCAATGCAATAAACTCCGGCGCATGTGCACTAAAAAACACCACCGTTGGATAGTACTTGTATTTACAAGTGTTATCCTACACTGGAGTTTATTAATTTTCTTCCGCCTAATAGGGCCACATGTGTAGCCACAGAGACTTCACTGCGGAGCTAGTTAGGCAGCCCAGGGTAACTTGTTCATGTGCACACACCCTAAGTACCTGAAACCTTTGCCAGTCCAGCCTTTCTGCCTACCCAAGCGCTCCTGTGCTTATGTCTAGCTGCAACAATAAGCCTTCATCCACCTACCCAGCACCTACCTGCCAGTTTTCTCCAGGTCTGTATGAAATAATTAAACTTTCCCCTTGCTGGTCTTAACATGGTTGCAGCCCAAATTTTCCCTGGGGTCCTCCTCAGAGTTTTTTCTGGGCTCTTGACAAAGTGGAGGTGTTGGTGAAGGATCTAGGGCTGCCTCATCTTTGAAAGATGTTTTTAAGTGATGAAGATGGGGGATAGGAAGCAACACGTATGAGGCGATGAAACTATGCCTTATAAAAAAGAAAGTCTTCTGGCCCTTTGCATCTGAAACAATTCAGCAGCTTCCCAGGACACAGGTCACCTTTCCCTTTTTCAGAAGTCGGCTTTTAAAGTCAGCCAAGCAATGACATGGAGCTTTTAGTTTGGCTTAATTCGAAACAAACAGCAAACAAATCTGGTTCAAATCAAACCTACCCCTCTTTTTTTCTTCTTCTTCAGTGAGACAAAGTGCAATTGCATTTCTGAAGGACTGGGACATTTGGGTTATTTCATTTTTTAGGCCATTTAGCCATTTGAAATAGGTTACCCCCCCCACCCTTCTCTCAAGTCTTTTTCTTTTCTTTTCTTTTCAAATGTCTTTTTGAAACTCCAAGTCAGACTGTTTCACTCTGGAAACATCAAAGACACCTTTTAGCTTTTCTAGAAATAAACATTTTGTTCTGAAAGCCTGGGTGCAAAATGCTCCTACATAGTTCCCTGTTCCTTTCATCCAAGGCTTTTCACCAAATTCAGCTGGATTTTGCGTGTAGCTTTGGCCCAAACCTCCACCTTTTCAACAAATTTCTTCTTTGTCAAAAAAAATCCCCTAGGTCTAATGATCCAGGATCCTGATATTTTCTCTGATTTAAAAAAAAGAAAATCCTCAATTTTCAATAAAAAATGGGGCTTTGGGGTTATTTCCCCCCCCAATATCTACATATTTAATCTATATATTAGTGTTTCATTTGGATCACAGAAAAATGTACATTTTGGGATACTTTTTTAAAACTGAAAATTGGGGATTTTTTTTTTTTAGTTGGAGGAAACCGGGATCCCTGCTAATGATCATCCTCCCCCACCTTCCCCCCCCCCCCAAAGGCGTCTGACTGAAGAATAATTAAAGGTGGAAGGAAGGATGAGCAGGGAGTCAGCTGGACTGATAAACTGAAGTGGTTAAAGATCTAACTCATTAGCCTTGGGCTTTAACGAAGGGGCTGAAGAAGCCAAAGTGACATCTGCTCCACAAAGCAATCACCATCCAATTCATCCTAGCACAATAACACAGTGTGGCTAAGCTGGAGCTCTTCTGGGTCACTGTTTGCAGTTTTGCACCGTGGGCAGAAGGGACGTCCATTCTTTGTCCATCCATCTGTCCTTCACATTAGAGACGCATTAGCCCATGCTCCCACGTCCCCCTCACAACAGACTCCTCCGATGAAGACAGACATCAATGCTTGAGTGATTTTCATTACTGTTGTGAAATCAGAGGATGGCAAGACTGCATTTTACCCTACCCACAACTCCTTCCAGTCAC
Source organism: Crocodylus siamensis (assembly GCF_052110815.1). NCBI lineage: Eukaryota > Metazoa > Chordata > Crocodylia > Crocodylidae > Crocodylus > Crocodylus siamensis. The sequence goes on from NC_143404.1 coordinate 69,731,803, forward strand.
CGGAGTAACTCCCCCATATCAGCATCAGGCGTTTTTGCAAAGTCTCATTGGGGAGTCATCCTTTCCCCTTTCCTCATCCCTGCCCTGCCATGCAACCTTTCCCTAAAGTAACAGACTGTGCAAATTGATTTCAATCCTTTGAAAATGATTGACTAAGAGAACAGGCCACGTTTGAAAGAGGTATCAAGGATGTGGAGAGATCCCCAGTGTCAACTCCACAACTCAGAACGCATGTTGCCTAATAGGACTTGCCTTTGCTAGAGCAAGAAAATAGCAGAGCACACATAGGAGATATGAAAAAGAATCGCCTTACAATTTCTCCTTGTTGAGAAGGAGCAAGCGAGGAGCGGGGAAAAAAACAGCATATGACAAATGCCAGTCAGGTGATTTAATACCCTTCTGCAAGATGCTCAGATCATCTGCTGATAAGGGCTGTTTAAGAATCTGAACAGAATAACAGCATATTTCTGCTTATCAGGCTTACATATTTACTCAGCCAGCGCCTGTTTTTTGTGCTGAAAGGGGAGGATAAAAAGCTGTTCAAAGTTTATGCAGAATTTTAAAAAAATAGCCTTGGGATGATCATTTTCTTAAAAGTCTAAGTTGCAAATAAATGAAAACCACATCCACACAATACTTTATCCCAGATAAAAGCTAGTGCAGGAACTGGGTTAAACAAACAACTCTTCTCTAATAATAATAAAAAAAAGAGTACGTTTCCATTTCCCCAAGTTTTCCAGCAGGCTGTGAAAAGGTTTTGAAGCATGCCTTAAAAAACGTGACTCCAGCTGTTTTTATTGCCAAAGGGGCAGAATAGGTCAGGAGATAGAAATGAAGCTATATTTCTCAAGTCCAAAGCTTGTGTTCTTAACATTAAAAAAAATCATTATTGTGCCCACAAAAAACGCTAGACTGCATCTCCTGCTTGGCTTGTGAGAATGGGCTGCGGATAGAAGATGATCTCCATTTACTAGCTCGTGTGATGCTCGGCTTTTTCAATTTAACTTCATTCATCTTATTGCTGGTCTCAGGTATTGACAGAGAGACAGTGAGCACATATAACAGGGCAGGATAATATCCATGCTTGTATTTAGCCAGTGGTTGTGATCTTTTGGATTAGACTAGCTCCTAAGCGTGGGTGTTATTCTGGAAACCTGGTGAGTCAAAATGAGATGCTCCCTCCCAGTCCTGGTCCCCCATTTTAAGCAAGCCAGGCTTGCAGCCTCAGGGGAAGATGCTTTGAGAGGTGTGTGTGTGTAAATAACTCAAGAGGGATATTATTTATCTGAGCTATCACCCATCATATTCTTGGAGTTGCAGGGCAAATAAAGAGGGATGTGGGGGTTTAGGCTGAAGGGCTGTCATCTCTGACATTTGCTGTCAAACAAGGCGGTTTCTCCAACGCTGATGCACTTAAGGAGTCCTGGCAGTTTCCTGTACACCGGATAAGTGTGAAGGCTTCTTCTGCATGTATTTTAAGCTTTTTGTATAATGATTGAGGTAATAGCAATAACATGATTTTATTATAATTGAATAATGAATAATGATGCTTAGCCAGCATTTCTCCTCTGCTCACTCACAAAGGCCCTGGTTAGGATATAATCATAGTGGCTGCTGTGCAAATGCAGAAAGAGATGATCTAGCTCCCAGGAGGGGGAAACGGTGCACGTGCAAATGAATCCGGTGCAGAACTGGTCCCATTGTAGTTTAATGGGATGTTCATTTTGAACTGGGGGGAGCAATTGGGGGGGAAAAGGGTTAGGGCTAGGGCTAGGGCTTGTCTCTCTCTCAGCCCACCATGTCTATACGCATCCAGGTGACAGTAGCTGCGTGACGGGTGGAAACCACCATCCACGACGAGGCTGGCTTTGAGCTGCACTGGATCATTTTATATTGCTTTGAGGACACTGATGTCAAAAACCCTAGGTTATAAATTCATCGAGCACCAGCTTAGAAACCTTTGCCTCTCATCTACCCCGGTCTCGGTTTATTGAAATGAAGCCTGCCCTTCCTGCACGCCACGGTCCCTCACCCAAACAGCAGCAGATTTTGAAGTCTTGTAGACAAGCCTCTCCCTGAAGGTGAAATCAGTGAGCAAGAATCTAGCAAGGGTCCTAACGTGAGTTGTTTTATGCATGCAGCGTACATCCGTCCTTGCCCAGAGGTGGTGGCAAATGCCTCTAACGAGAGAGGGAAGTTTCCAGGAAGCAAATCGGCTCCTAAAAGAGGCTAGCTGAGGAACCAAAGGTGCAGCAAGCTTTCCTGCTGCTTGCAACAATTCAGCTTCATGCCCCTGTAAAAAAAAAACAAAAAAAAAGATTGTGAACTGCAAAAGTACTGACAGTGTGGACCTTCAAGGACTGAACAGTGCTTTCCGACTAGCAACGGGTAAGGGAGTGTATAACAGCACCATCTGGTGACTCCTATCACAGCAATACTTCTCCTACACGGAGGAGAGACTTCATCGAGAAATGAAGTGGGGTCTTGAGCCCAGATTTTGCTTTGGGATCCATTCGCTATGCCTCTTGACGTGATGCCCATTACTGTGGTTTTGTGCTGGGGGATTGAGAGCTGTCTTTTGCCCCTACTTTTTGTTGGCTCTAGAAAGTCTTTTTCATACAAAAGTTCGTTAAAATACAAGCAACTTTAAAAATGTGGGATGCTCTTGCTGCTGCTTGGAAGTTAGAGACTGAGTCGGCTTTGATTGCACAGAAAAGCAGCTTAGTCCCAGGTTCCTTTTCTCCCAGAGTGCCAGAAAATGCTGTTATAAATAATCCAGTCTGACCTCCTGTATAATCAGGTCGTAGTCATTCAAACCCACACGTTGTATGCACAGGAGGGTGTTTTCACAGCCAAGAGCATCTCACGTGTCTTTGCACAAAATATTGCATCCTTTCATCTCTTGTACTGGTACTCGTGGCAGCGAGCCTGGTAGGGGTGATGTTGGATGTGTGACTTTACACATGAGTTGCATTGAAAGACATATGACTTACTGGTGCCCAGTTTACCGAACAGGTTAGATCTCTCTGGATCACTGTCCCGTCATCTTCATTATCTTCCCTATTTTTGGGTCACCTTCAAAAGTTAAGCAGATTTTTTTGCTTCCTTGCAGGTCTTTGACAAAACCACTGTTAAAACCCTGTAAGGCCAATACCCGCTGCTGGAGGACTCCAACAGAGAGACACTTGGGTCTGGGACAGACAGTGCATAAACCGGTTTGACCCAACTCAGTTAAGTTTGATAATACATTAAGCCAGGTCCATCTCAAACCCATTTCAGCCATTTTCAAACTGGTTTATGTGCACTGAACATCTGTTTTGTTACAGGTTTAGACCAGTTTATGATCACTTAAACTGGTTTACGTGTCATGTCTGTCTGCAGTGGTCAGTGAGAATCCCCCCATTATAACTGCATTATGGTTAGACTCGAAATGAGCTCAAGCTGGTTCCTCCCTTTCCTCCTGGGACCGTATCTGCCAGCTCTCTCCGGCTTTAATCCAGGGTTGAGGACAGACCTTTTTTTTCTTAGAGGTCTTGAATGAAGTATTCACCCTCCCTTCCAGCACCTCTCAGGTCCTCCTCCAGAGCAGACCTCTGCAGTTTTCTTTCCCACATGTGTATGGCATATGTTGTTTTATTTACCGCCTGGTACGGAGGGATGGTGGGGTTGGTTTGTCCCTTTTTGCTGTGCTCTTCAGGAGCTGAAAGCATCATTCTGCACCTGTTGCCCATCGCAAAGAGGCTGCTTTTGTTGTGTGCGGTCTTGTCGTTCAATACCTCCGGGCGCCGTGCAGGGATACAAATGCAATCAGTCTGTTGCAGCCACGACACAGAAGTCATTTCCCTTTTCTCTGAGGGTAGAGCTAACTGAGCAGCACTTTCCTTCCATCTTTTTCACCCTGCCGCACAGACATGGCCCATATGCCCTGTAAGCAGTTTTCCAGGACTCTCGGGACTAACAAAGCCAAAGAAGGATGCAACTAAAATGAACTTGGTCCCCCTTCCCAGAATGGCTGTTCCTGGAGTTCTTCCCACAGGACTGCTCAACTCGCCCCCTTCATCCTTCCCCTCCGGTGAATATTCCCCCTTTCTTTACATACAAGCAGGCCAATGAGTTATATGCCCGAGAGAACTTGACAGCAAGATTGACTCCTACAAACAGGATAGGACGCTTCCAGAAAGCCCTGCCGGCGTGCTGCAGAGACGCACTACTATTGCTCATCTATCCCCAGGGTGGCCGTACACCTTGTTGAGAATTCATTGGTGTGCAATTAGAGAGATCAAATGCCACACTTTCCTACTGCCTGCAGCTTTAACAGTCGGCAAACAAACAGCATTTGGACCCTGTGGAGACATCGGCACGTATTTATGGCACCCGTGGAAAGTGGGCATCGTTAGCTCCACTTAATGGGCGAAGCTATCGAAGACCCAGAGAGGCTAGCAATTTGCTCAAGGCTACTCAGACAATTGGCTGCAGAGCCAGAAGAAGACCCTCAGGAGTTTTCTGGCTGACACTTGACCTCAAACATGCCTTGGAAAGGGCCCAAGACTAACATTTCATTTGAAATCTTGGATCCTAAGACAAGAGGGGGAAAAACCCCCTCTGCTCTGCTGTTCTTTCAACTCCTCTTCATGCCGAATTGGTCGATTTAAGTGAAAGGTCTGAACGGCTCTTTTTTTGACTCCTTGCTCCATTTTCTGAAGAGCTGGCAGGAGTGCACTTTCCAACTGGAGTCAAAGGCCAGCCTGCATTTCGGGTGCAGGTGGGGAGTGAAGATAAACACCATCTTTCCCTCGCTCCTTGTCGTCTCTAATAAAAGTCTCAACAAATTGCAGAGATAATATTGAACAATGTAACCTACTCCCCTCCTTCTGCATTAGGGCAGATTTTGGCACAAACCCACAGGCACAGACAGAGCCCGGCATAAACGTATCGTCCATCAGCAACTTGCTTATTATTGTAGATCTTAGCTGCCATTTTTTGCTGAAGTCTTGGCATTCAGCTGCTTCCATTGTCTATTTATTGGCTGTCATTTAGGGAGGGATGCAATTGGCAGCACGGCTGGGATTTTCAAAAGGCTGCACCATGGCAGGATATATCAGGCACTGATCTCTATTATTTGAAAACTTTGATCTCCTCCTGGAAAGGTGGGGCTGAGCTCAACAGAAAATTTAGTTCCAAGTTACTGATCACTGAGCTGTTGTTGATTTAAGGCTGGATTCCCAGGGGACCCGTGGATCTCATCCCCATGCTCCAAAGGGACTTGCGAAAGCCTTTACTCACTGTCACTGCACAGTTTCCACCCCAAGCCCAGTAAGGCCGTAATAAAGTTACTTTCCAGAGCTTTAAAGGAGAAACCAGACTTGCCCCTTAAAAAGGGGATCCCACATCCCAAATGGGAACCTGCAGGGGCACTACTTCTGATTAGCTCCAAGGTCCAGACTTGCAACAAAAGACTCAGCTGCCAAATACCCTCTTTAAGCATCGGTGCTCCTGAAAGCCCCTCAGCTACTACCTACTCTCAGAGGCACCCAGCAGCAAAGTCTCTTGCAGCCTCCCAGGTCTCAATGGCACCAAATTGCTCACCAGCTACAGGAGGGTGCTCCTTGACCTCTTTCACAAGCAGGCCTTCATGATGTCTCCTAGCCCAAGCTCTGCACAAACCTAAGTGAAGAGGAGATACGACATACCTACGAAGTGACTGAGCCTGAGACCGAATGCAAGCAGGTCTGGGAGACCCACGGTGCCAGCCTCTGCTCTAATAAACAGCCAATTGCTCCAGGGGACCAATTTCAGGAGGACAGATGGACGGGTGAGATGCATCGGGGTCCCCGTAATCCAGCAGTGAGGACGTTTTTATGGTGGGTCTGGGTGGAGATCCCTGGCTCATATCAGGCAGGAGAGGGATTACCATGATACCCAAGCAGGGTCCTTGGGGTGAAAGGCAGGGGTGGGAGCGATGAGCAGCAGTGATCATTAGCTGCTTACGGCTCCATGCAGATGCAGCCTGCACAGAGCAGTGCAGCGAGACCGAGCACCTCTGCAAGGCATGGAAACTGTCTCTCTAGCTCTGAAGGACTTCAGGCCTTCCTACCTCAAAAGTTATCCTCCCTGTGACACCCCAGCACAGCAGAGACTTGGAGCAGACCCTTCCTTGCTCTCCAGGCCTTTCTTGTAAAGGCCCCTTGTTTTGGGACCACACTGCCCTACCCGAGCTCGAATGCGTTGACCCGCAGAGCAAGCTGCTGGGCCCATCTCCTGGAGAGGGTTACCCAAGCAGCAAATACTTATAGGCTAGGGACAGACATTACACATAAACCAGTTTAAGTGATCGAAAACTGACATTCAGTGGACATAAACCAGTTTCAAAATGGCCAAAACCAGTCTGAGATAAACCTAGCTGAATGTAGTATCAGACGTTAACTAATTTGGCTCAAACCGGTTTATGCAATGTCCATCCCAGACCATAGGGACGATGCACTGGAAGAGAGGGGTACATGGGTTCCTCTTCGTGCTGCTGGGGTATTTAATACAGGATGGGGCTCCAGTTTCTCTTCTATTATGCTGGTACATATTTGTCAGAGGCAGCTGGAGTGCTCTGAAAGGTTGCCTTTACTGCAAAAATGCCAATAAATAAGTAATGGACTGTGTTCAGATGTGAACTTTCTGTTCACCCTGAACAGAAGGCATGGGAAAAGCTCACTTTCATGTTATATTTGGTCTTAACAATCTTGCTGGCCGTATCACACCGAACCCCTAGGTTTTGTTTCCTCCTCAGCTCTTGGCAACATCCACACTAGAGAGTAGTTGAGCTGCAGCTTGCCCTGTCCTGCTAGGCCCAAGTGCCCTTCTCCATCTCCAGTGACAGCCTAGCAAGGAGTTTCTTACCCCACACTCTTCATTAAAAACCACAGCTTTCTCTCTTGATTTTAAACCTTTGACTTGAAAAAGGAAACGTAGCAGGTTCCCAGGTTTTGCATGAAATTTTCTCCTGCAATTGAGCCCAGCTTTTCTGCTTAATCCACTGCAACTCTTAGAGCCTTTCCTCCCACTGATTAACACCAGCAAGGCTATGTTGCTATTTGATGGAGGCTTTGCTAGAGTCCTTCTCTGCCCTTGCTGGTGTAAGAGTTTAGAGTTAGAAATAATCATCTAAATAAGAAGCACAGAGGCACTGCCTGGCCTTACTGTGGGGTAGGAGATGGCGATGGGTTTGCACATCCGAGGGCTGCTTTTTACTTCTGTAATTCACTGCTTTCCTCTAGCGAGCAATCTGAATGTTCACTTCAACCATTTCAGAGCCAGAGGGTTGCTGCGGGGAGACAGGGGAGCAATGTCTGGTGGCAAAAGGTGACAAAAATCCAGTATAGCATATTGTTAGGACTTTGCACACACGCCTCTGTGCAAGGCTGCATTCTGCTTGTGCGAGAGGCAAAAGACATTTGCTCAGTGGAAACTTTTTTATTACTATTATTCTTTGGATGCAGTAAGGAGGAAGGCTGAAATGGAACTCATAAGCCTTTTTTTTTTTTCTTTTAAAGAAGTCATGTACTAATGCAAATGCACGAGAAAAGTCAGGTAGGCCAGAGCTCTTTCTGCAAATTGCTCATCGCTGCTGCAGCACGCACTTGGCTGCAGGTGTTTTACTGCTGCGTCATCTCACCGGGCTGCTCAGAGCAGGTCTGAAGAGGCTGCTGGATATGGATGCTCTGAACCGGCGCTTCGGCAGTTGCTGAGAACAAAGAGCTGCATTCACCGTGGTGCGATTCACCCCTCCCTTTCTCCCTGTACATATAAGCCTTTGATACCAATCCTTGTTCTGCTGCAAACACCAATATCTTGAAAATAACAACTTCTTTTTTTCCCAGTAGATCAGGAACATTAACACGTATCAGCTGGAGAAAGATGCACACCCAACAACTAGCTACTTGGAGGAAAACTGCATGGAATCACCCAGTTTAACGGCCACGTTATAGTGATGCATGCCGAGGAAAAGAAACCTAAAAAAGGCAGGCAACAGGCATCTACGGAAGATGCTTTTGCTGTGGTTTAGGGTCTTGCTATATCTTAGGTCAAAATGCAGCCGAGGTTCTTAGGGTAAATGTGATATCTTTTATTAGACCAACTCAAATCATTGGGGAAAAACCCCCCCAACAAACTCAAATAGTTGGAAAAAAAAAATATTTGAGTTGGTCTAATAAAAGATATCACATTTACCCAACAAACTTAAATAGTTGGAAAAAAATATGTGCATTGGTCTAATAAAAGATATCACATTTACCCAACAAACTCAAATAGTTGGAAAAAATAAAAGATATCACATTTACCCCAGGAACTTTGTTTGCCTGCGTCCTTAGACCAACATGGCTACAACCTACACCCCTGAAAATGCAGGACTGTTTCTTTCTCTAGGGTTTCTCCTAAGCTTTGATTCTGTTGAGTACCAGGAGGCAGATAGCTGAAGCCGAAGCTGAGCTTTCCAAGGTATCTCAGTGTGGTTACGACAGTGTGGGAGTGGAGAAAAGCAGTGCCCTGCCGGAGAGAGCTCTGTGAACAATGAAATGGGGAGGACAGGAGGAAGGGGAAGCGAGAAACCACAAGCAGTCCCATATTGGCCTGTTCCCTGTCCAAGGATGGCTTACAATAGGCTTCCATATTGCTCAAATCCCCAATTTTCTCCCTCCAAAAATAAATGCTAGCACTTAAGAGATAAAGACTGGTGCTCATCTGGTCTGGCTGTCTCCATAACGCAGACGAGTGAACTTCACCCTGCATCTACTCCAATCACTTGTGCTTAGAGGAGGGTATGCGTCTTCCAGAGAGCATGCGAGGGGGGCAGAACAACTTGCCAAGCCTCTGATTTCAAAACCTTCAGCTCCTTTTCGATCAAAAAGCCAGGTTCCCTTGAATACTGAACTCAAAGACATAGTCAGGAGGCCTCCAGCCTTGTCTTCCTCCAAGTGCTCCTTTGGCAAACCTCATCTTCCAAACCAGCTTAGCTGGATTAAGAACCAGACCCTACCAGCGATCAAGATTGGTTGCTCTATACGTAGAGGAATGGATGGTACTTTATTGATCAGCGTTCATGTAAGCCAACCTGTCTTCGGGAAACTGTGAGCCCCAGCCATTAAAAGTGTGCTGAGCATTTACAAGACCTCTCCAATAAAAGGGACATATCGTAAAATGGCTGTTTCTTGAAGCAAAACACTGGTGGAATAAGTAGCATTTTCCACATGCAGTTGGAGTCGCGTTGAATTTATAATCAAGGCTTCAAAATGCTTTGCTGACTTGTTGCACCCAACAACACTGCTGCCAAGGCCGTGACTGATACTGCATGCTAACTCAGCGGCGTTTCGTCTAGGAAGCTGCACTTCCCTCTCTGAGCACCCCTCTGCTTCTTTTGGGCTCCTGCAGTTTGGGCAGATGCTTGTCTTACTGCCATGTCTCGATGGGGTCTGGCTGTGCAGTGCTTAGAAAAAGGCATGATTTTTGTGCTAGATTAGTTTTTGCTTCTACCATCCAAACCACCAGCCACAGACAGATAAGCCTACCCCATTGCAGTAGGCACAACTGGACGCAATACAGAGAGGCCTAGACTCTTGATCTATCGTGGCCTTTCAAGGCTATAATGAGCCTTCTGTTTCTGGAAAAACAAATGTCTTGTTGTTGCACTTTTTCTAGCAGAGGGATGAGTAAAGGCCTGCTGTGATTCTCTTCAAAGCACTGCCGTGCCAAGGCAGAATTGCAGCAGTTTGTCTGGCAATGCCTGTAGGAGACGTGATCAAAGACTTCTTCTCTAGTTGTCTTTTATTCCACTCTTTCCACTTGTCCATTTTAGGTCAGAGGAAACAATAATGATCAATGTTAGAGGGATCCGAGCTTGTCAGTGCACTACAGGGACTTGAGCAGTCATTTACAGTGGTTCCTTTGACTTGCGGCAGAAACGGGCATTCATTAAGGAGATGGAGAAATTAGCACTGCTTCGTTGAGCGCTGGTAGCATATCAGTCCCAGCTGATTCCTGGGACATCAGTGCGGATTCAGCAGCCCTTACACCAGACTCCTCTGCTGCCAGCTATTGTTTCTAAGCTAATGCACCAAGATATGCATGTTATTAACCCCCATCACGCTACTCATTACCATGACCACCTTCACCTCCCGCAACCCCTTACAGGATGCTGTTCCCTTTACATGCATCTGAGACTGAATTATCTCGGTTACCCTGAAGATAATCCGTCACAATTTAGTTGGACCGGGGCTCTTTCACTAGTCACATCTCAGTGATTTTTCAGAATTTAATGACTGTTTGACCTTGAACCAAGAACCCTCCAAGTCCAGGGCTCCAGCCGAGTGATCAAGTCATAATGAATCCTTTATTTATTCAATGCAGCTCTTTTTGCTGCTCACACAAGGCTCTGCAAGCAGAAATGTAATTTTCTAGAGTTTCTCTGTTGCTTGGAAATTACTTCCTGGGTAATCGAGGACTCATGCACGTAATTACCCAAGAGCATTCAGTGCTTGAAATGGGAACAGTTTCACCTGCAGACACCAGTCATATGCTGCGATTTGTCTTCTTTGATTGGATGAGAGTGGTTGTAAGTTTTTTTACCTAGAGAGTCACTAATAAGAATTTGAAAATCATGTGTGGCTATATTTTGTAGTAATTACTTAAAATTCACCAGGCAAGTGTTCCATCCAGCAAACTAATTAAGTACTAGACGATTCAAGGGAAAGGAAGTTCAAAACAGATGTGGACCTGAGTCCCTCTTCTAATTTTCCAGTTCTTGTAATGATGAACTTGCAGCCCCCGCAAGGGGAATTCAAGGATTTTCTCACATATGGAAGTATATTGTTTTCCTGCCTCTCCTGATTTCCATACTATGACTTTTTTTCCCTGCCTATAGAAAGATCATCTTGTAAGTAGCAGAATCTCGTCCTCATAACCAGCCCCTTAAGAGAGATTCAGCTTCTTTCTCATGCAGCACTGAATTTAAGCAGTTGCTCATATGTCTTGTGATAAAGGGGGACAAGTAGGACAGTACACAATGCATTGCTATGCCTTATAGATGGGATTATTTTGCTGCAAGTTGGAAGATGCTCTATCAGGGTGTGATATACTTATTTAAGGGAAAAAAAAAAGAACTATGGTATGGTCTCTCGGGTTAGATCCGGCAGCAAAGCTGGATCAGGATCTGAACTTTTCTAAAATCTGGGAGATGTTTAGATCCTGAATGAATGATGACCTGAAACCATTGCAAGGGATTTCATCTCAGCCTTGGAAGTAAGACCAGCATAACAGAAGTATAAGGACAGGGAGCACTTGTGGAGGGTCTTTTAGTCTGAAAGGAACGTGGCTTGTACCGAACATAGTTCACATGAGACCAAAGCAGTGGCTAGATTTATCCAACCTTTGCTCCTGCAGGGAGATTTGTTTTCCAGGCACAGTGTCATCACCCTTGTTTTACGAAGTCGACCAAAGAAAGGAAATGTAAGACTTGCTCTCGCTCAGACTAAGTAAATATGCATTGAAGGATTTTTATGCCAGAGACATTTATTATCTTAATTTACACTTTTTTCTGTGCCTTACATGAAGCACAGTTTCAGAGGACTTTTGCAATCTCCCAAACTGAAACATCTAAACGCCGCATGAAGAGCCCGTAGATATACTATGGTCATAGTCCTTGCGCTGTCGGTCAGATGTCCACAGCCCAGTGAGGAGTGGAAATTTCTAAATATAACCAGCTTCATCCCAGTGTTAGAAATATTATTAAAAATGCATTATCAATAGCAGATTTAGAAAAAAAAAACCACAGCTGCTACCCCTCCTTGTCTCCTTAATGGGAGAGGGAAGGGGGGGGTTGGAAATTGAAGGGAAAAACCACCAAAGGCCCTTTGTACTAAGGTATCACTCCCTCTCTGTCCTGCAAATTTACTATCTCTTTGTTACACTAAATCACACTTTCTTTCATGACCCCACATTCCTAGGCTAAGATAAGAGCAAATGCCATTTTTGCCTTCAGGTTGAACCTTGAGTAACCTTGGGTCCCATCTACGCACGCGTGATAACCTAATGCATATTAAGCCTACCCGCCCCGCATACTTAAGTAGTTAATTATAATGCACATGGGACGTATGAAGCGACATGTTTACATATATGTTTGTATGAACCGGAAATGAGTTGTAAAAATTCCTCCTTCTACACACGTGGTCAGGAGAGGGGGGATAAAAGCCTGCTAATGATTGTGCTCGGGGGCAGAGGGATTTGATCTTTTGTCTTCTCCCTCTGACCCTATTTGCAAATATATACCTTTTGTGTTGCTAATAAAGTGTGTCTGTAGCTGAAAGTTTTTTCCACCTCCCGAGAAACGAACCACGATTTTTTTAATTCAACACCAGTACTGACCTATCCCTCCCTCACTGGTCTCCCTTGAGCCCTCCACTGCCGTTCAGGCTCATATCAGGTTATGGAGTGACGTGGATACACAAATTTCCCCCTGAGATTTGAGCTAAGAGGGGACCAATTTCATTTCACTTGGCACTTTCTCTCTTAGGGCTCTGGGGTCAGATCTATCAGCGGAGATAATGAGCTGATCACATTTGATTGCAGATTTGCTACTCACCGTGGCATTTATTGATGGAGCGATTAGGCTTTGTAAACAGATAATAAAGAATCACTTACTGATTCATTCTTCTCAGTTTCAGACTCTTCCACCGTCCCCCCCATCCCTATTCATTTTTCTGGAAAATTCTCTGAATTAATTTATCTAATAAGCTGCCAGTTCCCAGTAGAGAGATTCAAATTGCAGCCCAAGTCATGCTGGCCAAGTGGGAGAGGACTATGAAGCATGCCTCGCTTGTAATGCATGGCTCTAGACTGTGTGCCTTGAAATTAGGCAGGGTCTTTTTCACACAGTCATGGGAATTTTAGGAAGTACTTTCAGCCACACATACTCCCAATATGATTTCTGGTTTACGTCTACCTTGGTCCATACCAGCTGATGTTAAATGTGGTGGTACGTCTGGAAGCAACGTAGCACTGAGGCATTCAGAAAGCGGTGCCCTTCTGCCAGACAGCGGCCTCAATACCTGCAAATAATGAACTGAAATCAGCCTGCTAAGCTGCTTGCCACCAGTGGCTGTCTTTGGGAGTCATGGATCACCACGATAAGCATATAATGCAGTACCTCTTCTGTATGAAGGCTTCACTCTTCCAGACCGGAGAGAGTGCTTCCCTATCTGGCCACTGTGAACACACACCAGCAACTGTTAGAGAAATCAAAGCAAGCAGGTCTGGGAGAGACCTCGGCAAGGTTGCTAGCAGGTCTATGGAAATGATCCACCCCCAGAACCACAGCATATGGTATAAGTGATAAATACAAGTTGCCCCAGCCCCAGAAGACGAGGCAGTCCCATTGCACGCATACACAGATCCTCATTCTCCCCCTTTAGCTTTCACAGGGAAGAAAAATGGAGAGCTGTAAATGTTGTTATAGTGATATCTGCAGACATTATTACTAGTGCAGCCTAGCCACACAGAGGCCAAGGAGGCAGCCTCAGCTGATGGATTGGATGCAGATGATCATTGACTGGAGCTACGACAACTGCCATCAGCTGAGAAGCTGCCCTAAAAGGCATGATTATAAATCCTTCTTTTCAGGGATTTACAGTCAGTTCTAAAAATTCTTCCATTCCAAAGTTGGAGATGTCTCAAAATCATCTACAGAAAGTCTATGTTTTCTTGTTTCTTTCCCAAGCTCCTTGATTAATTTTCCAATCCAATTAACCAGCTAGTGATGGGGAAAACTTCACCTTAGAACCTTGTTGGCTTAATGATACATAAATTACACCATTTTTTCCTTCCTGAGGGAGGATGCTTTTTGGTGTTAGATACTGAATGATATAGTTAATGCAATTAGCGTGATTGAACCTCGTGATGCAACTGTTCTTAGAGTAGTGGTGGAAAAACAGCCAGACCCGTGAACTCAGACCTTACTGGTGCCACTGGGCACCTGTACATACCACAGGGTTTAATCCTCATTAAATTAAATAGGTTTATAAAATGTAAACTTGTTTATCTGGAGCGTCGCATCAGTGTTTGCACACACTGTGTTGTTTTTGAATGAATTAAGCTTTGAAACACCACATTAGTTTGCATGCACTAGGTTTTTGAGTGAATTAAGCCTGGCCCCTGGTTGGTGCAGCAGGAGAGCAGGATGGTTCAGCACTGCCCTTCCCTGGCCCAGGGTCCCCTACCCTGTGCTCTGCCAGCCAGCTGTAGAAGCAGGGAGTCAGCAAATGGCACAGGAAAAAAATTAAGTGGCAGCAATTCAAAAGCAGAAGCAATTCAAAGGGGTGAACTGCAAAAAAGTTGGAGCACCATCTCGTGGACCAAAAGGCTCATTATATATCTTTGAGTGCCTTTGTGTTTCCATGCAACAAATCCATGGCTACGATGCTCTAATTTGCAGCAAGCCAAACAAAACTACATCTGAGGAGTTTTACTCTAATGCACCAGAAAGACTTTTAAAGCATCCAGAAAAGGCACTCGTGCAAACAGTCATGCCCTTGCTGCGCAAGAAAGGACAAAAAACATTGCGTGTACAAACGTCCATTGTGTTGACTATATAACTAATGGTTTTCTACATGGCCCCTAGAGACAACAGGGGGGAGGACGAAGAACCTAAGCTGGCACTGTACCCTGCATCCTGCTCTGCTGAAGGCCCATCCATCTCCAGAGGAAATGGCAATATCTGAGAGTATACCCCAAAATAGGGCAGCCCAACTGTGGAAATCATGCTTGGTTGGCAGGCACACTACACAGTCTATGTGGCCTGCCAATGATAACCATCCTGTTATCATGCCAGCTACCTGGGAAGAAGGGTTTTCAAGTCAAGGAGAAGAGGAGACTAAGCTTAGAGAAGGTTGGAAGGATGACAAGCAGGCGAGAGGGACTGTTTCTCATGCTTGCGAGCCAGCACGATGCTCTGTGGGGTTGCTTCAATGCCAGCTGAACATTAACTTTGTGATTGGTATGTCTCTTCAAGGTGACAAGTCCATCTGCAGCTGAGTGACATCACCAAAGGAAGCAAACGGAGCGTTTCTGGTTCCCCTGACAGCCCCCTCCACACTTCGGCCATGTTTACTTCAGCTATAGCAACTCCTCGTCAGGGCTAATTCTTTAACTGGCATGACAACCATTTAGCAGACGACTGGTGTCAGCTGATGTTGCTTGCATCCATTCAGACCTAGATGTGCTACCACACACATTATATCACATTTACTTTGAAGACTTGGAGAAGGGCATGGGGTGGAAATGCAGTGGGTGATTATATTTTTATGCCTTTCAGAGTGGGTTGAATGGATGGAAAATTGCTGGAGAAAGATTAGAATAAAATCTGATGTTTTGGATAAGAAAATAAAGCTATTATCGAACATAGGTAGTAGAACCAGGCGAATAAGTGATTTACGGTCCAAATCTTTCTCTTTGTTACAGGGTGTAAATCCGATGAAGTCAGTGAAGTTGCACTGAATTTATTCTGGGGTAAGTGAATGCAGAATATAGCACTCTCTAGCTAGATCTCTACTCATCCCCACTCTTCCCACCCGTTCTTAAAATAAATTGTTCTTTACAATAAGGAAAACGGCCAAACTTTTATCTTACTTTTTTTATTCCCCTCACAGCTGGGACATAAAACACAATGAAGCACCCGGGGTATTTGAAAATTCCTCCAGTTTCCCCTACCTGAAAATCACTTATTAAAAGGCAGCTCACATTGTATAGACCTCAAAACCCTAGACAATGTCCTTTTAATCTACAAGGGACTTGTGGCATACTCTGCAAGCGGTCAATGTTTGGGACTTGGTACCAGTCCAGTTGTAAATCTTCTTGTGCTGATATAATGGATTCCCCCTTCCAGTTCATTTTGTGCTCAGATGGCATTACTTGTCTTTGGAGGATGTGATTCATTATGGTTAATCCTGCCATGCGAGCAGAACGTCATTAAATTCCCACCTACACAAGGCCATTCTGGTGGGGGTTCGTGAGTCATTTTTATTATATAGTGTCTCACACATGGCGTACCTCTGATCTCATAAAAGGAAGCAGTAGGCAACTGTTGATCCTTCTGGATCGTGGCGTATGCATTGGAGGTCACCCAAACCTTCAACACATATGCCTAGGCAGGAGTAGGGAGGAGTGGTATTGCTAAGCCCATTGCAAACATACTTTTCTACTGCCAGCTAAAAAGTTGATGCTGTGAAATGAGTTTCCTCCTTGGTCAAATATTTATTACTTATCCTTATTCACCTTGCAAAACACCGTCTCTACTGCTGCGCTGGTGTCTTAAAGGCTGACAAGTGGTTTCCATAACAAGATCTTGACTTTGATCAAGGACACACAAAAACAGGTCTTCCGAGCACATGAGTCTAACTGCTGCTGTATCTAATACATCTGTGTTTTGCATCTCTCTGCAGTTCTGCGGGCCAGGCTGTCGGCTCCCGGAGCTCAGCTGGGCTCTGCTTGCTTTGATGGAGCAATGTTGGTTTGGCCTCACCTGGAACAGTGAATGAGTTTCCCGTGGTCCATGTTGCCCAATGTATTAAGAGTATTCACTTCCTTTGGGACAAAACAAAGCCATATTAGCAGGCAAAGCTAAATAAAACTGCAGCATCCCTGCTGGCCCACTCGCAGAGAGATATCACACTAATTACAAGAACCAGTTACAGTTCTCTCAAATTTCACAATGATATGGTTGTTGGGTGCCTAATGGAAATGCAACAGAGTCCCCCAAGACAGGAAATATTGTCTGTATGCTGTCCTCAGGTGTCAAATTGTATAAATATTCTTTCTGAGCACCCATGTCACTTGTCAGGCAGCTAATTTGCTCTGACAACTTATCAGGTTTCCAACCTCCCCTCCTCCCTTCCTAGTTAGCTGGGCACTCAAAATACCTTATTTCAATATTTACTCTAAACAATATTTAAACAGTGCAATTGGAATTCAGGAAAGAATGTTAATCACATTCATTGCATACAGTCCTGAAATCTGGATGTAATGATATGGTCCTTGCTAACAGGTGCCCACAGTACATGAGGTTTATCATAGGCATTGGGTAAATCTGATATCTTTTATTTGACCAATGAAATTTGACCAGTTTTTTTTTTTTTTTTGCAAGCTTTCACCATTTCTGAGCAGACATAGGCCTTTACGTTTTAAGCATTTTGTGATCTGGGTCTGATCTACAGCGCATTGTGGGCATGGGTACTCTGCATAAACACGTAGTGCAGTTGATTCCAATGCAAATTATGCTCAAGAAAAGCCTTCAAGATTGGATTTTGAATGTATAGACATATGTTAGAACAGAATACAAGTCCCAACCATATATTTTACTCCTGCTCTTGGCAAGAAAGCAAGCAAGAACAGATTTGCTCAATTTTCACATGCAAGTTAAAGCAAACTTGCGAAGTGTGGAGTGCAACCCATGGAAGAATGCGAGCAGGCTATCATGAGGGTTTCTAGATGTCACATAGCAATGATAATATACAGGGCTGACATGCCACTGGTGATGGTCTAAAAAAGGATGTGGACGGAGACCTCGGGGCAAATCTGTCTTGTGATGGGGGAGACGCTAGCTGTGAGGTGCGAGTCACCGTGAATGCTGAAACGAGGATGGATGGGAAGAAGTTCCAGTGTAATGATGGCTTATTAAAGCTGTCCCCGCTGGACAAAGAGCAGCTGCCCACTCCAGGTGGTGAAAGAAGAAATGCCCAGGGCGCTGCAGGAGGGGATGGGACCATGGGGGAACACTGCAGTTAGGATCCGACTGGCTAGAGATGGAGAAGACAAATTGAATCATGTGGATCTTCTTCTGGATGTTGAGCGATCTTTTCTGACCTTGAATCCAACACGACAGCTTGCACAGAGCACAGGTCTTTCACTGCCCGTCTGCCCTTCACGTGTGTTCCTGCCTTTAAACTCTATTTTCATAGATGGCCTGAGGAAAAAAACAGCAGTATTTAAAAACTCTTTCACTGTCATACCTGTTGACTTATTAGTAGGCAAAACAACTACTTTGCCTACACCGTCGCCTTTGACACCGTCTCCCACCCCATCCTTATTAAAAAACTAGGCGACTGTGGCATGGATGCCTACACAGCCACATGGATTGCAGACTGGCTGAGGGGTCGCACTCAGAGGGCGGTGGTGGACGGGTTATATTCGACCTGGGGGGAGGTGGGCAGCGGAGTCCCCCAGGGCTCAGTCCTTGGGCCTGCGCTGTTCAATTTCTTCATCAGCGATTTGGACGACGGGGGGAAAAGCAACATGTTTAAATTTGCTGATGATACCAAAATTTGGGGTGAGGTGAGCACGCTAGTAGGGAGGGAAAGACTGCAGCAAGACCTGGACAGGTTATGGGGTGGGCTAGCAAAAACAGGATGCGTTTCAATACTGACAAGTGCAGGGTGCTGCACGTGGGCAGTCGTAACCAGCGGCACACGTATAAGATGGGAAACTCCCTTCTTGAGAGCACGGAGGCAGAAAGGGATCTTGGAGTCATTGTTGACTCCAACATGAACATGGGCCGACAATGCGAGGTCACGGCTGGCAGGGCTAACCGCACCTTGGCGTGCATCCACAGGTGCATCTCGAGCAGGGCCAGGGAGGTGATCCTCCCCCTCTATGCGGCACTGGTCAGGCTGCTCCTGGAGGACTGCATCCAGCTCTGGGCACCGCACTTCAGGAGGGATGTGGACAGCATGGAGAGGGCCCAGAGGAGGCCACTTGCATGGTCAGGGGCAGCGGGGCAGGCCCTACAGGGAGAGGCGACGGGACCTGAACCTGTTCAGCCTCCACAAGAGAAGGCTATGGGGGGACCATCTATAAACTCACTAGGGGGGACCAGAAGGTTTGGGAGAGGCCCTGTTTCCCCTAGCACCCCCTGGCATAACAAGGAATAATGGCCACAAGTTGTTGGAGAGGAGGTTTAGACTGGACATGTGTAAGAACTACTTCACGGTCAGGGCGGCTAGGATCGGGAACCAACTTCCAAGGGAAGTGGTGCTGGCTCCTACCCTGGGGGGCTTTAAGAGGGGGCTGGCTGGGGTCATTTGAGCCCAGTTTTTCTCCTGCCCAGGCAGGGGGTCGGACTTGAAGATCTACAAGGTCCCGTCCGCCCCGACTTCTATGATTCTATGACTTTAAAAAAAAAGTCCTAATTCATATTGTCATGTAATAAAACAAGAGATTGGAACACATGGAAACTACCTGCTGGCCCTTATCAGGACAGCATTAAGAGAGCCTGAATGGCTATTGCCTATTTATTTGCACAGTGGTAATATGCAGAAGGCAGGACCTCTGTGCTAGGCACTCTACAAGTGTGTAAGAAAAAGATGGCGCTTGAACAGGCCCATCCAAATGCATTCATTTCACTCCAGAAGGAAAGTTTTACTTCAAGAAAAAGCCTTTTCTTCCCCCTCTTTTGAGGAGGAGATGCTGATTTTAAGAGAGATTTTACCCAGTAACAGCTTTCGCAGACTTTAACACCCAGCAAAACCTTCTAGGTCTCCCGTGGCCCCGTGGAGAGAGAAGAGCACTATGCAAGTCCTCCAAAGGGGCCTCCAGCAAGAAGGAGGATATGAGTATGGGAGGGTTTAGGGGCTTTCCTTAAAGACTGAGGACACAATTAGTGGTAAAAGAAAACAGAAGCGTGAAAATGAGTTTTTTCTTTTGCTTGGTTTCCCTTCAGAGCTCTCCTGTAAAAATAACTTTTGCAGGACTCTGTGCTGAGGTTGCAAACCTTAATGAATGCAGCGGTGCCGCTCCCCATGGGGCATAGGGCTTGGAGCCCTGAAAGAGCAGTCCTCCCAAGGAAACAAGGGCAGCTCAGGGGTGGAGGCCAAGCCTCTTGAATGCCTGAGGAGGTGGGCAGGAAAGGGACAGATCTCTGACTCCTCCAGTCCCTTGCAAAGTAACTCCAGTGGGCACAGAGAAGGGCACGTTACCCTGGCTATGCAGGCAGGCGGTGGGCACTGTGCTGGTGCAGGTGCTCTGCCCAGCACGCTCCCTTGCCAGACTGGTTCTTTCTGTCCTTTCTTTCCCTTGGTCTCACTCATTTTATTCTTCCCCCTGTCCTCTCTCATCTTTGCCCCTTCCCTCATCCTCCACCTGTCTCTCTCTTTCTACCCTTAGCCCTTTCTGCCATTTCCAGACCAAATCCTTTCTGGTGTCTGCACTTCTGTTGCCTTTCTTTCCCGGCCCTGCTGGGATTTACACTGCCATTTCTGATAAATGCATGTCTATGCCGAGTCCACGTCTGATAATCCGTAGCAAAATGCCTCTGAGAGGTCCATCAGACGGGGTTCTTTGAGTAAATGTGATATATGTTTTTAGACCAACTAAATAATTGGAAAAATTGCTCTTTGCAAGAGTTCAGGTACAAACACCCTCCTTCAGGTGTAGGGCGAGTCTCCACTTGCTTTCTGCAAAATGCACAGTCCTGTATGACCAAATACTGACTCAACACTGCCAGGGAAGGAGGACTAGACTTAGTCAAGAGATCACAACAGGGCTGGTTTGCAGGTTTTCAGAACAGTTGAATAGCTCTGGCTTTTGAATGAATCCATCTCCTAGGGAGTTGCTGATGGTAGCAAAAAGGATCTCCAGCTTGGCGGCACTAGCAGTGGGAATGGGGTGGGGAAAAGGAATCCAGTCTTCAGTGCAGTGCACATATAAATGCTTTGCTCTCCTTCTGCAGGATGAAAGCAAAGGGGCATTGCTCCTGACTGTACAAAGTGGGACTGTGGCCTGTTTTTCCAAATGGATTTTGAGGACTGCCGCTGCCGGTACAATTATTTGACCCCAGCAGTCTTTTCTGCCCCGGAGCAGGGGGTCTGGACCTGATGATCTCACAAGGTCCCTTCCAGCCCCAAACTTCTGTGAATTAGCAACTGGTCTAGCTTCCAGTCTCCAATAGCGAGCTTCATGCGCTTGTTGGTCCTGATGGGTCCAAGCTGAAACTCTTCTGATTTTTGTCACTGCCATTTGTTCCTTGTGAGGGCTTAATTCTCACACCTTTGGGCCAGATTCTGCCCCATCTTCCAGGAGCACTAAGCAGGAACCCAACATAGTTTGCAGCCAGGGATTCTCCATTACAGGGGAATCGCCACGTGACATAAAGCAGCTCGTGTGCGTTGCCCCGCTTCCCTGGCTCTGGTGTAGCAGACCTTACTGGTGCAGGGTGCTGCTTTGCTCCATCCGTCCAAGGGGCTGTTGTGGCACATACAGTGACAGCAGCCCTTCACCAGTTCCTCCCCCTCCTCCTCTACCACGGCCGCCCCCAGAAACCCTGCACCAGGAAGATCCAGTTAGATTAACTAAAGGATTCAAAGTCCCTTACACATGAGAAAACAGGCACTAAGGCACTACTTTTTAGCCTGAAGGACTCTGTCCCTGTGGGAAGCAATCCAGGCCTGCCAGTTCAGTTCCTGATTGATTGATTTGTTCCCCAGGTCCATCTGATTAGCCAGCTCATCACATCGCTTGGTGCCAGCATGTTTTCCCCCGGTTCTGCAAATATCTCCCACTTAACCGTCCATGGATTTCCACCTTGCCCACTCTGAAATCTGCCATCTCTTTCTGATTTGCTGCATTTTCTTTTAAGCCCCCCCAAAAAGCCCCTGAAAAATGGATCAGCTTTTTGTTTTTTCTCTGCATGGAGTTAATAGACTAATTCTGGGCTCTCCCATCCCCCTCTCCAATCAACAAATGGCCCCTGCCCCCGCTTCCCATTTAGAGGAGAGAAGAGTCTCTTAATGAGTTTCCAGCTTGCTATTCCCCGTTTCATTATTGAGCTGCATTGTCTATTCCCCAACACGCTTTTCAGAGAGAAAAGAGAAATAATCTGGCCATTGTGTCTCTGTCTGCTGGTTTCCTCTTTTACTCCTACTCGCGTTGTAGCAGAACTCCCTTTGAGCCTGATTTAGCTTCATTTCTATGTACCTTCCCTACTCTTGGCACCTTTTGAAGTTGGGTTTACCTTTAATCCCTTTTTATCAGTGGCAATAGAAAGGGGGGGAAGGCTGAGCTAGGCCTTCTCGGGAACTTGATGCTTTCTGCAGGATTGTCTCATGCTTTCACCTACACAGGATAAGATTGTGGGTGGAGGCAATTAGTGGAGCAGGTACATAAGGATCCCTGCTGCCTCTGAGATCTTGTTCATTTTTATGCTGACAGTGCTGCTAGTCTATGCCTGAGACGGCATGTGGCCTGTGTCTGGGCTTCCAGGGTTTCCATGTCCTGCGGGGAGCTTATCTTGGTTTTATCTTCCTTTTCTTTTCATAGTATGGCTTTGTGTTCAATGTATAGTACTAAGCCCGGCATTGGAGATGGATCATCTCTACTTAGGGTGTTTTGATCCCATTTTTGCAGCAATTAAAACAGTGTTGTACCCCAGCTCCCTGTGATTTGTTGGTAATGCATCACCTCTCGTCCCCGACTCCTGGCTGTCACAAAGCCAGCTCCTGGCTTTAGACACAGGCTGGATGTCGGGCACAGGAGGCGAGGTGACCTTATGTGTCGAATGCCGAGTGATATAGTGGCGCGATAATTGAACAAGCAGCAAAATAGCCCCCAGTCTGCATGAATTGCTTTTAGCAGCTTAGCCACCCACCTGTTCCTCTTGTAGATCAAAGGCCAAGCCAGGCCCTGGACTCATTTAGGCCAGCCTTAGAGATGCTCTAAGATCCTCTGGCTGGAGCATCTAATGATCATTTTTCCACCAAGGTCCATCGGAGGCTGTGCCCTTCGTGCCCTGGGCATGCTCAGAAATGCCCCCTCTATGGGAGCTGGGAAATGGGTATCTGGCATAGAGCAAAATAGCAGCATTGAGTTTATTGAAGGAACAAACAGCAAACTCCGTGACGTCTCTAGGACTCCCCTTTAATCAACGCCGATTTACTCCTTGCTGGATTGACTTGCGCACAGCGTGTCACAGCTGCGTGTTGTGACTGTGTTCGCTTCCTACCGCCTTTCTGTTTGCTTTTCCCAAGGCACAACACAGGCCAGGCAGCTCTACAGTATTTTGGGTGCCCAAATTCCCATATGGCCTAACCTTGCACACACAAGGCAAGGCAGCAAACACATCCTGACAGCATAGCTGGAAGCTTTTCACACCAGAGTCTTACAAACCCAAGTGCTAGAAATGACAGGTGTGATACATGGGCTGCTGCTGAGTACATAGATGTCACCAAACATGGGCCAAACACAATGAGTAAGTTTGCACAGGCTGATTGAAGGCAATTCCAACCAGACTTACAATTTCAGACTTCACAATATTTTTTTTCTTTTTCCTCTTTCATCCTTCTCGTTCTCCCCTCTCCCCCCATGTATGGGGTCATGGAGGCTAATTTGTCTGCTTCATGGTTTATGGAGGCTACTTAAAAGTTTTCAATCATAAAAGAAAGGTCCCAGTCCTGTATTTTCAGAGATCCTGGTCTCAGTGTAGCTGAACCTCTGTTTTTTTGGAGATTACGTGCTAATCTTAATTAGGAAGTGGAAGAGGGAAGGAGCTTTTAGCATGCCTTATTCATCTCTGATCTGACTCCTTTCCTTTCCCTCTGGAAGAATAACACTATCAAAGCCTTCTGGGTCTAATGGGGTTGACCAGAGGCACTGTTATCCTTACTGGGGAGGGGAGCATTTACAGCGGTGGTGGCTTGTCTGAGTCTGCAATGTCCTTCTTAACCAGCCAGCTCCAGTTAAGCACATTGTTAATTGAGGTCATATGCTTTTCTGCAGATGATTTCCCACTGGGGATCCCACAATACATTTCATCCTGCAATAACACTTAGCTTGTTAGTTAGTATGGGCATCTCTTAATGAAGACTTGATAAAGCAGTTGTTTCAGACATGTTAATAAAATTGATGGCTTAAGTGTCCAATATTTAATAAATGATTCCAGGACAACCATATGTAATCCAGTCTGTGCAGAGGGGTGAGATCCTCCCTTCAACCACCATACTTGGGTAAAGTAAATCATACAGTGAATGCATTGGATTGAGCCTAAAGTTTGGAGTGAGTTTGGTCCCCTCCTCCGTCCGAATATACAGGCCCCATCAAAACCAAATCAAAACAGTCTTTTGGATCAGAGAGTCTTCTCCTGACTACTAGCAAGTTATGTCTGCATCAGAAGAAGATCAGGGCATTAGCCAAATGGCATAAGGGGGAGATTGCACGTTTGCTGGGGGCGTGACATTATTCCTTTGCACCAAGAGAAATGCCTGGAACAATTAGGCCTGCATCAAGTCGCACAGCAGTGGATATCTTCACCGCCGCTATGTTTTGTTCTCCAGTTCCAGTTGCAGGACGGAAATGTCCTGACTGGTGTCATTGTCAGCGTCCCTGTTTTATGCCTTGCTGCCTTAGTCATTCTGATGCCCTCCTACCCAGACTGGGGATAGCCTTCAGCAATCATTCATTATTAACTTCCTTTTTCTGGGCACAAACGATCAAAAATTAATAAACTCATCCAAAGTAGTTCAGGCTGGCTCACTCTTCCCCCCTCCCCCTGTTTTTGTCAATGAGAATCGTCACACAATGCATTCGCTGAACCACAAAACGTGCTGGGAGCAGGATATTCCCAATGAATAATTGCGAGAGGAAGGCATTTTCAGGGTATCCTATCAATTACTCAGAATGAAGGTATGGTGAATCCTGATTGCTCAAGTTGGAAAAACAGGAGCCTGTATCTGAGATGTTATGGGTTATTTTAAAAAAACAACTTTGTGATCGTGACATTGTGGTGAATTGTTCTCCACGCTCTGAGCTGTCAGGTGTGTTTCTCAGTGTGAGTGTCACAACGCTTTGGCAAAAGACTCAATGGGATTTTCAAAAGCAGGCTGTGTTGGCCTAGCTAAAATATCATTCAAAGCTGAAATTCCCCCAGACTTCAATAGGAGAAGAACTAGGTCAATGCATTAATGGAAATCTCACCCTGTGTGATTCCAGGAAAAAAGGGTTTTACACTTTACCTGCTTCCTTGAGCCTGTTTCTCTCATACCTGTCCCCAAGAGACCCAATATTTGCATATGCTTTTTTCCCCCACACCTTCGAGTTCATAATAGTTACACCCCTCCAATATGACACAACAACATGCAGCGTATGACCAGTGAAAATTAACCAACACAACTTGAATTCGGGGAGAGCGTGTGCATGCTATTTTTAGGATCCTTCCAGGGAAGAGAGTGAATAGATGTGGCCAAAACCCCACCATTGAACATATTTGAATTACAAAGTCAAGGAAGGAGATTGGGAACAGCTCAAAGACATTCTCTGAGTAGGAAAAGACCATATGTGTCATGGTGCATTAGTTGTTCAACTCCTACTGCAGGCTCCAAATAAAGTCTGAGTGGAGGCTCCAATCAAAACTACAAGCAAATGCTGAACAGTTGGTCTTTGCTAAATAACCGAGCCCTGATGGAAATAAAATCTGTCCTCCAAAGAGAATGATACAATGGGAAGGTGCAGTCAACTGAGCAGGCAAAAGGAAGAACTGAGTTGCCTAATTTAGTCACTGTGGGTATCCAGATGTATTCTGGTGAATTCCTTATGGCACCTTTGGGAGAACGGTGTATACAAAGCCATAGATAAATAGCAGAGCTGGGCTAGAGAAAGGCCGGGATCCCATGTTCAAAATGGCAAAGCACCTGTCAAAGGTTTTTCCTCTTTCTGGCCTCAGTGGCAACAGTGGGGTCAGGCTTCCCTTGAGAGCAGAGAAGATCGAGGCCAGGGTCTTCTCTCGTCTTGGTGAGACGGGGGAAGCAACAAGGCCACCCAGTGTCCCCACTGGCTTGTGGGCTGAGCCTACTACTGTATCCTCATGTTGCCCTAATGCCCTGAGAAGGGGTCTGATTAGAAAACCACCCCCTGAGAGCAGTGGGTCTTGGAGGAGATGCATTGGGATCTGGGTGGAGCAGCTCATTCTTCCCAGTTATTATTTTGTGCAATTCCAAAACCCAGTTACCTCCGCAGAGGCCAGTGGCATCTGTACTTTCTAGTTGGCTCTGCATAATTGAAGAACAGAGGTGAGAGAGAGGACATGTCTTTTGTGGTTAACAGTAATCAGAGTCCTTCTTTGTACCTTAAAATTTGTGCATGCAATTGCCTGGGCATGACCTTCCCTACCTACTTTATATTGAATCACTCAAAGAAGACACAAGGGTCAGTGTTTTCCAGAGGAACTTGGATTCTGCCTATTGGCTGATTGCAAAGTCAAGGTCATATAGCCATGCAAAAGGGTCTAGTAGCTAATGCCCCTAGCCAGCCAACCACTCATGACCGTGATTAATTGAAGTTAATGAGCTACTCTTGCTCAAAGCTAACCATGTACACAAGTGCCTAATTAGATTTGCACCTAATTTCTTCCCAGTTTAACCATCAAGGGCAGCTTAACTGTGTGCCTAGAGGTTTCAGGTTGGTCAGGGGCATTCTGGTTCAGTAGCTGCAGAGGTCAGCAGCAGTTTTGAAGTTTGGGGTATTGTGATACTAGCAAGTGTGACATTTCACAAGGATGACTGAAATGGAGACACCTGAAAACTGAATACACCAAAGGAAAGGACATAAGGGAAGCCCAGTCTAGGTCAGCACAAAGGAGCTAGGATGTTAACCCGTCTTCCAGATAGATAGGTGCATTGGAGTAGATGCAAAACATCCTGACTTGAAAGAGGCTTTTGGCACTTGTTCAAATGACATTCTCAGGTGCAAGCTGAGAAACTATAGCCTAGATGAAATGACTATAAGGAGACTGAGCAACTGAGTGGAAAACCAAACTCAGATTAGTTTAACAATGGATCACGTTGAGACTTCATGGATGAGCTGGGGTATCTTAGGTTTATTACTTTTGCATAATTTCATTAATGACTTGGATGACACAATGGGAAGTATGCTGATTCACTCTGCAGATGATACCAGTCTGTAAGGGATTTCAAGTACTTTGGGAGGACAAGATTAATATTCAAAATTATTTTGTCAAATCCCTGGAAGTTGGAGGATGAAATTCAATGAGGACTACTGCCAAGTACCAAGTTAAGAATAATCAATGGCACAAATGTGATACAAGAAATGAGGAGCTAGGGGGCAGGTCTGCAGGAAAGGATCGGGGGGTCAGAGCATATTGCAAGCCAAACACAAGTCAACAGAGAAAGCAATCGGACTGAGCTGGGCAAGGCACAGGAAATGTGCCTGCACATCTCAGCTGGAGTACTGCGTCCAGTTTTGAACCAGTTGGAGAGAGCTAGAGAAGAGCCAGCAAAATGCGCAGATGTCTAGAAAACATGATCTATCAGGCAACATTGCAAAGAATTAGGTTTGTTTAATCTAGAGAAAACTGGGTATATAGGAAGTCACTGCAAAAGGGAAGGGGATAAATGCTTTTCATGTTCACTGGGGATAATGCAAGAAGTAACGGGCTTAAATTGCAGTTGAAGTTAGACATTAGGAGAAAACTATCTTACATTCAGAAAGTTAAGTGCTGCATAAATTATCCAGGGAGGCTGGAGAATTTCTCTCTCTGGGGAGACTTACACGGTAGGCAAAGCTCTGTCAGGAAAGGTTTCAGTAAAGATGCTGCTGTGGGCAGTGGAAGGGACTAGACCGCGCTCAAGGATTCCTCCAGCTCTGTTTTCCAGGATGCTATGACATTTTTCCGGGGTTGTTAAGGATTGTGTCTACAAACTATTTTGAGATGGACTCAGCCACTGGGCTCGTTTCTGTTCCCGTGGCAATCAAGGATCGAAGCCCCATTGCCATCCTCCTTTTCCCAAGAGTTTGCTAGGGCCCTCTCTGTAGAACTAGTGGATTTTCAAATGCCATCTGAAGCCCACCGCCTAGCACCTCGGGGCAAAATCCTGCCCAGCTCAAAGTGTACCAAAGTGAGAACATTTGATACTGTTGTCATTTAAAAGTGAGACACGGGGGCGAGTTCCCTCGGCTCAGATTCCTTCGCTATCTGGCTGACACATGCCATATTATCCCTCCTGTGCCTGTGCACCCATGTATGAATAAAACCTCATATGAATACATTTATTCAACATTTTAGGGCAGATTTGACTTGTCTGACACCCTGAGAAATCATTGAACTGCATTTGATAAGAGATTTCACTGGCTGTTCAAACAGCCTAGGTTACATGAATCAATTATCTTTTTTCCACAATAGCCTAATATTTGACATACTCTTTTTTTTTTTTTTTTTTAATATAACCCAGCTTGAGAATAGATAACCCAGGAGACTAGTTAGATAATGAAGAACTGTTGAAGATTTCCAGTAGCAAAAGACTCTTTTTTTTTTAAACATATCAACCAAAAAAACCCAACCACAGAGTCTATTTTGGATTTTCTGATGGATGCATTGGAGAATTTGCACTTAAAAGAGTCCTAGCAATCCTTGGTTTTTCTGTCAACGGGGCTGAAGATGACAATTTTTATGGTAATAAATTCCTGAGTTTATAATGCAAAGGGGATAATTGGCAAAGGGAAATATTTATCCTTGAAGAGTTGCCTCAAGAAAGAAGGACTGCACTTTCCGATGGACATGTCCGCATGCGCCGTCCTGCCACACTGGGGCATGTCAACACAGCGGTCGCAGCTGGCAAAAAGTTCCCCATTTCGACTGACATCAAATAATAGACAAGAAATTTCCCAGTGGTGAAGTCGGGAGCAGCCCTGGAAGGCAAGGAAAGAGGGTGAATTATTTATGAAAATAGGTGAGGGAAAATAATAGTAGCAAGTGCAACACTTCAGTTTTCTAATTGCTGTGTGAAAACCTATATCCACAGCAACTGGGTTGGGGTTTTTTTTCCTGTTTTCACTCCAGGTTGGTCAGTGATGATGGACCTGGGTCTCCAAGTGAAACAGGAGCATAGGGGTCAAACCACCTGTTGCCTGCAAGGGGCTGGTAGAAAATGAAAAGCAAATTTTAAAATTAGTAAGCAGCTTTAGTGCATGGGCTGCATCTTCTGGAGGAAAGCAGATGGGGTGGCCCAGTTTTTGACTGTGCAAACTAGTCCTGGTTAGCAAAGGGAGCCCAGATTCATCTCTGGTATAAGCCTGGGAGTCACTTTAAGGAGTGGAAGTGGACTTCTCTGATTCAGCGAGGCAGGATCTCATGGCACGGCAGCGCTGAGCTACAGGATGATGCTTTTGTTGCAGCAGCGAAATGTTCTTGCTATGAGCATGGGCCAAGCAGGTATTTAGTTGCACCCTGTAGGCAGTACCAAGCTGGTGAACCGCTCCTAGAAGGACACAGCCTGCTAATAAATGGATCCCCAGTGGCTGTTTGTCTTTAAGGAGAAGTATAGATCGTCTCCTGACAGCTTTGCTTCCCAGAGCAGTGAAAACCTGTGCACTTCAGTGCAGCTGGCTGCAGCGTCTCTCTCAACCCATCTATCTTTAACTGACCTGCAATGTGCCAAGGGCTTTGGGGGAAAAAAGTCCATTGCAAATTCAAATCAGCCTTTCTCATCAACTTCCTATAATAAACACTTCAAGCGTGCAGGTCCCTGGAAGAGGGGGGGAGTGGAGGCAGGGGAAGTGGCTGTTTTTCAGCTGGGGCCTGGAGTCCGGAGATAATGGCACCCCATTTGGCGAGGAGTTTTGATTATAATTGGCAGTGGCCAGAGGCTTGATCAGAGAGATCGAGATCTCCCTTCTACAGACAGAGGGAGAAATATGCATAAAGACCTGAGCCTTGTCGAGAGCCGCCTGCCCGCAACAGATAACTGTTCTGCTAGATTACACGGCGTGACCAGCCCGGGCTTAGCGGATAAATAGAGAAGCTTTGTATTCAGGTAACTTAATGCACTTTTAGAAACAGAGGCAGGGGCAATGCTGCCCAGGGACTTTCTTTGAGCTTCCTCTGCAGACGGTTCAGCTTGGGGATTTATTCCTTTAGTCAAATACAATGCGCAGGAGGGCGAGGACTAAAGAAAGTATCTCTGGCAAGACAGCCTTGCCTCTGTCGCATCTGAGCACCTCGCCTGTCTGCAAGGGATTCACTCTCGAACACACGGTGAGGTCAAGACGGGTCATTATGCCTGCTTTCCAGATGGGAAAGTGGAGGCACGGTGAGACCGGCGGTAAAACAGGAGTTAAACTTAACTCTCCGGGTTTCCAGACCTGTGCCCTTTCTTTCTCTCAAGGCTTTCTCTAGAGCAGTGGGTTTCAAAATGAGTTCTGTGGAGGTCCAAGATAGGTGAACCGGGGGTCTGCAAAGAGACTGGGAGGCAGTGCACCGCTATTGTGGGGCCAGGTTGCCTGGCTCTGCATCAACCTTTGGGATCAGGGCAGGGGCTCTGCAGCAGAAGAAGGGATATAAAAAGGCTCCATGATTTGAAAACCACTGCTTTAGTGACCCACTTGCATTCACAAATGAAGGTGACTCATGTCCAGTGCAATGCTAAACTGTGGAGCACATTGTACTCCCCCAGGCTAGGGACGGAAATTACGCATAAAGTGTTTTAAGCGATCAGAAACGGGTTTAAACCTGTAACAGAACAGAAGCTCAGTGCACATAAACCAGTTTCAAAATGGCTGAAACTGGTTTAAGATAAACCTGGCTGAATGAAGTACCAGACTTAACTGATTTGGGTCAAACCGGTTTATGCAATGTCTGGCCCAGACCCCCCGAGTGTGGGAGCTGCATCCTGATCCCCCATGGGATGAGGGGGTTTGGGATCATTTTGGAGCAGGCCAAACCAAGCTGAACATCCAAAGAAATCTGAGGGGGGTTGGGGGGGGATCGCCGAATGAGATGCATGACACGTTGTGGGCCAGACTTTCACCTGGGGCACAGCATCGCCACTTTTTTGCGAGTAGCAAATTGACAGAAACATTCATTAAAACTCTAGCAGAAATGATCTTCAGGCACTTCTGCTTTTTAATGCATTTGAACGGGATCTGCATTCCTCGTGTCCTAATCATCTGGCTCAGCAATCTGTCAAGAACGCCCCGATTTGATTACTCTTCTCCCTCCTATTGCAATTAAGCCATTTGCAACATTCAAATGATGTAGGGCCTTTAAAGCCAATAGAAAGATCTCTATTGACTTTGACAGGGGTTGGATCAGGACCCAGGCTTCCGTTTTAATTAAATGAGATATTGGTTATTATTTATGTAGAAACTTGGATGCACACAGCTGTTTATACAACAAATGAAGATGGATTCCTTGCTTGGAACAGCAGTTTAGCGAATAAAGGCATAATCTCACTTCTGAAGTTGCCTTCTACTAGGCATAATCTAGGGATTAAAAGCATTGGGGAAGACCCTTGGGTGGTGGTATAGAGGGACCCTTGCTCTAGGTAAAATATATATACACATGAGAACACAGGCCACTTCATGGAGCTGTAGTATTTTAAGTGCAATCCAGAAATCCAGAGCTCTGGGTCTCATCACAAACCTCCGTCTCACCGACAGCAAGCCCTGCGCTGCCTCCCTTTGTCAGACAAGGATGCTCACCCTCTCTTCTCTACTTGGATGCTGCTCAGTCTGGGGGCTCATCTTGCTGTGGGTGCATGGCACCTCGCCTGTTCTCACCAGGGGCTTCCCAGCTCTGCAAGCCAGTAGCAATGGAGATGCAATGCCAGGAGGCAGGGAGAGGCTAGAACAAGGGCAGCAAGATTACAAGGTTAAAGGGTGTGCTAGTGCAAGCCATTTAACGTGCTGTAAACTGTGGTCAGTAACCGTCTCACTTGTTTTCCCCACATCCTAGTACCATTGCCACCGTTTGAATTTAGTGGCACTTAGGAACCCTGCTCTTCGCTTGGGATTTGGCTGTGCTGGGTGCTGTACCCAAACCACACAACAAGACAGTCGCTTCCCAGAAGAGTCTGTGGTCCGACAGCTAGATCCAGACAGACGAGGAGCACGAGGAAACAATGTGAATGCATTGCACAGCACATCCATCCCTTACAAGCTGAAGTCTGACAAATCTTGAACTCGACTTAGCTCTTGGTGGCCACGATTTGCCTTTTGTCTCAATTTAGGATTAGAAATTGATAAAGAACGTCTTGCATTGGAAAGCGGGTCTAACTTTATCCCAGCCATGCAGTCAGTCCAGCAAAAGGCATTGCCCCAAAAGAATCCTTGCCTCTCTTTAGGATTAGCAGGCATTTTGCATTCGACCACCATATCTGGTACTTCATTCAGACACCGGCTACTTAACCCAGGGCACGAAGGTCTATATTGAGTGCATCATTCAGGGGAGCTTTGTACCAACGGCAATCCAAGATCTGGTTTGTCTGACTTGTTCGGGGTTGCTGCGTGAAGGGTGAGAGACAACCTCCGATGACTTTGCTCCCTCTCAGACATCCCA
Source organism: Crocodylus siamensis (assembly GCF_052110815.1). NCBI lineage: Eukaryota > Metazoa > Chordata > Crocodylia > Crocodylidae > Crocodylus > Crocodylus siamensis. Next base: position 69,764,162 of record NC_143404.1, read on the forward strand.
GACAAGTATTTTATTTTAATTTTTTTAGCTCAATGTTTCATCCCAGCTGATCTCACCTGTCCATGTGCTTTGTTTCCAGCTGCACCAAAGGACAAGGGACACATGACAGGTTCCATTAGCAGTGAGTTTTTGAAGGCTTAATTCCTCACCGGGAGCTGCATCCATCCCAGCAACTGGTACACAGGGACTGTGACTTTGGGATGCTGGTGACTTTCAGAAGTGCCAGGGCCAGGCTTTGTTTCAAGCAAAGATTGTCAAGTTTGCTTCTCCGTGCATCTGCTGTGCTTGCATATCTCTCCTCATCTCGGTCCCGGGAGGGTCCCGGAGAGACTGTATCTGTCAGGGGCACGGCTTCAAAAGGCTTTGAATCTGATTGCAGAGGGTGTGACAAAATAACTGTGCTCATCATCAGAGCCTGAAGTCATGCCGCATTAAGCTGCCGGGAACAGCGAAGTATGTTTTCCCACTTGGCGGATGGCTACGTTACGTTACTCCTGGCCGAAACGCTATTGTACTGGATCAGATCATGCTGTCCCTGCCTAGAAGAGAGGCTGTGTAAATCGGTGTTTGCTCTGCATATGCTTCCTACAGTAGGCCCCGATCCTGGAAAGGGGCTGGCAATGCATTTCCAGATACTGAATCCAGATACTAACAGAGACTGCACTTGCTTTTACAGAAAGTTTCCAGCAGTTTGAGGAGAGAGACAGAAGGAAGCAGGAGAGGAGAGCACTGACAGCCTAGTGATAAGCAATAGCTCTCACACGGGGCATCCAATCGGGCAAATGTCCATGTTGCAAAAGAACTGGTGAGAATACATTGCAAATACAGTCTGTTGGTCGCTCTGTATGCCCTTCTTGGTCTGAGCGCCCTTCTTGGCTGGAGGGCTAGACCATCCTTAACACCATCGCCATACGGCTTGGGTGCGTGTGCTCCCCGGAGGAGGCGTGTGTGTTCAGGGAGCACAGTGAGGTGTATTTTTCTCCTTGCAACACTTCTGTAGCCCCCTTTGCAAAGCAGGGCCCGTGTCAATGGCAATGCCAAGGAATATTACCAAGGCATGACATTCGCTCTCCGCCCCGACTGCTGCAATGGATTCATTTTCAGGGAAGACATATTTGCTCCCAATGCTGATTACTTTCCCTCTGGTTTCCATCAGAATTGAACACCCATGTGCCAGGGGCGGCTTGTGAATGAAAGGGAATTATGGCCCAGGTCCCTACTGCAGCACTGTAGTGACATCGGGATTTCACAGTTACCGCGAGGCCTTGGTGTGCTGTTTCCTTACAACGGGGAGTTAGGAATATCCAGATGCAATCACAGCATTGCATGAGAATAGCAATGGGATGAGTTTACAAAATACCTCCCAATTTATACTGGCAGGCTTCTGCATCCAGTCACTGGTTTTCCCAAAAGAGAGACTTGGCACAATGCACTCTTATTTCACAAGCAGACTGTATCGTGTGCATGTGTGAGATGGCATGCATACCCTACAGAGCTAGATTGCTCTCTGCAAATTTGACTGGGAGTTTCCTCCCTTCTTGCATGTGTCGTAAGGGACCCTGCCTTCCCACCATTTTGGACAGATTTAAATGAATCTGCAAGGGGTGATGCCACTTTCAGGCAGAAATAAATCTAGTGGCATAAGCAGATCTATCTCCATAGCTGGGTTGTGCTGGCATTTCCAGTTCTTTTCTTAATGTGCGAAGAGTTCGAGGTGTGCCTTTTTTTTTTTTTTTTGCCTGTTCTGCTTTCAGCATTGTATTGCAAGGCTCCAGTGATTAAATGGGGGTTGATCTGGAGCAGCACTTCCTGGGCATATAGCATGTGCTGGTGGTGGACTGCAAATGGTGCTGCCCTTGCATGGAGCTCACGGGGAGAAGAAGGTATCTATCTAGCATCTTTTCCCCACTGTGGACTCGCACAGGGTTCATGCAATAACCTGGCTGCTAGGGGATCCCTGTGCAATTGCCGATCTGGCATATCACAGAAGGCATGGAAACAGAGTCAAAGAAAATGATTTCACATGCAAATGTCAAGCAACAGTTTGCATTACAAATTAGCACCTCTGAACGTCACAGAAGAAGTTGCACAGACTGCATCTGTCTCTCTCAGACAGTGTGCCCAAATGTGGGCAGTGCAGCTATTTCTGGATCCCCGTGTTGGAAAGATAAAGTAGGCCATTGTTCAGAAACCACCGCAGACCAGGTCCCCGAGTGTCTGCACTGGAGCAGGGTGTCAGGAGTCCACAGACCTGCCCAATGCAGGTGCAGGGGCTTGGCAGGAACAGTGCCCTAAATTCTTGAAAGTAAAACTCATGCCACATGTATGTGTTACACCACAATGGGGTGGGGACACGAAGCCTGCCAAGTTTCACGGAGATCAGTGCAGGAGTTTGGGGGGGAACTGCCCCTCAAGTTTTCACCCCCTCTGTGGTGTAACACATACATGTGACAGGAGTTTTGCTTTCAAGAATTTGGGGTGCAGTTCCCCCCCAACCCCTGCACTGATCCTCTTGAAATTTGGCAGGATTCATGCTGTCATCCCACACGTTTCATCCAAATCTGATAAAAAAAAAAACCAACAAAGTTATAGATATTTCATCAATTCCCCCTTATACCCTATGGCCAGATCTCCAAGTCGGCTCTGAAGCTTTGGAGCCGCTTTGGCTGGATCGAGTCAGGAAACTGGTCCGGAGCTCAGGATCACATCCCTGGCATCCAAAGCGGCCGGATCCAAAGCCAGATCGAATAGCTGCCGACTTGCACAGGCCTAATAGATGGGGCCAAGGGTTGTGCAGGGGCCATTTTGGCCTACGACACAGAAGACTCACTGGATAATGGTTTCCCCATGCTGAAACACGAGAGAGAGAAGATGGAAAAGAAAGTTTTTGGGCAGGTGAGGGGAGTGTGAATGAATGAATGAATGAAGGTGGCACTGCAGGGAAGGGGAGGCTGGCATGGACAAAGACAAAATACCTGGAGGGCTGAAGAACTTCTCAAATAATCTTTCTTGGGAGGCTGCTTTGGAAATCCTGTTTGAATTTGCAGTCCAAATCCCTCTCCCAGACTAAACTGTTCAACTCACCCTTTGACCACTGTTTCAGTTTGAAGGGGCGGGGGGAAGAGATGATTTTTCTAACCAAATAGAAGCTGCTTTTCTTACGCCCAGTTGGATCTTCCTCTCAGCGAGGGCTGGTCTGGCACAAGTGGGCTTCCTCCATATGGTGCGTCTATCTAGGTATCAAGCTTGCAGCACTATCCACCAGCCTGTCAGAACAAATGCTTATTTATTTGTTGAGAGATGTCATGCGTGCTTATCAGATACCCACAGTGAATGCTACCATTTATAAACTGAAGGGTGCACTGATGGGCACCGAAAGATTTGACCCTCTGTTTTTATTAGCTGAGTAACGGACCCTCAGACATTGGCCAAAAGTGTTCAGAAACTCTTTAGGAAAAGGCAATCGATTCAAACATCAGAAGCTAGAGGAAGATTCAAAAAGTGCCTAGGGTCTTAATTCCCATGGGCTAGTCCCTAGCTCGTGGTTGCTAGCTCCTGGCATGTCTTTGAAGATCTGCCCCTAACTCACTTAGGCTTCTAATGACTTAGCAGCCAATTTGTAAATGCATTTGGCCACACGCAATGCAGATTTGTGCCTAGCAGAATTTTGAAAGCCCCCCAAATGAAGCAGTAAAGTTTTGTTGATTTATTTGATAACTATTAGGTTCCTAACTCACCTAGCCCCCTAGTGGGATGTTCAAATCTTCATCCTGCTTTCCTTTGAAAACCCTTATGCTCTTGGAAAAATGATAGCCAATCTCTACTTACATTTTCCATAAAAGTGAAGGATTAAAATGTGCAAAGTGGAAAACAAAGGCAAACTTGTAGTTGTCACAGAAGGCTTTTTAAAGGCGCACTTTCATGCTGGGGGCAGACTAAAGGCATAAAATAAACCTTGCTTAAAACCATTCCACTAAGAACCCGATATCCAACAGCTAATCACCCAAGCAGATGTTCAGGGAAAATCTAAATCAATTATTTTTAAAACCTGCTTTTGATTGACTCCTGTTCATGCCAAATGTTAGCCTCATGCAAAAATGTAGCCCATACTGCCTGGATTGCAGCAATCTAATTACTTACATGACTTTTTTGCACCCATGATAAACTACCAACTTAATTAACTGTTTTTGGCAAGTATCAGTGTGACAGTGCCCCAGTGCAGCTATACGGCGGGCACAGAAGTGAGTCTCTGCAGTGTCTCATCATTTGGTAACCCCATTACTTTATAGCTAAGAGTCTGCCTACCTGGGGAAACTGTCCACTGTTAGCGGTAGAGGAATAATTATTGCCCTGTTGCTGTGCTAGCAAATTTCTCTGTGGGCAACACTAAAATATTTGTTTTAGTACCCATACAAATGTTGCCAGAGTGGACTTGGACCTGAAATTCTCAGAAGATACAAGGGTATTTGAATGCACCGCAGGTGTTTATTTATTGCTGCGGAGGAAAAGGCTACATTGCAGGGCGAATGGGAATAGCGTTCTCTCCAATTTAATCAGAGAGGAAAAAGCAGTAGGAAAAAAAATGCTTTTACCATATAAATCCCAATCAAGCCAGGCCTGTGGGATGCTTTTCATGTTTTTATTGCCGGCTTTTACCTTCTGCCTACAGAACTAATGCAATGCTTTGAAACACCCCTTCTAAGGTAAGGGGTTTGTTATAACGACTAGAACCAGGGGAAAAAACAGTTTGTACATATGGGGAAACAATTGTGTTTAGGGCTTTTTCAAAAATGCAATGTTTTTCTGAACAGGCCCGGCCATAAAAAACCCCCAAAAAACAGAGATTGCTTTTATTTTATTTATTTATTTAGCCAAGCAGTATTTAGCACATTTTGGCCAAATGCAAAAGAACAGAACATTTAGTTTTTCTTTTTTCAGAAATGTGGTTTGTCTGTTTTTTCTTTGCCTGAATGAAACATTGAAATGGCAAGTGCCGTCCAAGGCCCAGCTCTCGAGATGGCGATGTGGTGCTATAAGTGTCATCGACTAGGCATGTGCTTGGGATGCATAGGCCTTCCTTTGAAGCTCCACCATACAGAAGATGCAAGGTTACTACTCTCAGGACCCACTCCAAAGCCATTTGATAGTCTTTATGCTCACTTCATTGGTGCATAATCTTTAACTAGAGGATCCACTAGTCTATACCTATATCCAGTGATACACTATGCACTTCCCATCCCTGCCCAAGGGGGACCTATTGATCTATACAGGCTATATGCCTGTATCTATAGGCTATATGCCTATATCTATACAGGCTATATGCTGTATACATATATGCTCCATATACTAAGGAGGGACATGCTCCTTGAGCATCAAAGGGGCCACTGATGAATCTATTCATGTGATACCCTTTGAGCAAACTGCCCTTCAAGCATCACACCACCTGGAGAAAGTGGCCCTCCGGGAAGGAAGGGATCCAGTTGTTCATGATGCTCCATGAAAATATCCTGGATGATGGGAGCTGGAAGAGCTGATCTGGAAGGGAGAGATTTGGGGGAGATCCTTCCCTATGAAAATACAACTTTTTTAACGATCAGCAATGTTGAGTGCAGTCAGTTCCCTTTCACGGGCGAATACACAGCTCTCTAGAGGTATGGTCAGGGCTAAACACTTGGCGCCTGAGAAGATGTCATCGGAGAGTGAATGCGGCTCAATGCTGCCTTTTGGTTTGGCAGCAAAATTGTAACAGGGTCTTATAAGAGCTCTTGCCAGCATATCCTCCCACCTCCCTTCTTTTGTCCTGAGTTATTTGTACCGTTGGTGTGTCCAGAAGTCCCTTTGAGTGCCAAGAGCTGTATGTTCACACTTCTCTTGAATGGATCCTACCCTGATAGTAAAGTCACTGGGGGTCTCCACCACCGACCCCATTCTCTCTCCAGAACCAGGCTGGGGGCTCAGCGGTTGTAAGTGAAAATAGATCCATTGACTTGTGTGGTGCTGAGGCCAATTGCCCAGCTGAAACTCCAGCCCTTCTCACAGTTTAAAACTAGCAGTTTGCATTTCACATCTCCCGAACTCCCCTTGGCCAAGCACCTCCAACCAAGCAACTCACTTGCTGGCAATGCTCCTCTGGAGGTGGAAGAAATCAGGTCCATTACTTGTCTACCCGCCTTGCTCCCTGCCCCACGTCCAGGATAAACTTGCCTTGGTGAGATGGCAAGGGGGTTGTTCTCCAAGCACCTTAGACTATGAGATATTGTGAAGGTTACAGATTTTCACGTGCCTTTTGTGTGCATGTGTGTAAAATCCATGCTGATGCAGATCGATATCTCTGAAGGGGGCTGAAGGACAAAATATTTACACTTTAAGAAAAGAATGAATGTTTCTAGAATACAGCAAAGGCCACTGGAGTCAACGGTAAAAGCTGAATACGGAAGAAAATCCTCAACATCCATTATCACCAGGTTCTCTTTCTCTCAGCCTTTTTCTCTTTTTCCCTTTTCCCAACCCACTGAAAGGGGGAATGCCTTGTCCAGCCTGGGGTCTATTTATTTTTGTTCTTTGAAGCATGTCACTTAAATGGATTATTTCCCTCGGGGGTGACAGATCTGCACATGCCATACCCCATACAGGGCATACTGCTGACAATCTGTTTGCCAAAGTGCAAGGCCCTGGAGAAGTCGGCCTTGCGTGAGTTGATTTTTGTCTTCGGAGAATCCAGGGAATAAGGCAAGCTGGAAGAATTATTTTTAAGGCTCCTGTATAGTGGCTTTTTTCTGATTTCTGAGGTTTGACACTTTAATAATGGAAGATGCTGTACAGTAAATACCCAGGAATTGAATCAGGGGTATTATTTCAATGTCCACAAGGGCCCTGATCCAGCTGTTGAACTGTGGGGTGTGGGGAATACATTCATTGATTTCATCAATACCAGGTTCATACTCCGTGGCCAAAGTTTTCAGAAATGTCCACTAATTTGGGGTTGCTCAATTTAAGTCTTGTCAGCCATTGGTTTTCTAAGGCCCCAGTCCAGCATGGCACTGGCATCCAAGCTTTATTAGAAACACGTAGGTTGTGCCATTGAAATAACGTACTTAGAGCTAAAACTGTGCTTAACTGTTTAGCTGGATCAAGGTTTTTAGATTCATAGATTCATCTGTCTCCTCTCCAGTCACAATGGAGGCTTTACTTTTTGCTATTTTCTTCTTCCAGGATGTGCAAGATTCTGGACTCAAAACCTGCTGTTTGGTTCTGATGGGAAACATTTGCCTTCGGTTTCCAGAATGCATTTTTTCCCCCTAAAAAGGTTGGTGGTCTGAGAGTACATTTAATCCCTTGAGTGGTGCCAGAAACATTTTAATTCATGCACTTAAGTTTTGTCTGGCGGCTGAAAATATAATCCACCCGCTACATTTCTGACTTAATCCCCACATTAGGGAAGAGGGAGAGATATACTCAACAAATGAAAAGGATATTCTCCAAACACACCTGATAAAGGATGTGCAAAGGGAATCACCAGATACTTTGCTCACACCAGGAGTCTAAAATTTCTCACTGATCCTGCTCCTGTGATCTCTGTGCAAGGAGAATTGCACTGAAAGCAGAGCATTCTGCCTATCTAAGACTATTAGACCATACCAAGGGTGGCCAGAATTGCGTCTTGCTCTAAAGAGACTTAGAAATACATTGGAAGATCACAGACACAACTCATACTGAGCTTTTCCAACTCTGTGATTGCAGCGGAGGTATTGCAATGACTTCTGACTCCAACATGGTGTGGACACTGGATGTAGGAAACTGTATGGAAGTTTGTATCCAGATTGAATAAAGCATTGAAAATCAGGAGAGCTATAAGGGCAAAGTCTCCTTCTTAGAGCTCATCAATTTACAAGAGAAAATGACTTAATGCAAATCTAATCTTCCTCTATGCTCAGGCAGGGAGAAGGCAAGTGACTTTTATTCTGCTGCTGCTGGTTTCATTTTCTGGTGAAATTGCAGAGAATTACTAAGAACCCAATTTACCCAAAAATTTGCTGCATACAACATGAATCATGAAATGTCTTCCTTCAGCCAGGGTGGGGGAGATGGGAGGTGATATAAGCCAAATGCGTTTACTCTTTGTAGTGGAGGCCAGGGCTGGGGAGAAGATGCATGTGAGTTCGTGGCAACGTGAAGCACACTGTTTACTTGTGTCCCATATAAACTCTTCCATAAGGGGTTATCAAAGAGATGGCCTTTACTGTTCTAATCCTGGAATTTCTCTGCAGCTACTGAAGGACTGCTCTTGGCTATTTTCTATTTTTTCTTAGGGTGAAAACCATCCTCCTCCCCCCGTCCCTACTGTGTCTGCAACAAAAAACTAAATAACCGAGATTACATGACCATCCAGAAAAAAGCAAAGCAACTCTAGTGCCATCTGCTTGGCCCCTTCCACACTGCTTCTGCAAGAGAAATGGCCATGCGTGAAATATAGCCTGCTCTTAATCACCAAAGCTGATCGGCACCTCCTGACTTTTCTTGCCTTTCCCCTTTTGTAGAAGCTAGCCAGGGTCCTGCACACACCTTCCCACCCCCCTTGAGCAGAGATCCTATGGTTATTTTGTGTACCAGGCTGGGGGGGGAAATGTCCTAGGGTTGCCGTGCTCTCCCTTAGCCACCCCCTACCATGCCAAGTTTAGGTTAAAGCACCCTCGTTCTCCCCTGCCACATCTTAATTTTTACAGGATCAAGGGGAGGTTGCCTCTTGTCTTCCTGGTCATGGTTCCTGCTACCCCGAGCCTTGTTTATATAATGGGGGTCCGCGCACCCCAGCCTTATGGGCTATGCATGGCTCCAACCACACATACCCTTAATATGCCTTAAAATGGCAGTTTTAGGCTAAGCCTGCTTAAAAGAGACATGTGTAGATGCTCCCAGAGAGACTAGAAGCCTTTGGGGCGGGGGTGTCTTTATATCAGTCAGTCAAAGGGCTTCTTAAAAACTATTGTTCATTTTTCTCCTGTTTTTCTCTTAAATATCAGAAAGAAAATCAGCTTACAAATGGTGCTGTGGTCCATGGCAGAGGTTGGGTAGCTGGCATCTTTCCCATGGCTCAGCTGACATTGAGAAATCTTTAATTGGAAGCGCCTCATCCTTCAGTACTTCTTTCACCATTTGGGAGAGAAATGTATTCGGGCCCGTGACCCGCTGCCAATGCCCGAGTGCCGACTCAGGGAGTTAGTTGGTTTCTTCTCAGCCTGTTTGTTGAGGGGTTTTTTTTTTTTCTTTCCTTAAAGTTCCTTAAATGACCTTTCTTTCTGAGTAAAGAAAGCAGATCCAGTGCTGTGTCCTGATGCTTTTGCTAGCTGGCTCACCAGGCATGTGTGCATGCATTTATTACTTGTGCCTCTTTCAGCAGCCATTTCAGCGTTACCCAGGATCTTCCCGAGACGAGCAGGAAGCCAGACTGCTTGGGGCAATACAGGACGTGGCTGATTCCCTCTTACCCAACTCTGGGCTGCCTCATCGCCCTGAATGTCCTCCTGGACTTCAATGCCTACACCCACAAAAGGATCAGGGGCCACTCTTTTAAAGATTGCTAGCCTGGGATACAGCCATAGTCTTCTGAGTCCTAGTTGAGTGCTCTAGATGCTTGATCAAGCTGTGTGTCTTCTAGCTATAACTGAGACCAAAGGAAAAATCGAAGCCACTTACAAACCCTTGGATTTTGGTGCACCTGTAAGAGCCCAGCTATTGAACATACATACTACATTTGGCATGCTGGTTCTCACTATATTTGCTCTATTGTCAGTTTGAAGCTGTTTTTATTCAGGGTCTGCAAGAAGCAATAGAGCAACAGTGTTCACTTCCATCCGGCAGATGTGTTTGCTGCTCACTGGTAGTCTAAGGCAAGGATGCATCTTTTCCTCGAAGCATTTCTGCCGGAAACAAAAGGCCCAGCCTGCACCACTGCTCTTTCTACCGGGGGCTGCAGTCGCTCGGAAAACTTTGCGAAACAACTTGCTGAGCTCCGTCCTATCGAGGTCAATGAGAAATCTGCATCAAAGGGAAATCATTGCTCTGTAGTTAGCAAGGGCGCAGCGCTGAAATGCCACTTCCCGGCTCCTTAAAAGATTCGTCTGTTCCTCCAATTTACGCGCAGCCTGAATTCATGAGTAATCCTCTATTTATGATCTTGTGATCGTCTCCACAGTGACTGGCTTCTAGTCAGTCTGGGGTAAGAGCGGTCTGTATAATTCGCAAGGAATATAGCGATTCCAGTATTTCATTTAAATTGCACCATGGTGCCAGGTGGCTCCCTGGACTGCTCCTGACCTGAGAGAAGCTAAGAAGAGGAAGGACATGAATTGGGATCCTACATTTACCTTACCTGGCTGTGCTGGCTATACATTCAGTAGCATTTCCCATCCTTAAGCATCATGAGAATAGCCGCTACAGGGAACTCCAACCAGTCACTTCACTGCATAGGTTAAAACAAAGGTATCCATCAGCAAAAAATTATTATTATTATTGCTTAATCGGCCCATGAAGCTCCTAGCTCTGGTAAACCCATGTGCATAGCTGCTGCCTCCAGATGTCTTCTCTTGCAGCGTGTTTCTCTGTGAGGTTCCCGCTGCAATGTGCTAGCTCCGCCATCTAGAGACTATTTGCAGTAGCTGCTACCTGCAATTTGGGGGGAAATCGGATGTTCTCACTAAGTAACAGGCCAAACAAGGAAAGGCAAAAGGCTGAGTTAGTTTTGAGCCGGGTCCTCTGTTGAGGAAGACAGGTTTAGAGCAAAAGGCAAAGGAGGAGACGGGTTTCTTGATCACAGCTGGATACGAAGGTGCAGGCTGCAAGGTTGACCGGGCGGCTCCATTTGTGATGCAACGTCACGGCATCTGCGGCTCTGGAGCGGGAGGGGGCCTGAGAAGTGAAATACTGTCATTCTTGCAACTTTGTAGTGAGTCTTGTGACACATGGCGTTTTACATAAGTCTCCACCTCCTGGATTCAGGGGATCAACTGAGAACCTCAGCCGTCATTATTAAAAAAAAAAAAAAAGGAAGTTTCTCTAGACCCTTACAACTGTGGGGGGAAAGGTGCAAGACACAGCAGGGTGGCAGCACCAAAAGGCAAATAAAAACACCTTGAACTCCATTTTGATGACATGATTTTTAAAGCAATCTCATCATTTTTAGGCGGGGGGGGAGGAACTTGTCTCATAATTTTTGAATACGTGAGAAATTAAGAGAACACAATTCTTAAGGAGAACAATAGAAATGACCTGGCCCAGATCAGGTTGCTTGTTTTAGAAACATACCTCATTCGATAGATGTCTCACCCACACATTTTAGTTGCCAATTTGTTTAATTCTGGACACGTGGAACCAGCCAGGACTTTAGTTTTGTGCCGTCAAAACTGCTTCAGACCAACCTAAACAAATGGGCCACTGAGATGAAAAGATCTCCACGGACGCACAAGGGCAGGGTCTACCGTCTACAAGACCTCTTTTGCCGGGCATAAGCCAGATGCTCCCCATCCACAGCATAAGCAGGAGAGGCAGGCATATTGACCACAAATGATAGTGTCCGTGGCCCGAGCTTACATCTGCCGCAGAAATTGGAGAAGCCTTCTGCTTTCCTGAACTCTTCCTTGACCTGTCGGGCTTATGAACAAAGCATGGCAAGATAGGTGGGTTAGGGCCACGCTAATGCTATTATCTCACAGTGCAATTTAATGCCATAACTATATTAATCACTGCATGACCTCGCTCATGGGCTCCTCCATGTCCTTGAAGTTTGGGTTGCAGAAAAGTGGAGGAAATAATTTAGGATTTATCCCCACATTTAGGCACGAGGACCTGAGAAGTAGCAATTGCGTCTGAATGGGATTCACCCCTACACAGAGAAGCAGCACGGGGCTTGTACACCAGTTACAGGCGCAGACACACGGCACGTTTACACTGGTGTAACTGGTAGTACTCCAGAGTTTAAAAAAACAAACAAACCATATTGAATAGACAGCACACACCCCTCGACTGGGATAAAGTGTCCAGTCTGGCAGAGAAAACCCTTGAAAGAACCAGGGGCCTAAGTATGCATGTGAAATTATACCCATTTAGGTGTCATCTGTCCACGGCCACCCTGGGCTAATTGTTGCTAAAGACAAACAAGCACGTATAGGTGAGATGTAGTAATGGCCACCTATTCTGCATCTCCCCCCAGTACTGCCATGCTGCTACCCCATCTGTCCATTCCTAAAGCAACCAGCACTTAGAGAGCCAAACCTGGGATGTAGACCAGGATGCTGCACAGCCTCTGAAATGGGAAGTGGTTTATATCACTTCTAGTCCAGACCTTAGCCTGGAAGAAGAGCTAGTTAGTTTGGGCATAACATCATGAAAATGCAATGCAGCTCTGCTGCTTCCAGCGAGGGAGGTAGCCTGCTGTTGTGAACAGACACACGCAGAATTCATTAACTACTTTCTATTTTAGCTACCAGCAATGTGGAGTCATTAACTGTGTTAAATCCAAGCACGTTTGTTAAATAAAGCATTGATGAATGTATAATTTATTGACACTGCCTGTGAGGAATTGCTGAAGGTTGTGCTGGGACTGGGACTAATTTAATTGCAGCTGACGGATCCCTGGTACTCAGAGGAAAAAAAAAGTGTGGGATTTTAAATGTATTTCCTTGGCATCAGAGCAGCAGTTAAAGCATGATCTCACTGGTGTATTGGTTACCTTAAAAAATCTCATCTCTGCATTGCTTGTTTTTTCCTCTTACGAGTCTAGTGGTATATGAAGGGCAAGTAGCATGGAAACATGGTTGATGACTCCTATGTTTGGCAAGGGAGTCAGATGCCCTTCATCTAGCAGCTTTCCATGCTAGATGAAGGGCAAGTAGCATGGAAACGTAGTTGATGACTCCCCCATTTGCCAGGGAGTTTGCTGACTTCATAATCTAAGTTTCCTTGAATCTTTTTTTTATTCCTGCTGCATCATGTCATCCTCTAAACTGAGTTCCTTGCTCCCCTGCTGTTCTCTTCCACTTCATGATTATGTCTATCCTTCCATTTCTCTATGTATTATTAATTTTCTTATATATAAAAGGAGAGAGAAAGGCAAAGAATAGCTACTAACTGGGTTAAAAAAGTTTCTTTTTCCAGAAACTTTTCATTGCACAGCCTGAAACCCGCAACTGAGTTACTGTCTATGGAGACAGAAGCCGCATATTTAATATAGTAAAGTCCTAAAGATCTTTTAGAATAATGACAGGAGCCATGTAAAATAGTTTGGATTGGTAAAAGGTGGATTATCAGTGTACCTGGCTGCTATTGGCTTGGTCACTGATTTAAAATGTAGCTTTGAAAAGGGAAAGGGGGCTGTTTTTCAACAATGTGCATTGATTGTTCATGCTGCAGCTCCTGTACGGCCAACAGTAAAGACCAGTGTCTTGTTTTTCAGATATGCAGCTCACATCAGACACGTGGTACCTCAAACTGGGAAGCCCAAATTAGCGTTGAGTTAAAAAAAAGTGGCCCTTAAACTGTGTGTGATGGATTTCCTGTGCTGGTGAGAGGAGAGGGAAAGACTTCTCTACTTCTGGTGTTAATTAGGTGTGTGTAGTGTGCAGCTCACCATAGGACACAGGAAGAAGGAGTATGCTACCAGAAAAGCCCAGTATATAACCTGACACTATCTGACATGTTGGATATTAGGAAAAATCTTTCTCACTAGGAGGGTGGTGAAACACTGGAACGGGTTTCCTAGAGAGGTGGTGCAGTCTCCATCCTTGGAGGTTTTTAAGGCACAGCTGGACAACGCCTCATCTGGGATGATGTAGTTGGGCCTGGTCTTGCTTTGAACAGGGTGTTGCACTAGATGACATCCTAAGGTCCCTTCCAACTCTAAATTTCTATGATTAGCAGATCTAGTCAAAGACTGTATTGGAAGCCTAGGGAGAAAAAAATACTGTTTTGGGTGACTTCTAACTTTGCCAACCACCTTGGCTCCATCCAGCAGAGACTTGTAACCCATCATGTGTCCACATTCCTAATCCCCAAATTAGAGAGACAATGAGTCTGAATTCAGAAAAAATCATCTGGCCACTTGCTTACTTTTTAAATCCCAATTCCCTCCCACTGAAGTCCATAGGATTTCAGCCCATGTAGAAGTGCTTCCCTAAATAATTTTGTATTTGCCTTCCAGGAGTGCCCAGAGGTCCTAGTCCTGGAGCAGCATCCCGGTGTACTAAGAGCTGCACGAACTGGGGACAAAAATAGCAGAGCATTTGCATGGAGTTGTGTTCCCCCATCGGCATGTCACCTCCATGGGTTTGCTTGGGTTACTCCGATCAAAACCTGGCCAGATTTGGGTCACTGTTTGTACAACCACTGCACACTGGCATAGGTCGTGACTGCACAAACCAGCAACTCCAGGTGCAGCTAGTTACCCACCGTTGATCATTTCCTGATGGGGTTGCAATAAGTATCAGCATCCAGGTTAACTGCCAGGCGGGCTGCTTTTTAAAAACCTTTCTCGTATCCTGCCACTTCAGTTTGCCTTGCAAAGCCTGCATGGGTGTGGAATCTGAATAGGCTGGATCTGTGGCTTGTCAAGGTCCTTTGGGTAAATCCAATATCTTTTCTTATTCCCACTCAAATATATGGACAAATTCTTCTCGCGGGGCTTGTAAGGACGTGTTTCACTGCCATCTGCTGGCGCACGGCCCCTGGAGAAGAGCTCCTTTGCTTTCAGAGTAGCTTTCTGTGCTTTAGGCTTGGATCTGCATGGCCGGTAGCTCTTCCTGATGATTTAAGACAGGGCTGGATCTCTAGTGACACAGCAATGCTCAGTGCACCTTGCCAGAGGGCCAGCACAGGTGACTGCCATCATACTTATGGCTTTGAGAACGGTTAGACACTAGTACAGATTTCTGAGAGATCCCAACTTTCCTTCACTGGAAGTTTCTGAGCCCAGCTTCAACAAACACTGGGTCAGTTTAGACTGGGATGCTCCTGCCTGGAGTAAGGGGGGAAACAAGGTGATCTGCTGCTGCTTCTAGCTTGATTTTTCTATGATCCGGTCCACTACGCGGGCAGGCCACAGAACTGATGGGGTATGTACAGCAATGTTAAAGAAGGAGTGGAGAGAAACGCCAGCACATTTAGATTAGTGCAGCAAACTGATGCAGATGTGCTGCCTGTCCAGGCTGACAGCCCTTCTGAAAAAGAGACCGAGACTTACCTCTTGGACGGTTTGAAAATATTCCCCCACGTGACACAAGTGCAAGTGTCAGGCACTGGTATTTAACACTGTGACTCAAGAGGAAGATTTTCCATTATTTGAGAAGCCAGCTAGTTTTTCACGGGGAGATCTGCATTAAGCTAGGCCCGGAAATATAAAATCACTTCAATTCTACTTTTCTGGTTTTAGATTCCAGACAGGTGAGAATCTGAAAAGTGGGGCTCTCCCCCTTCAATTTAACATGGATGCTCATGCTGAAGTGTGTGTGTGTGTGTGTGTGTGTGTGTGTGTGTGTGTGTATGTGTGTGGGGGTGTATATCTTTTATTAGACCAACTAAATAGATTATCTTTTATTATGTAATAAATGTGTTATCTTTTATTAGACCAACTAAATTATATGTGTGTGTGTGTGTGTGTATGTGTTTGTGTATATATATGTGTGTATGCATGTGCGTGTGTGTGTATATATAGATAGATATGCGTATGTATGTGTGTGTGTATGTATATGTCTAAGTTTGCAAAATGGTATTGATGATACTGCAACCCATTTCCTACCCACTTTTTTCAGATGTCTTCGCCCTCTGCTATTTATAACAGTGATACGAGTCTAACACATTGTTCCTTTACTTATCAGTCTAATCCTTTACCTGTCAGGCGATGACTGATGCTACATGCTGCATCACTCAACTAAATCAATTTTTAAAAGACCCTTGGCAGTACAGTGTCCTTGCAGCTCAGGAACCCTTGAACTTGAAACTCTCCAGAGCATGATTTTGCACCTCTGAAAGGAAAGGATATGTTTGGCTTGGGAATGAGAAGGCAACGAGAGGTGTAGTATAGCTTAGTGCCAGAACTGGGGACTTCTGCTGGATCTACTGAGCCACCTCCTTGCTGGCTGGGTCTTCCTCTGCATCAGCTGTCAGTAACACAGCTTTGTCCATACAGCAGTTTGTACTTCTCCTTCAATCCACGTTGGTGGTTTACTGTATTTTTTTTTCCTTTTCAAACAAAAATGAATGTGTATTTCATCTCATGGAGCTGAAATCTCTGGCATTTTTATGGAATGCAAGTTTTCCTTCCTGATGCTCTGTGGTTTAAATTAATATGCTATCCTCTATTTCCCTTAAGATTGCAACTTATTTTGTTTTCTGGTTTGTTTGTTTTTTAATATCACACATATACATTTTCATAGCCGTCACAGTCATCCACGTGAAGGTACACATTGTTTCATGCTCGACATTTCCATGTAAAAGTCTGTGCTACATAGCTCTTCAGTGGGCATAGTGTAAAACCATCTGTGATTTGTGTAATTTTAATGTCTTATCTATTCCAATAAAAAACTATAGGTCATTCCCTTGGCTTCTATCCCTATAAAATGTACAGTGCACAAAGTCATGATTGAAACGTACAGAGGAAATTAAACATTCACAAAAAAAAAAAGTCAGTTTGCTATTTTACAAGAGAAGTGTGTACCATTCAATACATACAAAATGTTTAAAATTGTACATCAGTACCAAAGGCATTATGAAATATTCTTTGGAGCTCGAACAAAAGTGCAAAAAAGCCAAGGCAACAGAGCAAATTAAAGGAAGCAAAGCAGCTGTCTTTGCTTTCAGAAGGACAACCCAGCTTCAGGGCTCAGCTGAGTAATGAAAGGCAGACACAAACACCCAGTCACAAAAACCTACTTCGTGGATGAAACTCATCTCTCTGCAGAGGATTGGCACCAAGTCTGGAAACCAGTTGTCGTCCGCTTAAACCTCTACAGCTGATCCCCTGCATGGATAAAGTGTCATGAAACCATGAGCAAGAACCTGCCCCTTCCCAGAGGGACTTGGTGCAAACTCTGTGCTCAGAGATAAATTAGATACAGGGACTCCAGACATGTCTGACGTCACTTGGTTGAACATCTGAATGATCCTTGTTTAGGAATTTGATTTTTTTTGAAATTACATTTTTGAAAGACAAATACTATGAAGACAGGAGGATCAGTGGTATTTTCAAAGATAAGGTGCCAGGGGCTGTTTATTGGTGGTGCCTGGAAACTGAACGATTTGAAAAGCAGGCCCATCATCTCTAAAGGTTCATCATTGCCCTACGCCGTCTCCATTGGCAGAGAAGACACGCTGTGCGTTGGAACACAGTTAAAAGGCTAAAGTTTAAAAAAAAAGAACAGTGCCTCCGTCATATAAAATCAACTTAATTTTTATGAATGAGGCCGTGTCAAGAGATTTTGCTCATGCTTGAAACTGTCCTTCTCTGGGAGAAGGTTTGCTCTCAGCAACCAGTCAACACAAGTCTTGGTTTTGACTTTGGTTGTAGTGGAGTGGGCACTGATCCTATGATTTGAACTGTAAAAAGAAAAAGCCAATTAAATCAATATTTTTTTTTAAATCTATTTTTAAAATTTCTAAACGGGGCTGAAAAAAAAACTAATTTGGATGGGAAAATATGTATTCAGTCCCTCTTGCAAATTAGAATCTTTTTCTACCTGGATGTAAATATTAAGTTAAAATAATCTTTTCTTTCGGTTTGACCTGGACACTATCTTTCCTCAAAGGAAAAAAAAAAAAGGGCAGTTTTTTGCCTTTCAGGTTAAATGCATTTTTCTGCTTTAAATCTTCTCTCTGCATGCATATGCCTGCATGCAAAATATGACTGTGCACACGTGTAACTGCATACACACAATCTTCTGCAGCCAAAGTTATGTTGTCCTTTTTGTCTTGCAGTTCTTGACAAAGAGAAACCTTTATACATCATTCAGCCTGTACAGTATTTACAGGTCAGGTGAGTAAGAATGAAGAATATATAGAAATACAGTATTTAGGTATTTTTAATGCATTGTTCTTTCTTTTTGTAAAAAAAACAAAAAACAAAACCCCCCTCCAGAAACAGTATCACTTATTTTTGCTTTCTAGTAAAATGTGTTTTTTAAGAAGCATTCAAATGTAGCGTATCTCTTAACAAAACAGGAGTTCCCCGCCCCTCCCTGTACTTTGAGTCACATCACAAAATAGGCAGGTAACACTTTATATATTTGGTGTCTATTGAACACACGTAAGCTGAGTACATGTAACGATATCTATCCGTAACTGGCATGTAATGTGCAAGTCTCGTGTGATACAGGTGGATATTGTGCCCAAATGACACGAAGCAAGATAGATCTCATAAATACAATGTCTATACTGGTGAGACAGGAATATAGTTTTAGTATATGGGCTGTTCCTGGTCCAGTCCAGGGAAGCCCACCTATCTGAATTACTGATAAAAGAATAAAATGCCGATAAGAGTAATTTACTCCCCTAAAGCATGTATATACCGCTCAGTTACTGCAGCTATTGGAAAACCTGCTGTTAAATTAAAAGAAGGAACGTAGCAAAACTCCTCCCATTGCTCAATTATCTCTTTTTTTCTGCAAACCTCCAGTTCTGCACTCCCTGTGCAAACTTGGAACTGGTGTGGCCAGCAGAAAACATTTTGCTTGGATTGAGGGAAACCAAGCCCAGTGGTGGCTAGCGAGCCAGTATGAGTATAGACAAGTCCATATTATTTGGGTGCTGGCCCGACTGCAATTGCTCTCAAACTCCGGGACAGATGTGAAGCCGGTGAAGGAGAAGCGCCAACTTGCTGGGAGGCACAGAAGAGCCTAAACACTAGGAGATGTAACATGCTTCATCTTGGTCATCAAACCAGAAGCCGCTGGCTTTGGCTAACGGGACTAACCCCGCTACAGTGATTTGCTGGAGCAGACCCGTATCCTGTGGCCAGGCACGGAGTGAGATTCATCTTGCACAGTGAAGAGGCACCTACCATCGCCACGGGTGTGCCAGTTTTAAAAGACTACAGAGAGAAACAACTTGTGCTGCCAGACAGCATTCATTGCAGGCTGGAGAAATGAACTCCTGGATGACTCCGTGTCTTGTGTGGAGGATGAAGGGGTGGGGGTGGGGGGGCGGAAAAAAAGCCAGTTACCCCAGATCCTAACTTGACTGCCAGTTCCACGCAGAGCTGAAAGCACAAGTGAATACTCTTTGGACAACCCCAGATTTCGACCTGGATTTGGATCAGAACCGCACAAGCGGTGGCATGGCTCGTGCTGGAAACCATCTTGTTTGCATCTCACCCGGCCTCCGGGTGCAGTTTGGAGCAGGCTTGTCAGCGAGCTTTGGAAAGAGAGGAGCTTGCACGAACCAAGCCCTGGGGCCGAGGCTGGCACCTGGCATGTGCAACCTCTGGAGCACCGAGAGCAGAAGCAGCCAGACTGTGGAGAGAGGCACGTATTCCTCCTTGTTACTCCCACATGGCTGGCAGGAGCCCAGGACTGGTGTTATTTGACCACGACCTGCCATTAGCATGCCACGTGCTGGATGGATGGGTAAAAGGCCTCTCTCCCTGTGCCAGAAGGCTTAATCGATCTAAATGAAACGGGGACATTTCCAATGGCCCCAAGAGGTAAAAAGGAATTACCCAATGAAAAGCAAATACAAATCCAGAAGACAAGGTGTTAGGGCTTACTGGGGACTTAGTTATGAAGTTTCAAAAGCCTCAAGAACAGGATGGTAGCCCTACTAAGGCAACTGATACCTTTGGACGTGGCCTGGGATGGGATGGTGACAAAATGGTGCTGTTACTACACCGATGCTAATGAAGTAGGGATTGAAAGTTGAGAGTGCCTGGGGGGAACTGATGGTCTCTGGACAGTGTAGACTGATGCCATAGGAAGAATAGTGCCGAGACTTTTAGTAGCACCCAAAAAATGCTCAGCACCTACTGAGGGGGGGCAGTACAGGAAAGCAAGGGAGAAACTCCCGTAAGTTTGGTCATGAACACTGTAGACGTGGGTGGACACCTTACCCGAGGAAGGGGGAAGGGAGCCCTTTGCAAGAGGGCCTGCTTTCCATGGCAGAAGTTGAATATTCCCATTTTTGCACCTTCAGGCACGAAAGTGGAGGGAGATTGGAGAGAGGTGCCCCTACAATGCTGTGACCTGCTCCTGCGATTCATTTGGCAGGTACAAAGATGTAGGCTTCTGTTTTGTGGGTTCAAATTGCATCCACTGAAATGGAGGCCAGGCCTCAGCCCTTTGGACTACGGACACCAACACATTGGTTCCCTGAGGCCCACCGCAGCAGGAAAGAGTATTCCTTAGGCATTTCCATCACGTTCCCATCATTGCCATCAGTCTAAAAAGCACAGCATTTCATGCAGAGCCAACCACAGCTTTTCCCTGAAATCCATATTCCTATGTAGCTTATCCCCACGTACATACACCTCTTGTGAACACCGGTAACAGGAGTAATTCATGCATGTCATACCAGAGGAACAGTGCACTAAATGAATCGCAGCATCAAAGACACGTGGTATATTAGTGTTACCTACAAAAGCCACTGGGTTTTTAATGCACCTTACTGCCCGATGCAACGGATAACTGCTCGTGTGTTTTCATCCAAAAATGATGTCTCTTTAAACCCTACAGCCACTTAGGAATGCAGATACAGACATAATGGTATGATTTCTACTCAGCCCAGACTGCATGCAGTAGCAGACAAAATCAAGAGTCTGATATGAGAGTCTGGAAAAAGCACATTCATATGTTAAAAATGAATGGATATTCCCTCTGGTAGGAGGGAGACCTGCAAGTGATGCTAGATGAAACCTAAAACATGAGCTCTGGTAGTATTGTATCAAAACCGTGTATTTTCCTCTCCTTCTAGACAATAATATAAGGCAAGCAATATTGTGCCAACAGAGCATCAACACTAAAGAAGATACCTATGTATGTATTTTAAGTATTAAAAAAGCCTCGCCAACCCCCCCGCAACCTGATGCTTCAAATATTCACATTCAAGTTGTGACGTGAAGTGGAGAAGTCACAGAGGCTGCAAGGCAAGGCAAGAGTTCCCTTTTCACACCAGTGCGTAACAAAATCACCCCGCGATCACATGAAAAGCTGCAGGGGCCTGGCTTCCTTCTGAACTTCCCGTGCAGCATCGCTTTTGTGTCACCACTTTCACGTTACTTACAGGCAAGGGCATTTTGTATCCCGATTTCCTTGTTTGGGTTTCACTAAAGGAGATCCATCAAATGGAAAATACTGACCCAAGAGAGGAGGCAAAATAAAAATTGTGGAATATGGTTATACACATACGGTTGCCATTCAACTCGGGCTTCAGTGGACCATCGCTGGCACAGCCCACATGCCAAGGCCCTTAGCAGGGGAAAAGACAACAGCCACAGGGAAGACCTGGGGCTTTGTTTCCAACTGGGAGGCTCTGGATGGAGGGGCACTTTCTGGGGAGATGCCTACATTCAGCGCTTGGCTTGGGGACTCCTCCCGAGGGGTGCAAGAAACCTGGGGAATGAACAGAATGCTTCATTAAATATATGAGGACACTTCCATCAGGGAAGGCCCAGTTGCAAGCTAAATATGTCTTTGCCTTTAAAGATCACTTGCTTTTCCCCCAGGCTGAAATCCTAGTCTGCAAGGTGTGTGTGTGTGTGTGTGTGTGTGTGTATATATGTATGTATATACGTGTGTGTGTGTGTCTGTGTGGATATATATGTGTGTGTGTGTAGATATATGCGTGTATATGTGTGTGTGTGTATGTGTGTGAGTGTATATATACGTGTGTGTATACACACATACACACACACACATATAAATAAAAGATACATCTATCTATCTATATCTATATCTATATCTAGATATAGAAAAGCTATGGCTCTGTGTACATTAGATAGTCCTGCACATACCTTTCCACGCCCAGCTGCAGCAGTCCTTGAGAACAGCCCCACTGTCTTCAGTGCGATAACCCTCGCTGTCTGTGTTTTTGAACTGAGCAATGGCCAAGACTGGACTGAAGCCCTTTTTTGGAAGGAAACAGAGATATTCTACTGCTCTAATTTTGTTTCAAGGTGCCTGACGTTTGGTGCAGCCCAAAGACAAAAATCTCCCCTCACCCCTCAAGAAACACTGGGAGGCACCACGGATGAAAATCATGATTTATAGGGTTGGCATTAGCTATACTTAGAAAGGGGTGACCTTCTTTACAGATGAACATTACCGTCCTGCTTGTCTGTTCATATAATTATTCTCCCAAGCTGCATCCGATGGCCCATTTCCATTGCTAGATCTGGTCCCTTGTCATCTCAGCTAGTGGAAATTAAGTCCTATTTCTTCTGGATCAAGTGTTGAAGCACCACTGGTAGCACACTGGCAATTGTTGGCACTGCTGAACAGCACACGCTCTTCTTGATTAAGGAACTGCTGTAGCAGTGACAGCTGGAGAGACAGCAGCTATGGACATGGAGGTATTCAAATGACTGAGTTCAAAGCTCTCCATTTGGGAATGTGACAGAAATGAGGAGTAAGTCAGCCAAGCCAAGAAAACCCCTTCTCTTTTGTGTCTAAAGTAAATGTGATGTTTTTTAAATCTTAATTATTGTTTTCAGTTCTTTTTTTAATATTCTGAATTAAGAATTTTTTGATGACCTTTTCCTATCAAATTATTAACTGAACACAAGCATGTATTCATATATAACCCCCCCCTCCCCCCCCATTTAACCTACATAATTACTTTAGGTTTCTGAGCATGCCAAAAGCCAAGATGTTCACATTTGAGGGCCAAATTCTGTTTTCAGAAGAACTGACTCTGGGGATGAATCTCATTCCAGACTTTACCTCCCTATTTTGAACAGCACTGTCCTTCCATTATTTGGATTTCTGTCTCTTCCCTCTGCTTGAAGCATGTTTAAAACAGAGTCATATCCTTGCTATAAAAAATGCCATGGCACTCTTCCACTACATGTTAAATTTGACATTTTAACCATAACTTTCGATTTCCTCATTTGCTTCAATTATGCCAGAAACATCTTTTCTACTTACACACTTTAGTACATTTTAATTCTTTACTCTTATTTCATTATTATGGATTTTTTAGCAACTGTTTCATGGCAAATGTATGTGTTTTTTCACTCTCTTGGGTAAATATTAAGTAAGCAAATGATTACACCTTTGGAGTTCATCTGGTCTATCCAGGAAATAATGCAAATATAATTTTTTTAAAAACCACATAATTGAAAAGGTTAAAACTGAAAATGTACAAGTACTCCTACTTATAATGTAAATAGGAATAACCTTGTTGAAGTGGCTTGGCTCCATTAAGCAGCATTAAAAATAATATTCTTTTAAAAACCCTGATTCCTACATCGTTCGCTTAATGAAACATCATGGCTCTTTGAGTGAAACCATTTGCTTGTCATTATTTGTCCTCCCTTTGCTTAAACATGGCTATTAAGAAACAGAGCAAACAAGGAAATCTGCATACAACCCCTGCATTTAAGTAACGTCAAGTCCCTTTCCCAAATGTTGGGAAATTCAGCTTAGAGCAAGTGCTCTGTTTTCAAGTCTCAGGGTCATTTTGTGAGATGCATTGCAGATGCACTGCATCTTTTCAGAGACGCACACTGACCCAAGAACTTGGGCTCCAAACTTCAAGGCAGGACAACCTGTTGCACAGCATGGTCTCTGCTCCAAGGTTTTGGAATGGCCCGTTACACCGATGGGGGCCATTTTTAACATTCAAATCCAGATCCCCCACCCCCAGTTCCCTGGAGTTCAGATCCTGGATTTTGGTGCAAGGCCACTGCTTCTGTTTCTGCATGGATGTGCACAAGCACACATGAGCACACACCAGTTCTGAATGTGCAACCAGGTATCACAGTTACAAATACCCCACATGCAGTTAAGAAAGGCCTATTGAAAATTCAGCTCAAAATTTGCCTGGAGCCGTGTTGTTCTTACCTCTGACTTTCCTAGCTTTTCTTGGGTTTGTGCCACAACTTGGCATCACCAAAACTGAGTTTCTGTGTCTACAAACATACGGAGATTATATAGAGAGAGAAACAGAAGAAACACAGACGCTGCAGACATGCCAAACAGCAGTGACACAGAGGTTGCCGTAACATTTTTCATTAAACATCCTCATTGGAGGACACTTATTAGCAAAAATTCAAACATTCTTGTCAAAAACGTGTTGTTTCTCAACCACTAACTTGAGAAACTAAGAAACCGTTGCACTGCTGACTCACCAGCAACTGCATATACAACAGAGGTGGGGGAAGGAAGGTAGCTGGAAGCTGCTGGGAGCAGCCGAGTGTAATTTGGGATGAGAAAAAGGATTTAAGGGGCTAGGCAAGCAAAAGCATCCATTAGGGATGACTTCTGGTTTCACTCACACCAGCAAAAATCTGGTGTCACTCCACTAAAAACCATGGAGCTCTTGTGGGTGAACACTGGAGTCGTTTGTAAGGATCGACAAGAGGTGGCCTTCTGCAGAGCTGAATCTGGATGGCTGTCCTGACTTTCCTTGTGGCTTTACCAGTAACTCTATATTTTGAAACCTATCCAGAAAAAAAACAATTATTCCCATGCATTGGTGGGATACATTGTACACCGCAGGTATCTAAAAATGCAGTCTTTTCTGAACATCATAGGTAGTTAAAAAAACAAACAAAAAACCTCTGCTTTCTCATAGCTTCTGACTGAGAAGAGCACTTCGAGCCAAGGGCGTATCTCAATTTGCTCCATTGTCACAGGCTACAAAGATGATAGTAAAGGAGTCCATCATACCCATTCTGAATGCAACCAAGTTGGCCAGATTTCCTAATGCCTGAAACCCGTGATGTGTGACAGGAGGGACAGGATGGTTATTGCCAGGACCGGCAGTGGTATCATCCAGGTGTACAGGGCTGAGTGTGTCAAAACCCCCCTCCCCCAAGCAGCAAACTACATCAACGCAGACCTGAGGAATGGGGAGGAGGTGCTGGCTCTGCCAAGGTCCTTCCCCTGGACCCAAGGATGCGCTGACCCCAGGATCTGGACCCAAGGATGCACTGACCTCCTTAGAAAAGAAATGCTTTCCCCTTCACTTCTCTACCCGCCTGTGCTGGAGCTAACTGGTTGAGAAGGTTATACAGGTCCCTTCCCCCGCCACGTGCATAAGCAGCAATGCAACCCTTTCATTTTCCATCCTGGAGCCCCAAAAAGCCACCTCTCCTGGCAGAGATTTCCTTCCCTGCATGAGATCCCTTGCAACTGAGCTCCCATGAAGGAGATTCATGCTTCCTTACAGGCAGTTGATACCTTCCAGGTGGTGCATAGCTCCTCAGGGGCTCATGACCTGGGGGTCATTAAGGCCAAAGCTGCCATTTTCCCTGCTTTGCTCCTAATTAGCTTGTAGTGGAGGTGACAAAATAAGAGACAACTCCACAATTTTTCCCATTGACACCAGCAGTTTAACATTTGGCCTCGTCAAGCTGAGGTTTTGTACTTATCCCAGGTACGGCAAGGCCCAACAGAAAGGGACTCATGCCACCTCTTTAAATACTAAGAAAACTGACCACTCACTTGGAAAGACGGGGGTTAGAAATGGGGACTGACTGAGACAGCCCAGATTGCATTTTATCCTCCTTCCCCAAACATGCACATTAATGATGTCTAATTACATGGGAAGATTCAGAGGCGAGATAATGACCACTGTGTAGCAGCCCTGGAGACGGCTCCTGAAATGCCCAGGTCAGTCCTCTTCGATAAAGTCTGCACATCTCTGCTAGTAAAGGATCACTTTGTGACTTTATTTTGGTCCCGCAAAAAACTGACCTCATCACCCTCCCCATAGCTTCATGATCCCAGGATCTGTACTGGGCTTTTATGAGAGAGATCTTTTTTTTTTTTCTTTAAGAAAGGGTACTCTCACTGGCAGCACTTGTGGCTAAATTACAGACTGGAGGCTTATAAAAGGCCAGAAGAAACACCTCTTCGCACAGCACAGGGGTCCCAATGAAAACGGTGGAGAAGTCCTAAGGACATCTGCGTGATTTGGGATGGGGTAGCAAGGGAAGGATGGGACCATGGGAGGGAAGGAGAGGGCGTGCAGAAGCATCGAGGCACAATGCGAACTGTGTAAAGAAATGGGCAACACCTTGAGTGGCAAGACCCAACCGCTGATGGAGTGCTTGGTACTTTTCTTGCAAAAATGGAGCGACCGCTACTTTTTGTAATGGAAGGCCCCTCTCCCGTCAGCGATTCACCGCGAGGCTGTAATTCTGTCGTGGGCACTTGTTCAGCAAAACTGCAAGCTTAGGAGAGCAACTTCAAGTTACTGCAAGTTACTGAATTACAACCTCCCATCCCGTCCCCTTTGGAAAGGATGTTATTAAATATAATACATGACTTGACACTGGAGAATTCCTCCTTTCTGCTGGTCTTTCTTGTCTTTCCTTGGTGTCCCAAATCACTCTTCCTCCCCCGTGTTTCCTTCTTAACCCCGAAACATGTATTTTGAATCATCCAACATCCTCCTACCCTAAACTGCTTGACCAACTGGTTCAAAACAGTACCCAACACTATTCTACCCTGCACTATCTCAACTACCTCAACATAAACATGTTTCTTTTCAAGAGCCTTTTTCAAGCTTCAGTGCATTATACTGAATTACACCACATTCCCAATGGTTGATGGGGACTCGCGGTAATGACCCCATCAGCTGAAATCTGACTTATGAGACTGACATCATGACATTTGCTTTCCAACTCCAAAGTATTCGAGTACGTAATCCCCCAGTGCCTCTTCGCGGTAATTACGCTATAAAAAGATATCGTTGGCCACCTGTGATTTCAAACCTCCCCGAAAAGATCCCTCCCCAAGCAATATTTGTGCCCCCTATCTTAAAGGGTTACCAAGAAATGCCGTTGCCCACCTTGCACTGTGATAAAGTTTCATCTATGTTAGAAACAGAGTACGAAAGAAATCCAGACGCTTCAAACTTCAAATTATTCCACCCCATTGGCCTGTCTCGACCGAATGCAGGCTCAGCATGTGCCCCCAGAGTAAGCTGTAAGAAAATATCCACCAGCTAAGTTCTGGATTGGTAAAACCTTAGCTGAAAATCTCCTTGAGAAGTTCAATGTGTGGACGGCGCGGACAGGCGGCTGGCCAGCGCTCCGACTGGGCCCAGTAGACCATCACGATGCTTCACTGTCTCGGAGCCGACCAGCCCATGTCACTGAAAGGTCCCTCACCCGTGGCTGACCTGGGGGGAGGCCCGCAAGGCGTACAGAGGTCAGAATCGGTGTCTGACTCCCCTTCGGCGATGTAGGGTCTGATTTTGGCACAGGGGGCCACTGATGCATAGCAACCGTTGTTCAGGACGTCCAAGTTTTCTTTCGACTGGGAAATGCTAAAGCCACTGAAGGAGCGCTCCAGTTCCTCGTGATCAACCGACGGGATGGAAATAGAGGTGTCGCTGTCTCTCATGGCGCTCTCGTGATGTTTTGTGGTAATGTCTTCGTTCCTCAGGTACTCCGCGCTGGCCCTGTGGCCACCACCGTAGGCTGACAAGGAGCGCTCGTGCGATGGCGGGGGTGGGATTCGTACCAAAGAGCCTGGATCTCCGACCGGGGAGGACCCGTGGCTCTGTCGCTGATAAGGCTGGTGCTGCCATGATGTCGATGGTGGACACGTGCTGGCTGGCATCGTCGGAGCTGGCGGGGCGGAGAAGTTCTTCTGTCCCAGGGAGCTGGTGGACCGGATGATCTTGATGATGCAGCCATTTTTGTCGATGTGCTCTCTGCTCTCTTCTGGACTGTGGTAGGGGGGCGCTGGGTCTGGTTCTTTGGACCCAAAATAGGCTTCTGTTTCCGTCGGCGGGATACCCATCCGCTGCATATAAATATTCACCAGGAAGTCCAACTTCTTCTCCATTGACTGAACCTGAAAAATGAAACAAAAGTCTCAGTACTGCAAGCTGTGTAGGGATTGGGGCAGACCAATCCTCTGGATACAAAAGCACCTGCCCCCAGCCCCAGCTCAAATGCAGCTCCAAATTTCAAAGGCACCAATGGGCAGCGTCAAAAGTCCTTGGACTTGGAGGGGTCTGGGATCAAAATCCAGTGTGAATTTGAGGAAGGCACTCTCTGCTTTTACACAGGCTATTGTTATTATTTTTTTAATACTTCCAACATCCTTTCACACATCCACTTGTCACTAGAGCAAGTTGTTTTTAACGCCTGGAGCTTTTGTTGAGTAATATCTGCGAAGCCCACCTGATTGCAAAAGGAGCAGAGACTCCTCCAGCCCTTCCAGCTGGGCTCCTCCTGGTTTGGATCAACCCTTAGATGGAAAATGGTACCCGGGGCTTTGTACTGACCTTGTACATGGCTATAAATTGATTTTGAACGTGGGTCCCATAGCAACAAGAAAACCTGCCCATAGTCTCTCTTGAAATCTGTTTAGTGTAGAAGGGTGACATTGTCAAGTGCATCCAAGTGATTTAGGCACTTAGCCGTATGAGTGTCATTGACATTTTTTCTTGGCTTTTGGTTACTGCCATGCATCTAAGTTACTTTTCAAAATGGAATTTTTTCTCCTAAATGACTTCTTTTTATTTCCAATTTTTAAAAATCATTTATATGCCTCAGAAAACATTACATGCAATCTTTTTTATATATAACCTTAAGGAAGATATTTCCTAGGATGACCTGTGCTCTACCGTCGAACCTGACTCATACCTGCTTTTCGACTTTTCCAAGTCTGCCCATCATGCTAGGGTCTTCAGGAAGTTCCCCTTCTGCTGGCCCTTTGGTTCGATCCTTGTCTGTCATTGATGGCCCTCGTCCAACAATCTGGTCAACTCTACCAGGAACAGAAACATCCCCCCCGGAAAAGACTCTTGAATTAGTCAGATACATCAGGGAGACAAAACTGTTGCCTTCTCACTCCCTAGGGATACGGCAGTAGCCTCTCTCCCAACTTCCAATTACTCAGGAATAGAGAGTTTTGGCTAAGTGTTTTATCTTAGATGCAAACACATATCTATATTTTCACATTGGTGTTGGCAGAGTTTAAAGTCTATCAGTTCTGTTTACAAGGAGATTATCTGGCACATTATGCACAGCAAATTTGCCCTTTGGGAGAAATTGCATTCTCAGACAAGTTTCCTCCAATCAAGTCACTATCTTATTCTTACTAATTACATAAACAGCAATTTTTTTTTTTGGTGTGTGGATAATCTTTACAGCTGACTGGATCGCCTTTTGATGGTCTTTCATTATAATATGCTTTTCTCTTCAGCACTAATGAAAGCGTGTAGTTTTCCAAATTAAAACAAGAAAAGAAAAAGTCTCCACTTAAGTGGAAATGTAACGGGTATAGGTCCATTGCCTTCAGGTAGAGGTGCACTGGGGATGAATTTGGCCACAGCAAACAAAACACTATCAGAAGCATTGCTTCCACTCTGTGTAATCCTTGTCAGGGCTGCTAACACTTGCACACTTGCAACACTTGTGCGACTGTCGTCTATACAACAGGGAGCCATTTAAATGGAAGGTGGGGGCAAGCCTATAGGACAAGCTGCCCCGTCTCCTGGGTGCTTTGTTCTGTTCTGGCTGCTTGCATTACATTAATCATTCCTATTTTGCAGTCTAGGAATTGAAGTCTCCACGTGCAGTGCAAAGTTAGGGAGGAGATCTGGGGAGGCCAGACAGGAGATCAGAAGCAAAGAATATTTGAGGTCACAAATTGAGATGCTTTATATAGATAATTAAACATGGGAACCTTGAGATCTCATGCTGGCCAACAGGGCAAGACCAACTTTGGCTATGATTAAGACTCGATCTCAATGTACAGCCATCTGCCTTGCAGTGCCCTGGCAAACTTTACCCTTGAATAATGTGCCAGAAATATGGGTGATAAAAATAGATTCGTCCATCTGGTTAAAACCAAGTTAGTTGTCTTGAGCGGAACTAAAAATGCTTCTTATGCAGTTCTGCAGTGTGAGCAATGGATCCATGCACCAGGATGAGAAAAAGGAGGAGCTGAATGTGGAGAGACAAAGGAAAGGAACGAACAAACAAAACCCAGGAAAGGGATGGGACAGAAAGCCATTTCCAACAATACAGCAGTTTCTTTTGCTTGACTTCTAGGGGGTCTTAATGCAGTATATATTTTATTTTAAATACTGGGCCACATCGTCAGTTGGTGGGGACTAATCTAGACTTTAAATACATTAAAGTGACACAGATGCATACCAGCTTCAGATCTGGATTAAAGAAATGGGGCAGTTTAACATAGCTAAGGTAACACACAAACACATACACACACACACCCCCCCACACACACATATATGTTATATGTGTGTGTATCTATGTGTGTGTATACATAGATATCTCTATATATCCATTTCTATGTAGATACAGGTATAGATTATCTATCTATCAATCTATCTATCTAGATATAGATATATAAAGATATATAAATACATATACGTGTGTGTGTGTTGGTCCTGGGTATGACTGTAAAGGGCCCAGTGGCAATGGGGATAGCTCATAAAATCCCACAGTGTTGCAACCTCCAGTGTGAGGTGAGGATAGGGCACCTCCAAACCCTAACCCCCACCACCTTGTAGGTACTCCTTGGTTGGAGAAAGGCCAAGGGACATCACGCTGACAGAAACGTGCCCTCACCGGGGCATTAGGCAGTTGGCAGCAGTTCTCATCTGTTGATCTCTGGAAGAAACTGCAACCATTGAGGCACTGCATGTCAGTCTGGTGCTTGGATCCTGTCTCGATGGTCTAAAAGGGGATGGTAGGTCTTGGGCAGCTTCCACTCCTCCATACTTTTGCCTAGGCGTACGCGTCGAAGGTCTTGGTATGATGGTCACAGGTCTCCATACAAGTGGATTTATCAGGCACCTGCCTAGACCTCTTACATGTGCACCATGATCCAGAGGATCAGCAGTTGCCTACTATGCTGTATGTATGTGTGTGTGTTTACACACACACACACACACACACACAATACTAAGCCACCATTTTTTAGGTGTCATCCTTGATCCAGGTAAGTCAACGCCGTTTATTAGCAGGGTAATGGCTGACTGCTTGCTTACATGGCAAGTACAGCAGTAGGGTGAGTACCATGTGATACATTACAAGTGTGAGTAAGATACATGCCTTATTTTCTCCTCATAGTACAAAGTGCATGTGATTTGCAGGCACAGGGCCTACCAAGAGGAGCATAAGTTATCACCATGGTATGCACCAGGTACAATCCTATGAGAATAATGGTATCATGTAAGCCATGAGGCATTTAATTAGATCACCAGGGCCACCTGGACTTGGAGTCAGAGGCTATGATGCGGATAAAAACACTGTATAATCTTCTTTCCAACATGCACAAGCATCTAGACTACTAAAATAGGACGCCCCATTTAAAGAGGCAAAAGTGTCTGATTTCTTCTGATTACTGAGGGAGAGGCCAAGGAAATAAGTGGCCCTCTTGCCCGGTGAAGTGCTCTGCTGCAGTGACTCCACTGGGAGAGCTTTCTTATTCTGCAGGATAAGGAAATGGAAATGTCCTCTGGCAAAAACTGCAGGGTAAAAAAACAAGACAAAAAAATTTGAAATATGGGGGACTTCATGCAGTTGCCCAGGGGCCCCTGTCAGCAACCCTGATCCAAAGCTCACAGAAGTCAATGAAGGACTCTCATGTAGATCCTGTCAAGAGGTCAACTTTTTATCCAAGGGCTTTAAAGTGTTTTCCATATACTTATTGAGCCCCATGCTACCCCAGTGAAGCAAATCGGGGTGAGCTTCCCAAAGCTGCTTCACAGGTGAGGTATGGGGAGGTTACTGGCCTCCCTCACAGCAGGGCTGGTTTTACCCACAGCCTCGGGTAGGAAGGAAGGCATATGGGCATGATCTACTGGGAGAGCTGGCACTCACGGGCAGGTGTGTCTTGCTCCCAACCTACCGTCTGTCCTCCTGGGAGTATTACCAGGGCAATGCAGCATCAGTTCCAGCTGGGACAAGCTGGGACCCACTCTTACCGTGCTGCAATCATCATCTTCTGCAGCGCTTGGAAGAGCCAGGGGTTGGTTGTCTTTAGGACCCAGGCTGCACTGAGTGTGGTGTGAAGGCAAACTTCTCCAGGGAAGCTCTGGGTGCAGGGGTGGGGGACGCTGGGCCATGCCCTAGCAAGATGATCATGCACTTCCTTGTGCAGCTGGCCAGTTCCATTGGTGGTGCAGATAAGAAAGTGGGGTTGAAGCTCTTGCTCCATTAGGGAAGGACTCACAAAGGGACTGGTCTCAGGGAGAAGAAAGCAGAAAGCAGAGACTTCTGTTGTGCCTGGTCCTGGAAAAGGGGAGTGCTTCAGTTGCTTTCTAGCCTTCCCACCCCTTGAAGTACTGGTGCCATGGCAAGATGAAGCTGGTAAGGCCATGAGCTTCCAGCTGCCATTAGACCAAGAGGTGGCTTTTTTCTTGTGAACATCCAGTTGCAGACTGATTGCTGTGCAGGTGTTTCAAATGCACCTTTGTCTACATATTCCAGTTCAACAGCCTCCTGCTATTCCAATTTCAGGCCCTTCCCAGCTATATCCTGGTAGCTGTCCCATATGATTGGGACGAAGAGATTTTCATGTGCTTAGTGATTTCTTAGCCAGAGTGCAAGACAGAAAGGATGGGATTTCCAAAGGGACACAAGGAAACCAGGTGCCTTTCTCCAGGGAGAATGGAGGAGCTTGCTAAGGAATTATGGAGGAATAAAGCAAGCTGTGTGGTTATAGCATTGGTAGTAGCTGCTCTACACTAACTCTGCATTAAGTGCACTTTGTGAGTGTCTATGTGCATGGTGGCCTATTCCACTCTTAACCTGGAATAAAGTATATCCCCTAGTTTCCTGCCTAAGAGTTATCCTGTGTAGACAAGCACTGGCTTTCTAAAGCACGTATGAAAGCCTTATCCTTCAACTAAGTCCCCTTTAGTTGCAGTG
The DNA here is from genome assembly GCF_052110815.1 of Crocodylus siamensis. Classification (NCBI taxonomy): domain Eukaryota; kingdom Metazoa; phylum Chordata; order Crocodylia; family Crocodylidae; genus Crocodylus; species Crocodylus siamensis. The sequence continues at coordinate 69,797,220 of NC_143404.1, forward strand.
TTTTACCATTTTTTCCCCCAGTGCAAAATGAGATGTGCAATTTGTCACTCTCTCAACATACACTGTGACATTGGGTCAAGGGTGTGTGGTCTCCAGGCCAGCTCTTCAAAGGAAGCATCCGACCCATGCCCCCAAATCAGCGTGCAAACTCATCGTGTTCCCCGAGGTCTTGCTACCAGCACATGAGCACTGGCATTAAGTAATGGGGTACCTCACAATCCATTTGCAGGCACCAGCTTCTGGGTGGAAGAAGTGGGGAGGCCAGGAACTTTGTCTTTCTTTGTATCCCCTTTCAGGAGCCAGGCACAACTGCAGACACTGTGATCGCAGCAGTGCAGGAAAGGCTCCATGCTGGCCCCTCCTGGGGTACTGGCCATGTCATGGAGGACCGGCAGGGCTCAAGAGAGAATGCGTTGGGTGGCGTGGGGTCTGCCTTCCTGCTGCATTCAGGAAGCATCAACCTTTCCAGATTTGCACAGCTCCTCCTGGACATCCCCTTGGGATGGTGGGCTTCTGTAGTCATACTATTGAGACAGTTTGTGCCTTTAAGGTACTGGGTCCCAGGCCACGTGCACACACACACACACTCATGTGGATTTAACATAGGCTCAAGCCTTTGAGAACCCATCCCTTGGATTTAAGAGGGCCAAAAGACAGCTGATGCTGTCTGACCTGCCATCCTATCCCACCTGCTACGTGCCTGGCTCTGCTGCAGTCTGACTCCGAAAAAGGGTTGCTGCTGTTCATTTTAAGCATCACCTCTTCTTCTTTCAAATGATACAGAAAAATGTCAATTCTTGCAGCAGCCACAGTGCAGTTTTCTCATGCTTTTCGCTATGCTTCATGCTTACAGTACATGCAAAGAGGGAGCAGCTGCCACCCCCTGGCCAGAAGCAGACATCAAAGGTCAAACGGCTCAAATGAGGAAAAAAAATGAAGTGTTTAGAAAGAGAGATTCAATTTTGTCTTTGACACAATCCAGGCATTGAAGCCAAACCCCCTTCATCCATGCCATATGACTGGCTACTTACCTTCTGGTTGCTTAATGTTTGTACCAGATCGATTTTGAAAATTGGTATCTAATAACACTACTAGTGTCCAAGTATGAGCTATTCAAAAACAAAAATCACTGTGAACCTGGTTGCATCTTGTGACGGCCCGCCAGAACGTACCCAGAAATCTTTGGTGTAGCTTGTGGCATTTGCTATAGCCAAAACCTGATCTTATTTATACATTCACAATCTGTTGTCTTCACTAGGAGCTATACTCAAAGACCTGAGGGCTGAATTTTGCCCTCAACACATAGGCACTTTTGAGGCGCATCACACCAATTGCTCATGACTTTTTGCCTCTTTTGCCTCAACAGGTTGTTTTTTCTTTCCCCCTTTTTAATTCTCAATGGACCAGCAATTAGCTGAAATAAGGAACCATATGTCGATGGTGTGGCTTGCTTGGGGCAAACTGGCCTACCTCATAGCTGAGATGATTAAACTTATCCTCCATCTAGGAGCAAATCCAGAAATGGTAACTCTCAGGCAGTTTGGGATGACTAAACTTACCCTCCATCTAGGACCAAACCCAGAAATAGTAACTCTCAGGCAGTTTTGCCTAAGGACATCAGGAAGTTAAGCCTGGCGAGATGTATAAGGAAGCTAAACACACATGCTAATGTTAAATCCCTTAGGGATCCCATTGATTTAACTCAGGGTATGCAGGCATTTGAAGTTACCACAGAAGCCTAGAAAATGATGGTTGAGGTCACATCTAGTCCAAACCCCTACTCCAAGCAGGACCAGCCCCAGCTGTATCATCCCACCAAGGCTTTGTCTATCCAGGTCTTCAAAACCTCCAAGGATGGAGAGTCCACCACCTCTCTGGGTAGCTTGTTGCAGTGCTTTACTACTCTCCTAGTGAGAAAGCTTTTCCTAATATCCAACCTCAACTTCCCTTGCTGCGACTTGAGCCCATTGCTCCTTGTTCTGCTATGCACAGGCTTTGCTGATTGGGTGCCAGATCTTTCCGTCTTCCTATATTTGAGTTAGCCGCGTGTGTGGACTGATAAGGTTTCAATTGTCTTGTCGTGTTCATTTCCCAAGCTCAGCTTGCTCAAAAAAAAACTGCATGGAAAATGGCACTTCTGCCATGTGTTTAGCTCTTAGTGAAGACAAGGAGGCTGGGAGACATGTTATTTAAAAAATGACATAATTGTGGCTAAAACCATGTACAGAATATGAACGTATGCTCACAAGTGATATTTGCACTAAGATGTGGTGGTTGAACTACACTTTGACCCAAATTCACATCTCCTGTGTTGACTCCACAATGTGCGATTTGAGGGACCTGATTGCGGAAACTACTTACGCATATACTTGCAATATGCTTCGTAGGCATGAGTCCGTGGGAACAAATCAGATAAGCTCACAGTGCACCTCAGACCATAAAGTGAGGCCTGACTCAAGCTGTGAAAATACAACCTATAATGCACATATACATTTTTTTGTTTGTTTTTCAGTTACCTGACAACATACAGGGTTAACATTTTCAAACAAAAACTTGTAGCTACAGTGAAAGATCATGGCTCCGCTGGCGCCAGTGCTAAAGTTCCCATTGACTTCATCGAGGCCAGGATTTTGCTAAAAGGTCTTGGCTTTGTTTTTACACCTCGTCTGAAAAATGTCTGTTATAGTCAGCCAAATGTCTGCAACGTTTTTAACGCCATGCCTTTTCCATGGCCAATGGAGTTACATCCAGGGATATACATGGTCCTTACTACATTTCTTTTTAAAGATGAAACATTTGGCTCTTATATCATCCGCTGAAAGAAACACCAGCAGCATGCTCACTTCAATGAACACGTATGACTACCTGCAAATGTATGCTTAAACTGGTTTGCAGGTGCATGCGTTATGTGAGGTGCTCCTTTCTTTAGAAAGCAGATGTCTTAACTGAGCTCTTTTTCTGGGGGTGAGAGCAAATCCCGCTATCTCTGAGTCTGTTTGTAGTCTTTTACAATGGACTTACAATACCCTAGCAAAAGGATGGCATTGCCACCCCAAACATCTGCAAGAGGAAAACCTAAGATTACTGGCTGAGGAAACCAATAAGTATATGGGTGATTTTTTTTTTTTAAGGCTTGCCTTATGCATGAAAGCCTGATACTAAAGTAAATCAAAGCATATCCAGAATAGAGAGGCATTTTGAATATGAAGTTTGCGAGCTGCCTTCCTAAGTAGTACATGCCGTCATATAACCTGGTGTGAAAGGGGTTTGACATTAAGCAAATGAAAAATCCAGAGAAAGCGGCATTTTGGCAAATCCTAACCTAGGCGAATATTGGGGTGACTCTTTGGAAGAGAACATGGGTCCTTTGGTTGGATACTTCTTATGCCGGGGAGTTGAAGGGGGCGGGGGACCCACAATCATATCTATCCTGGCAAAGTAAATAAGAAAAAAGACACCAGCAAAATGCATAATGAAGCCACATGTAGGAAGAAGTTGGTCGGAAAGTTGTAGAAACTTAAGAAACAACTAAAAAAACCAAAACTGACAGAAAAAGAGAGAGAGAGAGAAAAAGAGAGAATTTTGAAAATATATTCCGCTCGAAACAGATTGCAGTATTATATCGCCTGATTATTCATGAATATGCCAAATCTTATCCAACAAAACACAAGATTCAGGAGATTGCTGCTACTCAAAATGGGAGTTACTCTGCATATAATAGGCAATAAACTGTATATACTGGAATATATTTGTATATATGTGGCAATATCCCATTGGAAATGTTGGATATAAGACAACATATATTCTCCTTGCTCTTACAGTGACAGATAAAACATCTTAGGCTCGTTTAGAAAAGCATGAGTTATTGAAGTAAACAAGATACATTTGATTGTAGGATTGTTTAACTCAATGAATGGGAACACATCTACGGCGGGAAAGCTGTTAGGATGGGACACACGGCAGACGGAAGAAAAGAGCACATCACATACACTTCACACCAGCAGCGAGTCATGAATGGTTACGGAGGAAAGTGCATGTCAACACCCCAGAAGTTGGCTTGAGTAAAGCTTTAACCCAGTGAGATGCTGGCCACTGAGGTCATCACAAACTCTGCATAGTTTTGAGACAGCAGAGAGAAAAGAGTGCTTTAATTGCTGTAGACAAAAAAAAAGGTCATATTCTCCTCTAAGTTAGAATCACAGACAATGAGGGAGGGTTGAAGGGACCTCAGGAGGTCACATCTAGTCCAGCTCCCTGCTTCAAGCAGGATCATCCCCCATTAGGTCATCCCAGGCTAGGATTTGTAGAGCTGGGCCTTAGAAACCTCCAAGGATGGAGACTCCTGGGGAGCCTGTTCCAGTGCTTTGCTACCCTCTTTTTGAGGAAGTTTTTCCTAATATCCAACCTAAACTTCTCTTGCTGCAACTTGAGCCCATTGCTCCTCCTGTCATCTGCCCCCACTGAGAACAGCCCAGCTCCATCCTCTTTTGAACCCCCCTGCAGGGACTTGAAGGCTGCTATCAAATCCCCTCCAAGTCTTCGCTTCTGCAGACTCGATACACCCAGCTCCCTGAGCCTCTCCTCACAAAGCATGTCCCCCAGCCCTGGGATCATTTTTGTTGCCCTCCACTGGACTCTCTCCAATGTGTCCACATCCTTTCTATAGTGGGGGCCCAAAACTGGACACAGGACTCCAGATGTGGCCTCCGCAGTGCCGAATAGAAGAAATAATCACTTCCCTTGCTCAGTGGCAACACCCCCCCAGTGCAGCCCAGGATGCCATTAACCTTCTTGGCAACAAGGGTGCACTGCTGGCTCATATCTAGCTTCTTGTCCCCTGTCAACCCCAGGTCCTTTTCTGCAGAGCTCCTGCCCAGCCAGTCACCCCCAGCCTGCATCGGTGCAGGGGACTGCTCCCTCCTAAGTGCAGCACTTTGCACTTGTCCTTGTTTAACCTCATGAGATTTTTTTTGACCCAATCCTCCAATTTACATTAATATAACCCCTTTGGCTCAAGTGGCAGCCCTAGGGACCACCACACAAGGTTGGCCATCTGTACTGCCTTCCTTAAGAGTAGTGCCCATAGGGAATATGTCTCAGGTGCCCCCTGAAGTGCACTTCTCACCCTGCTTCCTGCTGGCTCAGGGGTGTAACCATCTGTTGTTGACCAGTGCATGCAGTATATTGGAACAACCTCTGCTGGGGCAACTGGTGCATTGTGCCCCAAGCATGAGCCAGTTCCCTACCCACTCTTTGGGGGGTGAGGCAGTCAATGGGCACTCAGTCTTGTGTGCCTGAGGCAGGGGTCCGTGCAGGGTTGAGGGTCCCCCACCTCTTTACCTCCCTGCAGGGAAGTATTATGAAAGTCATCACCTACCCCTTACTAGCTATGCTGATGCAACAGAGAGAGGAATCTGGCCTTGTCATTCAAAACAGCAACTTCCAGCCTCACCTGAAAACCAGTCAGCGAAATGACTTTCTTTCTAGAGTATTTGCACAGAGAGCAAGAGAAATGGAGCGGTGATGGAGGAGCCATATGGAGTACAACATTCATCTAAAAGCTTCCTGAAGAACAAAAGTCTTTCTACAGCTTATCCAGTCTACCATACAAACCACTGGCTGGTGCCAACCTGGTCTGGAAATCTCATGGGGAGAGGGTATTGTCAAACAATCCCTAGCATGTTCTGGGCCAAGCAGAGATTTTCTCTGCTCTGGACTTTGTGGGATGAGACATGAACAAGGCACATGCGTGAAGACAAGGTTCTTTGGGTTAATGTGGTATCTTTTATCAGACCAATGAAATAGTTGGAAAAATTGGTTTTTGCAAGCTTTCAGGCACAAACACCCTTCTTCAGGCAGGGGGAGAGTCTCCTGGTGTTATGTGTTCTCCACGGTGGAAGAGACGCCGACATGCAAAATGCAGGTCTGTGACAATGTAAATGCGTGGGATCAGAGGGAATGGTAGACAACAGGAGTGATGCAAATTGGTGCAATTGGAGGTCACCCCTATTGCCTCCTGTTCCCTCTGATCCTCACTGCGACACATTTGCATTTTCACAGACCTGCATTTGGCGTATGGGCTTCTGTTCCACCACGGAGAAACACGCCTGAAGAAGGGTGCTTGTGCCCAAGAGCTTGCAAAGAACGACTTTTTCAACTATTTGAGTTGGTCTAATAAAAGATACCACATTTACCCAAAGAGCCTTGTCTGCCTGTGTCCTCAGACCACCATGGCTACAACCAACACCCCTAAAGCACGTACGAATGGAGCCGAGAGAGGAGAGATCCTCTGTAAGCATTCCCAAGGGGCACCAGACAGCGGGAGATAATCTGTTTTTATTGGCCCAGTTGGACTGAACAGGATTTGCTCCTGTTTCATGGCACAGTGAGGCTCTTTCAGGATCCTTCTCTCTGGATGTCCTGTGACAAGACAGGGGATGAGATAACACTGCAACGTGAGCCAGCACTTCACAGGGAACACTTACTTGCCCTTATGCTCACTAATACGAATGGGTTTTATGTAACCAGTTTGTACTCCGGGCCAAAAATTCACATGCTGACACTCAGGTGATGTTCAGAAACCCACAGTTTCCCTTTAGGCTATTTCTTAGAAAGAAAAAAGGGTCACGGGTGTTAAGGAGACACTGTTGTGTCCCTACGAGGGATGACCGGCGTGAGAGAGGTAAAGCAAACAGAGAAGTCTCTTGCCTGGACTGGAGGTTTTTAATCCGGGAAAGCATATCCAGGTGTCCGGCAGAATACTGCTCGATGACATCCATCACGTCATAAGGCCGCAGGCTCTCCTTAAACTTCCGCTTGGAAACGAGGAATCGCATCACGCTAGAGGGAAAGAAAATAGTGTCCTTGTGCCAGACTTACGCACGGTACAGAGACAGACAGGCACATGCTGCAGAGCATTGCTTGGGAACCGTTGCAGAGCTGGGGCCTTTTCAACACAGCAAAGAGAGCTCAGACTTGAGAGGTAAGGCTCTGTAAGGGTATCCCTGGCCCCTTTTGTGTAAAGCTTTGGTCGGTTTGTAAGTGCACGGGGAAGGAGCCACTGCCAAGCACGCATACCTTGCACTTACATTGCTGCCTATCCTGGAAGCAAATAGCACCGACCCCAAACTGCAGAAATTGGGCAGGGAAAGTTTCTGCCTTGGGCCCTTGGAGAAGATGTGGGGGTAGGAGAGTATTTGCTTGCAAGTCCCCTGGCACAGAGGGTTACAAAATGCCACCCCTGGCGCCAGCAGCAGTGAATCAGAGCTAATGGGTTTAGAAAGACCACATCCTACAGCACTTCACATGATGGGAGAACCAGCATGGTCTCGAGCTGGGTGTTTCTTTGAATGCCCTCCATTATTTTTGCATGTTGTGCTGATGTCAGCAGAAAGCACTGGCTTGTGGTGGGAGGGAACCCAATAATTAGAAAACTCCCTGGCCGACGGTCTTTTTTTTTCCTGCTTTTTCCTTTATATTTCAGGCGGGGCAGCAGAGCATTTACTGGGAGAGAAAAGCAAGGGTCACTAAAACCCTGCATTGCAAGCACTGATGTGATGCCCAACCCCTATCACAGCAGAGGGCACGCCGCTTGTCGAAGCAACACAACTGGGAAAGCACCTCTGTTTCAGGTTTGAATGCAGGGTATTGGGCCTCTGTTGCAAAATGACTACAACTAAGAGAAAAGTCTGGGCTCACTGCCAATGGAAAGGGTCAGTAGGAAATGGAAAACTAGTCCAGGATTGCTATTTCCTTTGTCAGTAAGAGTCGACTATAAAGTCATGACATAGTGCTTGCCCACTAAAAATGAGCTCGAGGGGCTCCCAGCACTTTAGAGGACCACAGAGGATACCGTATTACAATAGTTCATGGAAAGTAGTGTTAGGCCAAGTCAGAGGAGTGAGTGATTTAAGCCCTGCCTGGGACCCTGTGGGTTTAGGTGATAACCCTGATGTTTCCCTCTCTCCTCCTGTGGACTGGTTCACGACCCGTTTGCAAAGTGGCTGCACTCTCCCAATGGTTTTTTTCAGCACTTTCTCCTCTTCTGAGACACTTTAGGAGCAGTTTCTAACAGCAAACCACATGTCACGCTCGCAACAGGAGGCAGAGGAGGGTGAGAATAAAACCTGGACCCTCTACCAGACAACTCGTTTGCTATGTCACGGGGCCAAGTGGATCACGAGCATCTTAGTTCGGGTGTAAGCACTATCAGAGGGGGCCTGGGTCAGAGACTCTGCACCTCGCCTCACCTCAAACAAGTTTGGCTCTGGATTCAAATCCGTATCTGACTTTTGAGTCTTTCTGTCTCAAGAGAATGAATGCCAAGAACTTGGGGAAATCAAGGCTGGCACCAAAGGCTTGTGGAGAAGAGCAGGTCAAGTGGAAGGGTGGCGAGTAAGAAAAGACAGTCAAAATTTAGGGAAAGATTTTGTGTTCATCATTCAGAAATATAATGGGGTTTAACAGCCCTGACGGTCCCTCGGTCTGTCTGCCGTATATCTCCAGTCTCGGTCTGGTTTTGGAAATGTCAGCATTAAATTGCAGCACTGCTGGTAATGCTGACTTGGGCGTAATGTTGTACAGGATTTTCCTGTCTCTCCATAACTTCATTTCTAAGCAAAAATTGCCTTCCCCCCGCCCCCCCTTCTTGCATCATTTATCTAGAAGGCCAGAGTACCTGGGGGAATCTAGTTAGCAGTAGGATTTGTGAATTTGTCACCTCCACTTGGATTGAAAATATCCCTTTTAACCAGTTGCTTTTCATTAATATTTCTCCATTTTCTTCTCCTTCACTCACATGCACTCACACATACGCAGACGCGCACGCCCATCTTCTCTTACCACACGGCTCTGATGCTGACTTTCAGTCCTGGTGTTAAATCTTCCGTCACAAACTCACAGTTGCAGCTTTTGTTGTCATCAGGGATGTCTTCACCTGGGAGGCTTGCTTCTGGGTTTAAAAGAAAGAGCAAGAAATAAAATCCGGAGCCTCCACAACCATGTCTCCAAAGGGAAGAGTGTCCAATTCCAAGAGACAAAAACACACGGTTAACTTTGCATCTTCCCAGCAGTGCTTTCTCCCTCAGCTGGGAGAAGGTGACATCTGCTCTGGCATTCACAGCCCCCGTCTGTCTCCAAGTGCTTCACAGCAGCATCGCATCCTCGATTGCATCTTGCTTCTCCCCTCTCCCACCCTCACGCCTTTCCGGGGATAAGATACTCCCCCGAGTGATGCCAACAGAGAAGATTTCAGCACTGATTTTGGCAGGCTCAAAGCCCCATCGTTCCTCCAAACTGGCTGGGCTGGGACGACTCCTGTTTCACCCTATGCACCGACCAACTGCAGACGCCTCCTCAACCCAACGAACGATATTATATGTCCCCGAAAGCTTGCAAAGAATCATTTTCCCAACTATTTGAGTTGGTCAAATAAAAGATCTCAGATTCACCCAAAGATCCTTGCCTGCCCATGTCCTTAGACCAACACGGCCTCAACCAACACCCTGGGATGGCCTGCCACCGAGTTTATCAGGGCACTGGCCTGCTATGGACTAGGGGATGCAGTGGATGTGTGGGAGAGCTGCGGGCACAGAAGAAAGACCCTAGGCAGGGCATTATACTGTACCTAACGTGGTCCACGTGCAATAGAGGTGTGTGTTGGCTGGACTTGCTCCTGCTGGTGGCTATCAGGGCTGCCAGGACCCCAGCAGGGTGGGATTAGGGATAGCTTGCTGCATTTTGGATGCTCTCACCTTCGGAGTTCTGTCGCGACGCGGCGCCCTTGATCCGGAAAGCCTGCCGAGCCCTGCTCCGGTCCCCAAAGCTCCAGCTTTTGGGCACTTTGCTTGGACTGTCTTCGATGCTCTGGTCCGCGCTGGGGGATCGCCGGACGCCCTGGGCCTGCGGGGAGCCCTTCCCTTTGGCGCCAGTACCGCGGGGGCTGGAGAACACCCGGTCTTTCAAACTGACCTTCTGACTGCGCCCAGAAACCAATTGAAACAAAGACAAAAAAGGAAACAGCGGGGAAAAGTCACTCCGGAAAGCACATACCCGTTCCCCTGCAGCCAGTCGAAACCAACAGCATTTCAAAGCAGCAGCGAGATGTGGCTAATTATTTTGGCTTTTTGGAAGAGCATTTTAGAAATGTTTCTGTCATAATGAATGAAATGGCAGCGACTGTTAATAGAGAGAAAATAATGAATGCTCAAACAGAAAACCCTCCTGTAATGAGAGGGCTTGCTGAACAGAATGGCATTAAACAATGATGCAAATGATTCCTTAAATCACTTTATTGGTCCCAATCATGAGCTACCAAGCTTTCTTCCCTTTCCCCCCACACATGCCTTTTGCAGCTCTGTCATCAGTAAGAAACTGTGCCGAAAAGTTTAGCAAAAAGAATTTAAAAATAAAATTAAGAAGCTTTTATTCAGACCTGTTCCTCTTCCCCTTTTTTCACGGTATCTTTTTTCCCCAGCTGGAAACCTTTCCTAACCTTTTTTCTATCTTCAGGTCAAAAACCAAAACCTTTTCCAAGTCCATGTTCCTGCTTAGCTAAATGCACAGACACCATTAAATTTCATATCTCATGGAAAGATTTCATATGGAGATTGTAAAAGCATTTGTATATCTATTAAGGTTGTGCAAGTATTAGTCTTGCTTTTGGGCTTACCCCCCCCCCGTCTTTTTTTTTTAATTTCTGAATTTTGTTTGGTCAAACTTCTATTCAAACAAAGATGAACTTCATGTGAAACTCTCAAAAAAGAATGTCATAAAACTTGCTAAATGGGGGGAAAACTTTGCAACATGGCTAGGAACCAAATGGCATGATTTTTATAATGTTGCACTAACCTAACATTTGCTAAATACCAAGTGATTATTAAAATAAGGTTCGACACCTACGACAAAGCTCTTCCCATTGAGTTGGTATCTCATAGAAAGGCAAATCTGAGAGTGATTAAAATTCAAGTTGTAATGTCCTCCTATTGCGACAATAGACCCTAACGTTGTATAATGGAACATATTGCAACTTGGCAATATAAGTACACATTAGCCTGACAGAAGGGCATTATGAGAAATTATCCATTCTCAGTGATTTTCTGGTCAAATTTGCTCCATTAAGCAGGCAAAGCTGTGCTTTTTTTTCCAGCTGTGAGTGCTGCCACCATAGCACTCAGAATTAAGCTCTGTTCTTCCTGGCTGTCTTATCACCATTTCTCATTTTAAAAAGTCTGCAATTAGGATTTTGCTGCAGATTTCCGAGGCAGAAAAAAATCCAGTTCCTCCTCCACCGCAGCATCGGGTGTGCTATACTGACAAGAGCAAGCATTTGGTTGTGTCAGTAAAGGGAGTAGCTGTTACTCAAAGATGCTCAAGGAGCACCTTTGGTGAGGAAGAAGGTGCCTTTTTTTTTTTTTTTTACTGTCAGTCATTTATGCCGACAGAAATATTGCTTCAGCAGCATTTTTTTGGTTTTACCAGACCAAATGGTGAGCAGGGACAGAAGGCCTGATTCAAGGTCCACTGCATTCAGTGGGAAATGACCTTCCCCAGGGCATTTAACTATTGCTACCATTTCTGTTGCAATAGCACGGGGAGGGATCAGCTGAAATGGGGGGACCATAAATGCATATATGCGTAGCAAGAGATAAAACCCTGCCTGGAAGACTTTACAGTGGGAAGGTAGGATTTTTAAAAGTACCTAAAAGAAATCGAGTGTCAAAAGTTCATTGAACCACAGTGGATGCTAGGAGCCTCAGGCCCTTGGGCTTCTATGAGAGACCTGAAAAGGTGAGACAGATGAAGAATGGGATGGGAAAGAGAGGGAATACAATAGCACCACGGGAATCCCTGGAGGTAACAGCGAAAGCTTCCCACTCTTTCATCAAGGGAAGGAGGAAAAAAGAAGAAAACATTGCAAACCAACTAGCATCCCCACCATTCACTTGTGTGTAACTACACCTAGGTCAGGTGTCCTGGAAAAAACCCCCCCAACATTTCCTGGGACTAAAGCACCTTTCAGCTTTTGAATAATCAGTTGGTATTTGGCAAATCCGGAGGGTCAGGTTCCAGTCTCAGTTCCCTCTAGATATTGGAAAATGTGTTTGCATTTCAGAGACCGATTTTGGGACCAATGACTGGTGAAGATTGGGGGGGGGGGGGCATGGCATGAATGTGATTCATTTAAACAAAGGCCTTTCAGCTGTGCATGCACCCTTCCTGCATTTGCTTCCTGTGACCGGACCAGTGAATGAGTCGATCTGCTGAAATGTCCGAGAAATGGCTGCTCTTAAACGAACGCTGCCAAATAGTTTCAAAAGCACAAATTCCTAATTGCAGGTATCTGCACTGCAGCCCTGAACTGGAGACTTCAGCTCACGCTACCAGGGAACCAAATGATAACACGTGACCTTACTACATCAAAACTGATCTATTTATAAAATGGACCGCTGACCAAGGATTGTGTGTAGTGACGGGTTTTGGCCAATTATTTTGAGTTGCACAGACATCTGAGATGTGTAATTTGTTCGTGATCGATTTGGGAGCCCCCCCAAAGGTAGGGTTGCTCCAATGAACTCTTTGCTTTGAATTCATTCGTGGCAGCATTCAGCATAATTTGGGACCTGCTTTCCAGCACCTGCACACCCGTGCCTTTATGTGAAATCCTCCAGCTGAGCGCTACCCACCCTGATATGAAAACCAGGCCGGAGATCTTTGTGCTCCAAAGAACCACTGTCCAGACTAATCCAAATGCTCCGACAACACTAATGCTGAGGCTTTATTCCACGATCCTGGGTTTTCTTTGTCTTTTTTTAACAGAAGAGCATTCTTGTAGCCTATTCATTTTAAGGCCTTTTGTGTGGCACCTTGGGCTTGCACGTCTTTGTTCAACAGGGGCTTTTTTGTTCAAATGCGTCTTACTGAACTGAATCAGCAGAGCCCCAAAATTCAGCACTGAAATCAATCTCTGGGAAGCTCATCCTGCAAAGCACTGCTGCTCTCACTGCCTTTGGAGAAGTGAGCATGCTCAGGATTTAAAAGACAGCGGCTATCATGGAATAAATCGGGCCCTATGCCACTCCCAAATCAAAGATGTTGCCAAGAAGTAAGAAATGCAAAACAAAAGAAAACCAAGCAGAAAGCATTGCACTCAGTAATGAACACGGACGAGGGGCACTTCACATTAGGACAGCATGAGGTACAGTATTTTACTCGTGATGTGAATTTGATGAACGGTTAAAGTCCATTCAGGTCTGATCCCTGAGTGTTCACTACTCAGAAACACCCAACACCTGGGATGCCGTCTTAATTCCTTTGTCTTAAAACAAACAGACAGACATTAACAACAGAGACAACACGGATAATCCATTCAGGTTTTCCTTTTGCCATGCAATTCTTTCATTGGAAAACGGTGACCAAACTCTCTCTGCATGCAAACGTAGCGAGTCCCTGCCACGGACGCTGGCGGCTGGAAGGCGGCAGGAGCTGGGCAGGGAAGAATCCAAAAGAAATGTATATGCTTTCAGCTAATCCAAGATCATGTTCTCATTCAACCAGAAACTCATGCAAAGTGAGTCACAGTGTTTCCAAAAAGGGATGTTTCGATGCCAACCAAGCAGATGGGAGATGGACGCGGCTTCATTGTGCAGCATGGGCATCGAGGATGACGAGAATGATTATCCAGCCACACGCAACGGCATGAAAGGGGGCTCAGACACGGGATGCTGCTGGACTGCCGTGAGAATGGGACACTCATTCTGCTCATCCCGAGAGGAAGAAAACCAGAAGGTGTTGAAACCAGGGTCAGAGACTGGGGCTGCTCTGCTGGGCCCTGTACCAAAAGGAGGGCGCCTCTCTGAGTTACCATGGGTTTAAAACATACTGGGTGGAAAGACTACCGCACTGCTGCGCTGGTCGACGGCCGACCTTACAGGATGCTCCTGCGCTCAAAGAAGGGAACACACTTAGTACGGACCATGTTTTTGCTCCCGAAACGTGCCTGAGTTGTCTAACATAGGTTTGCTCTGGAATGACCCCTCCAGGAAACGCAAGTCCTTCCAGCCTAGTGCCACTGCCGTCTCTGGGAAAGCTCCCTCTGACTGCAGCCGGCTTTGCACCGGGACAGGCGCAGCCTTCAGCAGAGAAGTGCTTAACAGCTTATGCTTAGTTTAATATTAAAAAAAAAATAAATGGCTAACCCCATAATGCCGACGGATACTGGAGGTTTGAACTCTGGTTTTGAAGGCTCGTTTTATAACCTTGACAATCCTCTGAAGTGCTGTATTTGCATTCCCCATTACTTTCTAAAAGGACTCCCTGCTTTCATTGTTATTTGTGCATCGGTTAAAAAAAATGGTTACCTAACGCTTCCTGCCATTCTTTTAAATTGCACGTCTGCAGAGGCTTCATTCGGTTTATTAATCTGCTCGTTGCAAAATGTTAGGCAGATGTGGACTCGTTGTGGACTCAGTATTTGTCTCCGTGGGTGAATTCAGGAGACTGGAATGTTTTTCCTCCTGAAAACCATGTTCAAGGAATGACAATGAGAGACAGAGGTTATGTCTTGCTGGGGAATGAGGCTATTATTCAAACCACAGTTTGTGCTGAGTTTATGGCCTTGGAGAACAGTTCGCTAAAGGCAGGCAGAACTGAATTATAGCCATTGTTTAACACTAGTACGGGGACCAATTTCTAGTATGAATGAGAGGCAGAAACCAATTACTGAACACATCAAAGGGAGAAAATATAAGTGGCATGTAATGCTTGCCATGGTGGGCTCCGAATTCAGAGGAGGATGGACTCTATAGCTGGCTTCAAGTGAGTTATAGCAGGGGTGGACACAGCCACACGTAAAGTTGTAGAGCAAGAGGCTTATGGAGCGTAAACACTCCAGGAGATGATGACGGTGATGGTAAATAATCATTTTTGCTGTCTCTCTAGCTATAAGCTGAGCTGGCAGCACCATTTTAATGCTGGTGCGACAATCTGCATAACTATCTCCTTGCATTTTTAAAAACACTGGAAGCACTAGCATTGACACGGTCTGCTCTAATGCTCCCTAAGCCTTGAAACCAGACTGAGCAAGGAGACCTCTGATTAAATTTTACCCCATTAGAAGCTAGAGAGAAAAAAAATAATAACCCCATTTGAGCTCACCTCTCTGGAGTAGTCAATCTGGAAAACTTATTTACCTTTGTGCTATGACCTTATGCTTCTGAAATACGGCTGACTTCCTGTGTGAATTTTTTATGCCTGTGCATTGCTGTTGCTAGTTTTAAGTCTCGTCTCTTCTAATGCACAGCAGGTTTTTCCAGCAGACAGGAGTATGACAGAGAACATCCTCAAATTTCATATCACCGGACTTAGACTCTTCCAAGAAAGTCCTAGCAGCTTCTGGGGTTGGTTAATTCAGAAAGTGTTAAGGCTTTTGTGCATTGCTGGAGCTGCATGAGACAAGCCGAGCCCACCGCTGAACTTGACCTGTTATTTATTCAAGTAGAAATAGGCTCTGTTCCAAGTTACAGCCACCCTTACTCCCCTTTCTTCTTCCCAGTCACCACGGTGCTCTACAAACACCTCGCTTCATTACTGATCTACTCATCGCTCCCCTGTTTCTGGGCGCACCTACACGTGCATTAATGCGCTTTAGTAAATGTGCATTAAATCTAGTATCTCTAGGTGCCTGTACACATGCTGTGAAGTTGCTTCGATAACCTGGAATTACCGTGCTCCAGCCAGGCTCCGCATTTCATGTATCAGCATGCCCAAGCTTCAAAACAGCGGCTGGGGCACTTTAACGAGCTTTAGTTCAAGTGCCTCTGCCACCATCTGGAAGCATGGAGATGCTGAAGCATGAGATGCTGAGGTGCTTTAATTAGAGTGGCTCTGAGAGATGCTCTAATTAAAGCATCTCCCCCACCCCCAGAGCATGTGTAAAAGTGTCCTCCCTTGTGAAGTACTAAGAACATGCACATTAAGTTCTCTTAATGCACATTAGCATCTCTTAATGCACATTAGCATCTCTTAATGCACATGAACTAAACAGCACGGATTTTTAGTGACGCTTTAATGTGCGTAAAAATAGGCTAACGCACATTAAAGCACAGGTGTAGACGCGCCCACTGTCGATAAGAACATCTGTTGTGCTCCGGTCTGTCTGGGTCAGCTTGAATTATTTCTTTTGCCTCTACAAATACTAATCTAGCAGATTATAATAATCTAGCAGAGTTCCAAGTCTAGCCCAGGTAAAACTCTGCTACCATTCATTGTATGTTTTGGCAGGGCTGGGCACAAGCATTTGGAAGCCAATTAAAATGCACCTTGCTATGTTGTATTATGAAAACTGTATGTGGGTACCATGGTGGCTAATGCCAGGATTTTCTATTGGTTCATTTTACCCTAGCATGGTTCACCATTGCCATACCCTTGCTCTGTAAAACCACCGCTATTGCAAGTATGCCTTCTGCGACTGCTGGGTCCAAAAAGGCTTCTGCCTCCTCACCTCCCCCTGCTTCAAACAGCTAGGGTCTGTGCTCTTGGCATCAAATGATTTCTAGCAAGAGACTGAAATGAGAGTCAAGTGGATAATCTAAAGTTTCAGAGAACCCAGCAATTTGAATGACCTTTCTGTTATCTTAAGGTTAGTCTACAAAATCACTGCTGTGCCGCATTGCCATTTCAAAGACTGCTCCATTAAGACAGCTCTTCCAGCTACAGAAAAGTCCAAGATTTTTTAATGAGTGGAGGTAACCCCTTCTGAGAGACTCTCCTGAGAGCTTGTGCAGCTTTGGCAAGATCCTTAGCTAAGTCATTGGCTCCTTTTCTCCTCCCACAGAACTGAAGCTGGGAGAGCCAAGAGGTGGACCCTGGTCAAAGGGAAGTTGTTAATTTAGCCTAATGCAACCAGCAGCGCACAACAACGTACACTGTCTTTGCATGCAAGCAAGGCTTCATGGTAAGGAAATCACAGACCCCCATCAGGACAAAAAGAAGCCAAGATCACAGTGTTACCAGTTTTGCAAGATTTAGTATTTAGGTAACGTGAGCAAGAAAGGAGAGTTCATGAATATTGGTCTTCTTTCCATAAGGTCTTCCCAACAGCCCCAAAATGAAACTGCCAACAGCATCCCTGGTGAGAAGAATTAGTCTCTTCTGATCACATTGGGATATGCTGACATTGGAAAACCTCCAATGTCAGAAGAAGGAGGTTGCAGCGGTAGATGGGAGCCTTGGGAAGGGGATCATATTCCCACTAGAAAAAAAAACCTGAATAGTATCTCTCATTTGAAGAAGCCTTTCACAATATATTTACATAATCTATATCCAACCGACCATTGGTCAAGGAGGTTAGTGCCTGGCTTTCCTATGCCGAATTCAAGGGAACCGCAGCACTGCCATAACATACAACAGCCAACCACTTTATTCGGGCTTTTAATTCTGATGCAAGAGAATTTCACTACGGAGAACTGGCTACCGTGAAACATCAGGTCATGCACCTTCCTCCTTGTCACCCATTCAGCAATGGGATTTACCACTGAATCTCAGCTTTTGGCATAGGCACGCCTTCTTGGGTCTGAGTCTAGAGCTCCTAGTTTGACAGGTATTTTACAAACAGAGCGGCTGCATCTCCAGGAGAAGCTGACTGTGCAGCGGTAATGAGCTACTGCAGTCAGCATCACCAAAAAGCAGTTAGCATCACCAAAAAGCTGTTCAGTGATACTCAGTTAGGATTATAGGAACAACTGTGCAGTCAGCATCTCGTGTAGACACAGCCAGTGATAAGGAATAAAAATAGACCAGTTGCAATAATCTATTGAAAACCAGCAATGGCTTTAAATTCTATTTCTTCTGTTTTTGAAGACAGAGACAAGGACTGGTGGCTTTGAGGATTAAAATGGATTCCAAAAAAAAGGCATGCATCAATCCCATTTCACAAACATGCAGAGTATACCACTCCCTACCACCCTAGGGCTTCTGATCCTGCACTCATTTCAGGGAAAAATAATCATCCATGGGTGAACATTCAAGGCATGCAAATGCTGAGGATTAGTAATTCATCTGCAAGGTGCATATTGCCTGCCTACATAATCGGAGTTGGGTGGAGGGGGTAGAGGTGAGTTGCATCCAGTGCAAGCATGAGTACAACAGACATACTGATATGTAAAGAAAATAAAAGATGACACTAGAAAATCCTTATGGTCCTCAGACAAGCGTGCCGAGGAACACAAGTTCAGGAGAAGTCTCTGAAGCTGTTGGGTCACCGTGTTGTCAACTTGATTAATTCTCCCACCCCTCCGCACCCACTATAGGTACCAAGCTCTAATGTCTATTCTATCTATTCTCTACCTGGCCTTGATGCAGAACGGCTAGGGATGCTGGTAGGAGTCGTGCCCCTGCTAAGAAGATGCATCCCTGCGTCTACTAGAACAGGTTGGAGATTAGTCCTTCTCTAACTGCATAGTAGAGGTGCTAGATAGGCAAGCCATGCTTCCCAATGCCACGGGACCGGGAAAGAGCTGGTTGTCGGGATCCAGAGAGCCAGAGGCACAATGATTACTGGCGGTGAAAAGTCGGTTCTTCTTTTTCAGTAGCTAAACTGAGATGTGCTCACAATCCACAATGAATTGTGCAAGGGTTCCCTGCAGCTAGGGGAGAGTAGAGAGAAAATAATAGAGGGTTTAGCTTGGAATGAGGATTATTTTTAAGGTTAGGTTTTCCATCATTGTTTAACCTCACTTCTTGGCCTCCTTCGTTGCTTAACAGTCTGAACGTCGAAACAAATTTCCCCATCCTCGTACAATTGCTCCTTTTGGTTCACGTGCTCCCCATTACTGAGAGGTCGAGAAAGACCTCTGACAGCTGTTTTCTGCTAAGGGTGCGGGGAGGCTCTTTAATTTTGTTTTTACTCATCTAGTACCTCTATTAAGCAGAGAAGTGATCAGAACGGGTGGTAGCAGGGTAGAGAGAGAATGAGCCGTGCAGCTTTTGATTAGTTCCGTGCGACGCATTTCCCGTGGTACCTAGAGTTTCCTGAGCAGCATCCACAGAATGACTCTCTGCACGGTTTGCTTTTACTGGAAATGAGGGGAGAGTAAAAATTAGACCTGGAAGCAAATGCCAAACAGGAACTGATTATCGTTTCTAGGCTTAAAAAGACAGGTGTCTTGAGGGCCGGGTTCATGATGGGATAGTTAGGGGAGGGAAAAAACCATTTAGGAAATGAATCATGCCACAGTCAGTTAATGCTATTAGGGATGACCCCTGCTGCACTGAACGGGTGCTGGTACGTCCCCTAGCGTGGACCTTGCCTGCAGATAGATCCTTCTGGGCAGAAACAAGTCGTCCCTCTTTAATTTAGTTTGAGCAAATTCAATGGCTGATTTTTCTTTTCAGTGCTTCAGCCGGGTGGATAAAAAATAGCTTTCGGCAAAGCCATGCAGGACGCTTTTCATTTCTTTTAAATATTTAGTCATTGCAGTGCTCCTTTGACTTCCCAGGCTGGCAGTGTTAGGTACAGAAACCAGGTGATTAAAAATCCAAACCCACGAGTGGGGTGAACTCCCCCACCCTCACGAATTTGAATGTCAAAATTCACCGAATCGGTTTTTCTTTTTCACGCCACTTGCAAGTCATGGTGGAAACCGTGAAGGCTGGGAGGATGGTATGACTTGCGAAGGCATCGGTGCAGCTCCCATGAACCCGGCCCAGTCACCCGCCCTCGGAGCTCAGGTACTCTCATACCATTAGATATCCACCAAGACAGGGCTCCCCGAACACGGAGCAGCCCTCTCTTTGCAAAAAGGGAACAGGGTGGCCCATGTGGGTACAGTATAAGCCACTTCAGATGACCACGGGTAAGGCGGGCAACCGTTTCAACTGTCCAGATGGCGCTAACCATTTGGCAAATTCCACTGGTTTTAAGGTGAAAGGCGTCACTTACGCTGATATACACAGACTTCCTGGTCACTCCTGCAGGAACGGCCTTTCGCACCTCACCAATGCCCCTGAAGTCAGTACTCCGAACTCCTCCCTCCCTCCCTCAGCCTCTGCTCAGCTGTTCACACCTCATTAAGGCTCCTTGCTACTCGGAGCCCTGAACAGGGATCTTGAAATCGAAAGGGCAACCTCAATTGCTGGGGTGCAAACGGCATAGCAGGGACAGAGGGTGAGATGGGTTAGATTAGAGGAATTCATCACCCACTCGGCAGGGTGGGCAATATTTTGCTTGCCAAACAAGCCTGCCATGCCCAGTTTAGACTGCGTTACTAATGAATGTCATAAGTGCATTTAAAAGGCTGAAAGCGGGGAGTGGGGGGTGGAAGATTTGTCCATTCCCCACTTCCCCCAACCTTTCCTGGGTTTGAACTTGGCAGCCTGAGGAGCTCAGGTTTCTGAACAGAAAGATTCGTGCATAATTCTTTCTGCTGCTTTGCATCCAGGCAAGTTCAAACGAATCCACCCTCTCTTTCTTTAGACCTCCTGAAGTCTCTGCGATGAGAGTCTGCCCCCACACAGAGTCAGGTTAGCAGCCTGGATAGTTCGACAGCGAAGGGATGACTATCATGAACACAGAGTATTCAGCATGCACAGCTTGGAAGAGACGTGTGGGGTACTTGTCCCGTTTCCAGTCTCCAAAGACGGGGGCAGGCCCCTTCTTTCCAAATAATCAGCCCCTACTAGGACAACTGATTATTTTAGATTACCCAGTCACAGCATGAGTACCTGACATCTCCACTGCAAACATGACCCACACTAAATCCAGAATAGATGCACAGATTTTTTTTAAAATATATATCTATATATACACAAAGGGATAAAGCTCCCACTGAATTCAGGAGAAGCAGACTGGGAATCTCAGCCTGTAGCTTGGAGATGGTCTTTTAAACCGATTTCTAGCGTTACTCACACCGTTTAACTCATGCTGGACTGTGTAATCAGCTGTTTTAACTCCACAATCCCCTTAAGTCCTTGTAATTTTTTTATTCTCTGATTTCAGTTATTTAAAAAAAAAAAATCTGCCCAATCATGCCTTGAAAAACACAAAAGGAAAGGCACAATTCTTGCCATAGATGCCTTTGGATAGTTGGCTAACCATCGATAAGGCATATATAGGAATCCCCATAGTCATGGCTAAGCCCATACATTTCTCCTCTTGACACTGCAATCAGAAGACAAAATAAGCAGAGACAAGATGCCACAGTACATGTTCAGCCTGATCAATATACAAATTATCGCACCTCATCGCCCTCCCTGAATTGTATGACTTTCTCTGCAAGGAGTCGTGAAAACAGTCACACTCCTGCCCTTCCTCCTTTCCCTGAGGCTGGCAGGCAGGGCCCGGCTTGTATTTCCACTATGCAAGTACAAAGCGGCCTTTTGAGAGAGCAATCGTGGCGAATCGTGCCGCATACGTCAGCCAGCGGGAAGTGAAAACTGCCGCCGCTTCTGGACTCTCACATCAGATCCAGACGGCAGGCTGGCCAGACACGCAGCCCCCGAAGAGGCATGCAACCACGCCACCTTTAGTGAGCCATTTCCGAAAAAGTAGCAAAATCCCAACACGCTTTGTAACCCCCTCAACCTTGACTGCGGGCCACAGAAAAATGAGCTGAGGTTTCCTATGAGCTGCCCGAGAAAAACGACTTTACAGCACTTGGTCACAGAGGAATGAAGACAGGTTTCGGTGTCGAACAAAACAGAGATGGCAAAGGAAAGACATAACCCATCTCCCAGCTGCGATGCTTCCAGCAAGTACATAATATTCCTAAAGAACGACAAATAATGCTAGGGCGCTGCGGAGCAAACTAGGGGCTGTCTAGGATGATTTAGGCACTGTAAAGAGGGGTGGACAGGTGATGGTGACTCTAATGCAGATGGTAAAGCTGCTCTATTCGTAAGGGAGCAAGGCTCTCTTTTCTTCCGTGTTTGCACGGTACCCAGCACAACGGAGCTCAGTTTCGTAGCTGGGGTGCTTAGATGCTTCCTCAATGCAAACAGTAATAATGAAGTCCCTATTGGATTGAGTGTTCAAGGCACCACATATGAAATTAGGGGCTGGATCCTATAGAAGAAGCAGTTGAGGACCCTGGTGTCATAGTTACATAGTAGTTTCATAGTTAGTAGGGTCAAAGGGACCTGAGCAGATCATCGAGTCCGACCCCCCGCCATGGCAGGAAAGAGAACTGGGGTCAAATGACCCCGGCAAGGTGTACATCCAGCCTCCTCTCAAAGCCCCCAGGGTAG
Source organism: Crocodylus siamensis (assembly GCF_052110815.1). Classification (NCBI taxonomy): domain Eukaryota; kingdom Metazoa; phylum Chordata; order Crocodylia; family Crocodylidae; genus Crocodylus; species Crocodylus siamensis. Next base: position 69,819,459 of record NC_143404.1, read on the forward strand.
GAGCTGGCACCACTTCTCTTGGAAGTCGGTTCCAGATCCTAGCCGCCCTGACTGTGAAGTCGCGCCTCCTGATGTCTAGTCTGAATCTCCCCTCTGCCAGCTTGTGACTGCTATTCCTGGTCACTCCTGGCAGCGCTCGGGGGAACAGGGACTCCCCCAGTGCCTGCTGGTCCCCCCGACTAGTTTGTAACAGGCCACTAGATCCCCCTCAGCCGTTGTGGAGGCTGAACAGGTTCAGGTCCCGTCGCCTCTCCTCGTAGGGCCTGCCCTGCTGCCCCGATCATGCGAGTGGCCTCCTCGGGACCCTCTCCATGCTGTCCACATCCCTCCTGAAGTGCGGCGCCCAGAGCCGGATGCAGTGCTCCAGCTGCGGCCTGACCAGTGCCGCATAAAGGGGGAGGATCACCCCCCTGGCCCTGCTCGAGATGCTTCTGTGGATGCACAACAAGGTGCGGTTGGCCTTCTTGACCGCGTCCCCACACATTCCCCTGTGTCACTGGGGGAATGCTCACTATCCCACCACCGTGGTTCCCATCCTCTACAGGGCCCCATGCGCTATGCTGGAAATGCAGCCCTCATTTCAGAGACGCTAAGAGATGCCTCTTAGAGGCAAAGCACATTTTGCTTTGCGGTGACAGAGATGAATTTTGGTATCTGAGGACTTTGCTGCACGCCACGGGCAGAAAAGGAGGCTACGTGATAGCTGGGCTGGAGGTCCGAGATTCCCTGAGGTCCGCCATGTACTGCAGGACATGTCAAATCAGCATTTTTATGAGCAATTAGGAGCGAAATAAATTTGAAAAGGGGCTGTTTTTGGAATGTTACTAAAGGACCACTATGATTTTTAACATCTCAGTGCTCTGTATTTCCAGAAAGCTGGTACTTCCTTCCTTGTAGCTGCAAATGAACGGACATTTGCACATAAGTCATGAGATCTGCTGTGCACATCCTAATAAGAGGAGGATGCAGATTAGCCTTTTGCTGGCCTCTGAGTAAAGGTGCTGTGTTTAGCCATATATCTGAATGCTGTATGCCCGACTTGAGGATGTCCCAGCTGGTGTTATGTTTATTCAGGGTAGACGAATAACCATTAGGCATGTCACTTATTGGCTAGGATTCCTGAAGTGAGACGCACGCATCAGATTCACTTTAAAGTTAAGCAAAGCTAAGGACCAGATGGTGATGTCCCTGTACACGCTGAGTAGCACCAGAAGGTCCTACTGAAATCAGTGCAAGTAGATGTTATCTAGTGATAACTGATGAGGAGGCCTTATCACAAATTGAATTCTGCAGAGAAGGCCACTACTGTTTACTCCTTCCCAAAGCACAGGAACAAAAGGGCTCTCCATAATGTTACAATGGAAATGTCTATCACCAATGAAGGGAAATACTACTTTAAACCAGTGTGTTAACCTGTGTAACTCTCTGCTGCAGGAGACTGTTGCCATCCAAAGAAAAATACCTGTTTGACTAAAAATATCACCTATGGTAACAGTTGCACTGGCTAGGATAACATTAACAAGAACTATCAATTCTCAGACCTCATGAGAGATGCTGGGCTGGGTCGAAGCAAGGACTTCTGCGGCACAAGAAGATGCATTCTGGGGGTTTACCTTTTTCCTCTGAAACAACCAACATCTGATACAAGATAATAGATTTAGCTCGACTCTTTGGCTAGGAACAGAAATTACACAGAAACTGGTATAAGTGATGAGAAACCGTTTCAAATCTGTAACACAACAGAAGTTCACTACATATAAACCACTTCCACGCTGGCTGAAACTGGTTTAAGATAAACCTGGATGGATGTAGTATCAGACTGAACTGATTTAGGTGAAATCGGTTTATTGAACTTCTGTCCCAGAGCTCCTCCAGATTCAAGTTAACTCACAGTCCCCCAGCATCCCAGGATGCTTTGCACCTCCCCTGCAACCTGCCCCCCGTCGCAGGGCGGGTGGGCTAGCCTTGGCCCAAGTTGTCTGCTCCTGCCCAGCAGGGAGGCATGCTCTAGCGCCCCCTGGCTTCTGGCCTGGGCCACTGTAGGCATGTGGCTGCATTTCTGGACTCAAATGCAAACGTTGGTTCATCGGTTCAATCTACACCGCTTAGACTAACCTGCAAAGACCAAACTGATTCAGCCTCAGGCTTTTTGACTGTGTACTTAGCCACAGAGTGTAATCTTATCCTTGTTGAACTCAGTAGCAATTCAAGTAAGATTTCACCTGTTGGTCTATCCCAGGAAAGCAGTTGCTGGGCTTTGCTCCTTGACAATAATACTTGACTACTGGACTACTGGATTAGGGACTATATTCTGTTTAATGGTACAAGTTTGAATTTCAAACCAGGAAGAAATAAGGTCTTAATTGTGAAAACATGATCTTGGTGATTAGTTTTATTTGGCGGCTTAGGAGGACTAGGGAGGTTCTATAATTGCAAAGCAAAGCTCAGAGGAGATAAAGGAGAAGGAGATAAAGTAGACTAACAGTAAAGCTGGGATGCTGATCCACTTTGCTGGCACCTTATCTGTTGATACATCCTCAGCTGGATTTTGTGCCAGTGGAAACCTAAGTCTGCTTGCGACTTCTCAAATTGAAAGGTGTGACAGAAGGAATACGTGCCCATGTGGTAACATGCGTTCTGCCAAATACCAGCCTCTGGCCATGCACTCAAATGCTACTGAACTGGAACATGTGCATAGTTAGAAGTGTAATTTTCCTCTTTCTAATGTATTTAGATGTTACGCTACGCTCGGCGATGTGGGATGGAAGATTAAAAAAAACAGCCCATGGGGATGATCTCGCTGGTTAGCCAGATTTTGTGCATTTCCCTCCTTCCCCAGGAGAAGATGGAAATATGACCTGCAATCACGGCCACGAGGAACTGGTAGAATACCAAGCCCCTTACAACTTTGTCAGCTTGCATTGGATGGAAAATGGGAAAATTGCCCCCTAAATTATCTGCATTTCCCCCCATATTTCATTAGGAAACATGTTGAGCCTAAAACTTCCCAGCAACTCTATTTAATGACAGGCTTGGGAGAATATTGCACCTACACATTATTCTACTACACGTCTTGATGCAAGTGATACCTCTGCCCAAGATCCTTCTGTCATATCTGCTTACAACATCCTCTGCTTTCTGCAGTAACATTTGGGAACAAAGCCTCAGATATGATGACAGTGATCTTTTAATTACACTGGGCCCAATTAAGAAGGGCTCTTTACTTGTATGAAACTCCTGCTGAAGTCAGTGTTTAAAGACAATGCGGGCTGGTCCACAGCAAATACAGAGTGTATAATCAGGAACTGGCCATGCAAGAAGAGTTAAAGGGATGTATGTCAGGAGGTATTTGACGTTGCTGCCAAAGGACAGCCCCTGCACACTATAGGACTGCTCATACCCCCAAAGCAGAGGGCAGGGCATTTCTCATAAGACAGTGGTGCTCAAAAGTATGTGAATACCCACACTTACAATTCAAAGGGGTGCGCACCTCCATTCAAAATTGTTTGAAATGAAAAAAAGATTGAAAACCACTGTCCTAAGACAATGCCCTGGCTGAGCATGCTTTGCTTTGTGGCTACAGGGATCGAACGAAAAGGCAGGGACAGGGTATAGGGTCTTGGGTGCTGACCCAACTGAAGCAGGAAGCATTACAATCCAGTCTTTTATTATTTCAGCTCTCTGACTTTAGCAACAAGCAGAGGAAACAGAGGCATAAAACAATCCCCTTTTTCATGTGTGTTGGACAAAGATCTGCTAGATACCCAGAACTGATCCACCTGCTTCTGAGAGTAAATTTGTCGCCATATTTGATACCACCATAGCCCTTATAGACTCATCATCCACATAGCTACAAAAATATAGCCAAGGTATGCTGGAAAGAAGAAAAATATGATTTAAGGCCCAATGTTACATATATACATGGTACACAGACATATCCCAGAGCAGAGACCAAGCACGTAATACCTACAGCATTTGCTTTAATGGCATCACACACACGGTACACGCACATATACACGTAAAGCATGGGAATGGCATGTTGGCAGTGATACAGACCTTGGCGATGGCTCAGGCTGCTGCTCTTTCCTTTAAACAGAAGCAATAGTACATTAGCATGGAGTCAGGTGGGAAAGGATGCTGTTGCATTCACTGTTAAAACGTAACGAAAGGACAGTACCAAACACTACAGCTAAGTGAGGCAGTTGGGAGGGAGAGCAGGGAGCGCTTGCTTGTGGGGCTCAGGGCTGGGTAGGGGGGAGCTGTAGACTCACAAAACCTTGGAGGAGACGCACGAGATGGAGAGGGTTGAACTGTGGCCATACAGATCACTACAAAGCCCCATAGCCGTGGGACTAGCAGGAGGGTTTCTGTTGGGACAGTGACTGGCCACCATCCTTCCTCCCCCTGGTGCCTTTGAGGCAAATGGTTTGGACTCATCCTCAGCACATTCATGCCCCTTCCACAAACTTTCCTTTCACCCCTTTAGGCATGGAGCTGACATACGACATGTCCTTCCCTGGGCTCCTCTTGCCTTGTGCATGGGTCTGCCCTGCAGACGTGGGGGTGGGCTGAAAAGGACGCCTCGTTCTTTGCCCATCTCTCGCATGCCCAGGCGGGGCTGAGGGCTCCACATTAAAAGTCATCCTTGGCCAATGCTTGTTGAGCCACATGAGGGAGCAAACTCTGGGTTCAGTTCTTGGACCCTTAGTTTGTAGCATGTGGCCACTGTCCAGGTGACTAAGCACCTGACTGCTCCAGTAGATCAAGGACACAGAGAACAGAATGAACTAAGTGAAACTGCAGGCATCAAATCAGGGGCTGAATGAAGGCCAGTGTGAAAATCTCATCCTTGGGGGATATGCAGTTTGGGGCTTTTCCCTCTTCCCTCCTCCCTCTACACATCAGAACTGGCCTGGTGGTAACTTGGCAATTGTGTGCCCTTCCCTCCAGGAGGGTCTCATGTGTTTGTGAGCCCAGACTCTCCTACCCACGTCACGGGGGGCTGGACGGGCTGCAGATGCAGCTCAAGACAGGAGGAATGACTTCTGTCCCTCTGAGTAGGGATGAGCCCTGCATCCACTGGAGAAGTTCAAGCTGAGATCCAGAGGAGGGGTTTGCCCAGGGGCTCTGGATCCAGCTTCTCCAAATGCTGGTGGATGGGGAGGTCTGACCCTCACCCCTTGGACCTTTGGATACTCAGTAGTGACCATTACAAACAACTGAAGAATGGCATGAAATGAGCTTTGAAGAAAGCCCCATCCAACTGCCCTGGTCAAGCAGACATAATCTAGGGCCTGGGGAATATAGCACACTCCCAAGCCCCCATTGCTACTTATCAGCAAGCTAAAAGCCAGGCCCAAACCAGGGATCAAATACTTCCACAACCAAATATGTTAGTCAGACTTGTTAAGCAGCAGAGGCTTTATCAATTATACCAAGCGTGATGCATTCCCTCAAAGCCCAAACCTCTCCAGCTCTTTGCTCCGGCTGGCTAGCAAGAGCAGCGGCCACATCCTGCTACTGGCTGCTCCTTTCAGGGACTCCCAAGTCACTGGGGGTGGGGGCTACAGCCCAGCAAGGGTTAAAAATATAAACTCCGAAAGTGTGAGCTGTGGAGGGGCAGTGCTTGCAGGCATAGCAATTTATGAAGTGTCCCAGAGGGCCTACCAAAAATGAATGGGTTGCTTCTGATTTCTACTGATTGACATCCACTGGCCACAGTGCTGCAGCATCAGCACAGATAACAGTGCCTTCACTCTTTGTGGACTCTATTCGGAGCCTGTGGACTGAGCAGAAAAGGGTGTTTCTCACCCTTCACGAAAGAAAACCCTGGGTATGATGTGCAGAAGTTGTGTGGTTCGGAGAGGACGCACCATGCAGCTCTCCCCTTATTCATGCCCATTCCTAGAGAGAGGCTGAAGCAAGAGATGGGGTGAGCTGGAGAGAAAGCAGCGCGCTAAGGGGGGCCCCCCTACACTGATAGCCTCATTGCCTTTGTCTGGGGAGAAACCATTTTATCCCGAGACAAAATACGGTCTTTACAGATGTCCCAGGACATGTCCTAAAAAGGATATAAAGGGCTAATCATTTATCCCAGGACATTGCAAAGTATGTCTGAACTGTCATCCCGGGATTGTATCACTGAAGTGTCGGTGCTTTCAGCCACTCGCCAAACCCCGACTGGAAGGGCGATGTGTGTTCACATCAATCCTGGGATAAACTTCATTCTGGGATAAACTTGCTCCAGGACAACACAGTGTCTGTTCCTATCCTCGGAGGCGTGGAAACCAGGAGTAAATCCACTGAAGTGGATGGGGTGGTCTTGGGAGATGTAAAAAACCAATCAGGCCCCGTTTGTGGTCTCTACATCAAGTAAGGATCTGTGTGCATCGCCTCCCCTCCAGTCTGGGGAAGCGCAGATCTCCAACATACCCCGCTGCCTGCTCCCCCTCACACACACGAAACCCAGATCTGAGGGGGTGAAGCTTTTCTGGAGGTAACTATTGCTAGTGTGGACATGGCTTCACGCCCCTGTATCTGGGTTGGACAAAAGAAAGCAGAAGCAGATATGCAGGGCAAGGCTGAACACGATGCTTTCCAGGAGTGCAGAGGTCTGCAGTATAGACGTATCCTCAAGGGATCGGCTCAAGGCCGAAGAGAGATGCTGCTTTCGACGGCCACCTGCACCCCCAGCAAACACCAAAGAGGAGATGATGTTGGGAAGGACTTGGGGAAACAATGTGCAAGCCGCTGACACGAGGACAGGGATGCAGTGCGGGGGTCTCTGCGTGACCCCATTTTGGTACTAGCATCCAGATGCACCGAAACTCCCTGGGGCTGTCGGCATACGAAAGAAAGCAAAGGGACAGTTCTCCAAACAGGTGGGTTCAGAGCTGTCCTAGCAATGTTGCTGACCTGAAAGTCAATCCCGATTTGCTCTTCAGGTTCCTCAGCAGTTCCAGCTGGTTCAGAGGCGGGATGAGTCTAAAGCAAGAGAAGAGGACCATTAATAAAGGCATTCAGGCAGAGACCACCTGGCAACATCCCTCCACCCGCCACCCCACACTTTTAAACCAGCGTAAGCTGTCTCACGGCCTGCAAATCTCATGGGGAGAGGAGGCTGGGGAGGATGTTCAGGGACCTGAGTGCCTGTAGTTCCCTAAGGCAGGGAATGAAGGGGAAGGAAGAGAGAGAGAGAAAGCAAGAGAGAGAAATGTTGCTGTAGCTCTAAACCCCCGGAAGACAAGCAGCTGCCAGGGCTTCTGAGCACAGCTGTTTGGGGAAGCAGCTGTTTACTGCCTGCAGCTGAGCTTTTGGCCCTGCTTTGTTTGGAGGCCAGGGCTCGGGCTGGGCATTAAGTGACATGCCGTGCCCCAAGTTTTGGGGGAGCAGAAGAGCTCGGCGCACACGATCTGGGGCCCCCAGATGCACGACCCTGCTGGAAGCTGGGGTGGGATCGGGGGAGGAAGGGATAACACCTTCAGCATGATTTTCCTGGTTGACTAGGGGCCCTGAGAACTGCAGGGAGCCAGAGGCACCCCAAGCAAAATGCACAGTGCAGATTTGAGTTGGGGCTGGGCTGCCTCAGGCAGGCAAATGGATCCTTTGCCTTCTACCTTAGCATGCAGCCATGCTCGTGACGGAAAACCCCCGGACAAAAAAGGCTGACCCTAATCGCCCCGATCACTGCTTAAAGAAATGACCCGCCTATCTCCCTGTGTTCATCCTGAAGCAAAACCCATGGGGTGGACATGGCGCGGCGGGTATTAACTGTGCTGCCCCCCTTTATTCCTGGCTTTCGGAAGAGGAGGAAAGACGTTTGAGCATCGTGCAGGGCACAGAGAGGACCATCGCGCGCCGCAGTGTTGCTCCATTAAACCAGGAGGAGTCAGAACATGGCTCTATCAATATTTGATAGTGGTATTCACAGTCAAGTTCCCAGCTGACGGGGAAGTGAATCAGAGATGTCAGAGATGTCTTTTCCCTGACAACAGCCGCATTTAGCTGGGAAGAGCAGGATCCACTTAAAAGCCTGCTCAGGGTCTAGACATTCAGGTGGCAGGGGTGCCACTGTCTTCCCAAGCCTTGTCAGTCAATTTTAGGCTGTGAAGTCAGCCCCAAAATCCCTGCCCCTGTGCTGGGGGGTGCTTAATTTCCAGAGTCAGGCTCTGCAGGGGGACCAGAGGCTGGTGCATTCAGGAGAGCTCCTCTCTCCTGCTCGAGGAGCATGCCTCACACTTCCCTCGGTTGAGCTGTTTCATTCGGTTTAGCTGGGCCGTTGCATCTGCAGCTTTTTCAGGGGAGATGTCTTAAATAGTTACGTCCTTGCTCGTAGCAGCAAATGGGCCTGGGTCGCTGCGCACAGCTGAGAGCAGCGACCCAGCTGGGATCTCCTGGGCTCTGAAAGAAGCCGAGCGAGGCATTTATGTTCCTCCAAAGGAGCTGCTTCGCTTCATCGCCCTCCTCCAGGGAGTGCCACCGTCTCCTTTGTTTGTGCTCCAGACAAACACGCCGCTCGCATCGAACGGCTGCGGTCTGATGCTGCAGAGCCAGCAAGGAAGGGGAGGGGGCTGAGCAGCACCCGAGGCAGCCCTTCTCCCCATCTGTTCTGGTTCGGGTGCTCCATCAAACAAGAAGGGCAAGACCCCAGAGGTACTTTCTATGTCTGCAGCCTCTGTCTACGTTTGGGATATGAACTAGCAGCATTCAGATCCCAAACTGGACCCTATATAACAGGAGGTGAAGGAGAGTCTAAGTTTGCTATGGGTAGGAGCAGAGCTCAACCATCCTCAATGCAGGAGGGAAAGACTGACGAGCACTTGGACTTTCTGCACAGACTGGGATCACCAGTGCTTCCCAGATAACAGGGAATGAGAGAGATAGATGAGTGCCTCTCACAGAAAAAAGATATATAGATATATATATAGATATATATTTGTGATTTCCTAGTTAACATAATAAAAAGGATCATTTCTGAACCCAGAGTTCCAGATTTTTCCATTTCTCACAGAATAAGGCAAGAGATAATGGTGCACATGATGTTCTTTGGGATCTTGAAATCATCTTCTGCGATCGTCCTTAACCGAACACGTACAGTTGGAAAAGGACATCGGTTTTGCACGTGCAAAATCCACAATTATCCATTGGCACATAAAGGTGATTTGGCCTGTGAAGAATTCCCAAATCCTTTGCTTGGAAATCTAAAGGCTGGCACAAAAACAGGCTTCAAAATTTGGCCTTGGCTTCTGCTGATGATGAACGCATATTTCTTTTCTAACCATCAGCTGGAGGTTATCTCCCACCTGGAGGACAGCACACGCTGAAGCCGAGGAGCCGATGGCATCATGACTTCACTCAAGTTGTCATGCCATGGGGTGAGGGTTTAATTATTATTGCCACTCAGGCCGGCTGGGAGGTTTCTACAAAATCCTTCCAGCTGAGCACAAATCAAGCACAAGATGCCCTTGATTTGTTATGGCAGTGCTGTGTCTTATTCTCTTTGTGGATTATATTTGGGAGGTCCAGTAAAAACTCTGGGGACGTTTTCTTCTTGCTTTCCCCAAAAGGATGAGCAAATCGGCAGGAATCCAACTGACACACTGAACGGGACCTGGACAGTCAGCAGCTCAATTAGATCCAGGACATGGAAATAGGCCCAGTGGACGCCTTTGCCATAGCTGAGTGCTGAAAATGGTTGCCAGACCCTGGGCCTGGCTCAAGGGAAGGGCTTACAAATACCAGCTGCTGAATGGGGCAAGGAGGCTAAAAAAAACAAGGGCAAATACGCCAGCATCAGTGTGTACTGCAATGCAACTGTGGGCTCTGTAGAGTGCCATGAAACTGCAATGCAACGCAGCTGCAATGCAACTTGCTGGGCTTTGTAGAGCGATTTAGCTGAGTTTCATGTTAAAAGGCTGCATCTCAATTTCTGTCCGTCTGAGCCTGGGCGAAAGGGCAATTTGTGAAGTGAGTGCTGCTGCATTTTGCAGGAAGATTTGGGGAAGGAGCCTTAGCTGGAGTGGGGGGGAAGGGGGTTTCCATTTTCTCTCTCTCTCTCTTCCCAGCATAAGTTTCGGTCATGCTGAAAGGAAGCACGTCTCCGTTACACAAACAGCTTATCAAGAAGAGCCACATAATACAGCAATAGACACAGTTCATGCTACTCAACTCAGCAGAGTCTTCAAATCCCTGCCTGCTCCAGGTTTGGTCTGTACATGTGGCTCAGGACTTCACAGCCTCATACCTCTCCTTGCATGGACACACCTGCTCTTGCCGTTACAGCACCAAGAAACCCACCACCGACTTCAGGAGTTTGCTGCCGTCAGCAGAAGCAGCGTAATTTTGCTGGTACAGGGTAGCACAAATAATATGGACGCGTCTCCGAGCCGGGACAGGGGGGTGCTCATGCCCCGAAACACAATACCATCACACAACACAACACAGGGAGGACAGCTGTACAACACAGCACGTGCGTGCACACACCCACCGATGGAGTCGGTGTGAATCGCTTTGTAAAGCAGCCGTCATAACGTGAGCAAGAGATTGTGAGGGTGATGAGGGGGAGTGGGAGGAGGGATGGGATGTCAGAGCCGGGTGGGGACCGCTTCCCGTGGGGGAAGGTGGCATAAAGGGCAGACCGAGCTGTAGCAAATCCAGTTTCTAAGAGGAGTCAATTCCCAACCCTCCCAGTTGTTCTGCCTTTGCATTGGGCCTTTCTCTTTGTGGGACAGAGGCTGCAGTAACCCGAGTATTATGAGCCCAGTCGTAAAGCCTGTATTCACCTAGGAAGTCGTGCTGCCTTAAAAGGAATTAGTGTTGGCAAAAATACACAAATCTGTTCTGCTCCCTAATTCAGGTCCTGTGTCCACTTCTCTTGGCACCGCAGCCATAACTGCAGACACAAAACCCAAGACCAGCTTAAGGCTCAGAGCAACTTGGTCCCAGTAGCTGCACTGGGTTGCTTCATCGATACTCCCCTTAGCTTCAGCAGAGCTGATTTCCAGAGAATATATAGGACTTATTCCAGATCCCCCTGAAGCCCACGTTTATATTCCCTTTGATTGTAATGGGAGCAAGAGGAAAAAAAGAGTAATTTTCCATTCCCTTATACCAGATTAAAGGCCTTTTTTCCCTCCCCCAAACCAGCCTTCCACCTTGTGTAAAAATGAGATGGACTTTGAAGGTTGTACTTGCAATTTATTGGGTCTGTTGCCTGTAGATTAGCTGCGGGAGCAGAACTACGATGGCCCTGCGCTGTGACTGAAAAGCTTGTGACTGCAAAAATGGAGGCCAGGCTTGAACATCGTGCCTTGAATCAGATGCACTTCAATGACGCCCGTGCAGTTCATCTGGATTGAAACGGTCACCACGGAGAGCAAAATCTGACTCCCTGACCTCGAGATACCAGACAAATAGAAAATCACACTTGCACTTCTTAAAATATTTATCATCCCTCGCGATGCCTGTCAAATGTAGCATTCCTCGGCTTTGGACATCCACTACGCTCTGCAGCCTCTGGGATAATAAGATTTATAATAATTCTTATGGTTCCCATATATATATATATATATATACTGTAAATCCTTCCAGCCAGAGAGATCCCAAGAGGTTAAATTCACTGAATGAATTATTGATCACAGATAGCTTGCTCGCCCCTAGCAAGACTCGCAGGGAAGAATGACGCTGAATGAATCACCAGCAACCTTCAAACACCCTCCTGAGATGGAAGCGCCCCTTCAAAAAAGAGGGCAGACGGCCCCCGTTTGAGCAAGGACGATCATTTTGGTGAAATATCTCTTTCGGGGTAGTTGTGGCTGCTAACACAAGGAGTGGGGCAGGCGGAAAAAGGAGGAGAAAAGAGTGGAAAGGAAAAGTGCAAATGAGAGGATGGTGGAGAAAAGGAGCAGAAGAGTAAGGGGGCGGGTTCCTGGCGCATGAATTTGAGGATACGTGTACAATCCTTAGCAAGTCGGTGTAGGAAAACCAACCCAAACGGTCCCCTCTCGTCCTTCCTTTGACTGTCACCTAGATGCAGTTTCCCAACGCGAGTGCAAAAGAGCTAGGCTGTTTATGAAGATGCATGGAATTAGCTTGGTGGGGATCTCCTTTGGGCCCGGTTTGGTTTGGATTGGTTTTTTTAATTTGACCTTTGGTCTCAGCAAAGGCACTCGGCAAATTACAGTCCCAAACGAAGAACAAGGAGTGACATGACACACAGCGGGAGGAGGCAGATTCACGTGCGCTTCATACCTGGAGGCCCCGTACGTTTGCGTTTGCGTGCTTGTCAAGTGTTTTCACCAAAGAAAACCAAAGAGATAAGAGAAAGAAAAACAGTAAAAGAAACAGAATAAAGAAAATTAGCACGTGAGCTCCGTGTAGTCGAGTCAGCAGGGGCGCTCTGACCTGGGCTTACAGCTGGCTGGCAAACCCAAACTGGCTTCCACTTCCTTGGCTGCAGTAGGACTAAACACCGCGTCTCCACTAACAGCTGGTTTGCAATTTGATCAAAAGGCAGCTAAAACAAATTGGAGGTGGGAAAGACCACCTCATAGAGACGTCCACTGCAAAAAATCATTACCCCTGGAAGTTTTATCAGCAAAACCCTGGAATTGGGTGTCAGCCACAATTTGAAACACTGACATCATAAGTGATGTAGCTCTCCAGAAGCATATCTTTTGGGTCTGCCAACTGCCAAAACAGATATTCACATATAAAAATCCAGCTATTGGGCCATTGTTTCTTTTTGATTTTTTTAACCCAACAAATGTAGAAGATCTATGCCAGGGAAAAGGATGTTTTTAAGATCAGGGCATGGTTATACTTTGTGGTGCTGAAGAAAAACTGGTTAATAATTTACAAAAGTTAACGACAAGTAAGCGTGTACATATGCATATATAAGTGTCCATGCATTTATGTTACAGATCCAATATGTGCATGTACCCAGTGGTCTCCTGCATGTCTTAGTTATATGAGATGTGGGGCTAGGTCTACTGCACTGAAGTGCACGATGTTTTGGAGAACCACGATGGCCCCGAGGTAACCATCCGAATTTCCTCGTGTGAAGCAGGATGCCTTTTCTGGAATGGCACCAAGGGATACGTAAGCCCATGTCACAGGGCTCCTGCTGACAGCCCATTCATGAAGATTAAGCAGGACTATGTGAGCCCAAAGGTGTGTCGATGCCAACCTGTGCGCTTTGGGCCAAGGTAGAGGAGACCTCAAATTATCTGCTCCCCTGCAGGCCAAGGAGAACATCGTGTCCTCTTACCCACCTCCAAAAACAGCCTTTTTCATCGGTTGGGTTGTGGCAGGCATAACCCAGTGCCCACACGTGTGACATGACATCGGCAGCTTACATGCCTTGTTGTACTGGCCAACTTGAAACAACGCAGGACTCCCTTAGGGAGGTGGGTAGAAGAGGGCAGATGCATATTGTGCCTCTGTGCATGATGAGCATCACAGCCAGAACACAGAGTTAACCCTTTTTTTTTTTGTTTTTTTACGAGTTTTGGTGAGTTTGGCCTGGCAGATTTCAAGATAGGCTGACAGGAGCGGCTGTTCGTTGGAGAGGGAACCCCACGTAAGTCAACTCGTTCCCTGGCACAGCTGCTAATGCATGTCTGGAGCATCAGTTAGAGGATGTAGCCCCCAAAAATGAATGTACCTGGCACATTACCCAATGGCATTAAAGGACCTTGTTCAGATATTTGCTTTCATTAAGCTTCACGTGGGCACGTATCTAATCATGCTTTGCGTGTCTATGTGATGGACAGAGAGCAGCTGACAACCTTTTCTGAGTCCCCCCAACTCCTGTCTGAAGGGAGGGGGAATGATCCCTCCTTATTGGAAGGCGAACTCTGTTGCAAAGAGACTTTTGCAAAATCTCCACCTGGCGTAAAGATAGAGTTGAAGGAAACCCCCTGTTCTCCCATGTGCAGTGCTGTTTCTGTAACCTCCAGACCCTATGCACTCCCTTCAGTACTGGGGTGGTGCACGGGACCTTATTCTACCAATAGCATGGCTACGTTTGAAAGCTGGAATATAATAGACCCCTGTGAAGCATTAATGAGGTGCAAAACAAAGATAGGAGGTGTATCTGCCATTTGGAGACATTCGCATTCAGACCCAGGTTCCTGTTCTGCGGGCCATGCTATGATTCAGGTACAACATGGTTTTCTTGTAACAGGGCTATGTCTCTGGGGTGTGACAGTCACTGTACCCGCGTACTGCATAATAATCAAATCATAGGTTTCTGCAGGTAAAATGTGACAGGGAAGTGTGAGGGGTTGGCCCTGTGGCTTCACCCTGCCCTTGGGCATAGTGGCCATCCATTTGCGAAGGGTGCAATGGCTCATGAACTCACATATTCAAATGTACCACAGCCTTTGACCTCCAGCTACACCCTCCACGCCAGCCTGTTTAGGTCTAGGGATGAGGCCTTTCCAGTGAACACAGGTCATGTCCAGGTCCATCTCATAGTGCCCATATGCCAAGCCTCTATGGGCTTTTAGTAAAAATGGTCCTGCTCTTGCATGGACTGCACTCTGGTTTAATGCATCCAAATAGCCTTCACTGAATGGGTCAATTGACTTTTGACATGACTTTTAGCTTTATGTTCCATGTGAAATCAAGAACTTAAAAGATGTAGCAAGTATTCATTTAAAAAAGGGTTCACTCTGCGTCTGGCTGTGTAACCGGCTCTTTCCAACAGCCATAGGACCCAATCCAAACCCCACTGAAAACCTGTCTTTCTATGGGCTACAGTGGATTTTGGATCCTGCTTGCAGTCCTTTTCTCTGATAGTTGACCCCAGTCCCAGTTACATATCCTGAGCTAAAGGCAAAAGGTTGCGGGGAGAAGCGAGGTCAAATCCTACGAGAGGGATATTCCTTGACTGAGTTGAATGCAACTGGGAAACAATCTCCTCTATGAAACACTAAAGTGAGTCCGTAAACATTTTTAAACAAAGGAAATAAAAAACCAAATAGACAAACACTGGGAATGAAACCAATAGGAAACTTCACTGACCACGAGGATGTGAGTGTTGAGGGTCAATTAACATGGATTAAGAGACTGGATGCTGGGTTTTGCACATGGGTTCACCGCACTTACACCAGGAGACATTATTCTGGCTAGGATCCTAATAGGCCTAATTAGGCTGAGCAGAAACAGATGCAGAGGTACAATGCACATCTCTTCATGTAGTGGTTCA
This sequence comes from Crocodylus siamensis, assembly GCF_052110815.1. Classification (NCBI taxonomy): domain Eukaryota; kingdom Metazoa; phylum Chordata; order Crocodylia; family Crocodylidae; genus Crocodylus; species Crocodylus siamensis. The sequence goes on from NC_143404.1 coordinate 69,834,670, forward strand.
GCCAAGATAACAGACCTGCAGTGCCACAACACAATACTGCGCTAGGATATTCCCTCTGGGGGCAAATTAGGGACCTCTGGGCTGTCTCGGTGCACGACACAGAATGACAAGACAACGCCTGGCTCCGTCAGTCAACCCCTCTGGCACCACGCACGCATCCGATGCCTACAACATTGCGGCGAGCCCTGTGCAGACCCGCATGAGCACATTAACGTTGACAGGGGATGCACAACGCTGACTGCAGACGCACAGCGCAACACGGAGCCACGGATGTGCAAAATGACAGGGCTTTCTATTTATAACAGCAAGGGAAACCCACGCGATGAGAGAGGCATATTGTGGAAGGTGCCTGCCGGGGGGAGAGCACAGGGTTTCACCATGTGCAAAGGGCAGGGTGGACAAAATTGCTTTTTGGGAGCTCTGCCTTTTCTGGGCCTTGGGCATCAGTCCAGGGATTTCCTATGCTGCTTCTACAGAATTTCAGGTCAAATACAAGGCCCCCCCACACCCTAAAGGGAAATAACTCCACCTGCCATTTATCTCCCACTGGTATCAGCAAAGTGCTGCCTTGAAAATCAGAAGAGATCACACGCAAATGATGCTAAAGCTGCTGCAGCCACAATGATTTTCTCCCACCGGCCTGCCACTGGGGGAAACCGGGTAATCAAACCTATTCTCAGGTATCCAGATTGAGATGAAGAAGGATGCTTGTGCCCAAAAGCTTGCAATGAAATTATTTTTTTTAGTTTTATTTTTTTGCAAAAATCGAGTTGGTCTAATAAAAATAGCACCTTGACCATGAACCTATTCTCATGCATCTCAGTCCACTTCACTGCGACATCTGCAAACCACTACAGCCAAACCACCTCGGCTGTCCCCAGGGACCCCGCCGGCCACAGCGAACCCGGAGATGGCTGCACGCCGCATGAATGCTATTCAAGGAGACAGGATGGCTGCGGTCTGGGGGCAGGTCAAGACCGGTCAAAGGGCAAGAGCTTGCAAGGCAGAAGAACAATTTGGTTCCCGTCAGGACGACATGACAACACACCCAGGAGTGAGCACCGACCGGCAGGGCAGGTCAAGAGAAGCATTTACCTACTTTCCAGGGCAGCTCTTGAGGAGGTCTTCAGGCACTGCCGGGGCAACTGTCACAACACAATGCAACTAACAACGGATGCAGAGAAATAAAGGTGAAAACAATAACACATAGACACAAAGAAAGAAGAAAATTAATACTGTGGAAATTAAAATAAAGCACGACAATACAACCCAGAACAAAACCAAAATGTATAATTAAAAAGAAAGAAAAAAAAAAAAAAGGAAAAAGAAATACACTTGGCGAGTTTATAACGCGTTTTAAAAACAAACAAACCAAAAAAAGCCATACAATGATTCAATTCATGTAAAAACTGAACGGGCTGGATGGTAACATCAGCGTCTGGAGGGAAACAGGAGGAAGGGCTGGAAGAGCAGGTACCTGTACATGGGAACGGTGACCGTGCGTTCATAGTACTGCCAGGTGGAGCGCAGGTCTGTTCGAGAGAGGTTGGTGGCGTAAAACCTCCAAGCAGCCTGTGGGCGAGAAGGGAGCTGGGTGGGTGAGCGGAAACCAGCTCAAAGGATCCATCCTGCCCCTGCCCGCTGATTCACAGCAAGGAAACTACAAGCAGCACCTCCCCTCCAGGACCACCAAGACTGGAGGCAGCTGATAGCGGAAGGAAGGGTTTACTTGGGGACTTGAAACAAGAATATCTGAAAGAAATACTGGGACTGGCTTTGAAACTGCTGCCCTGGCTTTTGGCTGGTTATGGTACGCATCAAGCAAAATCACATTATTATTGCTTTATTAGTATGGGTTATTAGTAGGAGTGTGGACAGCAGATGGAGGGCAGTGATTCTTCCCCTCTATTCGGCACTAGAGAGGCCACATCTGGAGTCCTGCATCCAGCTGTGGGCCCCCCACTGCAGAAAGGATGTGGACACATTGAAGAGAGTCCAGGGGAGGGCAATGAAAATGGTTCAGGGGCTGGGGCACTTGACTGGTGAGGACAGGCTGAGTGAATTGGGCTTATTCAGTCTGCAGAAGAGAAGGCGGAGAGGGGATTGCACAGCAGCCTTCAGCTCCCTGCAGGGAGTTGCAAAGAGGACGGAGCTGGGCTGGTCTCAGTGGGGGCAGATGACAGGACAAGGAGCAATGGGCTCAAGTTGCAGCAAGGAAAGTTGAGGTTGGATATTAGGAAACACTCTCTCACTGGGAAGGCAGTAAAGCATTGGAACAGGTCACCCAGAGAGGTGGTGGAGAAATTTAAGACCCGGGTAGACAAAGCCTTGGCTGGGATAATGTAGCTGGGGCTGGTCCTGCTTGAAGCAGGGGGCTGCACTAGATGGGACCTCCTGAGCTCCTTTCCAGCCCTCACTTCCTATGAGTCTGTTACTCATAACCCCCACTGGCTCGGTGAGAGCTGCGTGCGCTCAGCACCTCTGAAACTCCCTTTCAGAAACAGCAGCCATATCCACTTGCCCGGCACTGGGTTTCATCTCCTGTGCTAGGCAAAGGGGGGTGTTAACTAAACTACAGGCATCTCAGCCTACTTGAGAAAGCTCTTTTTTTTTTTGCTTTACAAAACTGCTGGCTCCGGCAGCCACGGAGCCACTCGTTGGACCCGATTCTGTTCTCAAGCTGGTGCCCTGCCATAGTTCCCAATGGTACACTTCTTGCTCGCACAGCGGTGAACGGACATGGAAGTAGCCCATCTACCTTCAAGCACCGTCTCTGGCCGGATCCTTATGCTCCTCAGATGAGTTATACATTGGCATAACCTTATTAATCAAAATCAAGTGGCCCTGCTGTCTAATAATAGTGCAAATGAGAGGAGAATTTGGCCGTAATTGGTCTATATTTTCGGGGACCTCAAAACTCACTTTTTTTTTTGACTTAGAGGATGACACCAAGTTACTCCTCTCATCTAACCTTTGGGATCAGAAATGCTTTTTCCTGGTACTAAGGACTTAACAGTGATTGACAGATGATGCATCAAATGCCTGTTACAGGCCACTAAAGAGTTAACTAGCTTGGGGGTTTTGAGGGTTTTTTCCCCCATTTTTTTTGAAGTGATGTGACTTCCAAAATCTTTAAGCTGCGGATCCAGACAGCCGTATGCACAGACATCTGTTCTTGGTTAAAAAAAGTGTTCCTGAATGCTGCCTTGTATCATATCAATAAAAAAATTTCTCCTTGCGTAAAACCAGTTTGGGGGGAAACAGACTGCCGTAATGAATTTGTCTGCATTAGCACTAATTAAGTGAAGCTGGGTTTTGTTACTTTGCTTCCCCAGCTTGGCGGACAGCATATGCGTCTATCCCATGGCTGATTTCCTTGCATTTATTTTTAAGCAACACCAGTCGCCAGCTGTTGTCTGGCACCTTCCACACTGCCTTGAACTGTCACCTTTCCACCTTCTCCAGAGTTTTTGCAAAAAATGGGATCCAGTGTATCCGAAAGGCTTGAATACAAAGGCTCCTGCCTGGAGACCTGCCTGTGGGGCTGCTGGATTCACTTTTGCTGTCATTTTGCCTGCCCCTTCAAGGCACTCTTCTGTGTAAGACCAAGTAAGAGCTCCTTCCTATGGAGAAATGGGGGTTTGGGAATTGCTGGGCTTTGGGTGAAGTCCCAATGACTACGATGGCATGAGATCAGGCCTGCCATGACTATGGGGCCACAGGTGCTCCAATCCTACATTTAATAAAGAGGGCCTGACAACAAGAGGGCAAGTGCACATACGACTCTGTTTTGCACTGGGCTGCCTTTCCAATGCTCCTCCGTTTAGGAGCAGTGTCAAATCCCGAGGGAGATGGATGGGTCCTAGGACTCAAGTGGATCATTTTCCCTTAGCCGGTCAGCGGTGAAGACCTGGGACTACATGACATCTCATTTGAGGATGATGGGATGGTGGAGACGGTGGCATTAGGACAACTTACCATCCCTCAGCTAGTTATACTGGCCTAGAGGGGCCACTGCCCCACAAGTTCAGGCAGAGCATCTTCACTTCACCCCAGTGTAGTATGCCGGCTCCCTGCCTGCTGTACAAGTGGGGCAGAATATAAAAGGGGGGCTGAGGATCTTGTCCATGGAGTCAGCCATGGGTTGGGCAGAGTGTGGCCGACAGAGTGGACTTCATAGCGACCCATTACCATTTCTCAGGAGGAGAAAGAAGCTGGGGTGCGCTGGGAGCCCGTGGTGGAGGCGACACATGCCATCCTTGCCTGCACTGGGCCTATTTTGGCTGCATTAAGCTTCCCTCACTTGCATGAGTCTACACAGTTGTCCCCAAATTAACCCCCGAATGCAATCGCCTTTGGGCTGACCAACCAGACCTGGCTTCTTAACACCCAGGCCTTCAAAACCAGGGGTTGTTCCTTATATATAACACGTGCAAACATCCAAACTGCCCTGGAGATGCTTCCCAGGGCTCCTCTTTGCTGGACGAGACCGAGTGATCCCAAGCAGTGCGAGAGGCCACGCGATGCGGGTCTAGCGTCAGTGCCGGGGGCTCCTGTCCCTGGCTGCTGTTTGCCTACCTGAATCAGGCCAGCTGCAGGGTTTCGCCTCTTCTCAAAGTGCTTTTGCCGATGTTGTTCCTGAACCTTCAGAGCAAACCCAGAACCTAAAATGCCCTGAAAGAAAGAAACAGGACTGTTTTCAGTGGGCCACGCATTGGACTTGTGCTTTGCAGCTGTGTTTGTGGCAGCTCTCATGCAACCACGTCTCCTCCGATTCATTCACTTCCTACCCAACACCATCCCCCCCTAAAACGCCACAACGGGCCATGCCACGAGGGCAACCAGCTTCCCTTCCCACAAACACTGCAATACAACACAAGCCCTTCCCTCCACGCTGCAGCCAACCCAGGATCCCCAGGCAGGGACAAAAAAAGCACAGTGCAGTGCCCTCTTTAAACCCGCATCAAAGTAATCCCGGGGAGTGGGGGGGGGGGAAAAATCACTCCATTGTTGTCTGGAGACAATTTTGGACTGAGCAGATGCCGGTGGGGAAAAAGAGCTGGGCAAAAGTTTTCACAGGCTTGTTATTCTGGCAGAACAACGTCCTGAATTGGGAGCCGGCCCAATTCATTCAGATGTCATGACCCCAAGCAATTGGAGAGGCATGCACCGGCGCGCTTTCAGCCCCCCGAGGTCAAGGCCCCCCCGAGGTTGGCTGATAGCAATAAGGCTTGTTATATTCAGCTGCTTACTTACAGCAGGGAGGGCAAAGAAGGAAACCCCAATAAGGGTGAAAGTGGCAGCGAGGAGGCGCCCGTTCCAGGTCTGTGGGTACTTGTCCCCGTAGCCGATGGTCGTCAGTGTGATCTAGGAGGGAGACGAGACAACATCAAAGCCTGTTTGCTCCGGTGGCCACATGCATCTATCCCTGAGTTAATGCCTGTGCTGCCTGAGAAAGCTGCTTGTCTCTCTCTTCAAGACAGCTACTGCCTGGCCATACCTCCTCTCTCCCCTGATCTGTCCCTTCGTTCCTTCGATCCGAGCAGCCCGAACACCACATTATGCCCACCCTGCGGCCCCTGTCCTCAGCTGGCCTTGCCCAGGGCTGCAAAGGGGTGCAACAAGAAATTTGAGGCAAGATCCTCCAAACCGTAGCCCCATGCCAGAACCACAAAGCGACCCCCTTCCCCCCCCCCCGCTCCAGGGAAGAGGGTGCGAGCTTTCACTGCAGTCACGCAGGATGGGCAGCTCTTACCATCCCACAGACAGATCTAGGTTACTGCCATCTGCTGCAAACACTTCTGCTGGTCCAAAACCTCCCTGTAGGAGACTGGATTGCTCCTTCAGGACTGAGAACAATAACACAGTGGCCCCCACGCTCTTGTTTAGCATCTCAGCCGAGGCTTTTGCAAATCAGGCAGAGCTGTTTGCATGCATAAAGATTTGAAACTGTTTATTCCTAATCTTTCCAACAGTGCTTATTAACTGGTTTCCCTTCCAATTTCAAAACACCATATTATGCTGACGGTATGAATTACTGTTGCTTCATACATCCTAATTTAGAAATTTTATTTTTCCCCCCAGCAGTATTGCGATGCCGTTCCAGGCAGGGCTGGAAGGTTGTTATGTACATGTTGTGAGAGCAGCGGAGAAATTTGGTTGTTACGTACTATACAATGGGGAAACAGATACAAGCAGAGATTTATTTGCTGGGTTTCCTTGGTTAAGGATGGGTGCAGGGCGACTTTAATGGGTGGCTTTTAGAGCCAGAAAGGCTGCCCTAGGCAGGGACATGTCAGCCCAGGACCCAGCCTTCCCGGATGGTCCAGACAGAAAGCGGAGGCAGAGCCAGCAGAAATGACCTGATTCAGAAAGCTTTCCACATATCCTCTGCCAGCTGGACTCTTAGGGCTCAGACGAAAGCTGCCATCCTTTCTACCTGCTTGGGCACCAACACCTCTGAAGTCTAAAACAGCATCCCTAAACCCACACCATGTGCTTAGTGAAGCTGCGTGCGAGTCAGCTGAAAACAAAATTATGTATAAATAAGTACGAGTCTTGATTAGTGGCTTTCCCCACAGCAGTTTCTAATCAGAAGTATTGAGAGCACTATCAATTAGATGCCATTTAGACAAAGCATTTAGCATATGAATGGCTCTTCTATATGGAATCACAAACTTGACACTGCTTCATTTGGTAATCACTGAATTGTTAACGAACGGTTTATAGCCAAGAGTTACCCGGGGGGATGCTACTGAAAAGGCTACAGACATTACCCAAAAATGTTTGGGATGCTGGACTTATGACTCAGACCTACTTTTAGACAAAGAAACAACTGCAGATACCAGACACCCTAAAAGGGTATTTAGGCATTGTACTAGGTGGTCTAAGCAGTGGACCCTACTTATATGCATATAAAATAAGTGCATAATTTGCTTAAATGCATAACACAGTCCCAATTCTTTTTTTTATCTACTGCTTATATTGTAACAAACCCCAGCTATTTATCAGCCAAGTGCATAAATCACTTCAGGGAAAAAGAAATCTTTGGCCCCACTGTCTGTTTGTACTCTGTTTAACTGCACAATGGGTAAAGCTCAAAGCCCTTCATTTCAAAAGTTTTAAACCACCCTTAAATTAAACAGTTCCTGCCAATTCCAAGGCTGCTATTACCCTAGGACACAAGGTAGGGAGCTTAATGTGGCTGGAAAAGCTTAGCACAAGTTGTTCCTGAAGTCAGCGAGCATTGTTTACACTGATTTTGGGAAAGGACACGTTCCCCTTCAACGCGGAGACTTTTCAATCTAGAGGATAAACAGAGCACGCTGCAAATGCATGAGACAACCCCTCTGCCCCAAAGAGTTTACAGCCCCAGTAATGTGTGATGCAAAATTCCTCCAGAATAAATACATTAATAAAGCACATTTGGGTTGTTTTTTTTTAATTTTATAACAATGAGAATTGAAGAATGTATTAAAAATACAAGTACAGTCCTTCAAAGCAGGCGAAACTTGCTCTTCTGAGCTATCTTTTCTCCTGTGCCATTCACTTGCAGTTCGAGGGCCACTAATCCTTTTCTTACGGCCACAGTGAATAGCCAGGACCATGTTAATATACAGCCTGTTCTTACCAGAGATTGGGCTCAACTTGCAAAAACTGGGATTGGAGGTAGAAATCTGACCCTGCTGGAGGCAATGGCATAAATCCCGTTCACTTGATTTCACCTGCAAATCCTGAACTTCCCTGTTTTCCAGAACTTAGACTTCATGCAAGGGAAAGCAATGACGCAGGAATGAGAACGAAGGCTCGATAATGGCCTTGGGAAATGCCGAGAACCACACGTCACTACCCCAGGCCAAATTTTCAATTAAATATTGTGTTTTAATGGGAAAAAAAGGAAGGAAAAACACTCAATGAATTGCTTGCAGTGCTCTCCCTCCTTTTTGAGATCTGAGTTGGATCAGCAGGAAGGACAGCTTTGAGCCTATCTGTCTCCAGATCGGAGGGGTGGCACCTGGGTTTGGACTAGTTCTTGGTTTTGCTCTCTGGTTGCATCAAGCCCTGCTCTGTTTTTCTAACTGTAATCAATGCACTTAAAAACTTTGAACCACCACTGGACTGACTTCACAGCAGGTTTGTGTCCCCTTTGTTGAATCAGCTGACTCTTCCCAAAGCTTGGAGCTGTTCAGATCATGGATCCTGGTCAGGACCCTGCTGGCGGGTCTTGCAAGCTTTGCAATGAGGGCCAGACTGGCTTCCGGAAGTGCCGGAGCAGGAGAACAACGAATAAAGTAGATTAAAACCTCATTAATTCCTTCTTTGTCAAACTGCTAATCCAATAATTCACACGCACATGCACAAATGGGCGCACAGAAAAACTAAAGCAGTGCCCTTTCCTCCCTCGTCGGCCAAGATTTAATAGCAGAGTGACTTCAGTAGCGAGGCCTTTTCTATTACAAAGACCCCATTAATCTTACAAAAATATACTACAGTGCATTTAACCGCACACTCTGAAGAATGATCATAAATAATTAAAAGCAAGCAGCACTTGTCAAAATAAATGATCAGAGCCACATTTTTGTAATGCGGCATCTTTGATGGACATGGCTCAACTGTTGCAGAACAACTAATCCCATGCAAGGGGGAAGTATGGAGCTGGAATAGCCCTGTGGGAATTGTGTCGATGGTATTCCCAAGGACCCAAAGAAACACAAGTGCTGTACCATGGCTTGTCTGCTTATGCTAGGTGCCTGCTCCTATGCTCATAGAAGCTAATGAGAATCTCTTCATTGGCCAAATTCAAAACCCAGAATGAGTCCTTTGGTTACTACCATGAAGTTTCTGCTGTGTTGATCACTCTGTCCAGGACTGAAAAGAAGAGCTGATCACCTCCCAGTCTGCTGATGGCATCCACGACCTCTCCAGGGTTGACAGAGTCCAAAGTTTGGAAGGGACTTTAAGGTCATTGAGTCCAACCTTCTGCACAGATTTGCAGCTCCCAAGCCACCCCAAACAAAAGCCTCTCCAACCTCATCTGCTTAAACCGCTCCCACATTTAAGACAGCAGCCGTGTGGTCCAAATTTCAATGTGCCACCATTAACCTCCTGCCTCCAAAGTTGGATGGCACTCCATTTAATAACCCAGTAAAATAGCTGGGGGGGTTGGGCCCATTCATGCCGAAGTACATGGTTCAGGCTGTCTTCATCTACCCCTGACAGCAGATGGGAGCTTTTCTGCTGCCTTCCTAGCTTCAGATAATTCATGGAAGGAGACACTGCAGCATTTTCTAAAAAGGATCATTTGAGAGAGATATCTAATTTGAGTAGCCCAGAATCATTTAATAATGACGCTAACCAACCGCTCATAAGTCAATTCCTCTCCTAAGAGAAGATGGAGGGTTGATGGCTATTTCATTTTAATAGCAGCCAGCTGTTTTGTAGAAATTACTCACCAGGCCCCACCAGAGTGCATCTGCGTAGGTATCAAAGTGGTCATTCTCTCCTTTCTCAGCCAAGTACACCAGGAAGGAGGCCAGAATGAGGCACAGGAAGCCAATATACCAGGCAGTAATCAACTCCTGCAAGACAGGTAGGAAAGAGGACGAAACAAAGGGACTGTCACCCTCAAGGGTGTTCCCAAAGGCAGGGACAGGGAACCTTCCCATTAGACTTTCCGACTAGTAATAGTAGTTGTCATCTTGCGGGAGAGCTGACACGGGGGCTCTTTCTGTAATAAATCAGAGACCCTCCCTGCCCTGAAGGGACAATGTGAAGGGATGAGGTAAAGGCTGAGAGAAAGGAAGGATGGATTTCTCCACTGGCACCGAGACACAGAGAGCTGAGCTAAGTCACACGGGGGCAATCTGTGAGACCACATCACTTGGGGCCCGATTCTGCACCGGGAGCACATCCGCATCTACATGGGAACCAGCTGCAAAGTTTGCATCTGGATTTTGTATCCTAATTTCAAGGCCCTTTGGATGTGACAACGCCCTGTTTCACAGACAGGGGCGATGTGGTATGAGGTAATGTAGCTTATTTCACCCTGTTTAGGAAAAGCACGCCTCTGGGCTTAATATTCATTTCGAGAATACTTGGTGGCAGAAACAAGAGACTGGTCTAACTGCATGCGTGTGAAGAACAGCAAGTGGGATTTGCATGGGGTTGGCTGCAGCTCACTTGGCGTCATATGAACATATAGTTTGGTTCTCACTTGGGTGGAGTTTAGCTCTGAATGTGTGGAGAGAAATGTGGACGGAGTTTGCAATCCATCAGGAAAGCCTCTAGGTATATCACCTTGTTTCTGGTTTCCTCAAATGTAGAGTTTCATTTGCAGGACAATGCACATAACGGTGCAGAAAGAGGAAGCAGCACTCAGTTTCCCCCCTTCTTTTAATATTGCATTCACACTGCACAGAAACGAGAACACACTTGAACCAAGCCTATTCTTTCGAAGAAAGGAGAAGCCTTCAATAACCAAAGTTGCCAAGTCAAAAATCAAGATATTGTTTCATTTTACTAAACCATAGGTGGAATAGGATGGCACACGCTTTCCCCCACCCCCAGCATCTGAACCCTAAAATTATTCTTCGGCAGGCCTGAACAGTTAGTCGAGACTCTTTACAACCACGCTCAGCCTGTTGTAGAAGAAGGGCAACAGGGTGATATCACCTACATGTGCCAGGGTAGATCATGCCTCTTTAAACGGTTACAATTTTGGGGCATGTCAATACAAGAGCAGATGAAGGAAGTATCATTTCTGAGATGTCTGCTAAGGTTTCAAAAGGAAGCAAATATCAGGAAACAGGCCAGATATCGCCTAAATTAAGTGACAGGAAACAAAATGCGATTGAGTGCTTCTCCAACTGGGGAAAGGCCAATAACGCCATACACTGGGGATCGCTTCTGTGACTAGTACGAATGCCCCATTTCCCACTGATTTGGGGGCAGATCGTGGTGCCCTCTGACTCCTGTGGGGAAAATGTTGAGTGATGCATCCTCTCCGCAACATGCACTTTAGTATAAACAGGCACTAACTAATTACTAATCCCGAGGCATCCTGGTTTTGAAGATCATGACACATACCATAATAAATCAGCAAAGACACAGAGACCAGTCTAGCTGCCCAGGTGTCGCTCACCTTACTGTGGGCATAGACGACGGAGCCTAGGAGTTTCCAAGTGCCTCCTCGGCGGTCCATTCGTATCATGCGCAGGATCTGCAGGAACCGCAAACTCCTAAGTGCCGACGTGGCAAAGACGTTCCCTTGGGATCCCGCGGCCAGCACGGCGATGGAGGCGATCAGCACCATGATGTCTGCAAGCAAGGAGCATGAGACGGCTCAGCAGAGGCCTCATAGACCAACCATCCGCCCCACCAGCCCTGGGTGGGCTCTTCCAAACTGGCATATCCAGCTCACTTTTCTCGGTGCAATGACACTGGCACTCGGATGGATTCATTCGACCCCTCAGACATTACCTCTGTTCTAGCCTTCCCTTATAATCTGGAGTTAGTTTGGTGCCATCATCCAGTGGTACTATCGGCCATGCCCACTGAGAGATGCACACTGCCTCCTCCACATTTGCCTAGCCAAAGCCAAGTAGAGTCTCAGATTTCCCACTTCACTTCATGCCCTCAGCTAGTCTGCTCTTGCACCTACAGTTACATAGCACCTAACCCTGTATCATTCACCATCCCCCTTCCAGAGCGGGAGAGCAACCAGCAAAGATGCTAACACCTACCAGCTCTCCATGGGGACAGGTGTGTGCATACCGCAGAGAGCAAGGGCTGTATCGGTCGTGCCTTCTGGGGGAGGTATAATGCCGCGCAAGCCAATATTAACCTCAAGACATTGATCCACTGCATGGATGAATGAAACGCTCATTCCTCCTCTCCTTGCACGTCCCCCTCTTGGACAAATGGAGCAAGAGTCCAACACGACTGAGCTCCGGTTTGATGCGCGATGCAACAGCTCTGGGTTGGAATAAGCACCTCCAAAGTGCCTGCCCTTCTTCCACCCATGCTGCACGTAGGGACCACCTTGCAATGTGAACACCTAATGCCTCACTCACTAAGGCAAGCCTGAAGGCCTCTGTTTCAGGAAGGACAATTTCAGCCCTTTTTTCTTGTTGGAGGAAAAGCGAGTGCATTTTTAAGGGGAAAGTACCAGACACGGACCCAAACCGTAATCCTGAATCCTCAGGGCATTTAGAAACGGCCCCTCCGCTCGATACCTAGGGGTTTGGGTACCCACAGTCAGGCTCCAGATCCAGCCATGGTGCCTGGGGCTCACCTCTGGAAAGCAGTGATGATAATTCGGGTAATGCCAATTTTATGGGGAGGCAAAATGGGAGCTGCAGGAAGCTGCGTGATTCGTCAGGGCCAGACATGCGGGTTACCCAACTTCTCCTTCCCAGACATTTCCAAGCGCCTGTTTCTCAGCTACACTAAGAGCACATGATGTCCTCCTCAGGCTGATGCAGGGACCTGGGCAGAGCCAAGCACCCACCCAAGGATATGGAAAGGCAGCAACGTAGCTCCATCCCTCTCTCCTCTCCGCACGAGCACCCGATCCATATACATGCACAGGAAGCCAGGCTTCTCCCTAGCAGGCACTTGCCCTTTCGCTCCCTGCAGGACCTGGACACCAACACCAGGAACCCCTCAGCTAGATTTCAGACTGGCCACAGTCACACCTCCAGGTTCGGTTCATGTCCACCCACCCTCCTGGCATACAGCAAACCCCAGCACGCAGATCCGCCCGGCGCACGCTGTACTCATTCTGCGCTCTCCACGCGAGCTGCCCTCACTTCTCAAGCCCGCCGCGGCAAGGCAGCGCTTACCGATGACACAGAAGGGCTTGCGAGCAAATTTTAACCTTCCCCTCCAGCCCCGGTATCGACAGCAGCACCCGGCAGCCCAGATTCTGACGAAGTACTCCACGCCGAACACCACGATGGTGACTATTTCCTGCAAGGGAGACCGTGCGATTAGTCCAAGAACAAAGCCTGGGGGAGAAAAGACTGCAGATTAAATACAGGCTGTGTTGGTAACAAAAGTCCATTGTGTTGCATTTTTTTTAAAAAAAAAAAAGCACCCACTGGTTTCTGCGCTCCAGCAGCGTATTGCAGACCATTCGGAAACCCGGCTTGGCGTCAGCTGCTCCCACACCGGTTTTCAGCAGCTTGGCTGTCCACTAGCCCTTTATACCATCCTGCATTTCACTAGGGTCCTTCCAACCCACAAGGTGAAAGGACTAAAACGATCATGAGCCGAAGCTCTGCCGGTCATGTGCCGTTGGTATGTTACTTTCTCCCTGATTTCCTCCCCCCGCCATATTAACGATGCTCACCTCGCCTTTCATGTGTGCGGAGTCTGACAGGGCTCTAATTAGGCTTTCACTGGCTTTTGATATCGGGTGGGGAGATGGTGAGGGGGAGGAGGAAGGGAGAGACAAAGAGCAGGGAACACAATGAATCTCGGGAGCCAGAGGAAGTATCTAATTCTGCCAGCGATCACTCAGCGTGTCACCAGAAGCCGCGCTGTCAGCGTATGCGATGTGCCATGCCAAGCTGTTTAAGTAGGGAAAGTATGCGGCTTTATGTCAGATCAAATCAGCACCAAAATGTTTACAGTGCAGGGCAGGGAGGGAAGCACCTAGGCTGGAGCAGCATCTCTTTAAAAGGGCTTCTCACTAACTTGTATATTCAGGCCCAGAACATGGCAGCATCTTTAGGCAGACAAGGAGCTTTGGGTAAATGTGCTCTTTTATTAGACCAACTGAACTGTTGGAGAAATTCTTTTTTGCAAGCTTTCCGGCACAAACGCCCTTCTTCAAGCATAGAGAGAGTCTGTTGGTGTCCCTATGCTTGAAGAAGAGTGTTTGTGCCCCAAAGCTTGCAAAGAACAACTTTTCAAACTATTTAGTTGGTCTAATAAAAGAGATCACATTTACCCAAGGATTTAGTTGGTCTAATAAAAGAGATCGCATTTACCCAAGGATTTAGTTGGTCTAATAAAAGAGATCGCATTTACCCAAGGATTTAATTGGTCTAATAAAAGAGATCGCATTTACCCAAGGATTTAGTTGGTCTAATAAAAGAGATCACATTTACCCAAGGATGTAGTTGGTCTAACAAAGGAGATTCATGTACCCAAGGATTTAGTTGGTCTAATAAAAGAGACTGCATTCACCCAAAGATTTACTTGGTCTAATAAAAGAGATCACATTTAGCCACGGTTTTAGTTGGTCTAATAGGAGCTCTCACATTTACCTCGAGAACCTTGCCTGCCTCGGTCCTCACACCAACACGGCTACAACCAACAACACTGCAGGATCTTTAGACACGCACAGAACTGACAATGGCAGAGACAATTTTCTTTGCCTGGGTCTTAAGCATCCTTATGAGACTTTGAGCCCAATTCTGTCCTTGCTCACTAACACCAGTGCAACCCCAGAGCAGCTTCAGTGACTTCAAGTTTATATCCAGCATAAGCAGGAGGTGCTGCTGGTCCTGTGAGGGGCAGCTAAATACAGTGCTATAGTCTCTCCAGAAGAGAGAGAGAAGAAAACTGATAATAATGAAGCCAAGTGAATGAGGAGTTACTTTGCCAGCTTCCACCTGTTTACACTGGGAGACCAATTTGCACTTTTATCTTAAGAAAGTCCTTGGACCTTCAGGGGTTTAAGGATTATAACAACCCACCCCTTCCTACCAGGGGCTGCCAGGCCTTTGCTTTGAAAGCTATGCCTGCCTTTAAGGTTGGAAAGCATGTTGAATCCACAGCAAGGTCTACATAAGGGGACAGTGTTTTCCCTTCCTTTTGAAGGATGGATACCTCTTCACCCCTGAAATGTCTCACCATTTTTCAAAAAGCAATGCAGACATCTTATACTTATAAAAGGTATCATTTCCGGAGCAAGAGTTCTAGATTTTTGCATTTCTTTTTGTTGCAGACCAACGCGGCTACCAAAAAAATCACCATTTTTCAGACACTGCCTCTGACTGATCCCCTCTTGAATACAGCACCACAAATGCTTGTCCAGGTTAAAAAAAAATCAATAGTATTATAGGTTATTTCCCCCTCACTGTCACACACATTTGTTATTTGCAACTCTCAGCTTACCAGGATGTAGAGGGCCCCTTCAGAGCTATTCTGGTACTCATCGATGGTTGAAAAAACAGACAGCACGAGGCAGGAGAAGACCAGTAGAAAACTAGACAAGAAAAAAAAAAATGATGTCAGCCCTCAAAGCACAAATTTTGGATAGCTGATCAAACTCCTTCACCCTTGGCGTCTTTTCGGATAAGTCGCCTTGTGTGGCCATTATGATATTGCCCCTCTTTATAAAAATATTCTCTAACAGAAACTCAGTAAAATGTGACCTGGTAAGAAACTGGTGGTACCCAAACATTGCAAGCTGGGTAAGTCGTTGATGCAATGGCATCGTGAGGTGTCATCATGTTGCTGGATCGCAGCGAGGTGCCATACCATATGCTCAAAGGAGCTCCCATTTAAACAGCTCCTGGAAAAGAGCATGCATTGGATCGCTTCCCAGCCGGTGACAGCATTCCCACACGATCCTGTAAGACGTCTACCTTCACAAGAGCAGCCCCTCCACTTGATTCATCCTAATGAAAGCAGCACAAGTTTTAAGAGCCACCTCTGGGGAAGCCACTGTGGGACACGCGCATGTCACTACTGTAGATACCAGGGACCCACAATACCTTTCCTGAGCAATGATATCTTCCTGCCTGATTTCTTGGTGATTATATTACTCGCCCATTGATTTAAAGCTTCTGCCACGTCGTGCGCTGGTTTTATATTTCCAGTTCAGTGTTGAAAATGATGATGATAAAAAATAACCTCCAATTCCCTGGTTTTCAGGTCAAAAAGGGAGAGCAGAGGGCAGATTTGGCTCTTAGCACGCGAGTCTTCTCTGCTACAACAGCGATGCTGAACCCCTGGTGTTGGCACCACTAAGGCAGAATATTTTATCTGCATCTGGGCTTTTGTGCTGTTGCCCACCAGAGTATCTGAGAGCCAATTATGAGGAGCCCCTCGGGGCTTGCCTGTTCCACCAGAAGTGTCATTACTGGAGCGGATCTGGATCTGGCCTTTCTAAGTTCAAACCTAATTGTTTCTCTATCTTCTTCAGCCCTCCGTCACACGAGAGAGACACGCGCAGCTAAACCCTTGCACGTCACACTGAATATTTAGTGCTCGGCTGTACTTGAACACGCTCCTCTGTCTTGTTTTCCATCGCATCTGGGAGCCAGCTCTGTGTGTGTGAAAATTAAGCCTCTCGCTGTCTGGCAGCAGACGCGGTGCTTTGCCTGACAGCGGGGAGAGCATGCCGGGGAGGCTAGAGAAATACCTCCTGGAGGGATGGCTCAACACGTGAACCCTTTGCAGAAAGCATTGCCAGCCTCCAAGCACCCGCGAGGATGGGGGAACTCCAAGACACAAGCAGCTTTCCGGCAAAGGCATTTGCAAGCAGCTCCACAGTTTGGTGGGATAAAAGGCTTTGCAGGATCAATACAGGTGTCTGCAAGCCAGCACGACTGTGCTAAGAGACTGTGCTAAGAGACACGACAGAGAAAGCACTGAGCTGGCACTCACAAGTCTAGCCCCAGCTTTGCCAATGTCTGATGTGGTGACCTTGAGCAAGTCATTGCCCCTCAGCCTCCCCCTCTGCTTTTGCCCTCTGTATAAAACCACCAAGAACAGCAGTGATACAGAAATGAGCAGTGGGCTATGAGATCCCCCAGTACAAGGCCACCAGCAAACCCATGACAACCAGTCCGGTGCTGGACCCCTTTTGGCTTCACTGGCCTGGTGCAGGTTTCTCAGTTCATCACAGAAAATGAGGGTGGGAAGGGACCTCAGGGGGTCACATCTGCTCCAGGCAGGACCAGCCCCAACTACAGCATCCCAGCCAAGGCTTTGTCTCAAAACCCTCCAAGGATGGAGACTGCACCACTGCTCTGGGGAGCCTGTTCCAGCGCTTCACCACCTTCCTAGTGGTGAAGTTTTTCCTATTATCCAACCAAACTTTCCCTTGCTGCAATTTAAGACCATTGCTCCTTGTCCTGTCATCTGCCAGCACTGAGAACGGTCCAGCTCCATCCCCTTTGCAACCCCCTGCAGGGAGCTGAAGGCTGCTAACGAGGCTCAGTGAATCCAGCCCACCCTCCACTCCCTTGGCCTCTCTGGTACATGCTTTGAGATTTTCCAACACACACTAGTGACCCACGAGCTCCTCTCACTGACTTTCCCTGCACTCGTGCTCCTAGCTCAGGCACTTTTGCAGATCCTATCCTTGCAGATGACCTGAGATGGGTGTGGAGGAGATGCGGGTGGCAGTGAGATAAGATGCATTTTACCAGCTACCCTGTCATTCAAACCCAGCCTGTAGCAGCAACAGCAACATCATCTAATGGCTTCTACATGTCCCCTGGGAGCTAAGCTGATCTCAGCCTAGTTCCCAGTGAACGGGTCGCTACCAGTCCAAGCCTACTCCAAACTGGCAGCCCCATGAGTATACGCCACACAGAGAGACAAAGAACTGAAAGGGCTATGGACCCAGCTTAGCTAAAAGCAAGGCTTCAGCCTCTGAGGCTGTTTGTTGGCACTTTTCATGAGCACTGGATGCATTAAAACCACTTAAAAAAGGAAAGTGAGCGACACTGGTGCCATCCCCACGTGACAAGGGGAAGCCAGGGACTCCTTCCTAAGGCATTATCTGGCACCAATTCACAAGCCAAGCAAGTCAGCAGGCAAGAGCAAGAACCTGCTCAAGCAAGGGGAGAGAAATTAATTTACTAATGATGGATTTGTTGATACAATAAAGCAAGCCGGCTCAGAGATAAACCGAAGGCCTACATTTTGTAAAAGCTTTAAATAATTCATCCCTCTGGCTTTGCCTCACTCTGCTGCAAATTGGAATTGGAATATTTATAAGGTGGAGTTCGGCGGGGGGCAGCTGGTCTTTCTGCAAAGAAAATGAGGGTTGGTCCTTCAAGCTCGGCTGATATCACTTCTTGTGGGTTTGCGATGGCCATAAACATCGCAGCAACGAGCACAGATAGGAGAGACTCACAGCACTTAGCCAGACCAGGGCATTTATGCAATGCTTGCCAATTCCCCGTGGGTGAGGGACTTTCAGAGAAACCGCAGCGGGCATTGCAGATCGTAAACAGCAGGGTCGAATCTCGGCGCTGGTCCTGCAGCTTCTGGGGAGCCAGGGCTATGCACCAGTGCAATGCAAAAGAGCTCATCACAAAGGTAAGCAAATGGCCTTTCCATCCTGCCAGCTTAGACCACTTAGATGCCTCCCCAAAGGCCCTGTATTGGCCTAAACGAGTAGTTCCTGGCACCCCCTACTAACGAAGCACCAGCATCTGCCACTTGAATCAATGGGAATTTCAGGCATCTCGCCCAACTGAGGCACCTTGTGCTCACCAAGGAACAAAAGCTTGCACAGAGGCACCTCCCATAGAGCAGCCGACCTGCTGTAACTCCACGTCCCAGCTTACCTCCTGGGAACTTGCTTGTGCCCATACCCTAAAAGAGCAAGCTAACATGGCCATTTGAAGAAGACTGGCTTCCTGGAGCTGCCACGCTGAGCTCACCCCACTGACCACGGTGCAGAGGCCCAGAGCAGCTCATCGAGGTGGTTAGCAGCTGTCCCTGGGACGTAAGACAACTGACCCAACCAAGGCATAAGGATGGTGGGGGAAGCACTGGCTGCTGCACTTTCCCTGCCCAGCACGGATGCTCCTTAGCCAGGCATGATACGTTCAAGACACTCCTGGTAGAGAGATCCGCTCATCACAAGGACTCACTGCTGCCCTTTGCTACAGCTGCTGCCCAGAAGCCCTTACTGTGCACGACGCTGCTAGGAACGACAAGTGAATGCCGCCGCACATCTGGCAGGTCTAATTTTATAATGGCATCTCCGACAGGGAATCGCAGAGAAGTGGGGCTGGAATGGCCCCATTTGATCCGACCCCCTGCTCAATACAGGATCATCCCCATCCAAATCATCCTATACAAATCCACAACCTAAAACTACCGGCCGCCCAGACACGACGCATAACGTCACACGTGAACTGTCGCAGGTAAAGCAGATGGGACCAAAGCTCAATCTGGAGACGGGATGCAGGACCTGCTCCCCATCCCTTTGGCTGCAGGGGGGCAGGAGGTTATATGCAAACTAAGTCAGCCAAGCGGCCAGGCGCCTGCTTCCGTTTTGCGCCCGATGGTGGAGACAGCCCCCTGATAAAGTAGAAAACTCAGCCCAGCCTGAAAGGCAGCACGGGAGAGGCACCGCGATGGGCAGAGAGGCGTCTGCGCCCGGGCAGCCTGGCGGAAACAGAAAGGTGGCAGCTAGATGTGGTGCCGCCCACGAGCTGGAGAGAGGTTTCCCCTTTGCATTTCAGAGTCGCAGCCCCTGGAAAAGAGGTGCCTCCAGCAGTTCGGCTTGCAAACCCTGCGGTTCCTCGGCCTGCTTATCCCGCAGCCTGTGGAGCTGTGCATCTGTAATGTTTCCTTTTCCAGGTAGGAGAAAGCAGCCTAGAGCATCCCTTAGACTCTTCTTTCCCCTCCCCCCCAGATGGATATTGATTGCTGGCTGGGTATTGTAATAAACAGAAGAATTCAGCAATAGGGGGGCTTGGGGGTTTCTTGTTTGTAACTTCATTCATCTTAGCTCCTTGCACAGCTGGAGAAGATACCGAGTCTGCCAGAGGATTGCAAACACTCCTCCAGTTTTCCTGGGTCAGCACGGCCCGGGGACCTTAAGTACCAGACTGCAGCGGTGTCACCGTCTGGGCTGGTACCCAGAAAAGCAAACCTTGCATCTGTGGAATGACAGAAATCACAATCTGGGGCATTCGGCCCTATTCTTGGCCTGGCCTAGATTTCACCACAAAGGCCTGCTTCAGGGAGAGACACCTCTGAATACTGAAAGAAAGAACAAAATAAAAAGAAAGAAGTGTGCAGGGTGAGATGGAGCAGAGGAGGGGAAGGAGAAAGCCAGCAAAGCTGGGCTAGTCTGGTTAACAAGCAACAAGGGGCATGCTTTTGGAAGCACTTCCAGATCAGATGCCCTTTGATGTCCCAGCAATAAAGTCCTAATAAAAATACACATGCAGAAACCACGCCGTCGCTGCTAGACAGGGAACTTGGCAACTGCTGAACAGAAACTGCCAGGGGTAAAAGAAGCGAAGGCTAATTCAAAGAGCCGCTTTGTACGTGGTGCTTGTCACCCGACAGCATCCTTGACTGGTCGTGGAATGGAAAAATCGCTTTACCTGCATAATTCCCAAGGGCCTGGCTTGAAAATATGATGTGGGCGCACGTGATGCACAAAGAAGGTACAGGACAGGAAGGATGGGTAGTGATGGTCTCTTTGGGTGAAAAGGTGCTCACCTTTGGGGGAGGATGCAAACTGCATTCCCACAGACCCCGGTGGGAGGTCCGCTTTTGGACAAGAGCAAAGCTGTGACCTGCGGGCTGGCTTCTTCTCCCTCCATCTCACCCTCTCCCAGCTGCAGTCCTTGCAGGGATGAGCACCACCGGGCAGGAGTAAGAGGGGAGGACCAAGAAGGCTTGAAGCTGATGAGGTTCAGACTACAGCCTAGACTCAACGCACCCCTTGGAAAATCCCAGCTTTCACTCCCTTTTTGACTATGGAAATATAACAGAGCATTTTGTGGCAAAGAACTAACGATTTTAACAGTATGGATTCCTATTGGAAACCTCTGGGTTTATCGTGCGAGTCGGGGGTAGGAGGGGGTAACGTGCAGCACACGTGCCACAAGTGACACGGACAGCCTGGTGGGGGGGGGGGCACAGGCAGCATCGTGGCAGACCGAGCAGGAAGCAAGAAGCATGCCTTCCCAGGCATGGGCTTATTTCCCCAGATAAAGAGCCGTCCCCAGCCACCAGCTCCACGCCTGGCACCAGCAAGCGAGTGGAGATGGCCGCAGCGCCACGTGGTCACTCCGCTCCTTGCCAAGGAGCAGCCTCCGTCGTGTCATCCTTGACGAGCACAGGGCCCGGTTTGCAAGCATTTCCCCTGGGCTCCTGTTGCCATGGTGCCCAATTAAGAAAAGATGCGAATCACTCTTCTAGGTCCAACTTCCATTACAGCAGTGCCACGTTTCCACGCTGCGGGGGAAGGCTCCAGGAAAGACACCAGCCACAGTCTGATAGCCAGCTACGGAAAGCTGCTTCTTCCTCTTCCCGGCTCCACCGCTTCTACCGACATCCCTTTACAGCACCCATAACCCCGCGTGGAAATCACAACCCCCGCGACGTCGGGCCCGCCGCAGACCTGAGTGAGACACGATACTGCCTGCCCGGGGTGCCATCCAGGGGCTGCGGCTATTTCTAATTTTTGTTTTGCCTTTCTTTGGTTTGCTCTTTAATTCAGGTGGAGAAAAAGAACCAGCACCTTCAAGGGAGCATCTCTGGCCTGGCTTATTCAAAGCAACGCTTGGGGTATAAAGCAGTGCTCAAAACACCATCCCCTTCTTTACGGCATCCTAGGTTGGTGCTTCTAGGCACGACCCCTATAGAAATGAACAACAGTATCATCCTCAAACTCAGAGAAGGGTCCACTTCATAGCAGAAAGGTATGGAAAGAGGCAATTTGGGGGAGCCATACATCTGAGTCAAGGTAGATTAGGTAAAATTAAACCAGACAGGGCAGGAAAGGGCTCTGAACCATAATGGACCATAACGGGGAAAGGGCAAGAGACCAGCAAGGGGTGCGGAGACTGGGATACAATCTAATTTTGAAAGCAACATATCTAATCAAAGCAAATTATATCAGCAGCACTGCTTCTGGGTAATGTTAGTGTGTAATAGGGAACTTTAATGATATCCCCTCCACTGAATATTACATTAAAGATGCCAGTTTTGCTTAGGACATGGGAGGAGATGATATCCTTTCCAGAGGGGGCAGGGGCCAGATGCTGCCAGATGTATCCATGGAGGTAGAGGTACTGGGTCTTGTACTCAGGGCAGGATATTGATGTGCTCTTTGCCCAAGTACAGATGCTTCTGGGTTTCACCGTTCAGATCAACTGCAATTTTCTCCCATGTGGGTATTTTAATCAAAGCTTTGGGTTTCAAGCCTATACTTATGGCAAGCGTAGTTCAGTGGGCAGTGGTACTTTGGGCTAGAAATCAGGAGACCCCTTGTCTAGTCAGACCATGGATGGAGTGCTAGGGGCAGGAGACATCTCCTGTTGCACTAGGACCTCTGTGCTCAGCACCACCGTACAGATAAACTCGAATACTGACATTACCATCCTACTAATACATCCAAATCCCACAAAAACCTGGACTTGCACGCATGAGAGATGCTCACACAATTTTGCAAACTTCTTGTGACAATTGACTAGCCAGCACAAAATCTGCTTTTCTGCAGAATGACCTTGAACGACAATGGAAAAGAAATAAAGCTATTTAAGCCCCCGCCCCCAATAAATAAATAAGTCGAATTGTCTGCAGAAAAGATTTTTTGCGATATAAATCACTGAAAACTTAGACAGTAACAATAACTAGATCCAATGACTTACTCCTGAAATATTTGCCCATAACCACTGTTTATGTAGGTCCTACAGAAAGGCAGTGTTGCAAAGGACAGTGCAGCACCAGGATAATGAAATGCTTTCAGCCCAGCAGCGTGGTGTGCAGGTACCTAAAAGTGGAAGCAACCCAAAGCCTGATGTTCATTTTGAGCTTCAGTGGAGTCAAATGGAGAAGGGAGGGTTTAACAGTGCATACGAATGAGTAGGGGGAAACTGGAAGGGAAAAAAAGCACTTTGTAATGTGGCATTCAAACCCACACGGTAGGAGGAACCATAAATTAAAAACAATAATTACAGGCTCAACAATGACATTTTGGGATGTGATATACACGCTGACCCAAGCCAGAATTATTACAGGCAATGGATCAGTGCTCCTGACAAGCTTGCTGCCACGATCCCTCCAAAGTGCTGACTTGAAAGTAATTCAACCCGTCCATGTAAATGGACGGCTGCGAAAATGCGGCTCCAACAACAAGCCAGGGTGAAATGACATTTATATGGAAGATAAGCAGAGCTTGTAAAACTCCTTTTAATACCCAGCAGCCCTTATTACCAGCATCAGAGCATTTTCAGCTGGACTGAAATCATCAATAACTCTTACTAATAGGTGATGAGGGCCCTGCTAATGGCATGGTCTTGCAGAAAGAGATGATGCCAGGAGCCCCTCCAGGAAACAGGTCTTGTTCACATGACTCATCTCAACAACTCTTAAAATCGGGCTACTAAATAAGGAATTAAGGTGCCTTGTTTTAGGCTTTCACCTTTGAACGCCTTAGCCGAAATCACTTCCTGGAGCTATGCAGCAAGGCAGTAGCAAATCTGGACAGACAACTCAAGTGTCCTCATGTTCGGGACCCCAATGTCATGGCGAATCAAACTCCCTTTAAACAGATGTCTAGGCTGGGTCTCACACTAGTTTTGTGCTAATCTGATTTCAGTGAAATGGCTTCTGATTGAAGCCAGTGAGGAAGGGAAGAGGAGAAGGCCATAATGAGGTTGGGCAACTGGATGTGGAGCTGAAGGAAACAGCTTTTATACGGAGTATGGATAAATGGACGACGCCCCTTCCATCCATTCATAGCCATGAAGAGATCTCAGATGGCTGGGAGTTTGGCTTGGGTTTGGATTCACGGTTTTCAGGGCCAGAAGGACCATCCTGTTCAACTTTTTGCCAAACACAGGCCATGGCACCTTCCCTCTCATTTCTGCGTAACACCCATGATGATGTTACTGCATCTCTTCCAGAGAGGCATCCAAAGCTGCCAAAACCCAGACTGCGTCCTGAATTGTATCTGGCCTTTCCCAGATCTCTCTCACTCATCCTCCAAAAGGACCCACCTTCCTCTACTCTCACCTGGACTCCGGGTTTGGCATGTGGAGGGGAGAACTACTCATGTGAATGCCCTAGCAAAGGCCAGGGAATACACTAAAATAAAAAGCCAGGGAATAAATTAGGCTTTGACAGGTTACAGTGCCCTAGGGTTACCTAATGTACTTCGTGTGAGTCTAGGCCTGCTGTGCCCCAGAAGCCCCCATCCCAAACCAGCTTCCACCATGCAAAATCCTGGCAAGAGCTGAGGCTGATGCTCACGGGATATAAACTTTTATAACTGCGCTCGAGAGCAGGAGCCTGTTTCAGGTAACGTTCAGACTTGCCCAATTCATATCCTTTTATCTGCTAAAAGAGGCTGTGGGAACCCGATTCTGTGAGTGTGATAAATGACAGCAGCTCCCAAGACCTGCCTTTGTATTGACTTCCCATAAACATGTGGATGAAGAAGGTTTCACCCACACAGATGGTCTGGGTGAAGCTCTTTTTTGCTGCTGTGCAAATGAGCGTTTTCATGGCTCAAGGTCCACGTGGTCTTCTCAGACCGGCGCTAAGCAAATGGATCGAACGGGATGGATGAGACTAGGCAGCCAAGACCTTGACCAAGCAGGTCTGGGCACACACACCCACAGGCCCTGTGACTTGGGCTGGCTGGGTCCAGAGCACGCACAGATTGACTTGCAAAAGGGCTTGAGTCGTCCTTATTCACATCATTCGCTCTTCCTCAGGGAGGAACCAGCAAATTTTGAAAACTAAGCTTAATGCGTATAACTGCTATTGCTTTTTTAGGCAAAAAGGAGTTCTACAATTCACTGCATTTGCCTATTTCCTTTTGTTTCTTCTTCCCTGAATTTCCCAACCTCCCCAATCTCAACAATGGAAAATCACAGACTCGTAGAAAATGAGGGTGGGAAGGCAGCTCAGGAGGTCACGTCTCGTCCTGCCCCCTGCTCCAAGCAGGACCAGCCCCAATTAGATCACCCCAGCCAAAGCTTTGTCTAGCTGAGTCTTAAAAACCTCCAAGGATGGAGAAAAGCTGCAGAATACGGTTCATACGTGAACCCAAGTGGAGACGGGTTGTCTGCATAGGACCCTGATGCTTTGCTGGTGGAAGCCTTGTGAAATCGGAGGGGAAAACATCATGGAAGCTAAGATCTATTTGCCAGAGAAAAAAATAATCCAGACACAAGGGAACAATAAGAGTTAAATTAGAGGGATAAATGGTCCGTTCTAAAAAACTTGCCTTGCACCCATTGCTTATCTTACTTGGGACAAGTCAGCTTGAATTAAAAACCGTATTAATAATAATCAGCACGAGCAAAGTTTGAAACTCATTAATTGCTCTTTGTCCTCGGCTAACATGAATCATTGGGTAATGCTAGTCTGCATATTCCCTGTGTACTGTGCACACAGCCTTAGAGGAGCCAGATGTCTGGAGGAAAGCCCTATGTATTAATGAAGATGGCGCACCTGCCAAAAAAGTCTTTCTGTGCTACCATTCAGCCCAGGACCAGAGCGATGGGATGAGATACTCTCATAAACAGCGTGTGGGAAGAAATACATTTGTGCATGCAGCTGGCTATGTGTTCAGAAGAAAATGACTGCACATCAAGAGGAGAATCAACCCCACACTGCTCAACACAAGTGCTGGGCATTTAAGCCGTTTCCAAAATGTGGGTGAACTTTTACTCTTTGCACATCCATTGACTTTTCACTGGCTGGAAGGCTAAATGGCCATGTAATACCCGATAAATGCTAACCACTCCGAAAAAGAAGAGCTCCCTTTGTTAGCTAGACAGGGCACTCAGAGCACTCAGTACTGGTTAGCTTTCATTGAATCATAGAAAATGAAGGGAGTGCAGGAGGTCACATCTAGTCCAGCCCCCCTGCTTCCAGCAGGACAGGCCCCAACTGCATCATCCCAGCCAAGGCTGGGTCTTTAAATACTTCCAAGGATGCAGAGTCCAGCACCTTTCTGGGTAATCTCTCCCACTGCTTCACCACCCTCCTCGTGAGAAAGTCTGTCCTAATATCCACCCTCAACTTCCCTTGCTGCAACTTGAGCCCATTTCTCCTTGCCCTGTCATCCGCCCCCGTCTTGGAGATGTACCAGCCACAAGTGGCCGTGGTTTTTTCTTTCTGTATTAGGAAACCAAACCAAAACTCTGCTTCTTGGGTGTATGTCCCTGCTGCTCCTCATCTGAACAGCTGAGTAATTGGCAGGAGAAACAACTAAGTACTGAGAGGTTCAGGACAGCAAGAGCCTAAAGAAGCCTCTATTTTTCGCAACCTGATGAGCAGGGATCCTGGATTTTTCTCCGATTACAAAAAAAATCCCCAATGTTCGGTTACAAAAAAGTTACCCCAAATCCACATTTTCCCATGATTAAAATGAAACAACACTATACATCTAATTATCTATCTGTATATTAGTGATGCTTCATTTAAATCATGGAAAAATGTGAATTTGGGGTTACTTCTTTTTTTAACCGAAAACTAGAGATTTTTTAAAATCGGAGAAAACCAGGATCCCTGCTGATGAGTGGCTTTAAACAAATCCTCTGCGACACTGGGTTAAAAGCGAGATTGCGCTGAACAAATAAACGAAGCGTCTGATTTAAACACTCTTTGAGGGAAATTAAGTCTCTCGACACAGGGCTCTCGCCAAAGGGCTGCTTCTACTCTCAAAGGGGAAGACAGTCTCATAGTACACGTACAGGGACCTTACCGCATGCAGGAGAAAGAGCAATGTTTACTGCCCAACGTCAGCCCCAGAAGCTGAGAGGCCACTCACTCTATCTGGAGGATGAGGTTTCTACATCCCGGACCCCTTGGGATGGGCAACGTGTTGCTTTTAGCATAACAAGAAAGAAAGAAGAATTGCAATGGGCAATGTGCTGCTTTTAGCATAACAGGAATGAAACGGCCTGGGAAACAAGCACCACCTTCTGCAAGGCTGCTTGAGGGTCTAGCAACAGGGCTCGCACTAATTTCTGTGCAAATGGCACAGCCAGGTCTGGAAGTTGGCTTTGGAAATCTCAGCCAACGGGAGCTTGGTCTTGGCCCACCCTTAGTGTGTGCTGTTTGCAAGGAAAACCGCTGCTCAAAGGCAGCAGCCACAAAACCCTGGCTCTAAGTCCACTTCATAAGAGGGTGGTGCTAAATAAGGAGGGCGTCCCAGTGAGCACAGCACTGGAGACTGGCTCTCCCACTGATCTGCTAGGTCACCGTGGACTAAGAAAGACTAGGTTGGATATTAGGGAGAATTTTCTCATGAGGAGGGTAGTAAAACACTGGAAAAGGTGGTGGAGTCTCCTTAGAGGTTTTGAAGACCCGGCTAGACAAAGCCTGGGCTGGGATGATTTAGCTGGGCCTGTTTTGAGCAGGGGGTCGGATTAGATGTGACCTCTTGAGGTCCCTCCAACCCTCATTTTCTATGACTCTAAAAGTCACTTCACCTCTCTCAACTCACATGTGGTTCGAATTGTCTGGATAACATGAAAGCCTTTCATGGAAGGGATGGTGTCCTTCCCTGCCTC
Organism: Crocodylus siamensis; assembly: GCF_052110815.1. Lineage (NCBI taxonomy): Eukaryota > Metazoa > Chordata > Crocodylia > Crocodylidae > Crocodylus > Crocodylus siamensis. The sequence continues at coordinate 69,862,146 of NC_143404.1, forward strand.
CCTCCCAGTGCACATTGCTGAGCACTATTTCACCTTGGGCTTTTAAATACTTGGGAGTTAGTCTCACCTCCATCCTTGGCAAAGTCTTTGAAAAAATTATCAAGGCTCACATTTGTGAGAGCCCGGCAGGACAAATTATGCTGAGGGGAAACCAGCACGGGTTCGTGGCAGGCAGATCGTGCCTGACCAATCTAGTCTCTTTTTATGACCAGGTTACAAAACGCCTCGACGCAGGAGGAGGGGTGGATGTCGTATACTTGGACTTCAGGAAGGCCTTTGATACGGTATCCCACCCCAGACTGGTGAACAAGTTAAGGGGCTGTGACTTGGATGACTGCACAGTCCGGTGGGTGGAGAATTGGCTGGAGGGTCGCACCCAGAGAGTCGTGGTGGATGGGTCGGTTTCGACCTGGAAGAGTGTGGGCAGTGGGGTCCCGCAGGGCTCGGTGCTTGGACCGATACTCTTTAATGTCTTCATCAGCGACTTGGATGAGGGAGTGAAATGTACTCTGTCCAAGTTTGCAGATGACACTAAGCTATGGGGCGAAGTGGACACGCCGGAGGGCAGGGAGCAGCTGCAAGCAGACCTGGACAGGTTAGACAAGTGGGCAGAAAACAACAGAATGCAGTTCAACAAGGAGAAATGCAAAGTGCTGCATCTAGGGAGGAAAAATGTCCAGCACACCTACAGCCTAGGAAATGACCTGCTGGGCGGCACGGAAGTGGAAAGGGATCTCGGAGTCCTAGTGGACTCCAAGATGAACATGAGTCGGCAGTGTGACGAAACCATCAGAAAAGCCAATGGCACTTTATCGTGCATCAGCAGATGCATGACAAATAGGTCCAAGGAGGTGATACTTCCCCTCTATCGGGCGCTGGTCAGACCGCAGCTGGAGTACTGCGTGCAATTCTGGGCGCCGCACTTCACGAAGGATGCGGATAACCTGGAGAGGGTCCAGAGAAGGGCCACTCGTATGGTTAAGGGCCTGCAGACCAAGCCCTACGAGGAGAGACTAGAGGAACTGGACCTTTTCAGCCTCCGCAAGAGAAGGTTGAGAGGCGACCTGGTGGCTGCCTATAAGTTCGTCAGGGGGGCACAGAAGGGAATTGGTGAGTATTTATTCACCAAGGCCCCCCCGGGGGTTACAAGAAATAATGGCCACAAGCTAGAAGAGAGCAGATTTAGATTGGATATTAGGAGGAACTTCTTCACAGTTCGAGTGGCCAAGGTCTGGAACGGGCTCCCAAGGGAGGTGGTGCTCTGCCCTACCCTGGGGGTCTTCAAGCGAAGGCTAGATGTGTATCTAGCTGGGGTAATGTAGGCCCAGCACTCTTTCCTGCTTATGCAGGGGGTCGGACTCGATGATCTATTGAGGTCCCTTCCGACCCTAGTATCTATGAATCTATGAATCTATGAATACGGCCCCAACACCCAGCGTCTGAGACGCACCCCAACCTCTCTTCCTCCTCCTGCCTGCAAAGAAAAGAAAACAAGCGCCCGACACCCTTGAGGCCAAGCTAATGGGCGATGCAAAAGTGTAAGACGCAAACATTTCCAAACCACGATTAATTGCATGTGCTCGTTACCCAATTTATTTAATTAACTGACTACTGGAAAATAATGATTTTTCAAGCATCTAATGTGCCTTTTATTTGGTAATTCCTCCATCTGTTTAATTGTATTTTCTCCTGTCTCCCTCAGTCAGTGATTAGAAGGAACTGAGTGCCAAGAAGCAGTCGCACTGATGCACAGTGTATTTATCATGTAATACACGGAGGGTGAAGACCCTGGAGACAGGGGTGAGGAAGAACATAAACTATATCCAAGCTAATGGATTAGCTAAAACAAGCCAGACCACGCTCCCTCCACAGGGTCGGAGGGCATTAAAGACCACAGGGCCAAAACCAGTGGGTCTGATTCTCCTCCACAGTAAGGCAAGAAGAGTTACACCACGGAGATCAAAGGAGATGGGCTGATACAACAGGAGAATCAGTCCACTGCGACCAGTTTTTGCTCCCTTGGTTTACTGCGGGGGACTCGGACACTTGTAAGGTTTCCAAAGAGTCACAAAATTCATTGGCACACCTGGCAGAAGTAATCCAAACCATTAAAAGGACTCCCAGGTTATGAGTCTTAGTGAAAATCTGTGTGTGAGCTGAGAATTTGGTGGACAAAAGAGGTGCAGGGATGGGTCGGACAAGCATAAAAGTCAAGGGACAGTAATCCCTTGGACTGGATGGCGTTCCAGCCGCCTCGTCGCGATACAGTACATTTTGCAAAGGGGTCGCTTATGGGCACCCTACTCATCCTGAGCAAAGGGGGAGAAGCATGTCTGAGGGTTCATGGACAAACCTACATTTTGGAAGGGGCTATAGCTTTTGCCAACCATCCCTCATTATGTAACAAGTGCATTAGAAATGCAGACACACAAACAGGCATTGCAGGAAGAGCAAAAAGAAAGGGAGAATTGCAGGTGACGGGCCCCCAAAGAGCTCAGCACAGGAAGAGGAAGAAAAATGCCGGAGGCAGCAGCAGTGCCATGGGGTGTGAGCAGGGAGCACAATGCTGAGAAGCACCAAGATAAATGACTGTGCAACTCATGCAATTAATGCAAGTGCCTCCGCTCTTCTGTGCCAAGGGTCTTAATAATCCTCCTCTCTCTCCACACAAGTGCCATTGGAATATTTCCTCTTCACCTGGAACAGATGATATTGTCAGGGTACAAAACTGCTCCTTCGACTTCCCTAGGACCGAGCCTCCAGCCAGGGCTTTGTTGAACAACGTAAGCAGTTGTTGTAGCATTTTGCATCTTCCAGGCACTTTACCGATGCTATAAATCCACACATTACTCCTGTGAGAAACAGGCAAATGACTATGATGATGATGATACACGTAGCAATGGAGGCAGAGAGATTCAAGCTCGCAGAAATGCCCTCTTGCTTGGATGTCTCCCATTTTCAAACTGACCACAACTAGACGGGCTGAGTTTTCCCAGCTCTCCTTTAGGCTATGACTTCTCAGCCCCTCCAAGTAGCAGCTGGAGATGGGTTAAGCTAAGTCCCCCAAAAGGAAGGCACCTACAATTAGCCACCAGTCTGAAAACTTGTTCTTCAAAGGACTTGCCCACGTCCAGAAAAGGCAGGATCAAAAGGAGGCCTGTGCTCCCCGGCCAGGTTTTTCTCTCGCTAAGCAGTAATTAAATAGACAAAGGAAACTCGTTACAAAACCTAGACTTGTGGCTCATTCTGCTTGCGGTGAAAGTCGCTGCGCTCATCACGCAGCCTCCGAACCGAGCTCGGTGATTCTGCACCTGCGTGCAGCGCCCAAAGTCAGGTCTGCTACAGTGAGCAAGCAACCTTGATTTGCAAAAGGAGTTTAAACGAATCCCCAGTGTCAGCAGGTGATTAATCACTTCTATTATCTCTAACTCCTTCAACCAGGGAGCAGGTGAGAAGGGGCGGCGAGGTGGGCACCGACTTGAGAATCGACGTGCGCCGCCACGCTTCACCTGTCTGGAGCACGGGGAGGGCCCTGGTGCAAGGCGCTGAGGAGACAACCGATGTGGGGAATGCAGATTGAGAGGAACAAGGTGCGTTTTGAGTTGGACAGAGATGAGAGGATAAAGCTGCTTTAGGAAACAGTAGGATCCTCCTACTGCTGAGATCTTTTGTACCAGACCAGGCAGTGTCACATCATAGCCCCGCTGAGTTGTTCTTCTTCAATACAGGTCAAGCCCTTTTGCAAGCCAACACAAAGACGAGGGGCTGGACCCGACGATACGTGGCGTGCAGCTGAAGACATGGCGATACCCTGCCACTGCAATGGTTGAGGACCTGCTAAGTTGAAATATGGTTGGATGACCCTAACTGTACTGGCATCCCCCTCATCATCATGAGGGTGAAGCATTCTGGCAAGAAAACCGAGCCCATTGCCATCATCCTGGCTCCCTTCAACCCCCCTCTTGGGACATAGCTGGGAAGGGAGCAGCTCCCCAAAATCCCTATGATGCAGAAAACACTTTTTCCCACTTTTTCACTCAGGCCCTGGCTCCCGGCAAGCGTTTCACTCCCACACTTGCACGCACTCGCTCCTCAGAAACCAGCCTCCGTCGCAGTGTGAACACGAGTCCTCCACTCTGAGCAGCGTGCCGGTAAACACGGCGATAAACCAGGATGTCCCAGAGGCAGGAGAAGGTGGCAAAACCACTGGAAAGGACTCAGATAAGGAGACAAGCAGTTCACCAACAAGGTCGTGTTCCTGACTATTTCTTTTCTTCCTCCAGCCTGTGAAAGGGGCTCGGGTCAGGGAGCTAGCCTGCATGGTAGCCTCCCAGTGCCCAGCTCACGTGGCAGATATTTCTGATGCTGCTTGGCGCTGTATAGCGCTGTGGCAAAGCCCTTCTCTGGGCTCCCAGTCCTGCTCCAAAGTATAGAGGCGGCAGCCTCGTGTGGGCAAGGACTCTCCCCTACCCAACCTAGGGGCTAAGATTTCAAGTTTCATAGTTGTTCGGGCCTGGAAGGGACCTTACAGATCATCGGGTCCACCCCCTTGTCTTTGTGTTGGCTTGCAGCTGCTCTTGGCTCCACGGGAATGCCCCCTTCAGCTCCACCAAGCACATACATGCCTCGAGGACATACCTGCAAGCCCTGTAGAAACATGTATTTTAATAGTCCCATGTGACAACACGCTTCAAAGTCAATCCAGGGACTCCTTTGTGAGATGAACACAACTCTCATGGCTAAGACACAACTTCTTGCTATAATCCTCCCCCTGTTCTGTGCCTGGAAGGCATTTGGCACTCGGTCGGACATATAACCAACGAGAAAAGATGCCCTCGCTATTTGTTACACGCTCATAAAACAAGATCTATAGGTAGCACGCACGGCACTGGCAAGATGCTTTGTTGATGAGGAAATATTCTCAAACTTGAGGAAAAAGCTTTCCGCCCATCCAGCAGGATCTGAGCTCCTTAGCTTAGGGGTCGGGCCTATCTGATGAGCTGCGGGTGACCGCTTGCTCGGCACAAAGGTGTGAGCCTTTTTCAAACTGGCCAACGATTCTCCTGCCCATCTGACCAGTACGTGAAAGGTGTTTCTGGACTGGGGGCATTTCCAGGCTACGGGCAGCTTGCAAACTACTAGTACTCTGAGCACGGGTTTCATAGCTGCATAGTTGGACCTGAGCAGATCATCAAGTCCGACCCCCTGCCATGGCAGGAAAAAGTGCTGGGGTCAAACAGCCCCAGCAAAGTGTTATTCCCGGTGGCCGGGCATGCTCTAGTTTATGCCACTTGACTGGACAAATTAAATGTTTCAAACAGGAGAGTTAATGATGCGTTTCTGCCCCAGCTAGTTGCTGTTCAAATCCACGATCTGTTGCAAATGCACAGCTGCTGCCTGACTTCTCAGAAATGAGGAATAAAAACACGACCCCAAGAATCGTGGCAAGCTCCACTCGACATTTTTATTCATGAACGTATTTGCAAATCAGTCGGGTTGACTACTTATCCAGCCCTCACCTCCAGCTGTGCCCAGAACCCCTTTTATTCGTGTTTTATTGCTGCGGGTCTCTTCTAGGTACCAGCCACTTTAAACTTGCCGCCCGAGCTTTGCTGCCTGCACGCAGGAGAACAAAATGCCAGCAATGCAAACCGAGCTCAGCTACTCTCCCTGCCTATGCCTTTCCCCCCGAAAAACTGTCTCGTCTGCCTTGCTGCTGCTGCTTTGTCCAGCACGAGACAGGCAATGGCCATCGTTAACAGGAGAAATTGGGCACCTGGCACTCCCAGAGCACAACGATGCCTATTTAGCTCGGTAACTCTGGCATCCCAGAATTTACAACATCAAACGCTCTCCAGCCTAATTATGATAACGAATTCCAATTCAGAGTGTTTCACATAGCAATGGTTGCCAAGGAGATCTGCTTCTTGAGCTCCAGGTTTGGGCACCTTCCATTACAAAGCCCATCAAGGCTGACTCTACAGACACTGCTAAAACGCCACGTTGGCGGCGCACAGGAATACACTGCCAGGCTGCGCCTTCAGGGAACCAACCCGGGTCCCATCCTTATAGTCCGGGGATTTAAAGGATTATAAATCAGGTGCAGCACAGTGCAGCCATGAACGCAAGCTTTGATACTGCAGGGAGTTATGCTGTAGCCGTGTTGGTCGAAGGACGTTAGGCAGACACGGTTCTTTGGGTAAATCTGATCTCTTTTATTAGACCCACTCGAATAGTTGGAAAAACTCTTCTTTGCAAGCTTGTGGGTATAAATGCCCTTCGTCAGGCTGAGGAAGCGCTACTGCAGGGGTGGCTTCTCCGTAGAGACCGAGAACGGATGAGCCTTATGGTAAAGTGAACAGGCAAGTCAATTATTCCACCAGATTTTGCCCGCCTGGAAAGCCTCCTCTTTAAACAGGCCCCCAAAATATCTCTGTTTTTCATTTACCTCCAATGTCAATCCAGCTAGATAAAAACCCAGCACAACAAAGGGCTCTACTTCCCGTAGATCCCAGAGGCAGATCAAGCTGTCGGTATCTCCGCGTGGTCACGGGCTGCTTAGGCAGGGAAACGGGATACGTGCTGTGCTGACGATTAGCTGTCTTGTAATGGCCTCACTGCTGCTGCAAACTCCTCCAGTCACTGCTACTATTGCTATTGAATAATTAAAGGTCTTGGAAGGTCTGGCGGCACGTTCTGGAGAGTGGTCTTGTTGGAGCAGAGGTTAGTATTTGCTAGGATGGTATTTGCTAGATGCTAGCCTTTGCTAATACCATACGGTATTTGCTAGTATGCTAGGAGGGATGGTCTAGCAATTATGGCTTAAGACTTGGGGGAAACCAAGTGATCATCCAACCATCACTTCCCAAGCAACCCCGTTCCTCTTTGCCTCGTTCCGACTTAAACAAGGCCTACAACTCCTTCCCTGCCTTGCAGAGATGTGGCTGCAGCAAAATCCATCAGCACCCGCTCTCGTCTCGCAGCGAGGACAGTCTGTGCATTCGCAGGTGACCCAGACCGCCAACATGAACCGCGAGCTAGCGCCTGCATCTGCCTGGCTAAGCGCACAGATGTCCGCGAGGAGGCACCGGTGCCCACCGACGTGTGGGCATGTCAGACGCTGGCATCTGAACCCCAGCATCCGATGCCTGCTACTTTCTCTCCTGGGCTCTCGCTTCACGGCACTGGGTCACATTTTCTGCCTTTCGTGGCACGTTGCGCTGACCCCAGATGCAGCAGATACAAGGCACGCTCCAGGACTTGCAGCACGGCCCTTCGCTTTGCTCCTATCCAGGCTGGGGGTCACCTTTATTATGCAGCGTGGTAGGGAAATCTCCTTGGCAACTTATCAGCCAACTCCTAGACAGGCGCAGGTTGCCTGGGAATGACGTCACCAGGTCTTAAACAGCTATTTCACCCTCTTTTGCTCTCCTGTTCCTTCCCACTGTCTACTCTCCAGGTGCCCTCTTTGCTCCTTGCTATGCACCTCTATACAACAGGGATAAAATGCAAGGAACAGACACAGCCGTGCAGCGGTTTGAACTATGAAATGTCCGGCCTGCTGCCACTCGGCAGACTAGCTTCATAATCCCTGCGTCTCCCACCCACGCAGGGGTCGTTATCCTGCAATCCCAGGAGTGACAGGTTCGGCTCCCACCCCATTCATGAGAGGGCTGTCGCGTTTTTAGTTCCTTCTGTATCGCGTTACGTTAGACCCATTTTCTCCCCCGCCTGCCTGGAAACAGCAAACAGCAGGGGAAAGGGAAAAAAAAAAAAAAACCACCGAAAAACAAAAACCAGCTTCAATTAAACTTCACTTAATTTCTGCAATGCTTTCAGCAAATGAAAAATAATGGAGCCAGCCCGTCAGGGTCAAGCTGACTCGGCTTCTCCCCGGACCTGCTTTGTGCTGACTCATGTCCCCCCGCCACGGCGCTCGGCTCCACATATGGAAGGGGTGGGCTGGCCGTATGATGTGGTATCAGCTAATGCACTGCAGTGGTAGGCTCTGCTCCAGCTGCTGTTTCATGCTTAAGTCACATAGAGGCGTAGTGATAACCCACGGGCCTCTCTTAATTTGGAGAGAAAATAGGGCTTCATTAGATTAATTCATTCTACCAGGGTGTTTTATAGCATGTCTTGCCCTTCTTGATGCAGGGGGACCAGCACCCCGATGCACGAGCAGATCTGTGCCCGTCTCTGCTCCTGCTAGCGGAGTATAAATCTGAGCAAATTGGATTCACTCTGCAAACAGCTTGTAAACAACCCCCCCCCCACACCCAAACCCACCCATTTCTCTGAATAAAATGACACAGGACGTCTCACCAAAGCACCGATCCTCACAGCCCTGGAGCATCTGGAAAAATCTAGCGTAATGTCTCTTAAATGTACTGGTTTCAGCAAAGCATCTGGCAGATTTCTGCCCAAATTCTTGCTCCTTCCTGAGTGGGGAAAGGCTTGGTGATTAAAGCATGATTTGCTGCTCAGAGTCGAGATGCTCTCTCAGCAAGGTGCACCTTGAAGCTGGAGGAAGCACCCGACAGCCTTAGATGTCCTTACCTCTCACAGCCCTGAGATTTAGCAGAGGAAGGGAGACTGGGTCTGTTCTAGGTGAAAAATAAGAAGCTGAAAACTTCCCAGAGTTTGCTCCACTACTGTGAGATATTCAGATGATGAATGCTACATCCCCTATTTGGAAGAGGGGGGTAATTACCATCCAGGGGCTGGGAACAAATATATAAAGGATTTTGATCAAATCATAGGAACTATATCAGTATGCAAGACTGACAGCGTCCTACATTGGTTGTCATATGTAAGGCAGCGTAGCCCCACCCAGCGTGATGACTAAAACCGAGCTCTCGTGCTCCTATGAGACCGGTGATATGAAGCTGCCTGCCACAGCTCTGCAATGAAAAGTGACTTTCCCTATCGCCCCGGAGCAGGGATGGATCTGGCGGCTTTCTCGACGGGTGACAAGAACAGCCCTTAGGGCTGTATCTATGTCCTGTGCTGGGAGCAGCAGGCGTGTGACACTATCGGAGAGATGCTCCGTATTTTTTTTTTTAGCTGAAATGGAAGCAGGGGAATGGACCCACATCATCCGCATCAAGCCGAACGCCTGTATTTGTGAAACCGTGGAAATGCAGTTGAAGACCCAGGCGTGTGTCTAAACCAGGATGCTCCCCAAGGACGAAAACTCAACTGCAAACTTTCCAGGTTTGGATGATGTGAAACCGTCTCAGGCTCCGGCTCAAGACCCAGGAGCTCACAACCAAGATCCCTTCTCCCTTGTGAAGCTCCAGCCTCCCACCTTGGTGGTCCTGGGCTCCTTAGGAAAGCGCTGGCTCAGTGTCTCAGAGACGTCAAACTCCGTCTGCTTTCCATCGCCCCAACAACGTGCTCTTACTGGGATCCTTCCTCTTCCACAGCCACGCGTAAAGTGTAAGATGTTATGGGTGAGGCTGAGTTAGGAGGTGTATCGTCCCAAACCTCTGCTGATCACATCTGGCCCAATGCCACCCACCCTCACGCATCAAAATAAGCGCTTTCAGTGTCAAATTGTTGGACTATTTTTCCTGCCTGATGCATCGGGCTGGACCCGATGATCTTCTGAGGGCCCTTCCAGCCTTACAATCTCTGAATCTACGACTTCGAGCCGTTGTATGACTACTCTGCATGAATAACTAAGCCAAGGATTCATTTCTCCCATGGAAACCACATGCAAATCACCTGCCTGCCGTGCTCCAGCAAACCAACACATCTGATATGCCATGCTGTCTTCATTGCAACCTCCAAGGCCTCTGTTCCAGCTCCTCCCAGCAACCTGAAGACAGCTTCGACCCCTAGAGCACTTTGCAGGCGGCTTTTTATTATATGAACTGGCTCCTTGTTTCCAGTCCTGGCTGCAGGAGTGGGGCTGGGACGGCTTCCTTTCAAAGCAGCCATGAACTGTAACGCTCAGCACAGAGATAAAGAGGGCTATTTTTCCCCATCAGGTTGCATTTTCATGACTTAGCACCTCACAGCTAAAAAAACCATGGTGTCAGTATTTTTCGGTGGTGTGTTAATTTGTTACCGCCCTGCCAGCCCTTTCACAGCAATATGAACCCACTCTCCTAAAAAAGAAGCCGGGGTGGGAGGGCATAACCTTACATCACATCCAGGCAGTGAAACCTCCCCAGCAAGGAGAGGGAAAGCCGCTCTGAAATGGTTAGGGTTGATGTCAAGCTGCAGCAACCCCATGAAGTCCTTGGGGTGGCTCTGGATTTATACCACAACTATTGGGATCGCATCCTGTGCAGACAGGGACCAGTTGGGTACCCATTTCCCCCCCACACACACAGGCAAAGAGGAGGGGACAGGACATCTTGAAACAGCCAAGCATAGACTCGCCTTTCTGGGCCGGGTGGATCTATCCTGCGCGGGTCTGGGATCGTAACACTGTCCGGGATACACACATCCACTTAAATCACATGTATCCCGGGCTGCGTCTCACACCACCTCCTGATTCAGAGCGCTAAGGTGCCATTTATTTCAGCACACCACCACTTGCCACCTCTGCTATTTATTGCAGAAGAGAGAACCCAAAAAAATTCAGCGTCAAGAAGAAAAGCTGAATGTGATGTCCTGGCTGAGAGGTGAAGGCCCAGGAGAAAGGGAAATTTGATCTACTGATATTTTGATATGATGACCCATCCCCCTTGTAATTCATTCCCTCCTAAGAGAGGCAGCGACTGCAACGATACGTGTCCAAAAGCCACAGGAACCATAACCTGGCTACGTTGCACACCGACAGAGATACAATTTCTGCAGCATTTCAGACACTGGACAGGAGCAGAAAAACAGGTTGGATGCTTTGAATTTGGGCGTCTGTATCCTCAAAGCCCAAGGGCACGTGAACAAAGTTTGGTTTCCGCTGGAAACGCATTGAACGCACCAGCCCCGAGGGCTTCGGCGGTGCCGCCCTCACGAAGCGCCAGCGATTTTGCTTGCAGATATAACAACATGAGAACTTTCCCCGCTGGCCGGGAATGAAAAGCCTAATTGGGTGTGAACTCGGCTGCAGGACGAATGCTCTCTGCCATCAGCCATGCCTTGCAGCCTGCAGCTGAACCATGCAAAGGTATTTAAGGAGCCAACATGTGAGCAAGGCCGCTTCCTGCTCCCCCAGATTTGGACAGGTCGGCCGCTAGCCACTGGCAGAGTCTGGATGGGAACAACGGGCCCAAGGGGAAATATGCCAAATAAACGGCGAGGATCGGCCTTCAGAGGCTGCATGTCCTTCCTTACTCGCGCGCCGCACCTCGGGTCCAGCTGGACCCGAATTGCAGAATTAGAAGATGCCAGGAAAGGCACTCTCCCACCCCAAAATCTCCAAGCCCTGGAAAGGCAGCGGCGCAGACCCTAACTAACTGGAGAAATAAAACAATAAGACCTGATGCGTAACGTGCAATGCACCGAGTTCGAGCCATTACAGGGTAACCCGGGCTAGAGCAGGACGCCAGCCTCAAGCCAGGCTTCTTCCCCTGTCAAGGAAGACATCCCGGGGGATTTCATGATGGGTTTTGCCTGGTACCTCTAATCAGGCAGGGACCGTCTTGTCGGACCGTGTTCGAATGATGCCAGTGCCTACCAGGGTGGGGGCCTGACGGACAGCCAGGCTTGCAGGGATAATACAAATAATAAATAACTAATAACTTCTCGAGGTACCAAAGTGGATCGGAGCTGCCCTGTTTCCTGGCCATGACGTCGAAAAGCCTGAGGACTGCTCTGCACCCACTGCCTACAACCTCAGTCTGTTGTCACAGCCAAGGGCCTCGCTGGGCTGGATGGATGTCCCAAACAAGTTCCTATTTCCATCTAAAAAAACACCTGATGTGTTGCACCGTTCAAGAGGCCCCTCTGTGCTGCTCTATTGAGCCCCGAGGAAACACAGAGTGAGGGCAAGGCCGGGATATAGATGCACCCGCTCCCGGGAAATGTAACACCCCTGCTGAAATAAAAGAGCTTTCTGGCTAACGTGATGACTCAGGAACCCTGGTAGGTTTTGAAGCCCATAACGCCGAGGTACTGATGAAAGTACAGCGTGGAGCCAGCTCGAGGGACCGTGGAAGTCCCCGTGATGCAACCAGCCTGAAACACCAAGGACTTTGCATAGAGGGAATCAACACAGGGACCTAGTGGTTTAGGAGCTACACGAGTTTGATCCCCACCCGGTCCAAGAGCATTAATCCTCCATTTTTGGTTCTCACGGCTCCACACAGTTGCCTCCCTACACTAGCCTGGAGGGCCCGAGGCCCAGTCCTGTGGTTACCTTCATTTGCTCACACCTTGTACACAGTAAGCTTGGTCCTCAGTTTCCACTTCCGTAAAACAGGGATGATGATGCCCATCTCTTCTATAAAATTCTTGGAGATCCGCTGATGAAAATGGCTAGGTATGAGCTGGGTGTTTGACACTCCTTACACTAAGGCCCCTTTGCACGACTAAGGCTGATGCAAACTAAAACGGCGATCACTTCGAGACCTCAGAGCTACGCAGAGGCACGTTGGCACGGAGGCGAAAAATGGTCAGGGTGTCGTTCATCTATCACAAGCACAACGTCTGAGAGAGCAATACCTCCAGCCTACTGCACATCTAACACAATAAGGTAATCAAGAACGGCACAAGCAGTGATTTAAAGTGCTCCATTTGCGCACCGTGGGAAGCAAAATGTACCGTAAGAGCCGTAAGAAGAAAATGTCAACACCTTGGCTCAAAATATAAATATTGGTGGTTTAGAAAACCTCATGCCACTGTGAAAAATACTATTAAATAAGGACACAACCGTGTTCGGAATGGAAACCTTCCAGCCTGGGAAACAGAAAACAAATGTGACTGTAAATATGCAGGTACATCATCCTCTGCAAGGGTCGCTGTTTAAGCTGCAAAAGGAAAAGCAACCTAAACAGACTATCGGATTTCTCCTGTCTTTCCCCTGCTTAGATGCGAGGTGTTGTGACGACACGGTTATAGCTATTTACAATCCAGGGTTGTATATTGATGCTATCGCGGTACCGTCTGCCTGCCCTGATTTTTGATTGCTTACAGAGCAATGCTTAAAGGGACGGAGCTAAACTCCCAGGGGCCAATTTACGTACAGGCATCAAGGCTTTGCTAGATCAGCGACTCTCAACCGGGGGTGCCTTGAGCTCCTTTCAAGAGTGCTGCAGGGAGCCACACAACGTTAGCACTGCGGTTTTTTCAGTGACAGGTCGCCCATGAAGGTCAGCCTGAAACGGGCCGTCCTGCCATCCTCCATGTGAGTTTTGCTGAGGCTCAAGATGTACAAGCACACAATTAATCTGCAAACACGCACAAACAGGGCCAGCGGAGAGCGAGCACTTTTAATGGTTCGAGGTGTCATTGTTTCATACTGTTAGGGGCTGGCGGGCACCTTACAGCTCATCGGGTCCAGCCCCCCTGCGCTTGGGCAGGAAAGACCGCTGGGATCAGGTTTGCAGAAGCCAGCATGGGGGCTTAGAGCTATTGGATATTATTAACCACTTGTATTACCTGTCTTGAGATGTATGCACATAGGAAATCGCTTCTGGTGCTGCTACCTCAAGATCTGGTGTGCTCCTTCATTACTGGGATCAGAGAAAAAGAAGCGGATGCATCACAGGCCATCCGAGCCTCCATAATATTTGTCTATAAGGTGCCCTGCCTTTTACTTGACTACCACAGCTAACGACGTCCCCCCAAAAGGGTCCTCGGCCAAACCAACCACCCCCACAAGTTATTTTCTTATGAGAAGCGGTTGTTTTACACGCAAGACCTTCAGCTCATGGGAATTAAAGTCGGGGTTGGATTTCGGAGAAGGAAATTCTTGAAGGCAAGTGAGCGGGCAGCACGCTGCAGCAGGTCGGGCTGGTGGGTGGGCAGCCGTCGCCTCACATCTCCTCACGTGCACATCTTAAACGAAACGCACTTGTAGTTCTCACCAGAGGTGAAGCCAGGGTGTTTTTAGGGACAGCACCATTGGCAAAGGAAAGGGGATCCGACGAAACCAGCCGTTTTGCTGATATGCGCATGTCTCGGAGGTAGCAAGCGATCCAACCCCTCGTCGAGAACCCAGCTAGCACCGTGCAAGTGCAGCATCAGCAATGCTTGGCACAAAGGACAGGGGAAAGCTGCGTTTTTGTTTGTTTTCTGGAGTAAAACAGAGAAAATAACCCCAAGGATGACAGAGAGCTGAATATTTTGCATGCCGTTCCTCCTGAGCAGGGGTCTCTGGACCACTTTGCAAAAATCTGAACGGTCTCTGCCCTCGCCACCCTTCTCCTCACCCTGTGCCGGCCCCTGTCATTCATAAGCACCACAAACAAAACCAGGAATAAACCCTCAACAAAATGGGAAAAAGTGGTGACATTTGCTAGCCATCACTCTGATTTCTGTCTGTTGTATCCCTTTCTCCTGCCTTTCATCTGTCTTGTCTGTTTAATGCTGTAATCTCTGCAGGGCAGCTCTGGCTCTTATAGCATAGATGTACAATGGGGGGCTTTACATCCCTTGGGAGCTGTAGCAGATGCCTTATTGTGTTTTTCCTCAGTATCCAGTTTAATTAACCTTTCATTTGACTTGTCCATGATTTCCTGCCACTCTATGCGTTCTCATCCTATCGCCCTTCCCTTCTCCAGCACTGAGCAGACATCACAATAAAGACCTGGGTAGGTGTCTCTGAAGACACGAGCTATGAGATGTGCTCATTCCCCATGTGTGAGATGGGAAAGCTGCCGTATATGTGAGTCATTTTATATGTCAGTATTTATGGTAGTGTTTTTCCGGCACACGATAATCGCTTTACAGGGACTGCCAGTCGATCAGCCGAATCTGCATTTCCGACCTGCTTTCTTGCTGCTGGAATCTATTGCAACGTGAAGCCGTAACTTGGGCTGTTTCAGCCGTATTTCACTGTCACTGTCCTCAGCTGCCAAGGCCATGAGCCAAACCTTTCAGGAAAGCAAGAGTTTGTTTGCAAACCAACCCGCTGGGGAGCCACCGGTTAGCAAAGTTGAGAACTACAACTCACGGCAGCTCCACACCGACGGAAGAGGTGCCAAACCCACAGTTCCTCTCTGGGACCCTTCCTAATTTCATAGTTGTTAGGGGCTGGCAGGGACCTTACAGATCTTCCTTCTAAGGCAGCCGGTGCAATGGCTCCAGAGTGACCAGTTGTGACGATCGCTCTTTATATCAAATAGAAACATGCGTGATGATGTCCATCTCCAGCCCCTGCCTTTCATAACACGGTTAGAGAATAAGATCTTCGGAGCAAAGACTGCACCAGCACACTAGGGCACTGATTTCCCACAGGCATCTCTAAGTCTGACTGCAGTAGCAGTAATAACAATAATCGTAATAATAGTCTTTCCTGCCCAAGAGCAGGGGGGCTGGACCTGATGAGCTCACGAGGTCCCTGCTAGCCCTAAAATCCTGTGAATCTCTGTGAACGGGCTTATTGCTTCCTCCTCCCATGTACGAGGTCTACTATAAAGCTCCCTTTGTAAAGACTGTCGCGCTCACGGGGCTGAACAGAATCAGAGGGTGTCGAGCTCCGGCACTGCAAAACCAAAACCTGAGAAGGATCAGAGCTCAACCTCATCTTTCTTCCATGTTAGGGGATGCAGAACAACGGTTGCGTTTTCAAGCCGCGTACGGAGATGGGGAAAAAAGTAGGTTTGGCAAAACCTTGTTGCTTGGTTGGGTGCTTGCAGTTCTCCCCTTCTTCTGCTGGTCCATTTGGGACCTTACGCCACGCTCAGTAGCTGGGTATCCAAAACCCACCAGCGCCGCAAGGATTTGAAGATGAAAGAGCTACAGCAGGAAACGTCTGTATTGTGCTTTGGGGCATCTGTTGACACCTTGTATGAGTCAAAACAACGGAGCATCTCTCTGAGAGTGGTCATCTGCTTTTTTAGCTCATCAAAACAGCAGCCTTTTTTGAGCAAATGGTCTCTGGTAATAAAATTACAGCTAATTGCAAAGGAAAAAAAAATCCTTCCGAGAAGGCTGGGCCTATCTGGAAAGACAGCCTTCAAGAAAGAGGATTTGAACATGCAACAGTGGGTTCGGACCTCCCCTCTCTGTGCTCCACCCTGACGCAGCTTGGTGGTCGACAAGCTGCACCCCAGAAGATCGTATGGGACGACCTGTCGTCCATCTAAAATGTGTAATGCTCAGTCCAGAGCTAAGACTCCCCCTGTATCTCACCAGAGATCCATGCAAAGGGCTTTGTGTCTCGTTTAAAATCTCTTGTAAGGACCAGGGCGACAATACAGATGTACTTATGCTACCCAAGAATGAGGCACTGCTATTATTGTCATTGCGCTCCGGCTGAAAGGACAGCTGGAACGTACGCGGTGTCTGGTGTATGCAGTTTTACACAAGAACTGCTGATCAGGAACATTTCTTAGTAAAGCTTTTTATTGCTTAGAGTTTTTGGAAAGTGTTTGAAGGGGAAAAAAAAAAGCTAACTTCAGAGAGCAAAGCAATGGCCTTGCCCATATAAAGATAGGAGCGTGTGTGTGCGAGTGTGAGATCGGTGAGAGAAGACTTTATTGGTAATTTAACTCTGCACTGGCTGCTCCACAGCTTAAAAGGCCAGAACAGAGCAATCTCCACTCTACTCTTGCAAGTAACTCCTTTATGAGATAGAAGATATGGGACTTTGTGGTAGGAACTATTTCAGTGCTTTAAAATAAATGTCCCTCATCCCCTGATGCTTATATGATAGGATGGTATATTTTTAGTCTGGCCAGGACAGATTTTTAGTCTGGCCAGGACACCACAATGGTGGGGGGTATTAAGGCCACTTGGCAGCTTCAGTGAATTGACGGTATCGGCGGCTTCATTTTTGACCGGGGAAAGGATTCTTCCTCTGCATAGTGCATTCCCGAGGGAGAAGAGGACCCACATGTAAGGACTTCCCTGAAACCATCACCACGGGGCTCAGCGCAGCTCCCCTCTCCTTCCCTTGACTCTGGTTAGCGTCCCCTTTAAATCACCCGACGTACAGAAGGAGCGCTGGCAGGCTCGCCCCCCACACCCCGCTCCTCCTGCCATCTGCACTAGCTGCATTTTCAAATAATAAAATCGCAGAAAATGAGGGTTGGGAGGAACCTCAAAGCAGGACCAGCCCCAGCTACATCATCCCAGCCAAGGCTTTGTCTAGCCGGGTCTTCACAAACTTCCAAGGATGGAGAGTCCACCTCCTCTCTGGGTGACCTGCTGCAGTGTTTTACTACCCTCCTGGTGAGAAAGTCATTGCTAATATCTAACCTAACGTCCCTTGGTGCAGCTAGAGCCCATTGCTCCTTGCTCTGAGAACAGCCCAGCTCCATCTTCTTTGCAACTCCCCTGCAGGGAGCTCACCAAAGCAACTCCTTTCACCCTGGCTTCACTCTCACTAGTTCATCCAATTAAGGCCACCAGGATAACGTGCACATCCTCAATGGAGGCTGAAGCTATTCTGAGCTGCGAGTGCCATATGCAGGGCCGGATCCTGCTGTGCGCTGAACGCCCTCAACTCACGTTGACTCGATGGGAACGGGGGGTCTTCACACCCAGCCCAACTGGACCCACAACCAGCCACGCCGACTTCATCCTCTTTGCACCAAAACACTGGGTTGCAGCAGCATCCAGGGACTTGCCCAGCTCTTGCTTTAGTTACTATAGCTACAGACGTGTCTTTGCCAAATGAAAATCTAAAGAGGAACCCACAGTCTCAACAGCACAAATGGTTTTGAGCTTCCTGGACACTTAAAATGGGCTCATGCAAGACTAAGACTGTCTCTATCCTGCTTGCTCCATGAATGATTCAGTGCCTTAAAACCGTGACACCTCCCTCCCCATCCCTTGTGAATAATCAAGGATTTGGTATTGCAAAGATGCTTCCTGACCTGTCTCAGCCGTCACCTGCCTTTCTTTCAGACCATTCTTCACATAGGATCCTTCAGGGCTTTTATCTCCTGTAAGAAATCAGCACCTGAGGAAGAATAATCCGGCATGGCACGGTGAGGTGGAGAAAGGAAGGCTTTGATGGTGCTCATAAAGACAGAGGCTATGTGCACAAGCCATTGAGTTTCATCCACGAGTCCTAATTGCACAACTGGGCAATGAAGCCAGGGCACCGAGACACAGCTCCATGAAGCCCTGCCCGCTTTGCAGGCATTGAGCAGCTCCAGTGCCAACACAAAAGCAAAGCTACATCAAAACCGATGGAGGGGCACTGTGCAAAGGGACCGCTGATCAGGTGCCACAGCCATGCCTAGGAGATTTACTCTCTGCGGTGGGGGAGTCCTTGCGGCCTGGAGACTGTGGGAGCTTGGAGATGATATGCCACCCCGAGGGCGCAGCTGTGCTGGACCAGACCTCAGGACAAATGCAACCCTCAGTGTAAGCGTCGCTCTGCACCCTTCCCAAACATCCCTTGCCAACGGGGCAGACGTTCGAGCGAAAGGGGAAATAACCCAGGCGGAGTGGGACTGACGGGGCGCGTGGGCTGTGCGCTGCTCCCTGCACAGGGCACTGTGCCGCCCGCTGCACTGCTGCCAGGCAGGAAGGGATCATGCCGCTCGCACCGCACCAGGCCGGGCCTGCACGAGCGCTTGTCTCCTAAAGCTGCAGGGATGGGAGCTGACAACACGATGCCCGAGACAGGTTTTGCATTCGATTGCAATCACCAGCTGTGCATCAGGGGTGTCTACAGGGGCAATGGAGAGGATGTGAAGTGCCAAGCAGTTAGCGGGAGGATTTCCACGGACTCCAGCAGTCAGGCTGAAGCTTATAGGCGATGCAGGTAATGCTGACCTCCTCTCTCCTAAGGGACAGGGTGACAGCAGATGGCTGGAGAGGCCACGTACGTGCTGATCTCCAGCCCATCCATCTCTCCATCCTTCCCTCCCCATCCCCACTCCTGTCTCTGCTTACTGCTGCAGCTGCTGCCAGCACCGGGATGTGCTGAGTATTTCTTGCTGGCAGTCGCTAATGCTTCCCCCAGAAGCTGTCACTCACAGCCCCGAGGTCTGTGCTGGGAGGAGCAGCAGCTGCTGGAATGGAGAAGACACGATTTTACCGTCAGGGAGCAGCGTGGTGGAGGGGCGACCCGGGTCAGGGGCGAGGAGGATGCAATAGGACGGGATGGAGACTATCTGAGACAGCACTAGAAGAACCGGGGATGCAGGGAAGAGACTATCATTCCTTCCTGACCACTGAATCCTGTGCACTTACCTAGTGTGTTTGCTAGGCTCTGTGCTACCTCCCAAGACCCACGTTCCTTTAACAACACTAAATGCCCCGGTAAGGTTGTCAAGGGTCCCAAAGTCGCTGGATTTAAGGGTCCCCTTTTGTGTGTACCCCGCATTTTGGGGATACGTCTTTCAGGACATGATGACATATATCCTACACCTCCCCCAGTATCAATTGCACACTTCCCGGCAGCTCCCAATCCCCCAGGCTCCTTGTGCCAGACCGCTCCTCCCCACCCCCAGCCTGACTCTTACCCCTTCTGCTTCTCACTCGAGCAGTTTCCTTCTCATCCCTGCCGGACCCAGGGCTCAGATGAGCCCCTCTCCCTACTTCCTATCCTAGCACCCCATCCTAGCCCAGCAGCCAGGAGGAATAGCGGCAGCGAAAGTCTCTTTCGATCCCTGCATCCTTGGACGGGAGCATGCTTCGTGCAAAACCTCCAGAGAGTTTTGCTGCTGTTGCTAAAGGATTAGGACTGGTTGATTTGGATAGTTTGTCCCCAGGATGGGGAAAGCAAATCCCTGGATGCTAGGTGGCCTCTCCGCTAAAAATCAAGTCCCTGCTCCCAATTATGGAGGGGCCCAGAGCTTCTCCACTACCAGAGGCAAAGAAAAATGAAGTACTTGGGATCGGATGGCCACAGCAATTCAATAAACCATTTCTACTTCTGGGCTCTGCTTTACCAACTGCTACAGCAGCCAATACTACAGCACTCACATCGTCCTAGAAAAGACTGGGCATTACTGTAGGTAAAGTGTTCAACTCTGCATGGAGTAGGTAGTTAAAATGAAGTAGCCGCAGAAGGCTCACAAATCAAAGCTAGAAACACACAAGCAGGGTTGGCAATGGGCACCAAGCACCATTAGTAGAGGACTAAACAAATAATGGCACTTTGATGGGGGGTGGGGAAAAGTCATCCTCAAGCCTTGGGAAAATGGGCAAGGATCTTTCCAATGAGAACGAGATGCAGCTGCATGAGACAGTAAATCCTACAAGCAGATGCAGCGAGCAGGATGGAGGAACGCGAACAAATACCTGCAGCGGGCAAGATGGAAAAGCGTTTTTGGGGAGAAGTTTCTCGGGGTACACTGAAGTTGCTCCTTCAAGGAGAGCTACTTTTCAAAGTCCACCTCAAACTTGAGCATTACTGAGCCACATTTTGGTTACCTGGGACCTGAGCAAAGAGGGCCTGAGAGAGATAACCCAAGAAAACAGTGGGTATAAGGGCTCTGGTCGCCCTTACAGAGTCTGGAACCCACCTCCGCTCACGCAGATGCAGCTTTGCATGGGAAAAATCACTCGTGCATCGAAGGTTTGGCCCGTGAGTAGGAACCGGGTGCTTGCCTGCTGAGTGTTCACGAGACGGCGACACAGAACAGCGTTTTGGCACCGAGAGGGCTGGGGCGCGGAGGGAGAGGGAAGCAGGTGCCTTGCCATAAGGCTCCATTTCCCTTGGATGTCGGCAGCAGACTGACTCTCATCTGTGAACACTGATCACCAGGATGGAGACACCGCCCTCGTGCACAACGCCTCTCGACGAAGGATCGCGGGGGAGCTGAGCTCACCAGCATCACATCCCCACACGAGTGCGGGAGAAGCCTGGGCTCCTGCACCCCGTCCTCCCTCGCTGAAAGAAAGCCTGGTCCAGTAATGACAGGCAGAGTCAGCACCGGCTGATAAAACCCTTCTTGGCCAAGCTCTCTGCCTGACAAAACCCTTGCAGCCAAGGAGGGGCACAACCCAAGGGAGCCGAGATAAGGCCTAGCAGCTCAGCCACTGCTTGTCTGTGGCTTCGATTTGCCAGAGTTTTAGACCATCCACCCGTACTCCTGCATTAACTATTTTTAGACTGGATGCCATGTGTGCATCTTGCAAGCTGAGAGCCAAGGAAATGCAGAAAATGGGTAAAAGAGAAATAAAACCACCTGGCTGACACAGGCGCGTGGAAATGAATGGAGCCGGCACGTGGATTTTAACGCTCAGGAGCGTACGTCACCGAGCGACGTCGGCTGCAAATGCAAGAGGTGCATCTGCACCAGCACTGAGCTGCCTCTTCCCGAAATTGTCCTAGGCTGGAAGAGAAGCCATGCCCACAGCAGGTGTTGATGGGACCCTGTTAGGTGTGTTTTGACGTTCAGTTGTGAGCAGATGTTGCTGGAGTGTCTACTCACTGAAGCAAACACACCTGCCTTTGTTTCAGCACATGAAGCTCGTGCCATCTGCGCCATGACATGGGGAAGCTCCCCGGAGCTTCACCGCCCTGGTGGGAAGCACTGCATATGTGCAGCACGGATGACATTTGCTCCTGTGCAAAAGGACTGCTGGTAGAAGTCCTCTTCAGGATACTACCTAGTGGTTAAGGGGCTTTTTGGGGTGGGGGGAGACATGGGTTCTGCTCCCCGCTCTGCCAGTCATCTACTCTGACACCCTGGCAAGTCGCTTCACTTCCCCGTGCCTCTATTTCTCCTCTCATCCTTTGTCTGTCTTATCAGCTTGGATTAAAATCCCTCCAGTGTGAGAGAGCTGCAGGCACAGACAGCGCCTGACACAATGCAGCGCCCACTCGACTGGGGCCCTCCGCAGAGTAGAGCAATCTGCATAAAACCGAAGGGAGACGAACTGATGCACAGACGTGGCACAGCGCGCGCAGAAATGTAACCCAGGTGATTTTTGTGCATGCATGTGTACTGCGCTCCTGCCTCTTTGGATAGGAAATAAGCAACCGGCCGGGGCTAAATCTGCTGCCTCCATGATGCAAAGGACTCGAGTCCCAGCTAGGACAAGTGTTTCCTGCTCTGAAGCTGCATGGCATGTAGGTTACTAATCCTGCCTGAATATGGTAAATCTCTGCATGTCTTTGATCTCAGCTTGCAGGCAAAGCAAGGAAGCAGTTTTCTGTCAAAGTGGGGGGGATTTTACAGTTTGGAGCAGCCTGGAAGCATTCCTGAAAGCGAGGGGAAAGGGTCAGGGTGGGAAATGTGCCTGTTTTCATAGCGATGGGGAATTCAGTCCTCCAGGTCCAAAGGCCCAGCATCACTTAACCCCGTGTAAGGCATGCAGGTGTGGCCCTTTGCACGTGTGGGGACTGCACCAGGGGAAGGTACATCCCAGAGCGGGGTGGCACAGTCGGTACTGGCATGAACCTGGGGCGATGCCACGGCTCTCTTGGGGGCAGTCAGTGCCGGTACGTGGCCTTGTTTATGAGGGCCCTGATGCAGGATGAATCTCTGAGTGAGTCACACGGGTCAGGCAGTAAGAGTGCTTTGTCTCCTTTTGTGCTACACAAGCCCACGGAGGCCAACACAAAGCTGAGGTTTATGCTACCGTGTGCCATCTTGCTTTCCTCCCACTCCACGCCCCGACCCCTGCCCCTCTCGAGTCCGAAGCGCCGCGCTGATTCAGCCTGTAGGGATGCCACTAATAATACGCTATAGCCTCTCAGACAGCATCCGGCCTGTGTATGCACCATAACATTTGATCCGTGGGGTATGCAACACCCGCCACGGTCAACGGGTATGTAAAGCGCAAGGACCGGGCTGGATGCACATCTGCAGGGCTTGCTCACAAAACACCGGCCTCGTTTTCCAAGCTGCGGAGCGCTTGCCCCTCCAAAGGAAGCCAAAGGGAGCTGGAGATGCTCAGCACCTTGGACCGATCCTCGCTCCAAACCCAGCAGAGACACCCTCGCCTCCCGGGGCGCTTGCTTCTTGCACGACCGATGTCCCTGGGGGGCCACCCGCAAGGACTCTCCGAGAGGCCTCAACTGCGAAAACGGCCTGGATGGCCGGTCCCACCCATCATCCCCGACAAGGCCACACCGCAATTAAACCCGGATTAACCACCAGTGACCACCACCACGTGGGAACCCGAGCGGGCATCAAGGGGCACCTCACAGGGGTGGTGCGGGTGGCTGGCGAGGAGTCAAACTGGGTGCCCTATGAGGCAGAAGGGCATGGGGTGCCAGGTGCACATCCCTCGCTTGCAGGATACGGGGGGTGCCAGCCACACATCCCTCGCTTGCAGGATATGGGGGGGTTGTGGGGTGTCCATCCCTGGCTTGCAGGAGAAGGGGGGTGTGGGAGCCCATCCCTCGCTTGCAGGAGATGGGTGTGGGTGCCCATCCCTAGCTTGCAGGATACAGGGGATGTGGGGTGCCCATCCCTGGCTTGCAGGAGACGGGTGTGGGTGCCCATCCCTGGCTTGCAGGAGATGGGTGTGGGTGCCCATCCCTGGCTTGCAGGATACAGGGGATGTGGGGTGCCCATCCCTGGCTTGCAGGAGACGGGTGTGGGTGCCCATCCCTAGCTTGCAGGAGATGGGTGTGGGTGACCATCCCTGGCTTGCAGGATACAGGGGGTGCCAGCCACACATCCCTCGCCTGCAGGAGACGGGGGTGCGGGTGCCCATCCCGGCTTGCAGGGGACAGGGGATGTGGGGTGCCCATCCCTGGCTTGCAGGGGATGGGGGTGCAGGCGCCCATCCCCGGCTCGCAGGGGACGGGGGTGCCAGCCGCACACCCCGGCTCGCAGGGGACGGGTGCGGGCGCGGCGCGGGCACTCACACGTATGCGTGGTAGATGAACGCCCAGCCGCGCGGCCTCTCCAGCACGTTGTAGAGGAAATTCTGGAGCTTGCGGTAGAAGGCGTTGCGCTTGGGGGGCTTCCCCGCGCCCGCGCCGCCCGCGCGGGGCTTGCTGAGGATGCTGCCGCGCTTGGCGCTGTCCGAGCCGGCGATGAGCAGCGCCCCGTCCCGGCTGGAGTCGGGCGCGCCGGGGTCCAGCCCCACGAAGCCCACCTTGAGCTTCTTCTCGCCCGCCGGCCCCGGGTACACGCCGCCGTTGCGGGATTTCTGCACCATCCTCCCGGCGCTGCGCCGCACCGCGCCGCACCGCACCGCGGGCCGGGCTGCGGGCTCACATGGCCGCTCCGGCTGCGGCTCCGGCTCCGGCTCCGGCTGCGGCTGCGGCTGCGCTCCTCCCTCCGCCCGCCCGCCTTAACTCCTTGCTGCCTTGGGCAGGCCGCCCGCGCCGGGTCTCGGCGCTGCGGGGCCTCCAGGCCGCCGAGGCCGGCGGGGAAGCGGAGCGCACTGCCGGCGGGGCTTGTCCCGGAGGCCGGCGCTGCCTGCCGGGAGCCCCCTCCGCGGCGGACAGGGGTCTCTGGGTGGATGCGACATCTCTTCTTAGCGCGACTGAATAGTTGGAAGACTGTTCTCTGCAAGAGGGGCGGGTTTCTGCAGGGCTTGCCCGGCGGGCTCCAGCTGCCTCCCGGGTGCCCCTCCAAGGTGGACACAGTCCTTTAGGGCAGATGTGACATCTTTCATGAGACCGGGTTAAGACTTGGAGACCTGGGGTTGCCTCGCAGGTGCCCCCTTCCACGGTGGACAAGGGTCTTTGGGTAGATGTGATAGCTTTGTTTAGATCAACTGAGTACTTGGAAAATTGTTCTTTGCAAGAGGGGCGGGTTTCTTCAGGACCACCTTGCTTGTCCAGGAGACCTGGGGTGCCTCCTGGGTTCCCCCTTCCAAGGTGGACACGGGTCCTTGGGGAGATGTGATAGTTTTTACTCCTTGGCAAGATTGCTTTTTGCAAGAGGGCCTGGTTTCTGCAGGGCTTGTCCAGGAGGACTCCAGTTGCCTCCCAGGTGCCCCCTTCCAAGATGGACACGGTCCTTTAGGGCAGATGTGACACCTTTGATGAGACCGAGTCAAGACTTGGAAAAATTGTTCTTTGCAAGAGGGGCGGGTTTCTGCAGGGCTTGTCCAGGAGGACTCCAGTTGCCTCTCAGGTACCCCCTCCAAGGTGGACAAGGGTCCTTGGGTAGATGTCATAGCTTTTACTCCTTGGCAAGATTGCTTTTTGCAAGAGGGGCGGGTTTCTGCAGGGCTTGTCCAGGAGGACTCCAGTTGCCTCCCAGGTGCCCCCTTCCAAGATGGACACGGTCCTTTAGGGCAGATGTGACACCTTTGATGAGACCGAGTCAAGACTTGGAAAAATTGTTCTTTGCAAGAGGGGCGGGTTTCTGCAGGGCTTGTCCAGGAGGACTCCAGTTGCCTCCCAGGTGCCCCCTCCAAGGTGGACAAGGGTCCTTGGGTAGATGTCATAGCTTTTACTCCTTGGCAAGATTGCTTTTTGCAAGAGGGGCGGGTTTCTGCAGGGCTTGTCCAGGCGGGCTCCAGTTGCCTCCCAGGTGCCCCCTCCAAGGTGGACAAAGTTGGTAGTTCCCGCGCAGCGTGGCCGGGGGGACCCGGCAGTCCCTTCCACTACGTTTGTCATCAAGACGACATTCATGTTCTAGGCCTAGCTGAGAGAGGCCCATTTCCTGAGGGTTTACGGCCACTGACCCTCTGCAGAAGTGAGTGAGGCATCACCGACTTGCCAGTGGTTCATCTCAGCCAGGGGGGGCTTTGCTGGCAGGTCCCTCTGGGCAGCTGCTGGCTCTGCTTGCCATCCTTCGTTGCACAGCTCGAGTGCCAGGCTCTCCAGAGGAGGAACCAAGAGGATCACGGGTGGTAGTAAAACTCTCCCACAATTTAACCTGCCTGGCAACAGACGGAGAATACGCCTTTGAGTCCATGGGCTGCTGCACCTATTCTACACACCCATCCCCTGCCCTTCTGATATTTGGGGGTGCAGTTCTCCGGCTGATGAAGCCTGTTAGTTGCTCTGATGCTTTTACAGCACTCGGTCAATCCTTTTTGCGCACGCAGACTGTGCTCATCCTGGACACGTACTTCACTGGGAATCACCCAGTTTCCAAATGGTGGTACACTGAGAGCCCACTTTCACCCCAGATTTTTTCTTGTCCAGATGTCAAGGCTGAGTCAACACCAACATTTACAACCCGCTTTCCCACTGTGTTCAGTGCTTTTATCCAAGCCCACCTGCTCCTTGGGGGCTTGTATTTATTTGTACCTGAGGTCTGAGTTAACCCTTGACATGGGTCTCGTTAAGCCAAAACCCAGTGTGTGAGCTATTTCTGACCCTGAAAGCCAATCGTCAGCCTCTCTGTATTTCCACACAACATGCTTTAACTGTGCACCAAGTAGGCCACGCCATGAGTCCCGTCCAAAGTGACTATACAAAATGAGGGAATTAGCAAGTAGGTCCATTTCTCCCTTTCTACCTGTCATTTCCCTTCTCAGGTCCACTCGCCTCTCTCCATCATCATCCAAAACAACCGCAACAGCCACCCTTGAACACCAGCCATGCTTATCGATTAGGTGCCCGCGTGTTGTGCTGATTAACTGGGGCCATCGTGGCAGCCATTAAAGCAGTTTCTTTATGCGTTTCATCTCAAACACATCTCATGACTACGGTGGTCTGCATGGGTGTGGATTCATGGTGCTGGGCATTTGTAGGGTATGTGGCCTTCTAGCTAGGGGGGCCCAAGGAAAGGTGGTGAAACAAAATAAGGTGTCCAAAAGGCAGCCTGTCAAAATGTCTCCTCTGAAGGCCTCTCGGGCCCTATGCTGAACCTAAATTCCAGCATTTAGCAGGGAAAGCAGGGCAATTTTTAGTCCTGCTTTAAGTACAAATGTCAGTGCAGCTTGAACTCTGAAGCTGCTTTTGACACCTCCATAATTATAGAGGTGGAACACAATCATTTTCATCAGAGTCTCTCCCCACTTTTGAGATCTGTCTTGCTGATGACTACCTATAACAAATAGCCAATTATTTCTGTTTTGGAGATGGGAAACCCTGAATTAAAGTGCTGTTCATACAAAGGAAATCATCTTGGAATGAGCTGTTATGACACCTCTGAGTCCAGAAAGGAAAATGCTCTACAGCTTAAGCAGATGCCTTCTTATGCCAAGCAACAGCACAAAAGGACTTGTCCGTAGGGAAGCAGTCTGCAGAGGAGATGAACAAACCAGGTTTCTGTTGCTTTGAGTGCATTGCATCAGTCAAAGCATGTTACTTCCATCAATGTTACTGTAGGCGCTGTTTTGGGTGGAGGTATAGGCGATATAGGGGATATTTAGGCACGTGGCGTGCTGGTATAGGGCAGGGAAGAAATCACAGGTATGAACCATCCAGTTGCCTGCTAGGAGAAGCTTTTGCCTCTTCTGGATGGAGCAGCTTGTAAACTAATTTAATCTCTATAACTGCACTGTATGACGTGGGAGAACAGATCGACGCAGAGGGATCGTGCAAATGGTAGGAAAGTAGGAACGGTGCCTGATTCGGTGGCAGTATAGGACCTCTGATCCCAAACGGGGCACGAACCCTGGTCCTGCATCAGGTGGACTGGAGAGACATGGATGCAACTGTGCAAAATCTTTCGCATGAGGGAAAGGCAAGAATTAAGATGTCGGCACATCACTGTAAATTGCAAGGGAGCCTGCTTATTCCTGTTAATTGAGCAGGAAGGAAATGGGCCCTCAGCGATGGACAGAAATTGGTGAGACTCAGAGTGAAGCGCTGCATGCTGTTTATTGGGCTGGGGAAGGGATTATATAGAAATGTGTATGTCAGGCAGGCGCTGATGGAGAAAAGGGGCAGTGACACTATCTGATGCGTCCAAAAACCCACCATTCTTGTGTTTCCCAAAGGTTCATCCTTTGCCTTATGCCTTGTGGAAACCCTTAGCCAGGCAGAAGGGCTGTCAATGCAAGGGCTTCCTTCTCTAGGGCGGCGAGTGTGCACCAAGTGAGTGTGATCCCTAAAACGATGGACATGCAGGGGCCACGGTGGAGGGAAAGATGCCAAATCCTAACAACAGCCCTCCAACCAGAGGAAAAGCAAATGCCTCAAGTCCTTTCTTGATGGATAGCCTCAACCACAACCAATATGCTGCCAGGCCAAAAAGAAGAGGGGCAGAAGGGGAGCGCAGTGTAGCTGGCTCACAGATGCTGGGCCTTTTCCCCGTGTGCTGTCTCTTGAATGAGTCTTTAACCTCAAACAGAGACTGTGCACCGTTAGGATCTGGGACCCTGTTTTCTTACAGATAGGCTGAATTCCCAGCCCCGGGGACTCGGATGCGGGGATGCACGGGGCCCTGGCACAACAGCAGCATAGCCTGGGCCTGTCAAAGGGACGCGGGAGAGCTCGCTGCCTGGGAAGATGGCAGTGATAAATAAATCATCACGATGCTTCCGCTGCAACGTGTCACGCCAGCTATTTTTAGCAGTGACACGTAAAAGAGATGATCAGGGAAGTCATGTTCTTCCCTCCCCCCGGCGTTTCTGCTGCTTGCCAGTGCTTTGCAATAAGTCCATGTCATTCTCCCACCGCCGGATCGTG
The DNA here is from genome assembly GCF_052110815.1 of Crocodylus siamensis. NCBI lineage: Eukaryota > Metazoa > Chordata > Crocodylia > Crocodylidae > Crocodylus > Crocodylus siamensis. Next base: position 69,890,674 of record NC_143404.1, read on the forward strand.
AGCGAGCTCCTCTCGGTGTTCACGTGGGTCTGTCGGAGGCGAGCCCTTGCCTGGAAACACGGTTGTGCGAGACACGGAAACGGGCAGGGGGGCTTGGGGACGTGGACAGCGTCTAGCGGGGTATTTCGGGCCTCAGAGCCTGCCCTTCAGGGAGGCCATAGGGATTGCACCTGCTTGCATCAACTCAGAGGTGAATTTGCCTCAAAGGGCCAAAGCCTCTTCATACCAGGGGCCTGGTCAGGGGTCATGTCAGAGTTGAGGTGTCTTCCTATCATCCTAGTTGCTGCCCCGAACTCAGGGACTGCAGTAGCTCACTTCAGGGACTGCTTTGGACCCCAACCCTCCTGCTCAGGGAAATGCACTGAGCATTTCTCTCACACCTTCAACATGACCTGTGCTAGCACCTATGACGATGAGGCCCATACAATAGAACCGCTGCTGCAAAGATGCTGGGCTCCTTTTAGTCACTTGTTAATATTGCATGCAGGCTTGGCAGTGGTTGTTTTACACCCGGGTGCTGCGTGCTCATGGCAGCATGTGTAATGCATCTAAATAACTTATGTGCACTATGTCAGGTAGGCAACTGGTAGGATCAGGAGGGACCTCCCTGCCCGTCGATGTACCCAGTCTCCATCTCTCCTCTTCCCTTCCCCTCCCTTATTTCAGTTCAGCCCATCTCCTGGTCTCTCAAGCACCTGGCGTGCTTGTCCCCTCGCTTGTTCGGCTCCCAGCTGCCCACACTGAAGGGCACTTTCCTCATCTCTAACTGTGCCTTTTTCTTCATTAACCCACCCCTGGCACTTGCACCTTGTCTTGCCTTCCTTGGAGACCATGAGTAATTCCCTTCCTTCATTTACAGCGTTACCTCGGAGGTATTTTTAGCCTGTGGCCATGTCAGCCCTGAGTCTTCCTTTTCCCAGACTCTATAAATTTAGCTCCCTTAGTCACTCTTCATGCCCTGACGACACTTGCACTGTGTCTACTGACCTTCTTGTTGTTCTACAAGTATAAACCATGCAGTTGTCTGCTAGGAGGAACCTCTGCCTCTTCTGGATGGAGCAGCTTGTAAGCTAATTGCATCTCTATAACGATCCCTCTGTAGATCCGTTCTGCCACTTCATCCAGTGCAACGTGCAAACCATAGGAGAGCATCCGACATTGCCATGGCAAATCTCATCTTAGATTGCTTGGGCTTCGTATCCCCCTACCAGGGCTCTTGAAGTTTGAGTCTTGGCAGACTCAAACCCCTCTACCCTGATACCTGTAGGAGAGCAGGACTAGATGCCAAGCTGCTAGCTGAATGAACACAAGGCGTTGCCCGTATATAAATACCCATCTGCTCTGCTACCCTCTCCATCCTGGGGTAATTGGGCATGGGTTTCTTCTTTTAATTCTGTCAGGCAACAAGCAAGAAAGTTCCCTGTAGCAAGGGTGCAGGATGGGGTGGCCCTTTTAGAGAGCTGGGTTTAACTGCATTGCCTGTGACTCATTGCACTGATGTAAAAAGGTACTTAGGAGGGACAGCAGTAAAGTGTGGCTGAAGGTTTAAGTGTTTTTTGGGTTTTTTTATAGAAAGGCTTGTCTAAGGAATGGAGGCTTGCTGGGTGACCTGAGAGATGGGCCTTCTAGGTAGGCAAATGTATTAAGTGGGGCCAAGTGGCCTGATTCACCCGCTTCGATTCACATTGCATTGGCACCCCTGGACAAAGGGACAGGAGCAATGTCCTGGGGGTGGGGGCTCTGTTACTGCAGCTGGCTGTGGTTTTGAAGGGTCCTGCGCTGGGTGATGAGAAAGCCTGTTGCAAGCAAAATACAGGGAAAGAGCAGAGATGGAGAGGTTGCTGGCGTGGTGAGACGGCCAGCTGGGGTGGGGTGGAGGCTTCTGGAGGGGGAACCTTTTTGTGGGGAGAAAGGCTGACCCCTGAGTGAATAAAAACGGAGTCCACTGACTGCAACAGAGAGTCAGAGCAACGGTGCACATAATTCATCTCCTTCGGGAGGTCTTTCGAAGAGGATTGTTAATCAAGTGGATGGGGAGCGGGGCGCCTGTCCCCCAGGACTTCCTCTGACAATCCAACACTTTTCTTGTTCCAAAGCAGGAGGAAAAGGCACGTTCCACTTGTTGGGAACAAATAATGTGATATCTATATATCTACATATGGATGGATGGATAATGCAATATAGAGAGAGACCTCTCTCTCACTTTACACACACACACACGTATGTGTCTGTGTGTAAAGTGAGACATACACGTGTGTGTGTGAGTGAAGTGAGAGAGAGAGGTCTCTCTCTATGTTACATTATCCATCTATCCAGCCTTGGATTGGTTCAATTGAAACAGTTGGTTTTAATTTTGACCCTTTTATGGCTCCACTCCCTTGAGTCTGAATTACCTACAACTTCAAAGCGAAAAGCAGTTTTGAACTGAAAATTAAACTTGAAAAGTGAAGTCTCTGATGGTTTTGGACCAGCGGTTCATCAGAACTACCCTTTCCTTGCCATCGCCATTTCGATGAGCTGTCATTTTCTTCTTTTTTTTTTTTCTCTCATTGAAAAATGGCCACTTCGGGCAATTCCCGGTGAGCTGGAGCAGTTATTGGATTCCTTGAATGCCTCCTCTCCAATGAGTCATCCCCATCACGTGGGGAGTCTGACTTTTGAAGGGATTACCTGAAATATAATGCTAATTTGTATTTTATTTGCATCGTGGGGTTTTCCCTGCAGGCCTATTTCTGTCTTAGCTCTGTCTGGACATTCAGGAAACACTCTGTCTAGTCAAGTGGGGATGAAAAAGTGGGATGTTATGATAGGGTTTTTTTCCCCTTATTACTCTGGGGCTCCTGCAGGAAAGGATGAATGGATATGCAAGGCACTAGGCACTTTCTAAATGTCCTGACTTTGTCCTTTGTGGGATTGGATGCTGGGGTCAGGGTCTCAGGGAACGGGGTTGAAACCGCGTTCGCAGAGTTGAGTTTTGTTGCAGGATGTTTCTGATTTCCAGCTCCACTTTAACGCCAGGTCTGCCTTTGCTTTGGTAACTTTTCCCACACAAATAACTACAGGAGCAGTTTGTCCTTTAGTGCCACCGGCGCAGTTGGTAATTAGACATCTGAAGGATGCGAGCGTCGGAAACAAGTGCTTTTGTTTGCAGACGCTGGGTGTGAAAGGTGAAGCTGGCTTCTACAAGCTCCTCTCTGTGTATAAAGCAAGTCACGGCTCGCGTCCGGGTTGTCACCCACTGCATTTACAAACAGAAGGCGGTCCCAGCGTGCGTCAGCTCATCCCTGCGAAACAGCAGCTCTTCCAACACAGATCGACATTGGTACAGCGCTGTATATGCTTTGCATTACAATGGGACCCCTCTCGTGGAGCAAGAGCTACGATGCTTGTCAATACTGCTGCAATGCCATTTATCAGAATTGCCTCTTACAGCCAGCAAGATCCCCCTGCTCTTCACCGCGATCGCTCAGCCGAAGCCCATCACAGAAGTCCACCGTGCATCCCTGGCGCTGGCTCTTGTCAGCCCCACTGGCACTTTGAACCTTCCTTCCAGGCTGTTATTATTTGTGGTCTGCTATTGTGTGTTGGCAATGATCCCGGCACGCCTTGGGACATGGGTGTGACGATCAGCCCGTGCATCAGTGAGGCTGCGGGCCAAAAGTAGCTTCTGTGAGAAACGCGGCGTGTTTGCTGTTTTGTGAGTCGTGTCACCTGTCTGCATGTCTCAGCCACGATGCAGGAGAAAGTCTTGCCCTGTCTAGGGGCCCTCCTCAGTCCAGAGGGCTCACTGGGTAGACAAGCATTGCGTGTGGAGGTTGTTACAGAAAGCAGCTTTCCTTAGCAAATTCAGAGGCAAACCAGCCATAAAGGCTGAAAGGAAAGACAGTCTGGGCTGTGTTCCTGCAACAGAAGGCCAAGGTGGGGGGAAACATTTAGAGCTGGGTGTATTTTTATACTACGGGAGAGATGCTTGAATATTTTTCTGATTACTGCTCAGCAGACTGCCTCGTTGCAGCCAAAGACTTAGGGCGATGCATAACTGGCCCCTATGGAAAGCTCCCAGCCGGGATATAAATGCTTTGCAAGGTGCCGCTGGCTGTCTCACGCGACATCCCCAAGACGGAGGCAGCACTGAGCGGGCAGAAGTGCGTCGGAGGTGCCTCTGCCCGGGCTGGCCCCTAGAGCGGGGATGCACATTTCTGTGCAAAGCCCAGTTCCCGGGGAGGCAAGATGTGCAAGGATGCCAGAAGAAGGCACTGCTTGTTCTAACAGCCCGAGTGCCTTCCCCGGGAAGTGAGTAGCAACTTGATTTCCATGGGAACAGGCCTGGGCCCGAAGAGGATGGGTTTCTCCATTCAGCTTTCCTCCTTGCAGCTGGCTCGGAGGCTCCAGGCCGTGCAGGAGAGCGGCTGAAGGGCTGGGAGCAGAGGAAGGGATCGCTTTGGTTAGCGGGCATCGGGAATGACCTCCAAAACAAGCTCTGCAGTGTGGCGTGGGAGTCCATGCGATGCTGCATTCGGTGCTCTCTGCTCAGCCCATGTCCCCCCATCCCTCCCTCCTCCCTGGTCCAGATCCAGCCCACCCCCTCCCTCCTTCCCTGACTCCCCTCCGCTGGCGAGACTGGGGGCATTGCTGGGACCGTGACCCCGTCTTGCACACCGTCGATGCCTCCTGCTTCGAAGGCAGGGCCGTCTCTGAGTGCATCAAACCACGAGCCATGACAAAGAGAAGGAGCTCCCCACGACACCCCCAGCCACCCTGAGCACAAGCGGAGCCGTGAGGGAAGCGGGGCCTGCTGGGGATTTCACTGCTGCTGCTTTAACCTGCTGTGGAAGGGCAAGAGGCAGATCAGATTTGCCCGACTCAGCATTTGCAGACTACTTGCAGCCTTTCAAACACCTTATCAATTTTTTAGAGAAGCCAGGAGCGCCTGCTGAGTTGGCCAATCAGATCCTGGAACTTCGTCTAAATTATTAACGACGGGCAGCCAGGTTGGGGGGATGGGGCACACTGCTTTGCCTGGCATAATGTCAAGAGCTGCCAGCACTGAGCGCCCAGGGCAGCAGGTTTCAACATAAGGCAGAGCACTGGGAGAGCTCCCGCCAGGCAGAGATGCTGCCCAGTGCCCCGCAGCAAGGATCGGGCTGGTTTACTGACGGCCGGCGCAAAAGGTTCACAGCAGCCAGGACCCCAGATGATCCCGTCAGGGTGTACCCAGTCTCGATGTGTATTTTTTCATTTCGCAAAAATATTTATTTCTCTCTATATAATTAAATATATATGAAATGCAAAACTCTAGGACTCTTGGTTCAGAGATGATGCCTTTTATTAGACCAACTAGGAAATTGCAAACTACGGTCTTTGTCTGCAGGCTTTTGGGCTCAAACGCCCTTCATCCGGCTCAGGGAAAATTCAAGATGGTAAAAAGTCCCCGTGAGTAGGAAATGACCTTAATTTTTGCACACGGGAAGCTGGAGATGGAAATATATATTATATATATTTTTTACATATTATATACAGATATAGCTACAGCTAGATACAGAGATATGTAGAGCTGTCTATAGATAGATAGCTCTATATATCGAGAGAGAGATACCGTGCTGTGTTGCTGTGTGAGATACATCTCTCTCTCGATCTAGATAGATAGCTATAACTCTACCTCCAACACTGCCAAAGCATCCCCTGTGGTTCACTTGGCAGATCAAAGCACACTTCGACAGTCAAACCATTACAAACGCAGCTTGCACCATGAATCCGGTCTCCAGAGAACCGGAGCCACTGATTGCATTTGAAGCGTGCACGTGTTGGCCTGTCCTGATCCCTCCGCGCCCCACGTCTGTCCATCCCTGTCGCCGCCTAGCAAAGCTGACGTGGACGGGGTTCCTTGCTGGTTGCTGTGCTCGGCGCCGCGCCGCCTCGGGATCCTAAGGGAACCGGCAGCCCTGTCCTGCCGAGCTCCCTCCAGCCCTGCCTGCCAGGAGCATATGACACCAGGGTAGCTGCAAGCGGGCTCACGGCACCAGCCAGGCAGCCTCTGCCCCTGTGTCTGAGCCGCTGTCCTCCTGTCTCTACGCATTTGGGAGCTGCTTGGCTCTGCGGTCCTCCGTGAGCAGCAATCCTCGCTTCTGGGCTACTGCAGTACTCAGAGAAGGAGCCCTTCTGGTGCCAGGAGAAGCCCTGGAGCTGGGGGTTGGTGCGGACGTGGGGGTGGCGGGTGTTTTTCACCTCCTCCCACGTGCATCTGTGCTGAGCAGGCTCCATGGCTTGAGAGCGCCAAGTAGCTCAGGATAAATTAGAGGGCACGGGAGCCCTGTGGACCAGCTGGGCCCCTGGAGCTAAAAGGTTATCTGGGGGAGCCCAAGGTTAATGGCTTGAGCTGGCTGCCCTCAGGTCAGGTCCTGTTGGCTTCTCAGGAAGAATGAGATGCTGTGTAAGCCTGGAGTGCGTCTGTTTGAATTGCTGCCTTCTTAGGATCAGTCCTCGACCCCCAGCAAAAGGCAGAAACATCATCCCCGGTGCTCTGGCGATGCTGCTCCCACTTTCTCCATCTACGGGGGGTTGTCAGAAAAAGAGGAGCAGAAAGGGAGGTGCTATCTAGGGAAGCCACTGCCCTGCCCTTACCCCGGTACTGCTTTCTCTCCCCCACAGCAGAAGCTTGCGGTAGATAATCCAGCTCCTCCAGGATGGCTTCCTTGTCTGAAGGAAAACCACAGGACTGACCACCCACCACGTCCCCCTGGAAGTTGTGTGTCAGCCCCCTCGGATCTGTTGAGCTAGCCACCACTGCATCATTGCACGGGCCTTTGTGTCCTGCAGAAAAACAAAGTGATCCGATGGGAATTGCTAAGCAAACCCCTGGGTTCACTGCATCCCTGGGGATGTCAGAAGACTCGCCCCAGGGGACATGTCTGAGTCACTGGGGGAGCAGAGCAGCTCCAGGCTGCAAACAGCACGCTTCCCTCTACCCAAGAGCTACACAACTTCGTCTTTGCAAGCAGCACAGCCCACAGCAGGGAAGGAGCTGAGGGCAGAGAGGTCCCACTAGCCCCCAGCCTGGAAGCCAACCAGCCTGGGCTTGCAGTGAGCAGTAGAAGCAAAAAGCACTGATGCCTCATGGCAGAGCTGTTTGTTCCAGCTCCCGGGGGCCAAGCAATGCCAGCTGGATGCCATGCACCACCGCAGTCAGTGTGGGCATACCCAGAAGGACTACAGATGGGCCTGGGGTTCAGATCCTGGCCTAGAACCAAAGTTTCCTCCGGCTGGAAAGACTTGGAGCTGGGAGATGGCTTGATTTGATCCTTGGTTTTGTGAAAAGGTAGCGAGCCAGGTTTCCCGGGGGAGCGCTGGTCCAGCAGCAGCGTGCATCTCCGTGCACGGAGCCGAAGAGCCCTCCGAGCACGTGTGCACCCGGGCCCAGAGCCTTGGGAAGCTGCCCACGAGATCCTGGTGTGAGTCAGCTCAGCCTGTCTCAAGGCCAGGCCACTGGGATGCAGGGATGAGATGCATTAATGGCATCAGGTCCCCTGCCTGTATTGGGGTGCTCGCTTGGCTACCTCACACCGATAGCGCTGGTGGAGTTGGGGATGAGACAAGCTGGTCATTTTGGAAACTTTCAGCCTCGTAGCCGGAGAAGTGCCCTGTGCTGTCCCCTGCCTCCATCCACAGGCCCCTCCATTACTGGACATAGCTCCTGCTCACACAAAAAACCCAGTTTCTGCCATCTGCATGTGATCTCTTGATCTGTCTCTGAGGTCTCAGATCCAGCTGAATCCCAGGGCCACCCTGCTTATGTAGGAGCACGGCCAACCTGGCAGCTCCTGAGCTCAGCACTGGAAAGAGGAGACCCTTTCAGTGGTAGGGGGCACTGGGATCCAGGTGAGGCCAGAAAAAATATGAGTGCTGGCCCTAACTCTAGAAACAAGAGCCGAGGGAGAGTCAGTGAAGCATCTGAGGTGGGAGCAGCAAGGAGTAGCAGGACACCTGGGCCTTGGACTCCCAGATGTGCACCGCAGCTGGACTTGTGCTGTTGCCGTATGTTCATCTAGCGCAGTGATTCTCAGGCAAGATGCTGCTGCACCCTGGGGTGCCTTGAGATCCTGTCAAGGTTGCCAATGCACTATTAGCTCTGCCAGGTGTGCAAACACGATTCACAAGACAAACCCAGCATTTTAAATAGGAATGCACTTACTTTCAGACCCGCTTGGGTCTTTCTTTGCAGCAGAAGACTCGCTCGATTATTTTCCCATGGTCAAGAAAGGAGTGAGAGCTAAGAGCTGGCATCTTCCAAGGGGGGCCTTGCGTCAAGGGAGGGATGCTTCCAGTGTGAAAAAAGGGTTTTAAATCACTGATTTAGCCCCTGATCTAACCAAAAGTGAGTTCTCGCTCACTTCCACTAGGTGCCAGCACAAAGGGAAATGTGAAGGGCGGCTGCAATGACGGGCTCCTTTTCGAATAGGAAGCTGCGTGGGCGCTGTATGCAGAGGGCCTGCAACCCAGCGCGGAAAACTGGCAGCTGAGATGTGGGCTAAATGTGACTTCACAATGCCCCACTCCACAACCCTTGAAAGCTGCAAACTAAACCCTTGGTTCCCTTTGCCTGTTGGGTCATGGGGACCCTGCCCCTTCACTGCGATATTGAGGCCTTTCATAATGCCGATCCATCTGGATGTTATGTGGGGAGCCCAGATCTGGAGGGGAGGGAAGCCTCCTGGTTATTTTTCCCACAAGAGCTGGGTTTCCAGTGCCTCCATCCATTATCAGGGGAGCATTCAGTAGTGAATGAGGAAATTAAAAGACCTAAATCTTCACTTGTGATCAGCAGAGCCCAGCCATGCCCTCACTGTAAGGCCATCAGCCATGCAACCACCATCCAGTCTCATGTTGCAGTCTCAGGTTTGCACCTCTGCCCACGTTCAGACTCTGTCCCATCTGGGAGTGAACTAGTGTCTGTGCATGGTACTGAAAGAAAATTGGGATGGAAACAGAGATTTGCAGGCTCCTCTCGTGACTTGGGCATGCTTGGGTCGAGCACAAAGTTGTGCCCGTCACAGCTCAGGAGCTGCGGCAACTGGTCTTAACTTTTTCACCCCCCACTTATTTGTCATGTCGTCTTTTATGTCCTGCAGAGTACACGGTGTGGTCTACAAGCATCACCATAGTCTTCCCCCAACCTGGCTTGTGCCACCCAAATACAGGGGTCCGAGAAGGGCTCTGGCATGCATGCATGCATACCCTTGTCTATCTACATTGAGGATGGGGCTCTGAGGCTGGTGCACCTTGATCTATCTTGATGCAGCATGGTGCATGTGGCACTTTTCCTTCACCTGGGCACAACCCTGGGCCAAGATCCCTGTCTGGGGCTTCATACCAAGGAGTCTGGGGCCATGTGCTGGCTTTGAGGGCCACAGCTTTGAATATCCTGGTCTGCTCTGAGTCCATATTTGGGGGATGACAGCTCCAACGCTGGCTCAGATCATGGATTCACATAATTAGGAGATGACACTTTATGGAATTCCCCTCTTCAAGTGCATTTCACTTGGAGGTCCTTGGATTTTTTTTTTTTTTAACCTCCAACTCAAATCAATATTAATGGGTTGGGACCCTCAAGATTTCTCCACTTACCATGTCCTTTATGAGTCAAATCAGCCCCTCTGCACTCCAAGGAGGTTCTGATTGCATGTCAAAGATGCCCAGTGTAGCCCCCGGCTCTGATTTCACACCCATGTGGTCCTGGGAGGTCCACTGGCATGGACCTGAGTACTGACAACAAGCAATTTTGAATCATATCCTTGGTGGGGGGGGTTTGAACTTTCCTTTCCCCAAAACCACGCTGTTAATTACCTTGCCGCACGCCAGCCGTTCCGGACTCATCGTTGGCAGGTCAGCGTGGAAATCCAGTTGTGGTTTTGTCGAGTTTACTTTTGCTTGGGGGATGGAGTCAAACAGCGGCCTCTCAACACCTCCTGCCCGCTTCCCATTACTCTGATGATGCTGGCGTGAGGGTCCCTCTCAAGTCAAAACCTTGGTAGTTCTCCAGGTATGTTAAGCTTTCCAGGAAAAGAAGTGAAAAGGGATCTGGGCCTGTATTATAAATCGCCATCAGAAAAAGCTTAGTTTAAAACCTTTTGGAAAGGTGGGTGCACAGCCTGTGGGAAGTGAATGCGATTGAGGCGTAAGTCCATCTCATGGCTCTGGGAGCAGAGGCTTCATGCTAAAATCTCTGAGACCCTGCATGGAGCCACAGACCAATTCAAAGGGGAGAAGGGGATGCAGAGATCCTGTGCTTTGGCAGCACATCATGCCTTCGCTTCGTGGGCTGTCCCTGAAATCACAGGTCCTCCCAAGCCCAGTGCAAGGCTCCAGGTAGCAGCTCAGGAGCAGCAACTGGCCTTCGCTTCCTCTCCACCCCCACTTATTTGTCATGTCGTTCTTTAAGTCCTGTAGGGTACGCGGCGTGGTCACGTTTTCTTGCCTCAACCTGGCTCGAGCCACCCAAATACAGGCGGCCAAGAAGGGGTGCGTGCATGCACCCGTGTAGTTGGGGCTCTGGGGCTGCTGCACCTTGAGAGCAGCTTGTGCCACTTCTCCTTCCCCCAGGCACAGACCCAGGGCTGGGGTCTCTGTAGGGGCTTCATGCCAGGGATACTGGGGCACACCATGAACTCTGAACCTCCTGCGGGTGATAGTGTCCTGCTTGCAGGCGTCGCCTAGACCGGAGGACCAGTCAGTTTTGGGGCATCTCTGTTAAAAGCCAACGGCATTAACCACGTGCCGACACAAGAGGGAGCCCAGTTCCCTCATCTGTGCCCAGAAGACCATTGGGGGGGCATGACGGTCGCCAGAAGTCAGCACTCGGCGCAGCCCTTCAGTTCCTGATATCTAAGGGGATGCTGCTGCCTGAGTGAGACTTATCAGACTTATCAGACACCCGAGCTCCTGATGCAATACCCCAATAATAATAATAAAAAAAACAAAAACAAAAAAAAAAAAAAAAAAAAACACCCCACTGAGTTTTTTTTGTGGGGGGGTGTCCTTTTTTAGAATTTTTTTTGTGTCCCAAGTCAAATCAGCCAAATCAATTCCAGATCCATGGGTCAATCAAGAACCATATGTGCCCCTCCACCTTCACCCGGGGCTTCACTTGCTTCCAGATCCTTTGGCAGGCATCCTATGTGCAGGCCCGAGCCCAGAGGGTTGGGGTCGGGATGCCTCCAGATTTTTCTGGCCTTCACCATACAGCCGCAGGAGCAAGCGAGGGGTGGACTCTGGGGTGTCTGTACCCCAGAAGAGGAAGCTGCTGCTTCTCCCTGCTTGCTCCCAGCCCTTCTGGGAGGTCAGGCTGACCCTTGTGAATGCCGTGAGGCCACTGAGCCCGAGGCCATCAAGGCTGCAGCAGGTCTGCTAGACAAGTAACCCCGCTGAGCAAAGCTCGGAGGTCTCCAAGGGGGGGAAGCTCTTCAGAGAGACCTTCTGAAACAAAGCAGCGCTCGGGATCGGTCCGTGCTAACTAGGACCACGTCTGTCTAGCGAGGACATGGCACAGAAGAACAATTAACCCCATAGGACAGCTTGGGCTGGACCAGCCATCCCCGAACAAACCACCTGGACAAGGCAAGCAGTCCCTCTGCTAAGCCCATGCCCAACAGCTCATGGCTGTTGAACAGGCTGGCAAGAAACTTCCTTTTAAAACCAGGAGTCCCTGGGATGTTGATCTCCCAGCACGTGCCCTCATAGCAGCCGTGCTGTGTGATATGAGGGGCACCGTGCTGTGTTGCTGTGGCACGGCAGTGCAGCCCCTGGACCTATCTTTTCAAAGGCTGGTCTTCCTAAACTTTCCTGTCTTTTCAAAGGCTGGTCATATTGGGAGGGACAATGTGGCTTGCGAGGGTGACAACCATGTGTCGGGTTGTGTATGTGCAGGGGAGGTTGTTCATACTGAGACCCTTTTGAGAAGCTGACCCCATCTATCCCAGCTGATCAGGGAGCAGATTGCTTCTCCCAGCTCTGTGTGGGAAAGTTTAGGCAGCACCAAGCAATATTACCCCCAGCTTCCCCCAGCCCCTTCCCTACTTCACTGGTCCCTGCTGTTAAACCAGCCCCCGCGCCTGCGCGGTGCCGGCAGCCTGCTTTCCAGAGTTCGTAGCAACATTTCGTGTCTCTTGCATCACTTTTGCCCAGCTCATCCCCAGATCACAGGCCTCAGCGGGCCAAAAAGGTCCATTTGCTGGTGTCAGTCTGAAATAGCCACGAGTGCATTCCCCTGGCACCTGCTTCCCTGTGCAGTGAAAAATATCGGAGCACTACTGATTCCCACGTGGTCTCCAATATCCCTGGCCAGTCCTGGGGTGACTGAAACTAGAACTGAGATCCGAATTCAGCTTGGGATTGTTTCTCATCGCCGCTCGGGGGGAGCTGGGGACTTTGAGGTGTGGTGAGAGATTTTCCCTGGCTCGATACTCCATGCACAAGCCTCTCCCACCCGGAGGACCCTGGCTGCCTCTGTACCAGGACACTGCTTGTCCGGACCCATTAGGAATAGAGCGGCTACCTGCTTTCTGGGAGCAGCTGTCCCTGTAGGCACAAATGCAGGAGGCTCCCCAGAAACAGAGATGTTACTGCTTAAACACTGAAGTCCTTCTGCCTTGGACATAGGCTGGGAACTAGCCTGGGCCCTGTGATACTGAGCTCCTATATTACCAGGGTCACTTATGTTGCTGCCTTTGAACCGGAGAGGAGAGGTGGCCCAATGGTCAGAGCACTGCTTATCTGTAGGGCACACCTGCGTTCAAGTCCCTGCTCTTTTACACACTCTTGGTGACACCTCAGGGTTGGGCCCCGTGGGAAATTAATGGAAATCAAGTGCCAAAGCCCCTTGGAGCGCTGTGCCTCAGTTTCCCCTGTCCCCTGCCTCATAGGGCTGTTGGGAGGATAAGTGCTTCGGAGCCGTGGGCCACTTGGTCACGGGAGGCCTGCGGGGCCCGACAGCTTGGCTGCCCTTGAGAACAAGAGCCCCGTGTTTCCAGCCAGGTGCCGAAGCCGTAACAGACACACACGCACACGCCCTGCACTGTGGATGTTGTACCAGTTTATTGGTAAAAGTAACATGAAGCCTCACGAACGCTGGAACATGCTTTTCCTTTTAAAGAATTTCCACTGGACCTTAATGGTGAGCATCCAGTCGTTGACATATAAACTCTTACAAGCTGATGTGCACACATGCGCCTGGGGGAGGAGGTGGACGCATCCTGGGGCTGGGGATGGTTTCTGCGCGGTGCGCTGGGCGCCTACGATTCATTTCCCAGCTTTCTGGGCCTTCTGCGCCGACTTGGTGACCTTGCCAGCGCCACCGCTCTTCTTCTCCACGTTCTTGATGACGCCCACGGCCACGGTCTGCCGCATGTCGCGGACGGCGAAGCGACCTGTGGAAGGCAGAGGGAAGGGAGGAACCTTATCGACCCGGTCCATGCCTGCTGCAGTCGATGTCCTTCACCAAGGGTCGGAGTAGGACACGGCAGGAAGGCTGGCTCGGGGTGAGCCGCTAGACGAATATGCTAAAGCATCTGTCCCCCTTAGACTGACTTTGTGACCGTGAATGACTTGTCCGGCCTCCCCAAGCCGTGAGGCTGTTTCACTAGAGCTCGGGGAAGTGGGTAGAGAAATTGCCAAAGGATTTCAGTGAAAATCCAAAATAAATGAATAGCAGTAGCATCTCTGTCCAGTGCTGTGACTCCCCAGGTCTGCATCTGAAGCATCCCTGCCAGTCAAGCGGGTGCAATGAGCTCTGGTCTGCGCACATGAGCCAGGCTCTCAAGCCTCTGAAGGCATGCCAATAAAACTCCCTGCTGGAGAAAGCCTGGGGACCTGGGGTATAAACACCAGCAGCACTGGGACTTTGTCTTACAAAGCGGGGTGGTTATGGGTGTTAGGGGTGCCTGGGGCTAGCAGAGCAGGAAGGCTCACAGTGGATGTCTAGTCCATGGTTGCCTGTGGATGCCAGAGGCTGGTGATGGCACCGAGGAGCCTTTCCTGTCCTATATTCCCATTGCTGTTCCCATGCTCTGAGCAGAAAATGCAGGTGGGATGGGAATGACACTGGGCTACGTCATCTAAGCCTGTTCCTCCCATCAAGCCAGCCCAAGCATTGCTGCTCAGCTGACAGGGGGTTGTCTAGTCCACCCGTTCTTAAAAGTTCACAGCACATCTGGGCTGGCGGGGTCAATGCATCCAGATGCATCACATCATGCAAAGGGACTTAGTTTCATAGTTTCCAGGGTCGGAAGGGACCTGAGCAGATCATCGAGTCCGACCCCCTGCCATGGCACTTGCACTGATGTATCTGCCTGGGGAGGCACTAAGACCCTCTGCATCCGTGACCTGTGAGACAAGACATGGGGCTTCCTAGAGATAACAGCTGGACACGTCTTTGCAGAGAACCAGAGTGAGATCACATCTGTGGACCGCCGCGTGACATGAGGCCAGCCACGGGCCTGCTCTCTTACCAAGGGGCGGGTACTGGGAGAAGCTCTCCACACACATCGGCTTCCCGGGGATCATCTCCACGATGGCGGCGTCACCAGATTTCAGGGACTTGGGGTTGTCCTCCAGCTTCTTGCCAGAGCGCCGGTCGATCTTCTCCTTGAGCTCTGCAAACTTGCAGGCGATATGAGCGGTGTGGCAGTCGATGACGGGCGAGTACCCGGCGCTGATCTGGCCAGGGTGGTTCAGGATGATCACCTGGGGGAAGCACAGAACCCAGTGAGCTCCGCCACAGCCCCCAAGCCAGCTGAATGGTGCATGAGTGTGCAACACACCAGCTGAGCGTGCAAAATTATTTTGAAGGCGGCTGGTTCTCTTCGCTAGGTGTCCTTTAGCTCAAGCAAGAAGCCTGTATGTTGCCAGCACCCCACGCATGTGTGCAAGGGAGACGCACCTCGTAATCCTGCCTTCTCCGGGGAGCATAAATTTATGTGCCCTGTCTCTGCCAGGCTTCCCGGTGACCCTGACTCTGCCTTCCTGCCCACAGTGTCATGGAGAAAGGGTGAAGGCAGCAGTGTGCTTGTTCCTACCAAGGAATGACAGCTCGGTTTTCATTTGAATGATCCCAAAGGCTGGTGGCACAGGTTATTGGTGCTTAACATACCCCCCCGCAACACTTTTGACTCTCCTAGCCTTCCTGGTCTAACGTGCTGTGTGCCGTTCACCAGCTGCTACGTTCCACCCCAGACGCAGCTGCATTTCAGCAGCATATGGAGAGGGAAGTGATTCTGATGCACGTGGGCACGTCACGCGACAAGCACTGATGAAACATGCGGTGACAGACTTGGGCCTACAGAGAACCAGGGCCCCCCGGTCCCTTCCGGCTGGGCTGACCTGAGAAGTGAACTGCGCGGCCTCCTGCGGCGGGTCCGACTTGCTGTCCCCGCAGACGTTCCCACGGCGGATGTCCTTGACGGACACGTTCTTCACGTTGAAGCCAACGTTGTCTCCCGGCAGGGCCTCGCTCAGCGCCTCGTGGTGCATCTCCACCGACTTCACCTCCGTGGTGATGTTCACAGGGGCAAAAGTCACCACCATGCCGGGCCGGAGGATGCCGGTCTCCACGCGGCCCACGGGCACCGTCCCGATACCTGCAGGAGGAAGAGGGGTAAGGAAACGGCATGGCAAGGCTCTGTCTTCTGGAGACCGAAGGGAGATATGGCTGCAGTGGGTAGAAACCATTGTAAAAGCTTATTTATAGCCTAATTTGAACCTGTCACTAGTCGACAGGCAGCAACAGGTACTTTGAGGAATGGGCTGTGAATGAGAGGCAGCTTCAGCCCCGCAGTGCTCAAGCAGCCCTCTACACCTGATCTCACCTGGAGTTTGCAGCCTCTGTTTTTGCTGGTTGTCCCCCTTTCTGCTACGTGTGTCAGACTGGGGATGGTGACTGATGGGGTTGGTATATTTGGGTTAAATCTGTGCCAGTGCTCCTGCTGGGACCAAAGCTGGAGTTCCTGGCTAGAGGGTCTTGCCCCTCAGTTCAGAGTCGGGCTGATATTTGGGGTCAGGAAGGAATTTTACCCCGTGGCCAGAGTGGTATGGACGGGGGGATTTTGCCATCCTCTGTAGTGGGGGACATGGGCCTCTACTTGGGATGTCTCGAGCATATGTTCACAGCCTTTTAGAGAAGCAGGATGGCTGCTGTGGTCTCACTGCTTTACCCGCGTCTTGTGATGGTAGCTGGATGAAGAGTTTAGATGATAGGTTCATATAGGATGGTTTGGATAGGGCTGATCCTGCCTCAGGCAAGAGGGTTGGACTCGGTGTGATCCCTGGAGGTCATTCGGATGACGTGGCTGAACCCCACGACCCCTGGGACATGTCCGCCCTGAGCTCACCTCCGATCTTGTAGACGTCCTGAAGGGGCAGGCGCAGGGGCTTGTCTGTCGGGCGGGTGGGAGGCAGGATGGTGTCCAGAGCTTCCAGCAGGGACACTCCGCTAGCGTTGCCCTCCTTGCGCTCCACTTTCCACCCTTTGAACCAAGGCATCTGGGGGATAAAATGGCAGGAGTTGGTGACAAACCCTCTGCAACAAACCCAGGGCCCAAAATAACATCCCACCAGAAAAGAAACTTCCCCTGAGCCCTTTATCCACCCCGATGCCCTGCCTCTGTACGGAGGGGCTTGCATCTCCCTGAGCAAGTGCACAGGCGTGAGTCATAACCCTTTGCTGTCCTGGCTCTGTGCATTTTGCAGGGAGTGTGTGTGTAAATCAGCAATGCCCTGCCTGAACGCACCCTCTGCTTGTGCACCCGTTCTCCCGTCGCCCTGGGAAGGGGGTGGAGAGCATTGAACCCACGCCATACAACACCACCCAGGCTGTTTGCTTGTGCTTCTCAATCCTTCACCTGCTGGGGTATGTGTGGCCGGAGGTTTCCCCTGAAACCCATCAGGGCCTTTACAATGATGCCTCACATGGGGAAAGCCAAGCCTGAGCATCAAAGCCAGGCTCCCCATCGAGTGACAAATAGGGGGGAAGAGCCGTGAGAGGCTGTTTCACATTCCGCCTCTCTGATCCAGTTAGTCTACAAGGTGCATCTTTACCCAGCCTTCTGCCTGACTGCAGCCTAACGCAGGCGCCGTCCAGACAGCAAAAGGCCACCATGCTGATGGTGAGTGGGACTAAAGGGACCAGAAACCCTCAAGCTGCAGGGAGTGCGCCGACACAGGGACCGGTTTGATGGGATATTTGGATAAAACCCGTGCAGCCGGATACAAAAGAAATGAAGACCTGGGAGGAGAGGAAGAGGAAATGACGGAAAAGATGGAGAGAGCTGTGCGATGAGGGATTAAGAGAAACGGGGAGGGAGGAATCGAGGCAGGTTAACGAGAGCGTTGCAGAGGGGGAAGCTCGGGATGGGAAGTGCTGGCGCGAAGGCGCTGAGGCCTCTGCTTTGCACGAAGCAGAAGGTGCCTGATGATTTAATGACCTGCTTTCATCCTTGGCGTGCGCCCTGCACCCTGCGCTGCAGCAAACCTGCCTCCTCCCTCCCCGGCCCTGCCCGCAGCTCCCTTCCCGAACCCTCGCAACCCTCGCCAGGGCACCGTGCCAGGAAACTCGCAGCTCCCCTTTGCAATGCAAATCCAGAGCGTGGCTGGCTTCCAATGGCAAGTGGCACGCTTCCTGACCTCCTGCCGTGATTGGCTCGGTGGCTGTTGGCATGGGGACAGTGCGGCCACCGGCCAATCATGTGCAGCGGGATGCCCCTACCATCGGTTTCGGAAAACAAGCTGGAAAACAGGCAGCCTTTGCATTGGTCTGAGATCCTCCATGAGGTAGACAGCAGCAGGGTCCACAACACGAATATGAATGATGATGGTGATAGTGATGAAGCAGGACCGCACTGGGCATTGAAATGCATCTTTTGGTGCGATCTGGGCCTGATTCACCCAGCTCCGCAGTTTGCTCTCTCTCC
This sequence comes from Crocodylus siamensis, assembly GCF_052110815.1. Classification (NCBI taxonomy): domain Eukaryota; kingdom Metazoa; phylum Chordata; order Crocodylia; family Crocodylidae; genus Crocodylus; species Crocodylus siamensis. Next base: position 69,908,628 of record NC_143404.1, read on the forward strand.
TGATACAAGACATTTCTCCTAAAGCCCTGGGCTTAGGGGATCACAAAAGGCTCCCAGCTCTCTCCCTTCTTGCTTTTTTTAAAGTCTTTGTGCTTTGAGGATTGCATGAAATGGCGACTCCTCCAGGCGCGGCAGCCAAGAGGTCAATGACAAGGATTGGGCGGCACCATGACATTGAGCCAAGCTTGTGATACCCGGGGTCTGAACACCTAGGGTCGGCCGGACCCCTGGGAGCCCTGCTAGGACATTCATGGCTGGTTTCCCCCACCGTGTCTGTCCTCCTGTTTCCTGGGAGGTGCATGGGAAACAAAAGCGAGGGCTAGAAATGAATGATTTTTTTTTTCCTTATCGAAGCACGCGGCTCTGCTACCCCCTTCCTAGCTTGCGATGCCTTTGGCAGAGACAGGGAGACAGCGGTGATGCCTGGCAGACAGGCATCCCAAGTTCATTATAGGCTTGGGATTATACCACAAATCATGGGATATTGCACCACAAATCACGTGAGAGCAGAAACCCAGCACCATCCCTGCTGCCCGGCTCCCTCACTGCCAGCCCCCCTGGGGTTTGCAGACCTCAGCAGCTGCAGTGATAAAAAAGGAGGGTCTGGGTCATCATCACAAGCCCATTATAGGGCATACCGGTGCTGAGATGAGTCACCTTTGGCAAGCGAAGGCCCCTTTTCCCATCAAAACCTGACTGAGGAGACTATATCCCCGCGATACAAATGTTTTCCTCCTACACTGCGTCTCGTTGCAAGCACACGGTTGCTATCTCTCGCCGTGTCAGGACTCAATTCTCGACTGCTGCACAAATGTAAGACCCAGCCTGGCCTTCCAGATGTCATTTCAAACTCGTGCGAGGAGAAACAAGTGCTCAGCCCAGCTCTGCCAGGGAGGGCGTCTGAAAAACTGCTCCCTCTACGCCCTGTGTGCGAGCCTGCGGGTGCTCTCTGCTTTTGATCGGCAAGGGGAAGGTAGTTTCTGGCCACTTGCCGGTACTAAGCAAGGCTGCTGGCCTTGCTATCCATTTCGGAAAAGGTATGAGGAGGATCCTGAAATTCCTGGACCCAATAAAGGGAAATGCTAAGAGCATAATTAGCTGCTCTGCACAGGAGGAAGCCTTGGCCCCACCTGATGCTAGGAGCAAGCCTGACCTCCTCAGCTGGGGTGGACACAATAGCTGCACAGAGAAGAAAGAGAAGGGGGTTTTGCCTTTCAATTAGGCTGCCTGGCCAGGGCCTGCTTTCCTAGAAATGCCTTGGGACGAAAGGAGGATGCTGTGCTTAGGGCACTGGATGGAGACTCAGAAGTCCTGGTTCGGGTCCTTCTTTTCTGCTCTGTGCCTCGTACTCGCTCTGCTTTCGCTGGGCCAGGGCCTGGATTCTAGGTTGGGAGCAAAGTATCTCAGTCTGGCAAAGATCCTCAGTGAAGCTGTCCTATTTTGGCACTGGACAGCGTGGAGACACCAGCAGCATCGCTTTGTGTAAGGGACGTCGTGGATCCTAATCCAAGGGCAGCTGCAAACTCTGCACTGGAGAAGCTCCTGGAGAGCCAGAAAAGACACTTGATTGCCTTGCGAGTTGGGGAAAACTCGCTGGGAAATGGGAGTGAAAAGTCAGAGCCTTACAGGGATGCCGGGGAAATCTGGAGGCTGCTTCTTGTCTTTGCTGCTCCCAGCAATGATGCTGTTTGGGCGTGAACTCAGGCCGGACTCTGAGCACCGGGGAGCTGGGAGGGGGAGCTAGTCGCATCTTTTAGACGTGACACAAAGCCACGACTCTGGCCTCAGGGCTCCATCTTGCAAGATAGAGAGGTCTCCGGCCCCTTTCCAGCAAAGCACACGATGTCCCGTTCAAGTCAATAGGATGGCTACAATTGAGCATGTGTTTAAGCACATTGATGACTACGAGCCAGGGTGCTCATGGCCCTGGACCTGCTCAATTGGGTCCAGGCTGAATCAGAAGGCACTTTGTATGAGATTAAGGGGGTTAGCTTCAGATCCCAGTTTGGGAAGATTATTCCCCCCTGCCATTTCCACTGGCTGGTGCGTTTACCATCACTCACTAGCTTAGACATGCCATTCAAACAGCTGCCAGCCCATCCCAGAGACAGCTGCCTCGGTTTGTTGGGTGAGGGAGCAAGTTATTTCTGCATGTGCCGCTTGTGCATCCCAGGAGCAACGTGTCGATGAGTGCCTGGCGGTCCATTGGGATGAACGGTGCTCTGGAAAAACCAGCTCACCTCTCTGGCCGTCCCCACTCTGCTCTGCCCCTCCACCACCCAGCCTATTAATAGCAGAGCTGTTGAGGATCATCTTCCCAGCCCAGCAACTGGTGACATTTGGAAACCGTGTGACTCAAGCGGTTTGTGCTCCCGTCAGAGTGACCAAGACTGACCTTTCCCTCCGCGCTACCAGGCACTTGTCGAGCAAGGGAAACAACGAAAGACCAAGGAGAAAAGGCTCTCTTCTGGCTTACCTACACTGTGAGGGACACTTTCAATATGTACCAAGTGTGCAACGGGCAGCGATGAAGCTAACAGGAGTCCATCCAGTGCCGTGAACTAGTTTTAGTTCACTTCACAAAAGGCTGCGTGAAAGCACGTGCTACGTTCCCTCTGGCTGTGACGTTTGCTTTGGACACGCCTGGGTTAAATATGTTTCTTGGGGCCCACGAGCCCTCTGAATAAATCCTCCAGGAGAAGCCATGCACGTGAACTCCTGAAGACACTCGTGCTTCGCTGCCGTGTTGCTAGTCTGAACCGGAGACCCACACGCTGCTCAGCTCAATGAATACAACATGACCCGGAGGCTCAGATGCATAAATGCAGAAGAGGCATGACCTTTGCGTGCAGTCTGCATGCCACAAAGCTCAGTTTCAGACTGATTAGGTCTAGTTTTGAAGCAGGAAAGCCTATCGCAACCCACCCACTCCCCCAAAAAGCATGCACACATGCGCGCACACGCACTTACGTTGGGAGATGGCTCCAACATGTTGTCCCCATGCCACCCCGAGATTGGCACGAAGGGGACTGTGGCAGGGTTGTAGCCGATCTTCTTGATGTAAGCGCTGACTTCCTTGACGATCTCGTCGTAGCGCTTCTCGCTGTACGGGGGCTCCGTGGAGTCCATCTTGTTGATGCCCACGATGAGTTGCTTGACGCCCAGGGTGTAGGCCAGGAGGGCGTGCTCGCGGGTCTGCCCGTTCTTGGAGATGCCGGCTTCAAATTCACCCACGCCAGCAGCCACGATGAGGACGGCACAGTCGGCCTGGGGTGCGGGAGATGTATTGAGTGGGTCAGACGAGGGAGGTCTGCCCTTGAGGACAGCGGGGGGTGGGCGTGGGGGGAAGGGTGCTACTGGTTTTAGCCAAAATGGGCACTACTTGGAGACAGATAATGCATGGGAAGATGCAAGGCCAGCCCCTACCAATACACCTGCTCACCCCATTCAGCAGCTGATGCTGCTATTCCCTGCCAGTTGCACTTGGTTTTGTGACCTAAGTCTAAGGAGCGGGGTGAAACCATCCAGCTCCTAGCCAGGAGCTGGGCTTGGCCATACAGGGACACCCAGTAAAGGCCTCATTTAACGCCCACTGAAGTCATGGGACCCTCTAAATTGACCTTTGATAGAGCCTCAAGTGCTTGAACCCAGCACACCCTTACTGCCCCCTCCTCCCTGAGGATGCTCCACCTGCCACGGGGAACGTAATTGTTCTCTGGCCTGAACTCGAGTATCTAACACCAGCTAAATACACTAAATCCCATCTCCGCTGCCATCCCCAAAGAGCTCAGACCGTATTTCAGCAGAGTCTCTAAAAGAGCTACGGTGGATTTGTATAGTAGGAGCCTGAAGGTACTTATGTGATACCTGCCATCTGCATCCCCGCGGGGCACCCCTCCTGCTAAGCCAGCAGGCATCAGGTGTTTTTGGGGGAGGGCATCTTGCATATGAATGACATGACCGGTCTGATGGTCGGGATGGCAAGACCTGTTTCTGTAGCTAATGCTTGGTGCTAACAGGAGCCTCGGGTGGGATAGGGGAGAGCTACTGGCCTCCTGGAAGGCAAGTGACCTCCGGTGCCCACTCAGGTCTTGTTCAATAGTTATGGCAACCAGATGTGCCCATGAAGGCAAAGATGGCAGCCCTAATTGAAAGGCTTGAAGTCCAATGACCCTGCCTTGGGCAATCAAGTTGGTCGAAGCTATGGGGTGACAGGAGCTGCCCGAGGCCAGGCTTGGGCCCTTCCCACCATTCACCATTTCGCGGCAGAGGCGGGGGGACACGTGCCCCCTTTGGCTAATCCTGTCAATTGTTGGGCCTGAAAGACCCCCCCCCAATGGGATTTTCTAGGTTTGCAGCGTCAGTGAGCTGACGAAGGAGCTTCCAGCATATTTGTCTCTGGACCAAAGCCCAGCAGAGAGACGGACCCCAAAGGAGTCCTCGAAGGACCCCACGACTATGTCCACAGGTCCCCATGGCCTGGCCTACGTCACGCTCTGCCCCGCAGCGGTGTCTTCCTCACCTGTGAGGTCCCAGTGATCATGTTCTTGATGAAGTCCCGGTGCCCAGGGGCATCAATGATGGTGATGTAGTACTTGGTGGTCTCGAACTTCCACAGGGAGATGTCAATGGTGATCCCACGCTCCCGCTCAGCCTTCAGCTTGTCCAGCACCCAGGCGTATTTAAAGGAGCCTTTCCCCATCTAGCAGGTGATCAAAGGAGAAAGAAAAGAAAACACCCAGTGAGAAACCTAAGCCGCAAACTTTGCCACCTGGCAAAGCATCATCCCAGCGTCCACAGGGCTATTCAGATCACAGGCCCAGATAGCCAAGGTGTTAAATGTCTGAGGCAAAAGCCCATTAAATGCAATGGCTGCAGGATCCGATCCATAATCTGCGGACCAATAAATGCAGACATCAAAGTGCATCAAAGGGATAAAGACTGGAGCTAAAAGATCAGACTGGCTTGGGGATAAATGGGTGGGAAAAGGGCAGGAATAAATGCAGCTGCACCCATGGTTTCTAGCCATGACAGCAGGGAGGTTTGGGCGCAGGGGAGGAGGAGCGCAATCCAGCAAAAGAAGGGATTAGTTCAAGAGGGAGCTTGATAAATAGCCGAGCAGGATGGTCTGATGCGGGTATGAGGTCTGGAGCACCCAAAAGATCCCTTTCAGTCTGCATCTCTGTGCAATATTATGCTCCCCATGTCTGGCTAATGGTTTATGTCATCTGATAACCTGCCAGTGGTACAGGACGTCTTAACCTGGGATTTCTGGCTATTGGGGGGAGCTGTGCAATGTTGCTGGCTAAGAGAAGAAAAGCCACCATTTAGCAAATGCATGTAGGAGTCGAGGCATCCAGTGATATTGCAGAGTGATCCGTTGATGCAGAAGGAGGCTGTTGGCTGCTGGGTCAAGCAAGACTGCAGTTTTGCTCAGCAGCGGATGAAGTCGCAGGCAAAGCTGTGACCTGACGTTGCTTGTTGTCTAATGGGAAAATCGTGGCCAACGCTAGGATGTAATATTGCTGGTAAAATCACAGTCAGCCTCAAATGTGCAGAGGGTGGTGGGGTATGCTTGTAGGGTAGGACAAGGGTTGCTCATGGGGGGGAGATGCCTGGGTGATGACATAGCTAGGTAGTAAAATCCCATTGCTCTTTGTTGCATTGCTCATTGCACCATGCCTGTCCCTTCTCTCTCCTCCCACATAGCCTGTCAGCCTCCAAAATGGTTTCCCCTCCTCTTCCTTCCCTTAGGCATTTCCAACACAAAAATGGACTCGGCTTCTCTTTGCAATCTGTAAATCTCCCCACGAGGGGGAGCTTGCCTCCTCCCTCCAGAGATGCAGTCACGTGCATCCATCCTGAAATATGAACCTTACGTCAGTGAAAATGAAGTCACAGAGAGAGGAGGAATAAAAAAATCACCCTCTCAAGCCGAGATGGAGGAGAGCTAATCCAGTGCTGCCTGACTGCACCTCAGGGGTTAATGCTCTATGAGGTCTCCAAAAAGCCCCTTTGAATTCTAGAAATGGGGGGAAAGTGGGTTTAATCTACAGAAGCAAGTCATTCACTATGGTCTTTGTAGTGCATGGGAGCACAGAAAGTGCCACGTTCAGCTCCTGGGGTGCCCTGTCTCCAGCTCTGCTCAGTACTAGTTGCAAAGGACCACATAAGATCGTCCATTGTGGGCCATTAGAAATCAGGCTGGCTCATGGTCTGAGGCACAAGCATTACCACCGTGGTCTCCCCAACCTCCCTGCAGATGCTCTGCTCCTCTGTCCGGTAGGGCACAGGGCAGGGTCCATCGAAGTCAATGGGAAGACTCCCGACGGCACTAGGGAAAGCCCCCAGACAGCTGCCAACTTCCATCCCCAAAGCGGCTGCCTTTCAGGGTCGGTGACGTGACTCCTGCGTCAGGTCCGTGCAGCACGAATTATTCATGGAGCCGGCCTGCTTGCATAACAGATGTCTATCAGAGACGACTTTGCATCTTGCCGCGGAGGATTGTGGGCAAAATCCTAAAATGGCTGAAAAGCCTCTCTTCCTCGCTGCATGGAAAGAAGCAAATATCAAACAAGCCCCGGTCTTCTGAACTTGCAGCGAGGAGCTTCTGATGCATCGAGAGAGGCGCATTTTCCAGATTGTCCCGGGTGGTTGGATAGAAATTTCCAGATGCGGTCCCTATTTCTGACTAACTACATGACAAGCGCTGCGGGTCATAATTAGGTCTGAACGAGTGCTAAGCATTTAACCCCTCCCTAGCTGGCATGTGGACTCTCCGCTCATCATCACCAGTGGGAAAAGGAAGAGATCACTCCTAATGCACATCACTGCCAGGACGGCTGTGACCCAAAGGCGCTGCTTTAGCTAAAGTTTATAACTGATAACCAGCCCTAGCTGACGTTTTGCATCAGGAGGTCTCAAAGCACCCAGCAAAGGAGGCTGGTACCGCGACGCCTGGTCTGCAGATGGGAAAACTGAGGCAGAGAGAGGTTAAATAAACCTGCCCTAAGTCGGACAGTGGCACAGCTGAGATTAGGATGCAGGTCTCCCAACCCACAAGCCAGTGCCCTTGTTCATCAGCATATGTTGACTTTCCAGATCTAGCTCTTGGCAGGCCAGTCAGGGGGATCGGCACTGTCTATTGTGGCCAAAAGACTGGGATTTGAATGGGGTGTAAAGAGATACCCACTGGTTTTGACACTCGTCTCAGTAGACTGCCCCTTCCACGGACAACTGGGCCCTTTCTTGTGAGCCCGATGGGAGCCCAGTGAAAGCTCGCCCTTGCTCAGAAAAAACAGATGATTGAGAAGTGTCAGCAAGAGAGAATCGTTTCCTATCACCTCTCAAAAAAGAGAGAGGGTCCTTTCAGATAAGTGCTGGATCACACTAGACCCTGCCGTGTCACGCATATCCCCAGGACAAATACAAGCTTTTATTTAGCAAACAGTTCCCCCCCACACACTTTCACTGGGGATATTCAGTTACCCAGAGCTGTGCTGAGAAAAACCTGCATTATCTAGCTTAGCACAATAATGTCACTGTTAAATGCCAGAAACAGCCTGATATTTCCAGATTAAGCTAAACAGCAAGGGCAGCCGTGTTTTGAGCCACCCCCTTTCCCAAGCTACTGTTACCTCTCCTTTTTAGCCCCAAAGTCTTCTTCCTTTCTCTTTTCTCCTTTTTTTTTTTAAAAAAAGGATCCCTGTGCTGTGTTATGGTTTTGCTTTTTTTTGTTTTTTGTTTTGGGGGGGTGTGCATTGGGATTCATGCAGGCCTCCATTTCCTACCAGTGCAACCTCGTGCAAGAACAACCCTTCCCCAGCCCTGCAGTAGAAAATGGAGTCGGCAGGGCTCAGTCAATAGGCTATTAATAGCAGCTTCTAGTCCTCACGTTATTCTGGCAAGCCAGTGAAAGCATCCGTGCAATTAAAGCGGCTGCAGTCACATCTCGACCAGCCTAATTATACCCCCTTTCATTTGTCAGCACAGGACCGAAATATATGGAAACAGTAGTGACCGGGTTAAAAAAGAGAGAGAGAGCAGTTTTGGCAGGATCCAGCTCCTACGGGGAGGACTGGGGAGGGAAAAAAGGCTGAGAATAAGGTAGAGAAATAGGTGTTCTGGAAATTCAACGGGCTGGAGAGGGGCAACCTGCAAGCTGCCTGGCTGAGATATATGCCTCTTCTATACATGACATCTAGCAGTTTCTATCCAGAAAAATCAAAGGATATATGTGCCAAAGCCCCCCGGGCTTCATTGGGAACATACCTTTTCAAATAACGTATTGATCTGTTAAAATTGCACAGCCGGGCACCCGATGGTTCGATTCACTGGAATTTACTCCAGTCGATTTCTGGGCTCTCCTTATTCGATACAGGCTCCCTTTCCATATGCTTTGACCGTGCATGTATTATGCTGATGGCTCGAGAGATGGATTTATTAGAGCACCATTACTGTGGCCATGGTACAAGAGAGATCCTGACTTTCATATCAAATGCACAGATTTCATAGCAGGCTTTCTGCCTGGAAGACTTCTGCTGAAGCTACAGATCAAATCCCGAACACCCAAATGTAAAGATGGATGTCAGCATCGACAGAATAGATCAGGCCAGTGGTCACCTGGCCCATTGTCTTGTCTCCAGCAGTCATCAGGGCCAGCTATTTCAGAATAAAATTCAAGCCAATTCCTGCAACATTTAGGGATAAGTGACTTGCTCCTTGGAAAGGTTTCCTCCTAGCCCCTAATACCGGGATTGAGGTATTGGTTTGTTCCCCGAAGCACATGAGGTCGCAGCCCAGCCAGACTCTCTACTATGATAAGGTGTGATCCACATAAGTCTCCACTATTGCTTTTAAATCCTGCAGAGCTCTTGCACCCTCATGGCTATCCTGTGGCCATGAGTTCCACAGGTAGATAGGAAAACACAGGCAACAGGAGGACTGGGCCAAAAGGTCCTACTTTTCCAAGGCCAGAGGTGTTGGAAAGGCCCAGAGGTAAGAGGAAGAGTGGGGAAAAAAAGAGAGGAAATGGGAGTAACAAGGGGGGAAGGGAGAAAATAGGCCATAGGGAGCAATCCAATGGAAGGAGATCGCATCCTAGAAAAGGAGGGCTGGAGGGGACCTTGAGAGGTCATCTAGGCCTACCCCTTGCTCAAGGCAGGCACCATATGATCTCCATCGCCCGTTTGCTCTGGAGGAGACAAAGGGGAAGGCCCGGGAAGGGCGGGACAGCTCACCTCAGCAGCCTCCTTCTCAAATTTCTCAATGGTCCTTTTGTCAATGCCCCCGCATTTGTAGATGAGATGTCCGGTGGTAGTGGATTTCCCAGAGTCCACATGTCCAATGACGACGATGTTGATATGCGTCTTCTCCTTCCCCATCCTTGCGGGCTAGGTCCGAAGGGCTGGCGCTGGGGAAGCGGTGGGCACGGCGCGGCGTTCCTGCGGAGGCTGGAGAGGAAAAAGCACGGACGTTGCGTGAGTCCCGACACCCCAAACGGCAGCAAAACCCCAGGGCCACCCCATCTTCCCACTGCCCTCCGCAAGGCACGGGCTCTGAATGACAAGGCTTCGATACAGAGAAAGATATTGCTATTTTTCTGTCCTCGTTGTGAATTAAAGCACCAGCAACCCAGCTCTTGGCCCGATGGGCTTAGGCTTGCCTGTCTGCTGTCCTCTTTGGAGCAGGGGTGGAAGGACCCGCCTGCCTCGGGGATGATGGGGGCTCGCTGCCCCATTTCTGCGTGCTGCGTAAAGCCTTCCCAACCTGAGTCACCGTGTTTGCAGCCTTTGCAAACAAGGTGTGCCCGTGCCCCCGGGGAATGCCTATTGAAAGGCAGGTGTCGGAGGGGGGCCCTAATCCTGAGTACCCCCTGAAAGCCCTTCTAGATAGAAAGCTGGCCCCCTCACTGCACCCCAACGCATCCCCTTATAGCAAGACTGCTTCGTTCCCAGAGCTTCTGCATTTGAAATAACTCAATGCTGCCTCCATTTCACAGGCTGCCTTCCTCTCGGAGAGCTGCCGGGCATCCATGCCGGCTGAGGCATATCGCGAGAGGGGCTCAGCACCATATCCGATTCCTCTCCCTCTCCGCCTCCCTGCGTCGAGCTCTCCCCCATGGAGCTCATGGCTGGGATGACAATATGGTGCCCACAAAAGGGAATGGACAAAAATAGCCCGCGGCTGATTTGGCAGCAGCCGGGCAGCCTGCAGAAAGCCGGGTGCTGGTGCCTGAGCTGGCAATGGAGGGTTTTTTTTGTTTTTTTCCAACAAGGATCAAGATAAAATGTAGAGAGGAAGGGAAAAGCAATCCATCCATTTGTCTGTCCCGGCATCTCCGTGCTCTGCAGCTGCAGCACGAACCAGGCAGAGCAGGAGCCTGCTTGGACATCTAATAAAATCCAGTGTCATCATGAAGCTGCCCATAAAGGGGTCAGGGAAAGTTTGCCCCTGTCATACAGACTCAGCCGTGCAGGCAGTAACGTCCTCGGAGAGCAGCCTTCCAGGAGAGCGGGGGGACCCTGCCACCCCCCATTAGACCTTGGGGGGAGGCCTGTGGAAATGAAACGGGGGGTGGGGGCGAATCCGTGCTAGCACCGAACAACAGCAACGGCAGCTCTTTCAGAGGTGGGCGTCTCACGTCCTCCAGCTGCCATGCCAGCTGCCAGGGTTTCAGAAACCTCTAGGCAGCCTCTTTCTTTCTCCCAGGGCTCCTGATGCCAGCTGCTTCGATTTGCAAGGGGGTGGGAGGGTCCGACATCTTGGGTAGGAAAATCTCCCTATTTACAAGCTGAAGGAAGAGTTGAGGATGCCCCCAACGGGTTTGGGGAACACAGCACCCCCCCCCACCCCTCTCTTTGGGGTTAGGTTTAAACCAGCTTCACCCAGCCCTGGTGACTTCAGCTCAGCTAAGGGATCATGTGCCCTTCCTAGCCTTGGGGCGCTGGCTCCTGTGCAAACGCTGCGACCCAGGGGCATATGCAGCCCTATCCGCCGCATCACGGCTCCTGCGGTTGCCTGGGGATCAAGGTCAAAGCCCTGCCACCGCCATGGAGCAAGGGTAGCAGCACCCCCCCAGCCCACCCGCTCCTGCCCGGCTCATCTGGAAGGACCCTGGGCTGGCTGGGAGGGGAAGCCGGGGGACAAGGCACCTAGCTCTGCTCTCCTCCCCACCTGGGATTTATTAAATCATATTCTTGTAAGACTCTGGCTATTCGTGCACCCCCCCCCAACCCCCAGCAAAGCAGGTCGGTGGCTGCAGGCTTGGATGCACCAGGCGCTTGCAAACACGCAACCAGCTGCACGCCTTGCTCCCCTCTCCAGGCAGCCTGGGGGGTGCAACCCCCATGCCCACCACCCTCCCCGGCTAGCTGCGGCTGGGCTGGGAGCTCTTACCGGTAGCTGTGGTCTCAGACAGCAGAGGCTGCCAGCTTAGGCTCCGGCTGTTTTATTTCCCTGGGAGGGGGTCCACCTATTGACGGTGCCAGCGCAATGCAGTGACCCCCTGCACTACAGCAATGCGGTACCGGGCGGAGGGAGGGAGTAGAGAGAGCAGGGAGGGGAGGAGACAGGAGGAGGAGATGGATGGGGAGAGAGAGGGAGATGGAGAGGCAGGGACACACACAGAGCTGGGCGCAGGGAGGAGCTGGGCAGGAGACACAGAGAGGGAAGGAGGGGAGCCGCTGTGGCATGGGGGTCCAGGGGATGGGCAGGGGTCGCTCACCCAGGCTGGGCTGGGCATCGGTACCCCATCCCCTAGCCAACTGATGAGCACATGGAGCGGCTGGGAGGGACGTACGGGGGCATCCAGCACATGGCAAGAGGGTGAAAGCACCACGTCCGTCTGAAGGCAGCCGAGGGCTTGGGGTTCAGATGCCCCCTAGTCTCACCTGCCCCCAGCCAAAAGGCACAAACTGGGGGGAAACCCCAAAGCAATCCCCACCGCTATAACCTCTTGCATTTGGAGGCATTTGCAGACTCTGGCAGGCGTCTGCCTGCCTGTGACAGGCCTTCGCCCGCTAACTGCAAGACCTCCGGGCTGGGGGCTGGCATGTAGGATGCCTGCCAGGGCTGGGGGAGGGTCTGGGGCCCCAGACAGATGGATGAGTCTGGGAAGGGAGGACGCCCGCTGCTGGTAGCGCCACGCAGACCTGAATGAGGCAGCTCTGCTCAGCTGAAATGTGGCACTCCGTTCAGAACGGATTTGGCCCTGGAAATGAACCTTAATAAAGTTCAGGGGACTCGGCGCTGTCCTATCTAGGGGCAAGCCAAGGTGGCCCTCACCGGTACCCCGGTGCCTGAAAGCCCCGGGGCTGGCTGGCTGGGTCTCGGCAGGACAACTCCTGGCTCATTACCCCAGAGGGGTAACAAGGCACAGGGATGCGCCTCTGTTTCTTGCACCGGTGCTGCGCCTGGCTGAGGGGACTGGTCCACAGGCCTCTGATTATTGCATCCTCTGCAAGCACCACATTCGCTTACAGCAGGGAGAGGGGTCATCGTGCAACAAACCCCGTCCTTCCCCAGGATCAGCCACGCAGCAATGTCCCTGGCCTTCCTGCGTTACCCCGCCAAGAGACCTCAGGGAGCAACGAGCTGCCTCCCCGAGGCCTGCCCAGGCACCAGCCATGATTGATAGCTCCCCATCTCGGAGAGGCAATAGCTGTTGCAAATTGAATTCCAGAAGTAATCGCACGGCTATCAATTCAGTCCCTCTCCTGCCGCGTTTGAGCCCATCTGTTATTTCAGAGCAGTGACAGGGCTGCCTTGACCACATCAGATTGCCAATTAACCTCATTGGCCTGGATGGGGGAGCAGGAGTTACCCTTCAGCATTTTCCTACTGGGGAAAGGTTGTGTGGGCTGGGGAGAAGGGCTGCGAGACAGCTTTTCCTTGTGGGTATCAGAGAGGCTATTGCCATGGAAAATGTGAGAGGGAAGGAAGACGAGCATTTAGCAAGAAAGAGAGCACTCCGAGTTGCAATGCATTTTCACAGAGACAAAGGCACTCTTGGGGCATCCAAAAGAGCTTGTTTAGGGCTAAAAGGAAAAGTGTTTCTTTTAAAACACTGGCCTGTGAAGAAGCAGTAGACATGAGGTTTCTGATTCCCTGGCTGCCGGCACGATGAGTATTTCTATCGGGCCCAGGAGTCCTTGGTGACTCAGTTTACCTACCTTTAAATTCGAGCTAATAATCACCTAGCTGGCAATGCGACAAAATACAAATGTGACACAATGCTTCTCCAGCTCTGCAAGACGTTCAGGGGAAGAGTATCATTATGAGATTGCATACCTGCCATTTAAAAATGACACCAGGGTACACTATTATGGGAAGAAACATCAGGATGGATTACCAAGGAACTAATGAAACAAACCCACTTACATGTCCTGTGCTCCTCCAGTTGCTGCACACAGATTTATCCAGAAGATGAGGCTTGTTGCCATCATTTTGTTTGATCTGGTGAACCCGTGAGAAGTGCTGCCAGTACTGAGGCCACATAAGAAATCTTTACTGGTGCATTAACCTGATATTTTACTTGCCTGAGAAATAGCATGGAGGGGTCAGGATATTTAAATACTGTGTCAGCTATGTGGTTACAAGGCTTCTCTCCTCTGAAGCCGCAGGGCAGGTCAAAAGATAAAAACATTTTGACCTAAATAGTGCAGTCTTTATGGGGAGTGTTGTATTGTCAGTCTACAAGTGCCTGGCACAAGCGGGACTCCTGATGATAGTTATAACTCATTTGCCAGCTAACTTGTATATTTACCTGGGTAATACATGGGTTAAATAATATCCATGTCCTGTACCTTAAAATGCTGCTCACCTCTATTGTGAAAGAAACTGCTTTTATTTCTGATATTATGTTAGGCTGGTCATTTAGTGGTGTTTTTAGGGCTGTCGTATAACATTGATCCTTTTGTATAGTGTTTCTTCTCCAAAAGACAATGCACTCACAGTCAAACAAAGGAAATCAAAAGCACAGCTCTAAGACAATAGATACAGGACTCTCCTCGCCCTCTTAGCCAGGATCTATGGACTTACCCCAGGCCTGGATTTAGCTCAGTAGGTATAATTGTTAGGTGGCTCCCAGGGGAAAGGATCGTTATGATATAAACAGAGTTGACTGAAGCAAGCGCTACAAGTCAATGGCAGCCAACTGACTTTAATGCCTGCGATGGGTCTGGCTCAAAGGGAGGAGTCCTGGCACCGTTTTAAGGCAGTGACAAAATCCCCATTGACTAGAAGGGGGCTAGGATTTCAGCCCTTACGGCAATCGCTGAATGTCAGGCGTGCTCACATATCTGACCGGAGGTAGGCTCTGGGTACAGGACCCCCTTGCTCCTCCCAACTCTGCCTAGCTGCCCGTGCTTGGGAAAAGCAACATCCTCCCTCTTTTATTCCTTGATATAACTGCATCAGCCCACAGGGAATAACAATCCACGGGAGCCAGAAACACTCGGAGTTTATCCCCTCTTCTCTTAAAGACAGCTCAGTTTTGGCCTCTTTTCTGCATCAGGAATATAACCGTTGGAGACAAAGGAGTGAAGGAGCCTGCATCTCAAAAAACGCGGTGTATAATTACCCCGTCCCCCACGGCTGTGTTCAGGAAGGGGCTGCCTGCTATTGCATAGCAGCCGGGTCTGAGCTTTCAGGTGTGACTTGCATCACCAAGTCCTCCGATACATCCAGGCCGTTCTGCCAGCGAGGAGCGGCACGGGTGGATTCTGGTCCGTAGCATGCTTCGTATTTTAATAATGAAGCCTGACAATCCCGGATGCTATAAATAGCACAGTACACAACAGCGCTCTCAGACCTGGCTAATCTGGGCTTGGGCGAGCCATGTTGCCTCTGAATGATTTAAAGCGATCGCTGTCTGATGCCGGGCAGCCGGACGTGCAGGCTTTTGGAGTCCGCATGAAAAAAGGTTGAGCCTGAGCAGATGTGATTGCTGCTGGCTCCTTCTCCTTGGCTATTTTTGCACCTGCCTGGTTCCCCACCATGTTTGAATCAAGGCTTTTCTCATCCAGAGCTTCTCTAGGGAAGTGAAAAATTGCATTGTGAAACCATACGTGAAGGCTTGAGAATCACCTAAGCCATAAGCAATGTCCCCAGGGAAGTCCAGCTTTGCCCAGCCAGGTCCCTGGGGTCAGCACATATCTAGTTCACCATTAAAACACTCTTTATAATTTCCCATGCTGTCCGTATCGCCCATTTGCATCTCGTTCCAGAAATCTGGCAATCTCTAACCAAGAGACTTCCAGGGGTCAAGCTGTTCTGTCTGCAGAAGAGGACTGACCTGCAGCAATGGAGCTGCAGTGGTTGGACATTTGTCCAAAATACATTAATTGAGATTACCAGCCATTTGCAGGGGTGCGACAGGGGGAGAGCGCCTTGTCCTTGGGCATCTTGTCAAATGCCACCTCTGTCTGGGCTCTCCTCATTCAGGCCAGGTGCAGACAGGACGCTTTTACCGGTGTAAGTGATTGGAAACTGGTCTAAACTGACAGAAGTGATTGGAAATATCACCTGTAACAGAAGTTCGGCACATAAAGCTGATCTATACCTGTAACCGAACAGAAGTTTGGCATACATAGCCTGGTTTAAAAATGGCAGGCGCCGGTCTAAGATTTGCTCCCCAACCAAAGGGCGAATGTGCGTTCTGTTCACCCCCGGCCTAAACTATGCCGCTTACAGAAAACTGCATAACTTAGATCAATTCTGCCTCTGGCTTTCTGAATGCATCTACCTAGCCTTCATGCGTTTTTTTCCATCCAGGCTGTTGGGATCACTAACAGCTCATTAACCACATCCCCTCACTGCTGGCACCAACCCCTCCCTGTCTGCAGAGCTCTGTGCTTCCACTGTCGATAAGGGATGGAAATAAACTTGAGCATCCATTGTGGAAAACCCAGCTGGACACAGACTGTCCCCAGAACAAGGGATTTGTCGGCGGGCACCTTTCTGTATAGGCTGCCTCCTGGAGATAAATGCACCGGGGCTGAATATGCAGTAGGCAATGACAAGCTATTGCACCCTCTTCATTCCCCATCTCCTCTTCTAGATGCGTTTCCACAGCACCTCCCTCCCTGCTGCACCCGAGGGCCCACGAGACATGAACTTACACTCCGGCAAACAACTGTCATACCACGGAGGAGGCTGCAAATCACGCCTGGTTTCCCAGAGCCTCTGGGTCTGCTTTTAGACCGCCAGCTCACTAGGGCAAAAGATGGCCTTCGTGTTGTGCCGGCAATGGCCCCAAGCCATAATAATAATTAAATGATATCGTGCAGCAAGAGTGAGGGGTCACTGATAATGCAGGGGATTGAAAAGGTGGTAAACAGGTGTGGTTTTGTCGAATGGCATCCAATCTGGTCTGAAAAGGGGAAGGTTTTGTGAAGCCTTTCCAGGGGCCAGCTCAAGACTAGCAAGGCATTTCAGCCAGCTAGGCTGTAAGTGCACTGAAGTTTTTTTGGGGGGGAGAGAGTGAAAGGAGGGGCCAGCAGAGCAATGGGAATGGGGAAGGGGACAGTGACAGGTTGTCTTGTGTGGTGTGAGTCATTGGAGGCTGCTGAGACCAGCAAACCTGAGCCAGGACTTTAAAAATAACCATCTGATGTAAAACCAAGATCCTGAAGCCCAGCAGCACCCCAGCCAGCTGGGGCCTGGATCCTGTGTCAGCTCCTCCACTCTCCGAGTCGGGCTGTTATTGCTGAGCGGTTGCTCTAAGGCCTGAGCCCTGGCACGCACACCCCGTGACACAGCTTTTTAAAAGGATTTAGGCATTTATTGCACTCCTCATTACAAGACCAAGGGGATTTAGGTGCCTAAATCCACAAAGTCACTTTTGTAAATGAGACTTAAGCATCTATGTCCTAATGGCAGACTGTGTTCTTTGGGTGAATGTGATATCTTTTATGAGACCAACTCAAATAGTTGGAAAAATTCTTCTTTCAAGCTTCCAGGCTGAAACTCGTCACATTAAATTCATTAAATTCATTAAACATTAAATGAGTCACATCCTAACGGCATTGAATGGGACGTGGGCTTTTCATTAAATTCGTCATGTCCTAACGGCATTGAATGGGACGTGGGCTTTTCAGTGCCTAAATCCCTTGTGACCAGGAGCTTTGTCACTTAGGTGATGAGCTGTTGGGCAGAACAACCCCGATGTATGTTTAAAAACTCAGGGTCAAGTGCAGAGGTAGTGTCTCCTTAGCTGTCTTCCCCCATTCACATGTGGGATGAGCAGTGAGAGGACGAAGCACGTGGGGCACTAAGGGCATCTCTGTGAAAGAAGATACGGCCAGACAAAGTTCACAGTGTGACTGCTGCCTCAGTGGGGGGCTCTGACCTCCATGCAGGGCTCGAGCTATGTTTTGCCTTGGGGAGGTTTCATTCATTTTATCATGGGGGTAGAGACCAAACAAAGAGCTCATTTTCCTCATTAGAGGCAGGTCCCCAGGCCTGATTTCAAAGCCCTGTGAAGTTGTAGAGAGACCTTACTTCCCAAAACCCTGTCCTCAGATGGGCAGCACAGAACAGACAGTCCCCAGGGGAAACTCAGAGTATTGGAGCTGGCTGGTATCTGGCCCTTGCAGGGAAAGGAAAGATAGTGGAAAGCAAGGGAAAGGAGGGGATGAGAAAGGCTGCTCCGTGTGCCCAGCAAGTGTGAGCAATAGCTTGGGATGAAGAGTTTTGCCAGAGACGAGGAAGGACTCCAAAAAGACTCCCTTTCCCTCTGTCCCCAAGCAGCGCTTGCACTTCCCTGGGATCATGCAAGCTCCAAGCAGATCCAGCTCAAATTAAACCGGGTCATGAGTCTCAAGGCACAAATGCAGCTTTCCTGTTGGCTGCTGGTGACATCATCCCAGGGGAGCGGGGGGAGCGCATCACTAATGACATTTCGTTTTAATAACTTCCATTGTCTAATAACGGGTTGGACCTTCCAGGCAAGTGGTGCCTTTCCGAGGGGGTGGGGTCCTGGTTTGGCTTTGGAGGGGAACTGGTCGGCCGTGCGTGTGTGTATGTGTGCGCGCGTGCGTGCGTGCGTGCAGGGGACAGGGCATTCACCACCTGCTGTTTGCTTGCAAAGGCCTCGAGGAGGATGGTGCATTATGGTGCACTGCCTGTGCATTGCCCTGGGAAAGGGAAGGAAGAGCGAGCGAGTCTGTGGAAGGCATCGGAGGAGAACAGGGGCCTTAGAGAGCTGCAGCAGGGTGGTGCCATCTGCTTCTACCCCAGAAAGCCCAAATTTCTCCAGGCCTTGGCAGCTCCTTTTTAGCAAAGCAGCCCCTCTGGGGTGGGCAAACAAAATGAGGCTGGTATCCGGAAGACAGATAATCATGGGTCTGCGGGGAGGCTGACTGTGTCTCTGCCAGACAAGCAACAGGAAAGAGAGGGATGAAGGGATGGGGAAGAGCTGGAAGGGGACAGATTCCCCTCTTCCAGGGGGACTTTGCCATTGGAGACTCTTTGACCTTGGGATCTAGCCTCATCCCAGACTGTGGGAGCCAGGTCTGCTCGTCCCCTTTGAATCTTCCAGAAACATGAAAAAAAAAACCCAGACATCAGATTCCTTATCCAGAGCAGACGTGGAGGGTGAGTGACGCCCACTCTGTTCTCTAGCAATGCAAGCCATGCAACGTGCCCAAGCTTTCTCCATCCTTCGGGTGCCTGAGACAACCAGGGGACCACGGCAATGTCCATCCAGCCTCCTCCCAAGCGGCTCACGCAGCAGGGAGAGCAGCACAGGCGGAAGCTGGTTGCCATGGCAATGCTATGCTACAGCTCAGCAGCAGCACCAAATGCAAGGCCACCCGGGGAACGGCTGTCTCCTGCATGGCACGTCACCTTTTGCAGCTCCAACACGCGTGGCACGTCACCTTTTGCAGCTCCAACACGCGTGGCACGTCACCTTTTGCAGCTCCAACACGCGTGGCACGTCACCTTTTGCAGCTCCATCCCGACCTCCATCATTTATGCCACAGGGGTGCCATGAAACACATCACCACCATTGCCACAGCCTCCTCTCCCACAATATAACCACCCCACCCCGGTCTCGAGTCAGCTCCACCAGGGACGCACACATTTCCAGGTGCCGTTCAGAATGGACGTCTGGCCGCTAACGTTGTGAAAGCTCCTGCCCCCTTTGTTCAGCCCGGTGTTTGTGAGGTGGGGGGTGGGAGGTCCCATTAATGCCAAGACAAGCTGTCCCTATAAATCCCACCAGGCATGAAGAATAGCCTCCCCCACTCATGTTTCTGTTTGATTCCCGATGTAGGTCAAATCGGAGAGAAAGCCCAGGCCTCCCCTTTGGGAGCTGTTTATGGCATATTAGTCACCTACTAGACCATGTCATTTATCAGTCACTCCTAGTGCTATCATCCAAGTGCATCCCATTTTTTTCCAGCTGAGTTGGTAAAATATGAATCTAGGGGTAGCTTTGTCTATTAATGCTGAGTTCTGCCTGTACTCATCTTCTCCCCACTATAAACTACCTGCTAAAGCAATGATATGGTTAAAGGAATAGAGTTGTGGTGCCCACAAATAGACATGTTACCCCACCTTGATTGCAAAGCAGAGATGCCGCATTCACCCCTTGGAGCCAAAGCAGTTACATTCGTGAATATGGTCCAATAGGTTTTAATTCATCAAACCATGTTTGAATTGTACTCCCTGTGAGAGCCGTGTGTGGTAGGCAAGATAGCTGGCGATCAGCGGTGGAAGAAGTTGTCCTGAGCATCTCCTAGCTCTGGGAGGTCATGTTCAAACCAGCAGAGACAAATGCTGGGCTTTGGTGATTCAACAGCACGCTACGAACAATCCCTGCCTCTGCCTCTTCCTTCAAAACACACTTTCAGCTGGAGGCTTCCTAAGGGACCAGACGGATCAAAGGACTCGTAGTGTCAGACTCTGAAGCTTGAGTCCTTGGGCTGAATTTACAAAAATGAGTTATTTCTACTACCACTAACCATCTGCATAATTATGCCTTGAGCCTTTCATCACCTAGGGATCTCAAAGCACTTGATGAAGCTGGCTAAGGTTACTGATCCCTAGAGTATAGAGAGCGTCTGGGGCATGGAGCAGGGTGTGGGCCCATATTAAGCTTGCAGCAGAGAAAGGAGCAACACCCAAACTTCCAGTTTCAAGTTGAAGCTGCAAAATTAAAAGCACTTCCTTACGTATAAGCAAATGAAGCGGTTAGGTATCCGTTTTATGCATCATATGCACATGCTTATTTCCATATGCAAATCAGCTTCAAGATAAACATACAATTGTGGATGCACTGTAGAAAGCTATTGAATGTTGGACCCAGGAGTTAGAAGTCTACACAAGATCGGCAAGTGTGAAAGGCGCTGGGGATTAACACAGCCACTCAACCTGCTGCAAGGCACTCTGCAAGGCTGCATGCCATGTATTAACTCGGCTAAACACATAGCACATTAATTATGCATTTATATTTTACGCATGCACCATTATCTCCCTTATCCTTCTGCCAAGATGGGCACATTTCATAGGATCATGGACAATGAGGGCTGGAGGGGACCTCAGGAGGTCACATCTAGTCCAACCCCCTGCTCCAAGCAAGACCAGCCCCAACTACATCATCCCAGCCAGGGCTTTGTCAAGCCTCTAAGATATTTTAGCTCAGAAACAGCACGGGTTGACACAAATCAGTGTAGACAATAGGTTTAAATCTTGGAAGGGCCTTTGTGCCTCTTTTTATATCTCACTTTTTGAGACGTTGCATCTTAATGCTATGCCCAAAGGCACTTAAAGACCTTGTGTTATGGTACCACTACAAGGCATGTGAGGGGTTGATTTACTGTTAACATCTTTACCCATGAAGACCTCCATGGAGAGACTCTGGTTTTGATGTGCCCAACTGACTGTAACTATTCTTTTGTAACCACGTGTATGTTAAACAGGATGCCAAAAATAATCCTGAATTGGTGGCACCGGAAAATACCCTCTCCAACCCTTTCTCTCCAGATGTCTCTGTTCACATAATTTGGTGCTAGCTTTCTGCTGCCGCTGTCCTGGAAAGGCAGAGCAGAGCTGTCCCATTTCTACTCCCATAACAGGATCAATTCAACAACCCCCCCTGCCCCCATGCTCTTCAGCTGTACAAGAATTAATAGCTTTTCTTGTGCTTTTAGTTGCATTGTTTGCAAAATCCACAGCTAAATCAGGCAGATTACATGGCAAATGTCAGTGCTGGTCTCCCTTCTCCTGATGCCTTGATTTATCATTAGCAGGCAAAGTTTCATAGTTTCATAGATAAACATACAATTCTTTGAGTAGATGGGATACCTTATATTAGATCAACTGAGTACTTGGAAAAACGTTCCTAGCAAGCTTTCAGGTGCGATCGCCCTTCTTCAGGCATGGGGAGCTTCTGCTTTCATTTATTAATGTCGTTTTCCTACAGGTAGCTCCATTGGGTTGGGTGCTGGCACCTGCTTCAATGAACAGGCCATTACCAATCATCCCAGGCTTGCATCTCTTCCAGTATCTGCTGCCCCAAAGATGCAGAGATCCATTTGCTTTCAGGGATCCGGCTGTTCTTGACCTGATCCCAGGGCCCTTGAATAGAGTGACGGTTCCTGAAAGGTGTGAAATAAGAGAGGATGACGCCTGGCTAATCTTTATCCATAGGTGGCAGCAGCTCTCCACAGTGAGCCATGGCTGCTTAACATTTCAACCTGTCACCCAGCAACTCTGGGAGGATGCAGATCCTGGAAGGGTTGAACAGGGCAGGGCTTGGCAGAGCCCCAAATAGGCACCGCTCCAAGGGGCTGCCTTGTATGCTCCTGCCTGCTGCTTGCATCCACCCTCCCCTAAAACATGCACCACTTTACCCCTTTGTTTTTGCTTCTTGCACAACAGACAGCAGATCCCACCAGTTCTTGCTAGCATCTACTTGGTGTGCTAAGCTTGCCTTCCCTCCTCTGCCAGCCAGCCTGACCGCCCATCTCTCAGCCAGCGCTTTGTCTGCACACTTTCCCCTCCATGGAGTCATAGCCTGGAGACCACCCTTCCTCCCCCTCCAATGCTTGCAAAAGCAAAGAGTTAGAAGATAGCAGGATTTAGCTCTGGGCTCCCGCTCCCCTGGCCCAGCATGAGATGTGACCATTTTTAGGAAAAAGACTGAGGAAGAGACATGACTTTTGCTGCTGCTGCACTGCAGCCATGGGCCAGGACAGTGCCAGTGTTTCCCAAACACCATTTTGTTCAATCTGGCGGTGGCAGGTTTAACCCTGGACTGGACAGAGCATCGTTGCTGATTCTTGCAAGGCAAGGCTCTACTTGCTGTGTGTAGGGGTGATAGTGCCAGGCCTGTGAGTACACTGCAGCCCTGATCTTGCAATTGATAAAAGTCCCTTAGATGTTAACCGTACATGGGCAGATCCTGCAGCCCAGACCCTCACTGAGTATCAGTCTTGTACTGGGAACTGCTGAGTGCACTGGAGCATCTCACTCCTTGCACCTGTCCCAGGTGTCCTGCTCGGTTGTGGTGCAGGAGGGATGTTCAATTCCAGCTGCACCAGAGGAGTCATCTCCTTGATGGAAAACCAAGAGCTTCCTGAGCTGACCCATGAAGTGCTCAAGTCTCTGGACCCCTGGGATATCAATGCAATGCACAGCTGGAAAATCTAAGCCAAAATCTCCAAAACAACACGGCTTGGGGGTTAAGTCGCAGGCATTTTCAAGGTAACCTCATGTTTTTTTGCTAGGGTTGGATCTTAATTGTGGAACATTTCAGGCTGATAATTCCACATAGGGTCTTTTAATTCCCCAGTTACCTCTCCACTACTCGTGCATGCTCTGGGGGATACGTGGAAAGGAGCAGTTTCTGTGGCAATCGCTCCAGGCCTTATGCTGGGCATTTGGGGGGAGTGGAAAGCCAGATGCTTTCATGCAAATGTACAAACTAGAGAGAATCTAGCTCACTGGTTCACTGGATGAATACCCTATGTGTCACAAAAGTCAGGGTGGAGATGGGTACCTCTTGCCTTGTTGCTGCTGTGTTTTGGCATCTATTTTCTGACACTATGATCCAATATTATCAGTATGAAGAGAGGCTTAGATACCTCCATGATCCAGGCTGGGGTTATATATACTCTCATGCAGAGACCCTCCCAAGGAAACACATCCTATACAGAAGTGCAACAACTCCAAGACCAAGGAAAAGGCCTGTTTCTCTTTGGAACAGATGCTTTGAGTCACTCTTTTCTGGTCTTAGAGCAAGGAAATGTTGAAATACCCTAACTTGCCAACTGGTGAAAACCTAGGTTCTTTGATGGCAAGCACCGCAGGTTGCTTGTCGGGGAGAGAGTTGATTTTCCACGCACCACAAGAGACAATGCAACGTGCCTGGAGTATTGCACCATGGTGCTTCTCTGCACAGCCTCCCAGAAGGAAAGCCGTAGAGAACAGTTCTCCTGAATGTATTATTTAGAGCAGGCTGATACAACGGCACAACACGAACAAACTCCACATTTTCCATTTCCCATACAAGAAGGAAGGAGATGTTTTTAGTATTACCAGCACCGAGCACTCAACAGCATCATGTTACCCAGAAAACCTCAAGATGGACTTAAAAAAAACATGTGATTAAAAATAAATGGGGCTCTTTCTCGGTTGCTGAGCCTGAAGGAAACACTTGGGCCAACTTTTCTTTGCAATCAGGAAGGCTGGAAACTATTTTAAAGAAAGTTAAGAGACTTAACATAAAAGAGACTTGAACATGGCATAAGGCCAGGAGTTGGGGTTTTAAGAGGAACCCCTAAGTCAGCAAGATAGCAGCACACATATTGGCAACGTTAAGCTCCTTGAGGAAGAATATGCTTGATTTTTCTTTATGTGCTTCATCTATTCACAAAACATAAGACAGAAAGGACTCACTGTAGCTCATGAGTTGCAATCATCCAACTATCAAGCATGGCATACAGCTGATAGAGGCTTTTTCAGTGAAGGTAACCCAGTCCAGAGTTCAGCTGCTTCATTCAGCTGTGCACAATCTGTTGGTTTCCTGATGATTGTGCCAAGCACATAAAAAATGTGACCCGAAAGGCTTTTATGCCCCAGTGTTCGCAAAACCAACCCATACCAAAATGGTGATTTATCAAAACCAATATGTTTGGTGGGAAAGGCTCATAGGATCAGAGAAATGGCGGGTTGGAAGGGACCTCCAGAGGTTATTTAGTCCAGTGGGTCTCAACCTGTTTTGTACCAGGGCCCATTTGTAAACACTGATGACCAGTCCCGACCCAGTAAATAGTTTAAGTAGAAAACTTAATGCCAGTGCCGCTCGATCCCTTTGGTGTGTGGGGCAGGGGGTGGGTGTGAGGGGCGCTGGGGGCCCCAGGCAGCCCCTTGCAAGCTGCAGCTCTGCCAGCCTGCAAAAGAAAACCCATGGTTTCCCAAGTTTTTCCCCGGTAAAGGAGAATCCATTTTTAAAGGTTGCCCTCAACCCTTTCATATATTCTTGTAACCCACTTTTGGATCTCGGCCCACAGGGTGAGAAACGCTGAGTCCAACCTCCTGCCTAAGGCAGGATCACCCCTATCCTACCCATCCTTCACAAATCCCTTGCCTATCCTACTGGAAAAAAACAAGCAAGCTACAGAGTCAACCCTGACACAGCCACAAGACATAAGACCCTAACCTGCCACAGGTAAAGCAGAGGGACCACAACAGCCAGCCTCCTGCTGCTGCAAAGGTCGTTAAAGCAAGTCAAGAGGTTCAGTTCCATCAAACTTCCTATTCTAGGAAGTTTGGAAAGAGCAGGAAAGTCCCATTTCAACCTCTTTTAAAGGCAATTCCCCCCTTTTTTTTCTGTGTAAAATGACTTTTCATGTCAAGGTTCAAGCTAATTGATGGGAGAAATTAAAGAAACTCCAAACAGACGCTCCAAGCTTTGGCTGTGTCCTGTTCTGGGTGGGAGGGGGTACTGGGAAATCACACAGCTTCTATGGGATGGGGAAAAGGATTTTCCTACCTGGATCTACAGATATATTATTTACACGGTATTTGTGTGCTCTTGTGTTTCATCTCAGCAAGCTACAGGCCCTGTGGAGTATCCAGGGGACTGAAGTGGGACTTCACTGAAAATTCAGCTCGGCTGTATTGCAGTATATATTATTAATGATACGGATATAGTATTAATGTTGAAGGATATATTATGAACGATCAATGATAATCCGCCTTCGTCCTGCCACCAACTATCATACAGAAACAGCCTCACTTCCTGTAGGACATACCCAAAGCCAAAATATTTTTATGGTTAGCTCCGCAGCAAGAACCTAATGAAAGCTAATCATTGCATTCTCTGCCTACCAAACCATTAACGATGCGAAGAGAGGTAATTAACTGTGTCGGTTCAAAGTCAGGCAGAAGACGGTGCAGAGTTGCACCTTATAGACTAACCAGTTCAGAGATCTATAAGCCCTTTTAAGCAGCAGTTCACATCACCAGATGCTATGAAAGGCTTTGTAACGTTAATGATACTGGTACACGAGCACGGGAGTAAATAATTATGCAGCTCTCAAGCACTTCTACAGTTCAGCAGGTGTTCACATCCTCCACTGTGTCTTTTCTCTTTGGTAGACAATAGCAATCAGGAGGCAGAACAGGAAACTCTCAGGAGAGGAAGCATATTCATTTTCTGACTTCTAAGCGGCTAAAAGCAAAGTCTATTTTGGAGGCGGGGGAACAAAACATGTTGTGCTTTGAAAATTCAGTCGAAGCTTTATTTATTACTCGAAAGCTTTCGTGTCTGGCAAGTACAACACCGTCCAGAGTTCATCTGCTTCATTCCTCTCTGCAGCCTGTTTCCCGATGTCTGCGCCAAGTACATGAGGTTACATGAAAAGCTTTGACTTCCCAAATGTTCCCCAGACTGAACCGTAACGCAAGCCGGTGGTCAGCTGCAGCGTTTTGCCTTCCACGCCCCGCATGGAAGCCAAAGTGAAAAGCACCAAGGTCGATGCTGAAGCAATCTGCAGCTGGATCCACCCAACACTGAGCCTAAGGTTCACTGTATCTCTCGCCAGGGGCCTACCACCCAACCCCTTTAATCCTGTCTCTGCAGACTGGAGTTACCTACAGGTCTGGTCCACTGCATCCACACTGATGGAGCACTCCTGTGCATCTGCACTCCCCAGCCATCTGCTCTCCAGGCTGCAAAACTAGGGCACTTCCACTACACGATGGCCTCATCTCACTCCCGCCAGGCTGTGCAAAGTTCACCTGAAGTGACCCTTCTTGAGACGAAAGCAATCCCTGCCACCTCTTTTTTTACAGCTGCTGACTTAGCAGGGCACTGCAGACTAAAAAAATACTCTCTACATGACTCTGCTCATGCTGCTTCATTAAAGGTAAATGAATGCTGCAAGCTGATCTTAGCTATATTTGCCTGTGAGTAGGCGCATGGGCTGGGCATTAACTGGTACTCTGCATTAACTCTTTCCACTCGGTAAAAAAAGACATCTTAGGAGTGGGTGTCAGGTGGGAGATGTATCCATGCTGAATCAGCAGGCTGGGGCGGGGTGGGGGGGGGAGTTATCACCAAGGCAGGATTGCCGTGATCACAACACTACATGATCCTTCAGTGGAGATGTGAACCAAGGAGACATCGAACACAGATAAAAAGTGTTTGTGCTTCTCTTCCCCATCATTTCTAAAAGCCATTAGGGCATTCAGTCCAGAAAGCAATTCTGGGCTCTGTGGACTGGAAAGTGCTACCTAAAGATGCAGGTTATTATTAGCAGTCATTAGAAAAGGCACATGTGGTATTGGCAGGGGGGAAGTGCAGAGGATCCTGGGAAAACGATTGAGTTTGCTAAAAATAAAATGGAGTTGTCAAGCCTGGGCAGTGCCAGAGTTGATCTGTAGTCGCTAACTCTCTAATTTCCAGCACAGACAGCATAATTCTGCAGCAAAACCTGCTGCTGTTAAGATGGACTGAATCTTCTCTTCTCCAAGGAGTGCCAATCACCAGCTGAAAGACAATTTCTTTGCTTGCTTCCTGAATTCTTTGCTTTATGTGGCCATATTTGGCTCGAAAAGATAGGAGAGAGAAAACATCTTGCGAGGACTGGCACAGAAGAGCTGATGGATTCACCACTGAGTGGGAACCTGGTACAAGGGCTGCGGGGTCAGGCTCTCAGTCATTGCTTGCTGCGCTGATATTTGTAATAGTAAGGAATTCACCGCAGAGGGACCCAGTCCTGCTGATGCTGAGATATTCAGCGATGAGAGTGGTCCCATTAAAGGCTATAGTACAGAACATGTGAACCAAGGTAGGAGAAGGCTGCAGCTCATGCAACACAAGGCAGGGAGGACAGCTTTGTGTGCAGGGCTGTCACAGGCGGGGATTTCCAGGCTTGCACTAGGGAGGGGTGTGAGGACACCCTGGACTGGGATTTGGGATAAGGCTCCTAGGACTTCCTGGGCTCATGTCTGGGAAGGGGGCCCTTGGCCATGCTGGGCTAGGCCTAGAGGGGAGGCAAGGTTTAGTCAGTTTATCGTAGTAGAGCTGCATTGAACACGAATTCGGTGGCATTTCGTGGGTTTAAATGAGGCTCGTGGATCAGAGTACCCTGGGCTGGCCTCCCCTTGTGATCTCAGGCCAGTCCCACATGCTAGACCTTAGTTCTTTCCTTTTGTGTCCTTGTGACAAGGTATTTGACCTTGTGGGTCTAATGGAAAGCTGGTGGGACTTCTCATGACTGGGTAGTGGGAATAGGTTGTACAGAAGAGATAGAGACGGGGGGGGGGGGGAAGGGAAGGGGTGTTGCCCTCCAGGTCAAAAAACAGTACGCATCTTCCCTAATCAAATTGGGATCAGAGGATGGACGAGCACTATATCTAGCAGGACGCAGGTGCTAAACTTTAAAAGGCTGGCTTTAATAGGCTCAGGGGATTGGTTAGCAGGGTACCAGGAGCCAAGAGCCTAGGTGCTTTGGGGGTCATTCCTTAAGGATACCGTTCTTTGGGCTCAGAGTGAGACAATCCCATGGCAGAGAAAAGGGGGCAGGACCCTAACCAGGGTCATCCAGGATAAATTAAGGGGGGAAAAAGTAGCATACAGGAAGTGGAAGCAGGGGGTAGCTAGCAAGGAGGAGTACACTTCCTTGGCCCGCACCTGCAGGGAGTCGGTCAGGAAGAAGGATCCGGGGGACTATAGACCGGCCAGCCTTACCTCTATCCCAGGGAAAATCCTAGAAAAAATGATCAAGGAGCACATCTGTAGGAGCCTGCCGGCTAATGCGATGTGGAGGGGCAACCAACATGGGTTTATAGCGGGCAGGTCCTGCCTGACTAACCCGGTTTTACGACGAGGCCACCAAATGTTTAGATGCAGGGGTCCAGGCGGATGTTATCTGTCCGGACTTCAAGAAGGCCTTTGACAAGGATGATTATACGGTAGACTGGGTAGCAAACTGGCTCAGGGGTCGCACTCAGAGGGCGGCGGTGGAAAGATGTGGGCCGTGGGGTCCCTCAGGGCTCGGTTCTGGGGCCGGAGCTGTTCAACATCTTCGTCGGTGATCTGGACAAGCGGGTGGGAAGCACCCTGTCCAAATGTGCAGATGACACTAAAATATGGGGTGAAGCTAACACCCCGGAGAGGAGGAGCCAGATCCAGGCCGACCTAGACAGGTTGGGGAAGTGGGCCGAGAACGACAGGGTGCAATTCAGCAAGGACAAGTGCAAGGTGCT
Organism: Crocodylus siamensis; assembly: GCF_052110815.1. Taxonomy (NCBI): domain Eukaryota; kingdom Metazoa; phylum Chordata; order Crocodylia; family Crocodylidae; genus Crocodylus; species Crocodylus siamensis. The sequence goes on from NC_143404.1 coordinate 69,937,353, forward strand.
GCACCTGCGGAGGAAGACCTGCCACCAGACCCCCAGGCTGGGGCAGAAGGAGATCCTGGAGTCACAGGACGCAAAGGGTTTACCCCCTCCCTCTCTACGCCCCATTTCCCCCCCTGGACAGACGCAGCTGTGACCAGCAGGCAGACCGGGGATAGAGGCAGACCCCCTCCAGCACCGCGCACGGCCCCGGGCAGCGCTTACCGCGGGATACCCCCCGCCGGCTCGCCCGGAGAGCCCCGCCCCGCCCCGCCCCGCCCCGGGGGCGGGTCCCGCGTGCGGGGGCGCCGGGCCGGGCGATATAAGGCGGAGCGCCGCCCCGCCCCCAAACCCCGAAGACCTCGTGTGCGCTCGTGGACGTGGAGTTTACTCCCAGTATCTCCTTTGCAAATGGGCTCCGTGGCCTAGCGTTTACTCCCCTGAGCCTCGCCACCCGTGATCTCCAGCCGTCTGGGTGCCACTGGCACCGGCACTGAAGCGAAGGAAGGTAAAGGGCGCCCCGCGGGCGCGGGGGCTCCCCCCCGGCCTTGGCCCGGCGTGGGAGCCAGCTGGGTCGCTCGGGGGCGCTTTGTTCGCTTCCCTGTGGGTTAGCCGGGCTGGGGAGGGCGATCCTGGCCGGACGCTCGGGGGGGGCCGCGAACGCTCGGGGGGGGGCGGCCGGACGCTCGGGGGCCGCGAACGCTCGGGGGGGGCGGGGGCCGGACGCTGCGGGGGGGCCGCGAACGCTCGGGGGGGGGCGGCCGGACGCTCGGGGGCCGCGAACGCTCGGGGGGGGCGGGGGCCGGACGCTGCGGGGGGGCCGCGACGCTCGGGGGGGGGCGGCCGGACGCTCGGGGGCCGCGAACGCTCGGGGGGGGCGGGGGCCGGACGCTGCGGGGGGGCCGCGAACGCTCGGGGGGGGGCGGTGGCCGGACGCTCGGGGGGGGCCGCGAACGCTCGGGGGGGGGCGGCCGGACGCTCGGGGGCCGCGAACGCTCGGGGGGGGCGGGGGCCGGACGCTGCGGGGGGGCCGCGAACGCTCGGGGGGGGGGGGCGGCGGCCGGACGCTCGGGGGCCGCGAACGCTCGGGGGGGGGCGGCGGCCGGACGCTCGGGGGGGGCCGCGAACGCTCGGGGGGGGGCGGCGGCCGCTTCGGGGGGGGGCGGCCGGACGCTCCGGGGGCGGCCCCGATCCCCCGGTGGACAGACGAGCGTGGCTGCGGCAGAGCCGCCCTCCCGGCGCTCTTGGCGCGGCTGCGCTTGCTTTTCCGGACTCGGGGCTCGCTTGTGCCGGGGCTCGGGATGTCTTTGTCCTTGTTACCCCCCCCTTCCAAACCGGGCAGCCGCGCGTGGCCCGGGGCTTCTGCCTGATGGTGCGTGGAGCGGGGGTTGGGAAAAGGCTGCGTGTGGGTTGCTGCGAGCCAGTTCAGGCCGGTTTGTGTTGAGTTTTCTCCTCCCCCCCCCGCCGCCCCGAGCGAGCAGGCGGCTGAAGAAGTCTCTGCAAAAGGGAGACAAAAGGCATGGCAGCCCCTCCGTCCCTCCCGCCCTGCGGAGCAAAGACTTCGCTTGATGCTATGCCAGGAGAAAAGAGATGGTGACTAAAAGCCCCTGTCGGCGAGCACGGGGGAAGGACGCTCTCTGTTCTCCTTGCTCAGAAGTTTGCAAGCGGTGAGCTGGCTTGTGCCCTCCAGGTGACCGCGGACCTGCTTCGGGCGCGGGCCGGGCTGGGGATGGTGTCGCTGGTGCAGAAGGAGCCAAGGGGCCCGCGCTGGATTTTGGTCCAGCTGGGCAGTGAAGGGACTCTTTTTTGGAGAGCAGTGCCGGCTGCCTCGCCAGCGCTGAGCTGTGCAGAGACGGAGCGAGGAAACTAAAACTGGGCCGGCTGTTTCCAGAAGCACTAAAATGCACAAAGCCAACTGAGTCACGCCGTTGGGGAGTTCATTCATCCCAGGCTGTAACAGCTACCGCTGGCTTCCCTTTTCATTGAAAAATGTCAGAGAAAATGAAATTTTCAATCAGATGACAGCACTTCATTTGCATCAAAAATGAGACCAGTCGGAGACCTTAAGGTGACGGGTGGCCCTCAAGCTAGGTGCTCGTGGGTCCCCTCTGCTCGCCGGTTAGCAGGAGGGTTGGGGGTGTCTACCCACCCAGGTTTGAGCCCCGCGCGCAGGATCTGCCCGCTCTGCAGTCAGCAAGTGACCGGCTGCTGGTAGTCCTCCGGCGTCCCTCCCAGGCTTCCCTCTGAAGGACAGACATGTTCTTCCACGGTTAACTGGGAAAGGTTTCTAAAATGGCTGAGCATGTGTGTGGGGGAGGGCATGGCTGGCGAGCTGTGCCTCCACGTGCACTTTGCCATATCCTCATGGTATGCCCTTGGGGCTGCCAGTGCTTCGGTTGGTCCAGGGGCCCAGCCCCGAGTGGCGAAGGATGCAAGACCTGGCCCTTCCCCCCTGCAAGTCACTGGGGCACTCTGACTTGTGTTGCATGTCTTGTTTCGGTACATCTGGTTGTGGACACGCTCTCTGGCTCCAGACGGCTAGAAAGAGAGAGACTTTTAGGGCTGGGGTGACTTTTTGAACACAAGCAGCTAAGGCTTCTGTTCTGAACCCATAGAAAAGTGAACTAAATCTGCCAGGTTAACCTGATTATTGCAGAAATGTGGTTGGGGCTTTGCAGTATGAAGACGGCATAACCCCAAACGTTGCCTGCCTTGGCAGGTAGTCTCATGCGTGTCTTTACTGTGTAACGTGAGGGTAAAGGAGTGCCCCATGTTAGGGTGGGGGACCTATGGACGGTGGGACCTCCAGGGAGCAGGGTAGGGAATAAGCCAAATCCCCGTTTCAGCGGAGGCTGCGAGCCTTTTGCACGGCTTGCATCTGTGCGCTGGGCGCTCTTGCAAAACCGGGATCTGCATAATGCTATCCTTTAAGAGGCGATTGGTGATTTCACTGGCGAGTGGGAAGCTTTTGCTCATCCGAATCCTTCGCCACGAGCAAATTCTCTTTCCATCTTCCTGCTGAATCTCTTTTTCAGCATTCGAAGAGACGGTGGCAGGACACCCTCTGGGAGATGACCGTCCTACACAAGTTCCTGTTGTGCCGTGGGCGTCCTACGTGAGCGCCCAGGGCGGCCCCCTAGTTCTCCGTGCCTCAGTTTCGCATCTGTAAATTGGGATGAATAGTTCCCCATATCGCAGGGGTGTGTGTATGTGACCACAAACGCACAGACTTCCAAGGTGTGCATCTCCTGTGGTAACAGAGAATCAAGGTAGACTTCTGCATAGTAGACAAATGTCAAATGACAGACCGTCGGTTATCCTATATGCAGCTAGGATGGAAAGGGAGAGAGAGCTGAGATCGTATAACATGATTTTAATCATATTATATAAATATAATGCCCTGTCTGGTTTAGTGTGCGCACTCGCACTTTCCAGGGGGATGTACTGGAGTCTTTCAGGCCTTGCTTGGGCTGCATCTGGGCGCGGAAGCCGACCCTCCGACTCAGTGAGTCTCTGCGTCTGTGCCTCTTGTTTTCCCTCCAGTGTTTTGCACTGCTTGGACTTTTCCCCTGCATCTGCTGACTCCTGTTTTGCTGCTGGGTAGACTTCCTCTTGGGTTGAAAAGGTCAGTGGTCTCGTTCCTGCAACGCAGGAGGCCTCTCTCTTGAGATCCTTTGTGGCGACAGGAGCCGTGTCCCGGTTTGTCCCTCGCTCCAGTCTGCTTCCCATGACCATAACTATCCCTCCTGCTTTCCTCTCCTTCCAACATTTCCTGCTAATCGCGCTGAGATCCCCCCATATTTTCATCGGTGGAGTGATGGGTCGACTGACCCAAATACATCTGGTCCCTCTGTCCCACCAGGCACATCTGTCTCATGCTGCTGAAGGGAAGTATCGGTAGAACCGCTCTGAGGGATGTTTCCCCCAAGCAAATACTTCTGAAGGATGGGATTTAAATACACATCCCCGAGAGCAGCTGTGTCTGAAGAAACTTCTTGGATCAAACGTGCCCGCTTATATTGGTTTGTTTGACTGTCACCTCGCAGATCCTAGAAAATGAGGGTTGGAAGGTGACAACTTCCTGCTCCAAGCAGAGCCATCCCCACCTGGATCATCCCAGCCGAGGCTTTGGTCTTAACCTCCAACAGTAGAAATCCCGCCACCTTTCTGGGTAACCTTTTCTGGTGCTTTACTACCCTCCTAGTGGGAGAGTTTTTTCTTCCCTAATATCCAATCTAAACATCCCTTGCTGCATCTGGAGCCCGCTGCTCCTTGTTCGGTCATCTGCCACCATCACATCCAGCTCCATCCTCTTTGCAGCCCCCCTGCAGGGAGGTGAAGGCTGCTATTCAATCCCCCCATAATCTCTTTTCCTAACTAAATACTCCCAGTTCCCTCATCTTCTCCTCACCAGTCCTGTCCCCCGGCCCCTGAACTATTTTTCTTGCCCTCCGCTGGACTCTCTCCAACTTGTCCACCTCCTTTCTGTAGCAGGGGGCCCAAAACTGGACTAAATATTCCTTTGTGGTGCTGTTAAGCTGGCTGGGAGACAAGCGCGTGCTGAGGCTGCGTTTTCAGTGACTCCCACTAATGATGAGAAGATTAGTTTGCACATGACAAACCCAGCTGATACGGTGTCTTAGCCGTAAAGAATAAACTTCCTCTATTCGGCTCTAAAAATTGCAGCTCTTGTTGCTTCCTCACTTAAGCAGAAAAGCTAGCGCAGCTGGAGGTCAGGCATGAACATACTGCCTAGTAAAAAAACAAAAAAATCATCTTAGCTGCCCTGATGGTGAATGAGAAGAGGCTTTTTTTTTTTCTTCACCCCTAAGAGATCCAGATCTTGAACTTTCTGGCCTGATATAGTTTAAAATCTGTTGGAGCTTTGTCTGAAAGCCAATATAATAAATGGAGAAGGGTGCGACCAAGTGGACTGTGATTCCCAGGTGACACTTGCAAATACAGCAGAGCATCAGTTATCCAAATGTGGGCCATGCTAACAATGCACGCCGTGTCGTTCAAGCGAGAGCAGCAGGGGCTGTATAAAACCTGTGAAATCCAGTTGCTCATTAATGCAATGCCTACAAAACGAGCACACTCCAGTGCTAACAAATCCCCGCCTTGATCCAATTTATGGGCTGTTGGGTGACGGCAGCGTTTTCATCCCTGTTTAACGGTCGGTGGAAAAGGTCCATCCCCTCCATGACATCCAAGACCTTGCTACTCTGGGAGCGCTTTTGCTTCTAACTTTCTATTTGGAAAACCTCCCTGAGAAATCGCAGGCATTTATGCGTCCCATTTAGTTGCAGCAGACGTGCTGCTGTCTCAGGAGCGCTGGCGCTGTCCCCGTAGCCCTGTTAGACTCGCTTCATGTTTCATGGCCTGTTTTACGTGGCTAATAGTAAGTCCTGGGCTCTGTTCAGAGAGGTTGTGTATAATTAGCTGCCTCTGTTTTGCTGACAGAAGTCAAACTGTGCGGCAGGCGTCACGCTTTGAAGAGCTCGGGAGAGGTGGAGGTAAATGGGAATGTTTACACCCTACGTTATTTCTGCTCTGGTTGTACGGGTTAAATCACAAATGCAGAGAACTCCACAGCTATTAGTCTCAATTTATGCAACTAATTGCATCTAGATGCAACGACTCGGACCTTGTGCGGCAGCATCTCCAGGTCTCCTGAAAAGGTGGGGCACCTCTCCCCACTTTCGGCTGCTATTCCAAATAGTAAGGGCTGGTTCCTCAAAGCTCCCATTGTAAATAGGCAAGGCAAAATAAATGAAACTATGAAGTGCCTGACGGGTGATGAACTGCATTCCGGTTTAAGCAGCTTGCAATGTGGGCAAGTCTGTGGCCAAGTTGGGGAATAAGTGAGAATTGCATTTAAATCCTATCCCCGTGTCCACTGCCTCCTGAGCTGGCAACTGCTGGCTCGGAGAAGGATGTGATCTTTTTTTTTTGGCCCCAAGCAAGTCATTCCTCCCGCTTTCTGCAAATGCCTGTAGGCGCTTCATCTCTGTGACGGACCTACACGAGGTCTCATGCTGCTTTTGCAGCCTGTGGGATGTGTCTTGTGGCACACTCATGGAGATGGGATAGTAGCTTGCTCTCACCGATTGTCTTGCACACTCAACAGCATTTTTTAAGCTCTTTTAAAGAAAAGGGGTTTGGTTTGAATCGGCCTTTTCATATTTGGTGCGGAGATGAGAACTGCTGCCTTAGTCTAGGAGTCCGGCCCTTTCCTGTCGAAGGACATAGCAAGCAGACTGACTTCCTTGCACTTACAGAACGGATCTGACTACCGCAGTTTCCGTGGCCTGCCCTTACAACCACCCTTGAGCTCACTCCAAGGCTGTTTTGCTCCCCTGAGCAGAGGGCCAAGGCTTTGCTGGTGCCAGTTCTCAGACACAAGTGATCAAAAGAAGTGCCGCTCGATATGCAGCACGCTGTTTTGGGGGCATGATTCTTATGAAGGATCCAGGCAGTGAAATTTCCATTGCACAAATGGTGTCAGAAAGCTGGGCAGACGGGTATGACCGAAAAGAGCTTCCTGCCAAAGTTGGAGCCAGACCTTTTATTTTTGGACCTAAGTTTGCCTTTCAATGCTGTTTTTGCAAGAGTTTCTAAAAACTCCTGGGCTCTGATCTTCCAAAAACAGGGCAGTTAAATTGCTGACTGCAGAGCGAAACATTGGCTGCTAGTGATTCGGAGAAAATAATGCATGAACTAGCCAGATTAGTTCGTCCTTCAATAAGCGGTCACTTCAGTGATCTTTCCTCCTAGGATTTGTTGGATCTTTAGCTTCTGGGTAAAAAAGTACTTCAATAAAAAGTTTTAATCTGTGGTAGCTTTGTCTCTAGCTTGGGACCATGCACAGAAGAAAATAATGCATCTTAATAAAGTTTCCTAGAAAAGTAGGGCTGGAAAGCACTTCATGAGGTCCAGCTTCTTGTTCACGGTAGGATCGCCTCTGACTTAAACTGGCCCAAACATGAGTGTCTTGAACTTGCTGCTAAGCTTACAAGGCAGGAGGCTCCACAGTGTCTCCAGTTAAGCTGTCCCAATGCTTCACCACCCTCCTGGTGAAAAGCTTTTCCTAATAGCCACCCTGAACTTCCCGTGCTCCTCGTCCCATCTCCTGCAGCCACAGAGTATAGTCTACAGCCATCCTTTTTATTACCACCCGTGAAGATGAAGGTAAAACAACATCAATAGGGTTGTCAGTGTGGTTTGTGTATGCTTCAAGTGATGGCTGAGAAATCCTGAGTTTAATTCTTGGTGTAGAAAACGCCATGAGCAACTTGTAGCACTTTCTCCGTAGTTTGGATAACTCCTGATTCGAGTAGGCAGTGGTGTCGTGACTGGAGGGGCTGGTGTCCATGGGTATGAGCGAGTGGCTTTTCCATATTCATACTCTCTCCTTTTTGCCCGACAGGTTTTATATCAGCACAAGAACAAAGACCGAGGAACATGGCAGCAATCCCGTCAAGCGGCTCGCTTGTGGCAACCCATGACTACTACAGAAGTAAGAAAGATTAAACTCTTGACCTGGGGTAAAAAGGAGGGGCTCACAAAACACTGCAGATACCTGTGGTGGAGAAGGGGTTCAACACGGTCAACATGCTACTTCACGGTCAGGGCGGCTAGGATCTGGGCCCAACTTCCAAGAGAGGTGGTGCAGGCTCCTACCTGGGGGTCTTTAAGAGGAGGTTGGATGAACACCTTGCTGGGGTCGTTTGACCCCAGTGGGTCAGACTAGATGATCTGCTCAGGTCCCTTCTGACCCTAGAAACTATGAAACATGGCCTGGATCTTGAACCATGAGAGCCTAGAGAGTTGACAGGCTTAGTCTCAACCAGTTTCCAAGCCCTATGTCAAATCTCTTGTGTCCTTCCCTCTATAGTCGGTGTCACTCCACAGGATGAAGTCGGTTCTTTCAAGCAGAGAGATTTTAGCCTGGGGTGTTATCTATTTGGATACCACTGAAAATTGGTGGGAGCCAGGTACTGGACTCCTTTCAAAATTCGACTCCTTAAAAATCTGCTTTAAAAGCATGTCCAGTCACTTCTGTTTAACATCGGCATATGCTAAAGTTCATCAGACCCCCACGCCCTGTTTGGGAGTGGTAGAAACACAGCTTCTCTTGTGGGTCACTGGGCCCCAAATGTGACTGAGGCTGGTGGCTGTGGGTAGAGGTGGAGTGGACTCTTTATAACCCAGCTCTGCCCGTTTTGTCTCGGAGCACTCCTGAACAAAGCCTGTTTTCTGGTTATGCAAAGCAAATGCCTGACACAGCGGTATTTTTGTTTGTTTAAAACATCAGGCAAAGAGCCAAGAATAGGAGTGAGCCTTATTTAGCATTCAGCATTGTGGGAGTACAGAATAGCAACCCGCGTTCCTCTTTCTTTCTTGCGGTGTTGTCCTGGGTAGCCTTCTCTTTAGGAGACTTGGATAGGGCAGGGCATAGGAGGCTGTCTTCCACCAGCTGGAAGATCCTATATGCTACAGAAGGCAGAAATGAGTAGGGGTGAAATAAGGGGCTCATGTCTTGCCCCCACTGGCGCGGAGCTCACTAGCCATGAGCACATGATTGTGCCAGGCTCCATCGTCTACACATAGCAGTGCAAAATAGCAGCTGAGGCGCTGGTCTCTTTTTCTCCATCGTGCTTTAGGGATACAGGGTGAGGCCAGGTGATGAGCAGGGATGTATGTAGGTTAGTTTCCCACATCAGGAGACAGACCTGTCCCACCTATTTGGCATCTAATTACGATCCTAACGCAACCTGCTCCATTCCCTGAAGACCTGTTAACATGCCTGCTTCTGTAAAGCACCTTCCCCAGAGTCATAAGGCTATGTCTTGCAAAACCAAGGGAGGTCCTTGCTGCTTTATATAAGCAATTTTTTTTTAACTGGGTTCCAGCATGTTGCAATAGGTTCCACTTCAATTCCTAAGTACTGCTTAAATGACTAATGGTTGCAATACTTTGTCCCGAGTCAGAGGCTGACAAATGAACCTCACATAACCAGAATGATGTCACTGAGATATTTGTACCACAAACTGAGAAATGAAGTGTGGGTTTATCTCGCTTACTTGGATCCACTTTGAGTCCGATGTTCTGCCGAGGTCTCTCAACCAGTCTTATCAGGCTCTGTGCACACGAATCTTCCAGCACGCTGCAATAAACTGTTGCCCACTGCATAGAAAGCAATTGGAGGTACTGCTCGGTGTCCTTGCTCGTGGACAAAACACTTTCTTAAAGGCCAGTGTAATGGGAAGGCCCTTAAGTGAGCTTTGAATCTTGTCTGGAAATATATAAAATGCCTACACTTCCCTCAAAGCTCTACACCTGTACTCCAGGGCCTCGCCACTATAAAGCTGGTACCTGCCACCCACTAGTGGGGGGGAAAAAAGGGTGATGTAGGAGAAACTGGTCCTAAGAAGTAGAAATGCAGCAAATGCTTTGCCTGCTGTGGCAAGATGTGCACTAGCAGCAGGGAGGGTGATTTTTGCCCATCATTAGAGCAGCAGGTGATAGGAGAGGGCCTGGCTGGATGTTGGCCTAACAGGGTATCCTCTCATTCGCAGGGCGTCTGAGTTCTACGTCCAGCAACAGCTCCTGTGGAAGTGCCGAGTACTCTGGGGAAGTTATTCCTCACCATCCGGGTAAGCACCAGCTGGTCTCCGGCGCAAGCCTTCTTTAGCTGGGACCTCTGTGCCTCAAATGCTTTTGCTTTAACTCCTTACTGGAGCATCAGACATGGTCTTCTGTAAGAACCAGTATAGCTACTAAAATGTTCCTGGGGCTAAAAGTGCTACCCATGGGTAACGCAGGGTGTTTTCAAGCAGATGTTGGTCTGCTCGGCTCTCAACGCCTGGATGTCGGGTGGATATTTTGACTCTCTACACTGGTGTCATTTAAGCTTATGCTTCGGGAAACAAGAACTGTCTGGCAGTAGGTCTCCATGTTCTTGACTGCTAAAGTATGTATATTAGAGACCCCATTTAAAAATATCCAAGAGGTCTTTCTCCCCTTATGCAGCCTCCTTCCAGTGTTTGGAAGATTGAGCGAAAGTTGCTCCTTTTAATTGAGGTAGCAGTGCCATGTGTTGGTCATCTTAACAGCTTGCCTAAACCCCTTTTTGCTTGCTTGTTGCATGAGAATGACCTGCTCATTTCTGCTGTAGCATGTAATCGAGCTACGTGTCCCTGTCATCGTGACTTAAGCTTGCCTGCTTCCTAGGTCTTCCCAAGTCAGATCCCGGTCACTGGTGGGCTAGCTTCTTCTTTGGCAAGATGCCCCACCCCATCATGACAACTGTGTCAGAGTCCCCAGAGAAGTAAGTTGCTCTTGGCGGGGGGTGTCTTTTGCTAGTCTTAACTGTGACGATGGAAAACAGTCGGAAGCGGTGGTGGTGGGGGAGGCTGGAATATTGTCCTGAAGCTGTGAGGAGGGGACTCTGTCTTCCAGCAAAGCCATGATGACCAGAAGTTTAGTTCATTTTTGGTACCTGCAGTTGCATGCGGCCCTCAATGCAACTAGCCCACAGGGAAGAAGGCAATGCAGGTGACGCTGCGGCTCCCTTCAGCAATGCATCCTGGCACCAGTCTGGTCTGAGGCCAGAGCCCTTCTACCATCTGTCTAGCAAGGAGCCCCTCAAGATCTGACTGTGTACACCCTGCCCCTTTGCATATGGGCTGCAATAGGAACAGGGAGCTACATTTTGCCAACCTGCATAGTCGAGACTGAGGTAGCCAAGGTGGTATCTTTTGCCTGATGGTTTTTTTCCTCTGCCTTTTGTCTTCCAGATCAGGAACCTTCCAGGTGGCTAACGGCGTGATCACTTGTGGCCTGGCTCAGGAAGTAATGAGGAAGCGCCATGCCAGTGAGCCCAGCAAACCCAATGCTGGGCCCTCTGCGTGAACAGGCTGGCACCTCTCTCTGCTGCTCGCCTGGTTGCCGCTTCTGATCCAAACGCTAGGCATCAGAGCCCATTTCCCTCCCCTCCCCTCCCCACCCTCCCCCCATAGAGTAGCCAGGCTGCTTTAGGAATTAGATGTAGGTTTTTACAAAAAAGAGAAAACGCAACCAAAAATTTTTTTCTATACCATCTTTTTGCTACTTCACTAACTTGACTACATGCTTTCCATGCAGACTTGGTAACACCTTTGTTTACTTTGTACTTGTTCAATGGAAACTAATAAACTTGAGCAGCCTTTTATATGCTGGATGACTTATATTTCTCCTCTCTCCAACGTATGAGCCATGAGCATAATTGGGCTCTCCTGGATGTGGGAAAGCAGAGGGCTTGGGAGAGTTTCACGGGTGGACGTGGGGGAAGCTGCTGTATGTGGATACTACATAATTTTTTTTTCCCCCATGGGTTGGTTTTCGCTGTGGAGCGGCTTCTCTTGACCCTTCGTGTGAAGGAGGGGCTTCCTCATGGTGCTGTGGGTTGTTAAGAAAGCTTGAGTGTGGTTGACAGACGGGAATCCTAGTTTCCAAATCCTAGCTTTCCTTTGACAGATGGGAATCCAAACTGAAAATGCAGTCCCTTCATTGGGGCTCTGTATAGGCCAAGCTGCCTAACTATGGGGGGATGTGATGTATTCCCCACTCACTTGATCGAGCTTTCCCTTTGTGTTCATAGGCCATGTGTGCCAAGGAAGAGATCTTACTTTCTACAGCTTGCAGTTGTAGAAGTAGCCTACCTTTGCCACCTGATCCAGTGCCAATGATGAGTGTGAAGCCCTATAGTTACTCCATAGGCTGCTGCTTTTGAGTCTCTACGTTTGAACCTGGATTCAACATAATCTTACTGGCTTTTCAAGTTGCTTTCAATGCAGCTACTAGAGGATATCAGTAAAGAAGGATTTAACCTGCATATTCTGTGATGGATGGAGTGAAGGGTGCCTGGTGTGTGTCTGTCTATAAATGCCCACAAATGCAGCTGTAATGCAATGTCTGGAGCTTGGCTGTTGGATGTCACCTGTGCTAAGGCACAGAATCAAGCTTATTTTTTTGGAAATGGACTTTGTCTTCTAGTTAATACCTGCCATGCAAACAACAGCACCACTGCACAAAAGGCTGCCTTCACCTTGCACAGCTTATCTTTATGGAGCAGGGTTTTGCACAGGCTGTTACAGACTGATTAGAGTATGTCAAGGAGAAGGTTGGCATGGCCCAAAATGGGAACTGTGATCTCTGCAGGTGCCCTCAAGCCAAAGGAATTGACCTGAGTTAATTGCTCAGGATGTCCTTTTAGTAAACTCTTAAAAGAGCACTTATCCAAGATGTTGGGCTTTAAAGATGTCTTAATTGCTGTGTTGCTGATTGGCCCTGGTGGGAAAGAGCTGCATTTGGCGGTGAGTTAGGAATTGGATTCTTTTCCTGATGTACTTTTTATAACCCAGGGAGAAGCTGGTTTCTAAGTTACCAGGCAATACATGAAAACCAGCAAGTAGGTGGGTACTGGGGCAGGTGGTGGTACATGGGGGTGGGGGTGTCAAGGTTACTGTCCCAAGAGGGTGCAGCACACAGATTTAGTGGTTGGAAACTACTAATTTATCTGTCTAAGACCTAAACCAGAGGGAAGGTGTGGGGGAAATAAACCTCAGATATATTTTTTTGATTAAAATACCCTGATTCAAATAGTTTCGTTGTTTTGAATAAACAACTAATTTGTCCACTCCTGCTCAAAATAACTCTTCAGTTTTCTGCAAAAGAAAAAAAAACAGGTTGCCAGATGCCAATCAAGTGTGCCTGCAAGTTAAATGCCTTGTTAGAGGATCAGGCTGTGCATCCCATCTTGGGCTGGGGACACCCACTGCAATTAAGGCTTGCTTGCTTGGCTGTCCAGAATAAAAACAATTGGCTAAAACAGGAAAGCAGTTGGGGGCTATAAAGGCTTACTGGGTAAACTGGCAGGGAATGCTATGTAAAGTTTTTGGAAAGGTCGTTAAATGAATCTAATGATCTACGGGGGATGAAGGCACATGTCTGGTTCATGGCTGAGGAAGTCACAGTTTGTGTTTCCAAAAAGCTATGGAAGATCAGTCTGGGCAGTCACTAAACATTTGTCAGTGCCTTCAGTGAAGGATGCTTTAAGTTTAAAAACAGCCATGCGGGACCTAGGATGGTAGCTACATTCAGTCAAGGATACAGGGAGATGTGTTGGGGTCTCTTTCTTTTTTGTTTTTCCTGGTAGTGGCTTCAGCACAGTTCAGTGACACCAAACTTGGTCATTTTCTCAGGAACAAAAAAGTGCTTGTGATGTGAAATGGGTTTGTGAGTAATAGGAAAAGCAGTCTAGCCTCGGCAGTGGGTGGATAAGAAATGCCAGACAGTTTGGAAGTTCGTGCTGCATCACTCGAGTTTGGGAACAGCTGATTTACTTGTTGGCTTCCTTGGTGAGACGGCTGGAAGGACTTGTTTGGGGATGTTTTCAGTACAAAGTCTGCTGTCCTCGGAGATCACTTAACGGCTGGTTTGAGTCGCTTTCCCTTTCTAAAATGCCTACAGATCTTGCCTCCTTACCCAGCTGGGTATTTTGAGAGATTCAGCACGATCCTTTTCTCTGATGTGCTTGTCTAGGAGCCTGCTCTCTCTCATCCTTGCCTTGCTCTCCAAAAATACTCCTGACTTCTTCGTGTGGCTATTTATAGCTTTGCAAAGGGCTGATGATAACAAGGTCCAGGGGTGAGATGCTGTCAAATCAGAATGGGATGTACGTCCAGGGAGCCTTGCTCTCATGCAGTTTGGATGTCACGATTGCCAGGAGCAGTGCTGGACACCACTTGTTAGAGGGCACAAAGCTCTTGTAAAGTTTTAAAAACAGGCTAAGATAAGTGGATTTTTTAAATACATGTTTGCAAATTTAGATCCTAAGCCTCTGCAAACAGGTTCTTGTTCGGTCAATACTGAGTGGTTCTGCCTGACCCCTATGTAGACGAGTAAAAACTCGGGCCAGGCATACCCTGCCGCCTTTCTGCTCTCTCGTGAAGCAGTTGAAAGCATGTTAGAAAGCACGTGCAATGGCTGCCCAAGCCCAGCCTTTCTCTGCATAATAGAAACACTTGCGAGAACATCGGGTGCCTACTTCATCCCAAACTAATATCCCTTGGGCTTTGACTAGAGAAAACTTATGGCCAAAAGGACACCTGGCCAGATTTTCCCCAGCTTCCAGAGCAGCTTTTGCCATGAATAAGTGGTAAGCAAGAGCCTGCTGGCGACTACAGAGAGCATCAACACGTTGCACGCAAAGCCCTCACGTTCTGGTCTCAGCTGTGCCCAAGCTCCTAGGCCAAACCCTTTCCCAGTATATCGCCTCTTCTACTCCCCAGGACACAGGGAGAGCAGTCGGCAAAGCAAATCTTGCTTGCTGGTTTCCAAACTGGTCGACACGGATCCCTCTGTCTTGCCACTGGGAACATTTCTCCCACCTTCAGGCCCATCCCCTGCCCTCTTCAGTTGCCATGTTAGGTAATGTGCACGCGTTGGCTGTCCTGTCCCGGATGGGAGGGTTGAGAGTGGAGCTGCTGGGGGGTACTGTGGAAATCCTGGCTCATCCCTTCCCTCTGAAAGTTTCAAAGCTAGAGATGGCTTGATGACACTTGACTTCTGTCCTCTTCTCCCATTAAAGAGGTCTCTCTGTTGGGCTATACTTCACCCTTAATCATAGAAAGTGAGGTTTGGAAAGGACCTCGGGAGGTCGCATCTAGTCTAGCCCCCTCCTCAGAGTAGGACCAGCCCTAACTAGACCACCCCAGCCAAAGCTTTGTGTAGCTGGGCCTTCAAAGCCTGTATGGATGGAGCATCCACAGCCTCCCTATGTAACCTGCCCTGGTGTTTTGCTGCCTTCCTAGTGAGCAAGATTTTCCTAATATCTACCTTAAACTTCCCTTGCTGCAATTTGAGCCCATGGCTGCTTGTCCATACCTCAGTGAGAACAGTCCAGCTCCATCCTCTTTTGAACCACCTTTCATGTAGTTGAAGGCTGCTAGTCAATCCCCTCTCATTTTCTCTTTTCCAGACTAAATAAGCCCAGTTCCCCTAGCCTCTCCCCACAAGTCATGTCCCCCAGCCCCCCGACCGTTTTTGTTGCTCTCTACTGGACTCGCTCCAATGTGTCCACATCCTTTTTGTCATGAGGGCCCAAAACTGGACACAGGACTCCAGGTGTGGCCTCCCCAGTGCTGAATAGAGGGGAATAATCACATCCTGTGACCTTCGGCAATGCTCCTACCAATGCAGCCCAGGATGCCATTAGCCTTCTTGGCAACAAGGACACACCGCTGGCTCCTGTCCAGCTTACTATCCACTGTCACCCCCAGGTCCTTCTGATTTTGCTGTATTAACACTCCTATTAATACTAATACCTGGCACTTAGGTTGCATCCAGAGGTCTCAAAATGCTTCCCAAAGGGAGTAGCAGTTATTTCAAAGCAAACTGAGAACATTTATCATCCTTATTTCACAGGAGGAGAGATGCGGGGACATCTGGGCTTAACTTAGGTCTTGCAGCAAGTTGGTGTTAATCAGGATGGACAACTTGGCTTTCCCTTCAAAGTTACTAGCTAGTAGAGCTGCAAAGACCCACCTAAAAACCAGAGGTCCAGTGATGTTTCAGGAAGCAAACCCCCAGATTTGGTGCTGCTTGGTCTTTGAGCTTGGGGATATGATTTAAGTGGCTTCCACACACGGATGGAGGGAGCAGCGTCTTCCAGTCTATGGGTTCGTACCCCAACCTCTGGATCAGTCAGCCTTGCACCTCGCTTGTTGGATCAGGCTTTCGTGTGCAATGAGGCGAGCAGGCTCCCCAGTGGGGATTTTCTGATTGCAACTCCTATAATATAATTGAGCTGATTAATAAGAAACCACCTTGAGTGTCAACATGCTGCAAACTTCCTGTGTTCTTTATTTTTCCTGGCAGTTGGGCTTCCTCTCCCCTGGCCTGCAAAGGCAGTAAGTCCTTGAATTCAATGCATTTCTCCCTTCGCATTGCACGCTGGGCTGGCGTTACAGTTTGTGGTCTGAGCAGATGTCTAGCGTCTCCGTTCATATGCAATCTGATCATTACCACATTGCACAGCGTCCTGGCTGGGACATGTCTGATGTGTTAGCTGATAGCCAAAATGGTAAGCAGTGCCCAAGGTGTACGGAGCAAAGAGCAGAGACAGCGGAGCTCCTTGTGCCTCAAGGAGGAGTCCACGGGGGTAATGAGAATTGCCAACCGCTAGGCCCGGTGCTGGGGCTGTTTAAAGTCACATTTGCATCCTCCGTCTTGTTACTCTGGGTTCTCCTTGCTCCCAGCCTTGGGTCTCATCTGACTCACTCGGGAGGTCGGAGCTCATCCCCAGTGAGGTGCTTTCTCTGCAAGGCTTGGGGAGAAACTGGGAGCCTTTAAACCTGCTGCACTGCAAGTTCATGTTATAAATAACAATGCGGATAAGAAAGGGGCCTGAGCTGGGCTTTCACTCAGGAGCTGTTGCTTTATTTCCCATCCCCCTGAGCTGCCAGTTCTCTGTTGTGCACCTAGATCTTCCCTATCCTGCCCCGGCTTGCTAGGCAAGCCGAGACGAAGGCCAGGACTTTTACAAGGCACAGCAATGTGCCTGGGGGAGGTCGGTGGAAATCCTGGAGTCCCTGGGATGAATGCTTCAGGGACAGGGATGTCGGACCTTGCCTTTGGAGAAAGGGGACTCTCTTTCCATCTCCCCTTCTGTTTCCCAGGGGAGTGAAATCAGTGGAAAGACTCAGGCAGTAGATTTGGGACCAGACCCACCAAAGGACCAACCGGGCTGTTGCAGTTGCGGGGCACTGCTTGGAGCAGCCGCAGCTCCACAAATGCTGCTGGCTTGTCACGGCCTGGGTGGCTTGCAGCAGGTTTCTAGGGGCAGGGGATACACCCCTTCCCTCCCCGCCATCAAGTGACGCACCCAGCTCCTAATGCAGAGACAAAGCCCCAGACAAAACCTGGTCTGACCTCCTTTCTTGACTTGTTTCTGCAGCTTCTTGCTGAGGGCAGGTGAACTTTCTCCCACTTCCAGGGTCGGCGGATAAAGGCACTTGCATCTCCTTCCGCTCCCCTGCCGCGGGACAGGGCGGGGAGGCTTGTTTGTGCAGAGGGAAGCGCTGAGCCCTCTGCGCAGAAGCTTCCCCTTCGTTATTCCTGATGCGCCGGCTTTTACCCAGCACCGAATCCTCCTGGACACAAGGCCAAAGTGCCCAGAACCGTTGGTTGGGAGAGGAAAGCCCGGTGCTCTTTAGACTTGGCAGGTTGGGCCGAAGTACATTGGGTTGGGGCTTGAGAGCCTCTGGGCTCTGTATCTCACTCCCTTGCAGGCTCTTTTGGTGCGTTTCTGGGTGTTTCCGTTCTTCCCCGTACAAGAGGGGGAATAAAATTTCTCCTTTCCTCCCACTATATCAATGTCTAGGCCTACAGATAGATATCTAGACAAAAATTGATATATATATATATATAGAGAGAGAGAGAGAGATACTATAAGCTCTGTGAGGTTATAGAATCGGAAAAAATGAGGGCTGGAAGGGAGCTCAGGAGGTCACATCTAGTCCAATCCTCTGCTCCAAGCAGGACCAGCCCCAGCTACATCGTCCCAAAGGCTTTGTCTAGCCAGCTCCAAAAACTTCCAAAGATGGAGAGGAGGGTCTGCAACCTCTCTGAGTAACTTGTTCCAGTGCTTTACTACCCTCCTAATGACAAAGTTATTCCTAATATCTAACCCTTGCTGCAACTTGAGCCCATAAGAACCCATTGCTCCTTGTTTGGTCATCTGCCCCCACTGAGAGCAGTCCAGCTCCATCCTCTTTGCAACCCCCTGCAGGGAGCTGAAGGCTGCTTTCAAATCCCCCCTCGGTCTTCTCTTCTCCAAAGTAAAAGTCAGGACTGTCTCTCTCATTACACTTATATAGACAACTTCCAACACAGTGATGCTCCCTGTCTCAATCAGGAGATTCTACATGAAGTATAAATGAATAATCACAGTAATAATAAAGATGATGATGATGATGTAGAGGGCCTGGTACTTCTCAAAAGCCCCAGTAGCTTATGTTTCCTAGACTGAGGTTTTAAGATCCAGCACGTAACCAGTAGATCATTGTCTGGGGGAGGCAATAACTTTCCATCTAGTCTAACACCAAGCTCTCATCTCCGCACTCTGGATGTTTCGGGAGACTGTCCAGTGACTCTTTGACAATGGGTTCGTTAATCTGAGTTGTTTCTGGAGCAAGCTGGTTCATTATGCTTTGTGTGCTGCTGCCCTAATCAGCATTACACCAAATGAGCACATCGAGCTGATCTGCTAGAGCCAGCCCATTGCATCTGTGCTTCCATTTGGCAGACAAGATGTTCTGAATATAAAGCCCAGAGCATGCCGCCTGGTGCAGCAACACCCCAGGATTTGGGGTGCCTGCACTGGATTTCTTCTGGGATATATTGGTCCACAGAAGTATTGTGACCCCTCTAGCGCCAAGATCCATGCTTGGTCCAGAGCATCCCAGTGTTGGGAGCAACCAACCTCGGAGCCTGCGATTGCCAAGAGGCTTCATCTTCTTTCCATTGAAAGCAACAGCAAGATCCAGCTAGTCGAGGGAGGCTGAGCTCTGAGCAGGGTGAATGGAGAGGCTCGCGTCAGCATGACAAACAACGTGCACAAGGAAACGGAGTACTTCTGAAACTCAGCTTCATTTCCTCTTTCTCAACCAGCTGCGACTCTTCTTACGTGACGGATGCCTGGATGAGTCTGGGTGCAGAGAGCCTGCGCGGTCCCCAAGCACTCACATCGCTGGTGGGTCAAATGTGCATGGCCTGAGGAAGGGCTAAATAAATCCTGAGCAGGGGGACTTTAGCAGTCGGCCTCTTCTTGCAAATGCGTGCTTCCCAAAGAGGAAGACGATAGCTAGTTTAACCCACTGGGCCATCTGAGGGGAAACAAAACCACCAGCCAGGCCAGAGAGCTCAAGCTGGTATAGTGCCCAGCTCCGTGCACTGCCAGCCCCTTAGGTAACAACCAGTATAAATCAGCTCTGACGCAGGCCGAACCCTTCTGCTTCATGGGAAATGAGCAGAGCTGGGGCCTGGATGCATTTCCTCTACTTGGCAGGATCGATGCATGGCCACTTGCGAAGCCTCAGGCTTCTCCACCTGTTCCTACCCTGCTTCAGGGTTTTGAACCAGGGGTTCAATGGTGGAGGTGGAAAGAAAGGGAAATTAGCCCAGGCCTTTATAAAGGTCTGCCTGTTGGAAAAATGAAAATTGAAGTGACTGTAATGCAGAGCAAGGCAGAGGTGTCCATCCAGATTACCTCCCTTTGCATCACACGGTGGGGGAGTTTTGCCATTGGAGGGAGGGAGAAATTTTGGCATGGGGCTTTTGCTGGCTGTGACCCAGCGTGAGGAGAACCCGGGAGAAATGGGGCTCGTGGTAGGTGTGAAGTGAAACCTAGTGCGTGTTTCTTCACGGGGCCTCCCAGACCAGTGGGCTTCAAGCCAGGGGTCTGTCTCCCTGAATGGAAATTGTTTTTCCTCTTCTCACCATTTCCGTGTTGAACTATGGACTTGCCCCATCAGGGGACTTGAAGCAAAAGCATGTCCAAGGTGCAGAGCTGAGCTTTTGAGCTTTTCCTGCCTAGGCGGGGCGTCGGACTCGATGATCTGTTGAGGTCCCTTCCAACCCTGGCATCTATGAATCTATGAATATCATATTGCTCCCGTCTATAGGAGCCCTGGATTCACCAATAAAGTTGCAATAGAGCAAACAATGACTAGCCCAGTTGCCTTTGCAGATGGGATAAAAGCTGTCTCTGGGAGCTGAGAAACCCCTCACCTCCTTGTAACATAGGGGACAAGACAGGAGCAGCGGGGAGCTGGTGAAAACGAGCTGTGCTTGGCTGAGGGGAGACTTCAGACAGGGTCACTGCAGCCTTTAGAGAAGCTGTGGAGTAGCCCTAAATGTATTGACTTTAAACTGGGCGAGCCCACAACGCAGTCTGGAAAACAACCTCAGCAGGTTCAATGAGCACTGTAGGGATTTAACCCCTCAGGGACTTCATTGTCGACTCTGCTCATTAAACATAGCAGCCAGCAGCAAACATTGCAATACCCTGAAAAGATGCATGCACCACTTGAGCTGCTGTGATGGACATAGCTGTCCTTCTCACCCTTCCCTGCAGCAGTGGTGTAAGGCTGAAAACTAGATGGCGACCTGAGGAATAAATGCATCCACTTCTGTGGATCCTCTTTCCCATGGTGGCTGCAAGGCTGTGAGTCAGTGAGGGAGTGAGCAAGGTGGAAAAGCAGATGCATGCTCAGCGCTAATGACTGTGGTGAGGAAGCTGACAGTCTCCTTGTCTTGTGCAGTGACCAGGACTCACCCTTTCAAGGGATTTTCTTCCCCACTTCCCTTTCCGCAAGTTCAGTGTTAGTAGAGATGCTGCAAGTCCAGTGTTACTAGAGATGCTGTCATAGGCACATATAGCTGAGATGGAGCTGGAGGGGGATGAGGCAGGAAGAACTTGCTGGGCCGAGCAGAGGTCGAGCATAGCTGATTTTACATCAGGACCCACTGTACAAACAGGATTTCCCAAGCTGTTTTTATTGCCATCCATGGCTGGAGCGGGGAGACCGCATCTCCCTTCTGGTCACTGCCACTGCAGGGAGCCTTTTACCCTAGGACTGCATCCAGGATGAAATGCAACCAAGACAAACACCGTCATTACATGGGAAGGGACATGTCTCACAGGTTGATGGGGCATGGCACATGAGGAGGTAAGGATGCGATAGCCATATATTCCCGTCCTCCAAGGAGCAGGGCAGGAAGCAGAGACCAAGGGAGTCTGTCTTTCCACCCCTCTTTTTGCATAACCGAAGAGATGACCTTTGTAGGTTTTTGTCCAGTAGGAAAAAAACAGTTCTGGCTTGGGGTCGTCACTGATACAGACCTGGTTTTTTGCACGTGGACAAAAATCCCATTTCCCTGGATGCGTTAGGAATCAGGAAACAGGAAGCTCATAATCCAAGCCACTGTCTATCCAGCCCTCTGCCCAAATGCACTCTCTCATCTCTCTCTCAAGGGCTTCCCTTGTTACTCCTTGGCTTTCTGTTCTCTGCTGCTTTGAAGCCACACAGGGGCACAATAGTCCCCTCACCGTGTTTGCCATCGGAGCCGGGGGAAAACCCTCTGATGACATGACTCCAGTTCTTCTGCCTGGCCACACCGGCCTGTGATGCCAGTCCATTATTTCAACAGCAAGTTTGCTCTGTTTAGCTTCATTTGTCCTGCCAACCAGCCAATCCACCTCAAACAGCCGTCAGTCCTGAATCGTGAGTCCCAGGGTTGTCCCTTTGTACCTCCTGCCTCTGTGGTCCCATAGATCTCAGCCCGCGAAGCTGCAGCCCATTTCCCCTGACCTGCTGCAGGGAGGAAAGGGCTTTCCTTTCCGCTCATCCTTCTCGGGGGCTTTGTGGAACTGGTTCCCAGGGCCCGACTGGTTGTAGGGTGTGCGGCATGCAGGACCCCGGATACCCGATGTGCAGAGGCCTCCGTGCAGCGTGGATGCAGCTGGTCGCGCCTGGGTGAATGAGTCCCTTCTTGGCTCCGGTGCAGGGGTCCGTGGGATGAGCGGTTGACCTTTCCCACCCCGTGATGGTCCTGATCGGAGCTGAGGTTTGGGATGGAGCTCTGTCTGCTGCTTTCCACATCAGCCACCCCACAACTGCACAGGGGAAGGAGGAAAAAAAACCTGCCTGAGCGGAGGTCAGCTTGGGACAACTTGGACAAGGCCTTTCCTGTAGCTCTCGAGACATGATGCCTCGCTTGCCAACGAGCTGTTGTTACCGAGGCAACAAGGGCTGCCATAGCAATGAGTATAAAAACCAGGTGTCAGCACC
Organism: Crocodylus siamensis; assembly: GCF_052110815.1. NCBI lineage: Eukaryota > Metazoa > Chordata > Crocodylia > Crocodylidae > Crocodylus > Crocodylus siamensis. Next base: position 69,959,228 of record NC_143404.1, read on the forward strand.
TCCCAGGGAGAAAGCTGTCCAGAAACATTTTTTTTTTTGGCAGCTCCGTGAACATGCAAAGCTACCCGACGGGGGTGGCCTGCGGCGCTCACAGCTGCCTCTCCCGGGATTTGGGAAGCGTCCCTGCTGCCTTCGCTCCACGTTTCACTTCCAGAGACCTCGTTCCCTTGTTCAACTCAAGCAAATCCGCATGAAACACCCAGGCTCTGCTGCTTTTGTCTGCTTGACTGCTCGCAGCCCAGTCGTGGCATGCACGACCCTGCCGAGGCGGGGAGTGACTTGGGATATCGCAGAAAGGTTGTAGCCGTTTTGATATTGTAGATACGTGTGTGTTATCAGTGAATTAGGCAAGAGAAGATGGAGAAAGCGGGGGTTGGATTATGCTATTCCCCACTTTTTCATTGGACTTTCTAACTGAGGAGCCTGGGACCCGCTGCACCCTTTGCTATGTGCCACTGCTGGGATGGTACATGGAAACCGGCTTAGCGCACAGCTGCAGCACGTGCATTGAGCAATTTGGGTGCACAACGCCCTGGCTGTTTGTGCAAATTTTGCAGCCATTCTCTCCAGCCAGCTAGCATTAGTGGGGGCGCTGTCCATGTGCAGAGTGGCTCATGCATTTGTGCAAAGGTTTTTGTGCACAAGCTTTTTAGAGCTATGTTGGGCCACAAAAATCACCCTTTCAAGACAGGCAGGGCTTTCTAGATCAGCTCATTCCAGGGAGCAGATGTGCTGCCTTTTCCTGCATTGGATTTGGCTTTGGAGGGTTTTTTTTCGGAATCTGCTGAATAGCCATTTTTTCTTCCTTCTTTATGTCCCTGTGGACATACGGGAAACTTTAGCGCCAAGACAAATGTTGAACTTGGATGAATTATGTGAGACAGCTGCAGTTTGCAAATGGCAGATGGCAAGGTTTAACCCACAGACTAGAAGTTTAATTCCCAGGCTAGGATAAATTCAGGTCGGGAAAATGCCTCTAATATTAAGCACTTGGAGTGGATGTAGAAAATGGTTTTGATTTTTTCAGCAGTAATCAGCCATCAACATTTAAGCCTCGGGATAAAAATACCTGGATTTTCCAATGATGTTACCTTCCTTTTGGGCACAAGAGTGTCAGTGGGAACAGGTAAGCATTGGGCACATCTGCAAATCCAGCTTCAGGTACCAGTGCTGAGTCTGGCTGGGGGAGACTGGTTTCTCTAGAGATGAACCTGACTTTGAAACTCCTTCATATTGTAGCCAGCCTTACGAGCAAATCCCCATGTCCAAACCTGTCTGTCTGGTTTTGGATGCTGCACTGGACCCAGTTGCTGCATGGTTGTTCATTCTTTCATCCTTCCCATGGCGTATGGGGCATATATGGCTAAAATGAGCCTGTCTTGCTCCTTATCTCTCATTCGATGTTTCCAGCTGTGCCGTCACTGTGGTCAGCTGCCCAACGAAATGTTTTCTGCTTGTCATGCATGCCTTCTCCTGCCACAGCAGTACCATCTCTAACAGTCATTGACATCTGCTCGTGCTTACTCGTGTTTTTGGTGCCCTGGCAAGTAATAAAATATACTTAGCAGTGTCCGAGGATCATGTCCCCATGGAGCTGGCTATTTATTTTGAATCGTTGTGCCCAGGCACAATTTCCTCTTGGAGGTGACGCATCAGAGATGTTGCTTCATTGCAAAGTCTGATTTCCTGAGGCGCCCCAGACACTGAGAGATGAAAAGGGCTTGTCTGTTGGACCGTGGAGGGGGATGTCTCCTGTTCTGGGCAGCCTGCTCGGATCCAATGCACTGTCTGAACCAGCTTGCCCGCGTATGAGCAGAGCATTACGGTGCCACCGGTTGTCAAATGGGTTTTACAGTCTTGCTGCAGTCTAGGTTTGAAGTCTCGCCGTGTCTGACGGCTGTCTGGGTGACATGCTGCTATCTCATGTTTCACAGGCATCTGAACGCTGCTCCTGGCTAAAGCGCAATCGCTAGAGTGAAACAGCTGACAGCAGAAGCAATGCATTGAAGCAGAATAGGGGAGCTGATCTTGCCTGTCACGTCCTTTGTTGGAAAACTGGCAGGAGGTTGGAAAGTGCAAGGTTTTCTTCCATTCCCCTCCGAAGGGCAGGCCTTGCTCCAGTCCAGCATGCACAAGAGTAGGTGCCGCTGTCGCTGACTCCTGACCAGGGTGCTCAGAAGCCCATAGGGAAGGAAAACTCTATGTCTGCCTCAAATAACTGCGCGATTGCACCAGGTTGCTACTTCTTCGGGGGCATATCTGCATTTACTGATGGAATTGCCTCCATTGGTTGATTTTTTTCTGCCTCCTCGTGCTGCCCCTTTGCTCCCCAGCATGATTTCATTGCTCTTAGCAATGCCTTCCAGTTCATTTTCCTTTTAGTGCTCTGGCATTCCCCAAGGTCGGTGTCCGCTCATGGTCGGTGCAGCATCTCATACTGTCACGTTGCCCATCCGGCAAGTCTCACCACCTTCCCAGGCATTGAGCTTGATGTGAAATCTTGCTGCCTCCATCACATCCTGGCTTTCCCTGGGAGTCTTCATGCACCTGGTGGTGGTCTCTGTGGATCAGTGCTCCCGGGTCTGTAGCCAGGCTTGGGGGGTTTCAGTTGCACACCTACTTTCCCCACTCCATTTGTATGTGAGACTACCCACTCCACTGAGGTCCGGCCTGTGGGTTGGAAGTAGCACCCAAAATGATGGCCTGGACACATGGCACATCCACACGGTAACCTGCCTTTACCCTGGTGTGAAAAAATGAGCAGGCATATAATGGGTAGCCCCCCCCCAAGAAACACAGCAGTACACTACCTGGCGGCATTTGGTGCAAGCAGAGGCTGAGGATCATGGCACTGTGCTGTGGGTTCAAGGCGTGCTCCAAAGTCAGGCTGAAAACTGCCACCCTTGTGTAAAAGCTTGCAAAAAAAGATTTTTTTTTTCCCAACTATTTGAGTTGGTCTAATACAAGATATCAGATTTACCCAGAGGACCTTGTCTGCCCTTGTGTGACTTTGCCTATACAAGCCAGGTGCCGTGGTTTCCATCAGCTGCAGTGGCCTGCTCATTGCAGATGACTCCTTGTCCTGATTTGGTACACTTTTGTCCCTGCAGGCCACCCGCTCCGGAGCACAAGGGAATCCCTGGACCCGCTGCAGCAAGATATGCCCCAGGGAGGCTTGTAGAGGGGATGGGGCAGCTGTGTGCCCCCTGGACCCAAACTCCCAAATCTCCAGGCTGGGTCAGACATGCCAGGCTAGATTGGCCCTCTTTGTGGTCCAGCTCTGCCCGGGAAGGGCCAAATGTTACCCAGTCCTGAATTACACTACTGTAATGTGGTGCTTTTGCATTGATACCAGTAGAGCGTAGGCAATAGCCCTGAGCAAACTGATAAGAGGGTACCACGAGTTAATGTGGCCCCAGAGCATGAGGCCTCCTGCTAGGTGTTGTTCAGGAATAAAGCAGTGCCTGCCCCTGCTCCAGAGAGCTTATCAATACAAACTAAGCATGTACAACTGCATGGATGTATACACACATGTGCATGCACACACACGCACACATGCAACAGCGGTGTGCTTTGCAAGCATCACATAGGTCCTTCTTGTCTAATGGTTTGTTTTTATACTGCTGGGTGGTGCATGGTGTGGTGCCCTCCCTCCATGAGCCTTGCCATGCAGAAGACACCCACTTCCACCCTCCCCTTGAAACTGGGGGAGGCCAGAGACCACCCTCTGAGAAGACGCATGCTTGGAAAAGGAGAGTTGGGGTGGCGGTGTTTCACCCCGGCCCACCCAGCCAGTAGCAGCACATGCTTCTTGTCAAGCCCTGCTGAAGGGGCTTAGGCACATGCTGAAAAAACAGCAGCCCCAGGGTTGGGTGATGCAGAAGCCCTGTCTCTGCAGTAATTTTATGCTGTGGAACAGCATGTCACATGCTGGCACACATGGTACACAGGCAAATAAAGGCTGTGAGTCATGTGTACTCGTGCTGGAACGTACTGTTTGTTCCTTCTCCCCCCCCAGACTCGCAGCGCTGCTAGTTGGGTGCGTGGCCAAAACACCTCTGGGTGTATGTGAGGACAGGTGGCTGTGGGTGTCAGTGAGCTGCAGGTTGTCAGCTGGTGTGAAATGCACACTAAGCCCACGTCCCAGTGAAGGGGGTGGAGGGGAGGCTCACCACCAGCCGCTCAGTCATCCCACCATGCGCCTAACAGCTGGATCTTTTGCTGCAGTTTTGATCATGCTGTGCAGAGCAGGCAGGATGTGTGCCGTGCTGCATCCGGGTCTCATAGGAGCATGTGGTGTACTAGAGGATGTATGCACTGCATGTACTAGAGACCGCAGAAGAGCGAGAGAGAGTGAGCGAGTACTGGGTTTCATAGGGGTACGCAGTGTCATTGTACTAGAGACCGCAAAAGTCGTGTGTGTGCATGTGTGTCATGCGTTTGCATGCATGCATGCATGCATGCGTGCGTGTCTGGGTTTCATAGGTGCACATGATGTCATTCTGTAGAGACCACAGAAGCCGTGTGTGTGTGCGTGTGTGTGTGTGTGTGTGTGTGTGTGTTGGGTGGGGGAGGACAGCAACTTCATGAAGCCTAAATCAACATATGCCATTAATGGGGGGAGACTTATGTAAACTATTAATAGCTCAATTAAGAGGTGTCAGTCGCTTAGGGCAGGATCAAAAGGGTGCATAAAGTATATAGCTGGGTTTCTGCTGCCTTAAATCAAGTGGCCATTTTAATATAATATACTATAATAAAAGGCTTAGTCTGCCTGTCCCTGTAAGACTTCGGGCCAACTGCGCATGTGCCGCCGAGAGGGCAGGCAGCGACTGACTGTGCCGCCCGGGCCCAAGTTTGTGCCACTGCTGGGAAAGTTTGGTGGTGGTGAACACGGCTTGGCTGCCCGAGTGGCGGGGCTTCCCCTGCCCCCCTAGCCTGAGGGTGAAGGGCCTCGCTCTTGGCACTCAACACGTCTTACTGCAGGCTATAGGTCCACGTCCATGGGACACGGCGTTCCTCTTTTCCCAGCGGCTCAGCCTGCAATAAGGGAAACTGAGGCCCCGCGCCACTTGCGCGCAGCTTGGGACATCGTGTATAACAACATCCTTTGTGAAGAAGCACACCTGGGAAGGCCCCGTCCTTGTTCTCCTGGCGGTGTGGCAGGACCTCAGCTGAACCGTGCCCAGCCTGGGCTGTGGGCACAAAGGCTGCTCCTGACCACGTTTTTCCACCTTGCTGCCCAGCTGCTTGCTCGGGCTCGGACACATTTATGTTTGCAAACAGGGCCGTGTTGTGGGCACGTGGGACCCAAGCCCATGCCAGCCCCTTGCTCCTGCTGCCCACCAGCCCACGCTGGGTCCAAGGGCTACTGCTAGCTCCCTGACAATGAGCCTGCAGACATATTGCTTTCTTCCTGAGCCAGGCAGACGCGGAAATAGATGTGGTTCGCTTCCTTCTTGGCTTCCAGCACCACCTGCCGGCAGAAAACACTGCAACCTTTGTGGCCCTGCCTTTCCCGATCCTGCTTACCCCGCTCCCCGTGGTGTCTCAGGGATTAAGCGATGTGACCCTGGGGTTTGTTTCTTTGTCTGTGCAGGGAGAGAGGGGGCATGTGCTGAGTGAGGGTATGTAGGCCCCTGCTGCCCCACTGTGCAGGTGTTGGCAAAGGCTGGGATGATCCTTAACTCCTTTGTGAAGCTGCCCCTCTCCTTCCCAAATCCCACATGTATTATTGAGGCTTTATTGGGCACCAGTGCAGAGAAGTCCCTTGTATGTGTGGGAGGAGGAAGAAGGGTAGTGAGCATAGGGGAAGGGCATATAGGAGCCCTGGCTTGGGAAGATGAGGGAATGGGGGCACACAGCCCCCCCAACATAGGGAAAGAGGGGCAATGGTAGGCATATAGGGCTCCTGGCATGGGCAGGGGAGAAACAAGGCCCCTGGCATGGGTAGAGGGTGAATTGAGGGCACTCAGAGTCCCTGAGAAGGAAATGGGAAGGGTTGGGGGACAATAAGAGCCTGCAACAAGGGGGAGGAGGATGGTCAGGAGTGCCCGAGAGAGAAGGAGAGGGTAGGACACGTCCCATGGAGCTTGTAGGGGTACAAAGGGGTGCAACGGGTGCTATAAGCAGCAGCAAAGTGTGTGTGACTGCCTTCTTGTTACCTGAAGAAAGCTCCTATTGCAGATCTATTACCTACAATCACTAAGGGGAGAACAATTTTGACAGATAAAGGCCTGCTACTGCGTATGGAGGCAAAGCCAGCAGGTGCCTTTCCAAAAGGGAAGGGCAGAACCAGAGCTAGGATCCTGCTTTGGATCAAGCCTGCGTTGCACCATGTGGTGGAGATAGCTAGACAACAGCCCAGCTTCAGCATCCCGTATTGCAAGACCTCAACTGTGGCACTTAGCAGCCCAGGTCTTTGTAGGCCACGGCTTGCATCTACAAGTTGTGGCTATCAAAATCTTAAAGATAAGTGACACTACGCAAAGATGTGGTTCAGTTTATGGGCTCCCAACCACACGTTGCAGAATGAAGCAGGTGTTTTCTTTTGGGCCAGGGTGGGTAAACCCCACTATACACAACACATGTGATGACAGCAAGATATAGGGGTTCACACTCATCCCTTTTCAAGACTCTGGAGCCTTGCTCAGCTAATAAAGAGACAAGAGTCCTTTATTCCTCACAGTGGGAGGGGTCCAATAGAGACTCCTATGGGACATGCATGTCATTGGCATATTTTTACTAAGCATTTATACCGTCCAAGAGTGCTGTGAAGATTCACCATCTCCCCTGGGTGCTCGGCAAGCACATACAGCTGCCTGGTCGGCTGGGGTCAAGTGCATTGGGAGCATGGACAGAGGGAACAATCAGCCCCAAAGGGTTTGCCTTGTGCCATTCCCTTCCTGAATCTCTCAGGGCTGTTTAGTAAAACAGTTGACTACAACTGCCATGAGTCTTTGCTTCTGCATAAATGCCTTCTTTTCCGGGAAGGTTACTCAGACTCCAGAGGGACGCTGAAAGAACTGAGGAGTATTCCTGCTTTCCAAGGAACAAGCAATGAAAAGCCTTTGATTAGCTGGCATGGCACGGTGTGCGTCACGGAGGGAACCATCATAACCAAAATGCAGGTCTTGGAAGGAGATGAAAGGAAATGGTGAATAAAACGTTGCCGGTCGAGTGCTCACTCTGGGTTCTCGTAGTTGGTGAAAGTCTGGAGCAGGCCACAGAGATCTTTGAAGGTCGGCCGCTGCTCTGGGAAGAGGTGCCAGCACTTGCACATGATGCCATAGAGGGTCGGTGGGCATTTTGGTGGGCAGGGCATCTGGAAACCGGCTTGGACTCTTTGGCAAACCTCACTGTTTTGCATACCTATGAATAGGGAAGGAAGAGACAGCTGGAGGAACATTTGCTCCCATCTGAGCTCAGTCCTGCTTTGAGTTACGTGGCACTAGGGGTGTCAAATGGGATCCATAGACGTTAGGTCCGGAAGGGACCATGAAGATCATCAAGTCCAGCCCTCTGCCCAAGGTGCAGGAAGTCAGCTAGGGTCAAAGGACCCCAGCAAGATAAGCGTCCAAACGTTGCTATAATTTAGGACAGAACAAGAACATTGACCTTTAGCCTTGCTTGCTATTTGATGCAACGGGAAGAGCAGCACCTCTTGCCCACAACATGCTGGTCTCCTCTCAGCACAGATCCTGACTAACATCATTACCTGGGGCCCCTACCCACAACCCAAAGCAAGCTCTTCCTACCATCATCCTTCACTTTTAAACCCTGAATGGAGAGTAGTGGCACAGTACCTGGGTATGGAATCTGCCCGTGGGTGACGATTTCGAACAGAAGGACCCCAAAAGACCAGACGTCGGACTTGGTGGTGTAGCGTCCCTGGGAGAAGGCTTCGGGGGCTGTCCATTTATAGGGGATATTTTTGGAATAGGACAAGTACACGTCATCCTGCAAACACAAGGTGATCATGAGCAGGAGGAGCTGCATGCACCATGGAGGCAGAGCCCTGCTCCTTCCACAGGGCAAATCCGGGGGCAGGGGGAAGAGGGGGTATTATAGCAGGGGGTTGTTCAATGCAACTGCACCAATTCATGGCCACTGGGGAGGCCAACAGATAAGGGTGGATTTTCCTCTTCAAGATCACAGCTATGGAAGGGGCATCAGGCTTGAGCCAGCCCAGGTGCATGGACCTTCCTCCTGATAAGCACTCCCATAGACCAGGAGGGAATTACTCACATGAATAAACACTACTTTGCCGGAGAAACCTGAGGGAGCAACATAATGAATGCTCCCATCTTGTTCTCCTCATGCATGGGTTCAACTTTAGGTGCACTTTAACATCACTCCAATGGCGTCATCCCCAGGCAAAGGGCATGGACAACAGAGGTGTGCAGATGGGGCGACGGGTCACCATCTATGGTCGTTGGTCATCAAACAGCTGAAGGTCATGGAGGGAGTTCTTTGGTGCCCATTAATCACAATTCCTCTCTGCCCCCTCCAAACCAAACCCTCTGCAGCCTTGAGTTGATTTACGCTACCTTGATAAGCCTGGCCAGTCCAAAATCACCCACTTTGCAGGTGTTGTTCTCTCCAACAAGGATGTTTCTGGCAGCCAGGTCTCGGTGAATGAAATTTTGGGACTCCAGGTAGCACATCCCCTCTGCCACCTGGGATGCCATGTCAACCAGCTCGAGCATCTGCAAGTCCTCCCCTTCCGACTCTGATGACAAAGGGACAAGAGAGCCAACAAGAAGTACATGTGAGATGCTGCAAAGGGAGCATGTAAGTGTGAACAGAAGTCTGCAGAGACACACTTCCCATGACATGCTACCTTGTGGAGCTGACATTTTTCTAGCTTGTGAGTTGAGGCACAATTTCCGGCTTTGAGCCAAGACTGCCCTGCAAAGTATTAGTTCCAGTTTTCCAATCAATACTCATTTACATTTTTTCTCTCCTGTCTGCATAGATGGAAGCAAAGCCCTGGGCCATCAAAGCAGCTTCAGCCTTGGCTTCTGTCCTAGCACAAGTCAGCTTCATATTGCAGCTCTTTGGAGGATGGAAATTGAAATTCAGTGGGCCATTCCCACCCCCGCTGTAACTTCAGTGAAGCCGAGGGAGATACTCTGAGGATAAAAGTATGTCACTAATTTTATTCCAGTAATGAAGTACAACCACCCTCAGAAACTGGAAGGCAATGAGTGACATGGCTTAAGTATCTTGCCCTTCCTATAATTGTCTATAATTTCCACCTTTTAAAAAGTACCCAGGTCTCTTAGGAGCCCCCAAACTCATTGACTCTTGGGCCTTAATTAATCAAAAGTCCGGATTGATCCTTTGAGTGCCTGCATCCAAAACGTAGGTCCTCAAAAGCCTAGAGCCATCTCAATCCTCTGCACCACACTGCCAAAGCACTTTCCTGGTGGAAGTTGAATGTCCCCTTCTGAGCAGACAGTGCTCAGTTTGGGCTGTGCAGAGCAGCTAGCCAGCCCCCGAGCCCATGTCAAATCCTGGCAAGATGCTTGGGGGCCTCCCTGATCAGACAAGTTTATTTGAACCCTTTCCTCCACCCGCTGCAGTTCAAAGTCTCTTGGCAGCCCCCCAGCTTTACTTCAAACACCTTTACCTCGAAGAAAGTCCAGCAGGTTTCCCTTGGGCATGAGCTCAGTGATGATGTATACTGGGTCCCCGACCGAGGAGATGGCGTAGAGTGAGAGGATGTGCTTATGTCGCAGCTTCTTCATGGCCTCGATCTCGTTCTTGAATGTACGCTGGTAGGTCAGGTCCGCTGAGAAGGACCCGTGCCAGGAGGAGAGAACAGGGGGGCATGAGTTGTCTGAATGGAGGTCTGTAGACTGAATGACATCTTTGGTGCCCAAGGCACCAACCTAGTGGTGCCAGCATGGAGCCTCCCAGCCCCCTGCATTTGCAGGAAACCATTGACCCAAAGATCCCCCCTCAAAATCACCACTTTGAACCCTCACATACAAGTACAAGGCCCCAAACTAGAAATACCCTACCACAAGAGTAGGGAGACAGAGAAATGATTGTTTCATAGATACTTGGAGAACCCAAGATCCGAGACCATGTCCCACCATGCAATGCAAGGCCAAACCCCCAGTCTTTGCCAGTCTTCAGTAGGGGAGGACATTCCTGACACCCCCAAATTCCTGTATGACTGTAGGAGGGTAGAGACTCAGTTTGCTTGGCAGTCTCAGCTACTCAGAAAGGGAGGGAAATAAATAGCAGAGGGAAGATAAACCACTGCTCTGTGTTACCCTCCTAAAGGGGAGCAATTCCAGCCCACGCTCTTTCCCTCTCACCTTTGGGGATCACTTTAATTGCAACCTTGACCTTGTTTTTCCAGTACCCCTCATAGACTTCTCCAAAGTACCCAGCTCCCAGCTTCTTGGACAGACTAAACTCTTCTTTGGGTCTTTCCCAGTCGTCCCAGTGAGGGAGAGGTTCATGCTGTTGCTAGATCAACAAAGACAGAACAACTTTATAGGATTTCAGCCTGAGAAAGTGGGATGGGGAAACAACCACTGTGATTTCTGTGCCCATTCTACAACCACAGAGCCATGTTCCAGGATATACATTTTCCACCATGTCCTTCCTATGAAGGCACTCAAATCTTGCAGTGATCTGAGTATACCTCCTATTAATGAAGTGGTGCATGATGTATGTGGTGACTAGGTACTTAGACCACAGACACTTCCCTTGATTACAAAATACTGCTTTCTCTTTTATACACCGCTGCAAAGTGAAGGGGTCTCGTTTGCAAGCAGCCAGTTTGGCCAAGTAAAAGTTGCATCTGCCCTTCCAAAACAAAAGAGACTTAATTTCTTAAAGATCAGAATTCCTCTCCATCCAAACATCCGGCTTAATGAAACGGGCATCGTTGGAAATGGTGAGATTGGTGACCACAGCTTCACTCTGCAAACTTCACTCCACATCCGCACCCTTTGCCCATCTTGTATACTATTGCAATGCCTACATCTTCAGTTCTTGCCATCCCGTTGCCTCTGATCTCTCCCTTCACTTGTGTTTATGCACTAACTGGCTGCATACGCTCTCCTATAACACCCCTGATTGCAAGAGGCTTACACCAGGGATTCATTTAATTCTGCGTTTGATTTCTGAAGGAGAGAATTGAGCAGGAAGGGGACTACATAACACAGTGTACATACGCAAGTGCTGAAAAAACTGGTGTAATACATAAAGAGTCGCTAGATGGTAGTGTTGGCTCTGTAACCAGTCTTCATTGCTGTCCCGGATGATTTACTTAATGCACTGATGGGTGCACTGATCCTTTTAAGGGTGCTGCGGGGTGCCACACAGTGTTAGCACTGTTGGGCGTGCAAACAGGATTCACAAGATAAACCCAGACATTTCAAACAGGCATCGATAGTATTAAAGCCATTTGGACCGGTTGAGACCTTTATATTCTTTGGAACAGAAGACTTGCTCTCATTTTCTACAGCCAAAAAACAAGTGGAAACTAAAAACTTGTATTTTCTAAGGGGGAGGGGGGGTCTTGAGTCTATCAAGGTTGAGAATCAGTGATTTAATGGAAGAAGTTGGAGGAAGATGACCAATCATTTTGGGTGGGATGCGAAAAAAACCAAACAAACCCAACCAGCCCAATGAAGTCATGCCATAGCAAAGGGAAACAGGGACCACTGGACTTCCCTCCCACCTTTTTCTTCTGAGCTGCCCACAATGAAGCACCTGCTCTTTTTGTGTGCTTTGCAAAGGGGTGACAGATGCAGTAGTGACTGTGCAAGTTTTAGACTACTTCAGATCTGGTTGTTAAACAGCTGGCAGGTCTTAACCTTATAATTAAATCCCTGTGGTAGCAAATGTAATTATGGCGCTCGGAGCTAGGCAAGACCATGGGGTCATGGTACCCATTTCCCAGCCAACATGAGCCTGGTCCCGACTCTCAGTCTTGCAGTATTTCCAAGGCGCAGAGACCATTGGACATCAAGCTAATTTAGGTGATGGGAGCTGAGAGTGCTCACACATCTGAAAATGAGGCCCTATGGCTTCTTACATGAGATCCCTGAAAAAATCAAATTTTCTAAATGTGTATTCCTGAACTCCCTGCGTATCTATGAACTGTCACTACAGATAAGCAACTGTCAGAAAACGTGGAAAATAAATGGTGAACATTTGCTTTATTTCCTTTTGCATGTCTCTTCTTAAAGGATAAAACATTTGCAAGGAAAAAAAAAAAATCAGATTTTCAGATTGGGAAAAGTCCCCCCACCCTTAATCCAAAATAGGAGCAGAATATTAGCTCAGCATTGGATCTGAAACAGGTGCAGAATATTAGCTCTGTAAGAAACGTCAGAAAAGATTTCCAAGGGGTCCCCCCTTGTTGGGGTTATTTCTTCATGGGACAAGGATGCTCACTGATAACTGAGCAGAGGTAAGGTGAGATTTTTTGCAAAGGTATTTGATTTTAATGGGAATTCATAACTTGCTTGAATGCTTTCAGAAATCCCATTAGGCAGCCATCTGCATTTTTAGGCAAGCAAGTACAGTTGGTCCCTCATGCTAACATGGCATCTGTTGGGTGAGGGCATCACAATAGCCATCACCAGAGCGCCCCAAGGGATGACGAGGTCGAACGGTCACAAACTCCTGCGAGACCATTTCAGACTGGACATAAGGAAGAATTTCTTTACTGTCTGAGCCCCCGAGGTCTGGAGCAGCCTGCCGTCAGAGGTGGTTCAAGCACCTACATTGAACACATTCAAGAGCAAACGGGATGCTTATCTTGCTGGGATCCTATGACCCCAGCTGACTTCCTGCCCTTTGGGGCAGGGGGCTGGACTCGATGATCTCCCGAGGTCCCTTCCAGCCCTGATGTCTATGAAATCTATAGTGGGCATTAGTCTTTTAACCACAAATAGAGGTTTAATGATGTGCATAAAACATTTGGGCATATGATGCCTCATGCTAACATGGCATCTGTTGGGTGAGGAGATCACAAAAGTGGGCATTAGTCTTTTTACCACTAATAGAGGTTTAATGGTGTGCATAAAGCTAACCCCAGTCCTCTGCTATCAACCCCTTGGTCTTGTCCATCAAGACTAATCCTAGAAGGACCATCTGTCTGATTTTCTTTGTAAGAACAGACCACGAGATTTGTCCTGAACATGCCCGTGTTGGGTGCACCACCTCCCTGTGCTGCGATCCCAGTCTACATAAGCCTTGTTCTCATTTTTACCACAAGCAGCATCCCTGGAGCCACCCATCGGGTCCCAGCACAGGCTTTACCTTCCAGCAGGGGATGGTCAGCTTCAGGCCATGGGAGAGGCTCTTTGCCTTGTAGCACTCCACGAGGCTGGGCAGATCTGGGAACGACTGCGTTTTGTTCATGTAAAACTTCCCTTGGGCGCTCCGCCAGATCTTGTAGTGTCTCACCACGGAGTCATCCCGGACTGTGAAACCAGGGAGAGGCAGGATGAGCCCTTGGTACAAAGCAGTCATTCAAGGCAAGGACGCCTCCCAGTTGCAGCAACCCACAGCAAGCCGCAGGGAACCAGCGGCTCCTCACGCACCTATCACTTGCAACAGCATCTCCCCTGCGGCAGGGGACTGGGCTGAACAGAGTCTGCCAGCCTCTCGCGCTCTTCGGTGTGAGACATGATGATCACCAGCTAAGAAAACGCCATCTGTTCAGAGAGGCTGAGCAACAGGATGCTCTTACGGATTCCAGCTGGGGTCGTGGGCACTTGCAACGGGGCCCTTTTCCAGCCCCCGTTGCAAGGAAGAAGGCGAAAGTCCCTTGAAGAAGCATGAAACGGAGGGGTTGGCCCTGACCTTGGAAGATATAGGAGAAAGGCTTGAGCAGTAAGAGGGTGCACTGCTGCAACAGCAGAGGAGAACGGAGCTCCTGCCAGAAAAGCTTGAAGAAACGAGCACGCACCAACTGCAGATGCTTCATCAGCCTGACGAAGGGCATTTGTACCCGAAAGCTTGCAAAGAAGAGTTGTTCCAACTATTTGAGTTATTCTAATAAAAGATGTCAGATTTACCCAAAGAGCCTTGTTTGCCTAAGTCCTTGCATTTTTAGTGGCAGCTCCAGTGAACCTAAAGTTTAAGTGCTAGATCTCAGCTGAAAGTCAACTCAGTGTATTTGCCAGGGTTTGAGGGACAAGAATAAGCCTGAGATTTCTGGTTCCTGCTGCTTTACACATTGGAAAGAGTTGTATGGGCTCTCATTGCCAACATAATCAGATTGGAGATCAAACCTTTGTACACCCTGGAGTAACAGCGAAGAACCATCAACAAGGAAGAAGTGTATTTATTTGCTTTGGACAGCTGAAAAAGCTTTGTTGATGTGGTTTCGCTGTTTCTCTAGTGTAACTGCAGAGTCGGGATTTTTATTACTGGGGATAAATGCCTTATATCTAGTTAGCAGGGGGAAACCATCAAACAAACCAACCCCTTCCCCCGCCATCCCCTAAAACCTCTTTACATTTTGCAAAACATGACAGAGCCTGAATGAAAAGGCTTGATCAGAAAGGGGTAGGTTTTTCCAAAGGATCATCTCAAGGCAGTGTCTCTCCAGCACAGAGAAGGGGAACAGAGTGAAATCCCAGGTGCAGAGAGAGAAGCCAAAAGGCTGGCATCGGTCCCTTTACCTGAGAGCACGTATTCAGCTCCTTTCTTCTCGCTGATGCGGATCAGAAAGGCCCCAGTCGGGTTCCTGTCCGCCAGCACCTGGTGCAAACTCTCCGAGCGCGAGATCTTCCCAAAAAACCACCTGGAGGAAGAGACCAGAGTATGGTATGACTCCCTATGGGGGGTTAGCTTATGGGACTGCACTGCAGAGCTAGCAACCCAAAGCCTGCTAGGGTTTTGCTTTGCCCCTGATTACAGATTTCCAGCTTCAGAGGATGACAGGACTCTGACCCCTGGATTCAGAAACACGGAGACCAGCTCCCTTGCATTTAGGGAGCACCCAGATCCCAGTTGCCTGAACTTTCCCGCATGCCTTTGCCTTGAGCCTTGGCACCAGCATGGCTGCAAGCGTGCATCCTCCTGTTGGCTAATCACATTGCCTAGGACCCACTCATTCATTCAGATTCCCCTTTTTCCTAGCCCACACCACCCCGCCGACCTTTGCAGACGAGTCTGATTGATAAGGTAGAGAATAACAGAGCATCCACTGGCCAGTGCCAGTCTCCAGTGGGAAGTTCAATTCACACCCATTTATCTGGCTCTGTAATCTCTCTGAGATTTATGGCCAGATAGTAAGGGTTGAATTCACTTGAACTCTTCACCTGCCGGGTGCTATCTAGGGGAATGCAAAATCGCTGACATTGAGCTGCATAGTTTCATAGTTTGTAGGGTCGGAAGGGACCTGAGCAAATCATCGCAGCTAACAGCCCTGGCCTTGTGCCCAGCTACATGGGGTGTCTGGAGTGACACGTGCATGCACGAATTTGGCTCTGAAAGACCTCACTAGAGGTCTTCCCTTGTATGCAGCAATAAGGGAGCCAGGGAAAACAATCAAACAAACTAAAAAAAAACCCTGCCCATTTTGGAAGCTGGCCTTGCCCTCCGTGGCTGTGGTTGCGACATGTTAGGCCGGGCTGGACAGCAGCTCCGGGGTCTCGATATCCCCAATAAAGGACTTTCATAGGCTGTTGTGCTCAAACCTCTCTCTCCAGGCATGCTCCCATCAACATCAAACTGCTTCCTCAGACCCAGCAGAGCTAGGTGGAGATGTGACTCACTCCTCTCATTCCCCTCGGGCTTCCCGAATGAAAGAGGTGGCGATCCCAGCAGGGTTTGACTTACGGTTCAGCCTCCATCGTCTCCTGCTTGGCTAAGTAGTTGTAAGGAACGTAACCTTCGGCCAGGCGCCTCCCAGAGCTGTCCACTCTCGTGGCCCACCACCATTCCCCTTCCTGCCTGATGATCTCGAAGAGGTCTCCGGTCTTGAAGCTGATTTCTGTCTCCGTCCTAGCGTTGAAGTCCCAGAGGCTGGTGTACTTGGTGGAGCTCATGCTGGGCAGGTGGAGGAGCTGAGTGACCACCAAGGCTGGGTCTCGTGGGCATCAGAGCAAAGGAAATGCGGTTGTAGCTTCCCAGGCTCGAGCTCTTGGACGAGGCTCACCAAGGCCTCCTGCTGCTGCCTTGTCCCGGTTCCTCCTACCTTGTGAAGAGGCTTTTGTAATTCTGCCAACTCATCTCAGCCAAGACAGGTCAGATGGGACAGGTAGGGAACACACCTTGCGATCATGCACCCTGGACTTCCTCCTCCAGCTGCAACGCAGCCCGGGTCTGTGAGCCACTCCTCTTCTTGCAAACAGGAGGAAGGGAGGCAGCCCTGCACCTGTCCGCCACGTCTCGGATGACCCAGGGCCAAGGGATCAGCCCCCGGCACCGTGTGCGAGTTCCTCGTGTTGCACAAGGATTCACCCGTGGGCTACAACAGGGGTGAGGAGAAGAGAAAGGGGAGGAGGAAGTCAGAGAGGAGCCTCCCTGTTACAGAAAGGAGGGGAAACTGAGGCACAAGGAAGAGAAATGACTTGTGACTCATATTTTCCAGCAAGTGAGCGTGTCAGGGGCCTGCATCCAGGCTCCACGCACTCCCCCAGGCTTTTGCTCTGTGGTTCTCCTTCCTTTCACTCGTGCATACCACGGGTGAATGGATCAGGACAGGGGATCTTCTGATTTATTTCTCTTTTGTGCCATAGAAAGGGGCATAACGGTGGTGGGCATAGATGTATAGAAAGGGGCATAATTGCTGGTGGCCCAGCAGACAGCACGCTAGGCCGGGCAGTGAGAGATCTCCCTTCCACATCACACCCGTGGCCTTGGGAAGGATACACGGGGCCTGAGTTTCCAACTCTAGGTGGGCCTGAGTGGAATCTGCATGAGCCTTTCATGTCAACCAGATGTCCAGGTGCCTCTGACCACCCCACTGGACACCTCTCTGCCTCCTGGGATGCCCAGCTAAATTTAAAACCCTGCCCCTTTAGTCACTGAGACACAGGGACACTACCTATAATGTGGGGACAAAAGCTCCTCCCTGCCTCACCTGGGGATAAATGCATGAAAGACTAGACCGCAAGATACTCAGGCACCTTCGTTATGGGATAGAGGCATTTTCTTTCCTTTATACTGGTGAGGCCTATTTCCTACGCTGTCTTGAGGATTTACCACCACTTCACAGTCCATCCTCTTGCACTCTGATGAAGAACGGAAGGATTTTTTGGGCAAGTTTATGTGTTTGAAGAGGTCAAAAAACGTACAGGGACCCTTTTTCAGCAGAAACGTGAATATGGGGACTGTCCTGCTTAAGACTGCCTTTAGATGGAGCTAATGACAGGGAGATTGAGCTCAGCTCTCCTTTCCTTCTAGGAGCTAGCGATGATGATGGATTATTGTTTTGAAGATGGGGTTAATGAGTGTTTGGCAAAAACCACCTAGAAAGCAAGCGTTTGCTCGAAAGAGCTTTCAGGCTAAACAGGGCACTCGCCAGGCGAGGGTTGAACACGCACTGGCAGGAGGAAGGACAACTGCTGCTTCCAGGAATGATTGATGAGCGGACCCCAAAGGCTGGCTGGGTTTAGACATCACCAAGTTTCAGGCCTGTAGCTAACTGAGCCAACAAACTGCTTCCCTGATGTTAGATGTCTCCAAACCACAGCCATGCCCATGAGAAGCACGGCAAAACTGTACTCAACTACAACATGGCCGGTCACGGGTCTGTGGCTGTCCTGGGTATAACCATGCATGGGTACTAATTTATAGGCTGAAGAATGACCCTGGCTGCAGGAGGATGGATGGTCGGATGCACATTTATTGATAGATACATTGGATGCACACGGCAAATAAATTAGCATCAGCCACTAGTTTATACGAGGCAAACCGACTGTTTCTAAGTTGGGACATGTCACGCCCAGGCTGACGTTTTTGCTGTACAGTATCTACAAGGAAGAGTCCTTCTGCTCCCTGGGATGCAGCCAGACAACATCCCCAGAGCTGATCTCTTCCAACAGTCAATGCTCTCTCCTGGGCCTCCCAAGGAGAAGGCCTGGTGCGTTTCCAGCTCTGCTCCAGAGGCCTTTTGGAGCGAAGCCCTGCAGCAAGTCCTGCTGCATGCAGCGAGCATGGGGAGGTCACTCAGGCTAAGTGTCATGGGGCAACCTAGGCCGGTTGCCATCAGGAGAACAATTTGTACACCCGGCTGTAAATGGAGTTGAGCTTCTCTCTCAGAGCGAAGAAGGTGGGACGCTCCTCGGCGTTCCCTTTCCAGCACTCCAGCATGACGAGGTAGATCTCCGAAGGGCACGTGCTGGGCCGGGGCAGGCGGTAGCCTCTGGTGATCTGCTGGATGGTTTCTTGGTTTGTCATTCCTGCAAGGGAACAAAAACAAGCAATGCCCAGGGACCCTTCTGTGCAAGCGGGAGCTCCCAAATCGCCACCTGCACATCAGGTTTGCTCCCCAAATCAGGTAGAGATGGCCAGACAGGAGCTGAGGAGGGCACCTAGTCTGATGCCTTGCTCAAGGCAGGAGCTTCTCAGTCTAACCCGTCTCAGATGGATGTTTATCTCACCTGCACTTGAAGGAAAGAAAAAGTTCATGCCTCTCTACACCATTTGTTCCATGGCTTAGCCAGCCTCTGAGTTAGCAAATGCTTCCTCAGACCTAATATCACTGCAATTGAATACCACAGCTTCTTGTCCCATCTCAGGTAGACATAGCAGAATTGGTCCACATGCTCTTTGAAGAGTTTGCAAGTCAAACGCCTCTCAATTTTCTCTTCCCTAGACTAAATATAAACCCAAACACGTGCTATATAAAGGATCTAGCAGGTCCTCCTTCACCACTGGATCTTCTACCCAATGCATCTCATACAGACATGAAACCTGCCTGAAGCAACTTGCTTTTAACATCTCCAGGCTGGGTAGCATCTTCTCTAGGGGCTAGGCTGAAAGCTTCCTTTCCTGGCAGCACTGATGGGTGGTAAGAGGCGCATGATGAATCCCATCAGTGATGTCTGCTGGACGTGAGCAGTGTGGGAAGGAGAGAGGAGAACAGCTTGGCATGAAGGGGGGACACAATTAAGGGGCAGCCGGATGCTGGGGAGACAGGACGATGGAGCCATACCTTCATACGGTGTCTGGCCATAGGTGAAGACCTCATACAGCAAGATGCCGTAGGACCAAATGTCCGACTTCAGTGAGTAGGTGCGGTAGTTGGCTGCTTCTGGGGCTGTCCACTTCACTGGGATTTTGGTGCTGCCGCTGGTGGAATAAATATCATCCTGGAAAACAACCGGGACAGGGCTTGAGTCGAGGTGACACCAACCCAATATACCCCCTCTATTCAAAGGCAAAGCAAGGTGAGGGGTAGAGGGCCAAGCCATCTGGATTCCTCCACCAACACTGATCTGAGGTGACCAGGTGGTGGTGAGCAGATACCCTGGTACCAGTCATAACTGGAAGACACATTTCAATATCTCCCTTTAAACAGGGAGAGGTTTAAACCTGGGTGTTTGGTTTCACATATTTTTAGGGAGACTGAGAAAGGAGGCAGGAGCCTTGACATGGTGGGGAGAGGTGGAGCTGCCAGGGCAATTCAAAGGCACTTTGAAAGACATGCAAGGGAGCTCTTTGGGGTTGGGAAAGGGCTGCAGAAATGAATGAAGGAAACAGGGCAGTGCCTCCCAATCGACCAACCTTGAGAAGCCTGGCAAGGCCAAAGTCTGCAATTTTGCAGGTGAGGTCATCTCCCACGAGGATGTTCCTAGCTGCCAAGTCCCTGTGGACAATGTGCTTTTCTTCTAGGTACGTCATCCCGTCAGCAACCTGGCAAGCCATATCAAGCAAGTGGAGGGTGCTCAGGGATTTCCCTTCCAGACCTGTTGAGCCAAAGTTTGATGGACAAAGATCATTTTGTTTGAGACTGACCCCACCAAACCCTTGAAAACTGAAATTTTGCAAAGCACGTATGCCATCACTCCAGCTTTAAACACCTGCATAATCTCTAGGACTGGAATGGGAGGGCAGTTCAGAGCGGGAAGAGGATGTGTCTTGCAAAAAAGGAAGCTGATTTCTGTCAAGTAATTCATGATCAGTAGACACCTGCCTCCCAGCTCGGAGCTGCATTTCTGAACTGATCCTTTTACTTAGGAGTTTCTGCCGCTGGGATAATAAAGCCCAGCTGGAGACAGAGCCCAAAATGAGGTCAAGTGACTCAGTGCAGGGGGGCGTGAGCAGTGGAAGAGCAAGTTCTGGTTAGAAGTTGTTGGACTCGTTTCCCTCAAGGGCTGTTTACTGCTTGGGAGACCGAAAGGAAAGACTGAGAGAAGTCAATACCACCGGCACGTTCCTCGTTGAGCTGTTTCATTGCTGATGAGTCATGATGATGGGAGGAGACTTGCCCTTTTACCAGTTTCGCACATGAATGAAAGTCTGAGACCTAATTAAGGGGTGGTTTGGGGATTGGATGCTGATCTTGTACCATCTGTTGGAGTAAACCAAAAAAACACATTTCTTGGACAATGTGTGCTAGAGACAACTTGCTCCCAGGGTCCAGGTAAACCCACCACCAAAAGCTATCTAGCTGACCATGAACCAGTGCCCAAAGTGCTTTGCCAGTCAAATTGCTCGAATATGTGAACACCTTTTAGAGATGTGCGCCAAGCAAAGCTAGGAGCTCAAACTACAGGTGTCTTCATGGTGCTTAACGATACGTAATAGTTGTACCCCTTTCATTATACCAGCCCAGTCAAAATGGTACTGGTGAAAAAGATTATCTTCGCCTGTTCTCATCCAAAGGAGACAAACTAGACTGATACCAAGTACCTTTATACTGACCCATCAAGGCCTACAATGTCCCAGCCTAATATATCAATTAAAAAAAAAAAAATCAAAACCTTGTGCATGAACAAGGGAGTTATCCAGATCCCAAAGACATGCATAGACATGACAAAGGTTAATTTGCCACGCAATCAGGGACTTTTAAAGCGCTTTATAGTTGTGTGCTTCTGCAAGGGCATGGCTGTAGAGCCCTTTCAAGAGGCCGATCATGTGACAAATGGCACGTCTGTCTGCGCCCAGAGTTACAACTTGCTGTCTTTCACACTGGTGCAACCATGGACCTGCCCCATTGATTGCAGGGGCTTTGCACCTGTCTCTGAGAGCAGAATTTGGCTTGCCCTCTCTTTGCACTACAGCTGACCTGCTGAATCTGACCAAGGCAGAGGCCTTGCAGTCCTAGCAGGTCATCCTTGAGCAGCAAAGGCAGCTTGAC
The DNA here is from genome assembly GCF_052110815.1 of Crocodylus siamensis. Taxonomy (NCBI): domain Eukaryota; kingdom Metazoa; phylum Chordata; order Crocodylia; family Crocodylidae; genus Crocodylus; species Crocodylus siamensis. The sequence continues at coordinate 69,980,526 of NC_143404.1, forward strand.
CAAGCCTGAGCATGGCTATCCAGCAGCAAGCTTGCTGCCTGCCCTCTTGGTGCACAGTGGAAAGCGCAGGGCGGTACTGACTGTTGAGGTAGCTCTGCAAGTTGCCTTTCTTCATGAGCTCGGTGATGATGAAGACCGGCTCGCCCCGGGAGCAGACGGCATGGAGCTGGATCAGCTTCTCATGCTTCAGGCTCTTCAGATTCTGAATCTCTTTCGTGAAATCTTCTGCCTTCATATCAGCTGTTGAGAAACAAGATGGTACCCCCAAGGTGAGTAATACCCTCCTCTCAGAGTCCAGCCTTGCCATTTACATCATGGGCTTCTGCACATTGAAATAGAAACCTGCTTTCCTGGCTATGCACCTGCCGCCCCAGCTCAATCCTCTAGCTTTCCAGGCTCACACGCTCTCACCCACCCTCAATCACCCTGAGCCCACTATGGAGATTGATCTTTTCAGACTGAGATGGCTGTCTCAGGTAGGGACCAAGTGGGCTGGGATCTCAATGCCTCAAGATAAGGCCACCAACCCAACAGGGTGGAAGAAAAGTTGGGTTATAAAGGCAACAGCTGCATAGGACATATCTGCTCCTTCACACACCTCACTGGCATGCGGGCATGTCAAGGGTTTCCCTACACCAGGCATGAGGTCCTGTCTCCAAATAGGCTATTCTTTCTGACACAAGAAGGTACTTTGGCTACTTGAAGGGTGGTCTCAAGAAGGATGGAGCTGGACTGCTCTCACGGGTGGCAGATGACAGGACAAGGAGCAATGGGCTCCAGGTACAGCAATGGAGGTGTAGGTTGGATATTGGGAAAAACTCTCACTAGGAAGGTGGTGAAGCACTGGAAGGGGTTACCTAGAGAGGTGGTTGCATCTCCATCCTTGGAGGTTTTTAAGGCCTGAGTCAACAAAGCCTTGGCTGGGATGATGTAGTTGGGGCTGGTCCTGCTTGGAGCAGGGGGTTGGACTAGATGTGACCTCCTGAGCTCCCTTCCACCCTCATTTTGCATCATGGGTGACCAAGAGGAAGGGAATCAGAGGGAAGAAATTGTCACAACACTGCATCGGGGCAAGAGGGAACAAGGTGAAAAGTTCTCGGCCTCCCTTTCCGCGTACCTTGCTTGATGATTTTGATGGCTACTGGCACCGTGTTCCTCCACAGACCTTCCCACACCTCACCGAAGTTTCCTTCTCCCAGCTTCTTCCTGAGAGTGAATTCTGACCGAGGCCGTTCCCACTCATCCTTTTCGGGGGGTGTCTATCAAATGCACAGGCACAGAGAACAACACTTCATTTCAGAGCTGTGCCAGCCAACTATCCTGGAAGAGGCAGCTCTGAGACCCAGGGCAGCCCGGGGTGTCAGGCTGGGCAGGACCCTGGCCGTGCATAGAAGGGCAGGCTCAGCACCATGCTAGTGGCCAACACAGTCTCTTACCCACAGGCTACTTCCAATGGCAGGTCTCTGTGCTGCTTCTCCTCAACTTTGTCCTCACCTCTGGTTCCCAAATGTGCCCTGGGAAGCTTTCCTAGTTCAAGTGGGACACACTTGGGTACCAGAGGTGCCCCATGGACAAGAGCTTGGAGGCATCTTGGAGGCTCTGGTCTCTCGGGGGAGAAACTTGGGCCTTGCAGGGAGCATGACTGCAGGGAAGCTGCTGCAAGGGGAATGCACCTCAGCTGGCCCAAGAGACATCATGGCACCTAGCCGTGTCGTTGAATCTTGACCGGCCGGCCTTGTAAGGCACCCGGACTCGGCCTATTGCAGACTCCAGTCGTCAGCGGAGCAGGCTGAAACCTGGGGTTCCCAGTGCTCGGAAATACTCTCGCAGTTCAAATCAGACCCCAAAAGTCAGACTTCCCACATTTCTCGCGGAACAAAATTCCACCTCCAAAACGAATTTGTTTCCGGCCAATCAGAATACCCGATTTCGATTTTAGCTTTATATCGCGCGGAGCTTTGCATTATTTGTAACATTAAGTTTTAACCGTTATCTCGATTATTAAATTATATTCTAGAAGGATACAATTTATTGCGAAACAAATAGGCTAGGTGATTTGAACATTTGTGAGTGGGCTCCTAATGGGTGTACTGATTGTGTTTGAAAGATAAAAAGAAGCAACTGTAATGATCGTGCTCATTTAAATTTTGTCGTTACGACTGTAAAATTATATGGCAGACTTTGAAGAGAGGCCATTTCCAGCAAGGGGGAAAGGACATTTGGTTTAAAATTAACAGTTTCCTGGGGAATGTTATTTGGAAGGGGTGCAGGTTGTAGGATTGGCAAAAATGCCAATTCAGAAGGATTGGCATTTTTGGACCAAAAATGGTTCTGTTGGGAAAATCCCCTTCCTTACACACCAGAAGGCCTTCTAGGCAAGGAAGTTAAATCCAGAGGCTGGATTTAACCAGGGTTTCTGCTACATGGCCTGGTGCTGCTTTTTGCCAGGAGAGAAGATAGCACGTAGACAAGGCTGCTTGCCTTTGGTCCCTCCACCCATCCAGGAGCCTGCTTCACTTGGATGACCTCCTGTCATTAATGGAAAGATCCCCATGGGTTTCAGTGGGCTTTGGATCAGCACCTTAGGCCAGTGTATTTAACTGACCTTGCCAATTCAGCCTGCAAGCAAGACCTCTGCAACCCAGTTACAGCATGGAGCAAAGGAAAGCCAGATAAAAGCCCCAACACAAGTGAAGCTCCGTAACCCTTTAATTAACACTCCAGAGCCTTTGAGCAAAGAAGCTGATGGGAGGATAAGAGAGCAGCTATGCTTTCAGCATTTAATTGAATAAAGAATATAGCTGGAGAGGACTGAACAATTATACAGGGGGTGTGAGTGCAAGCAGTGTAAATAAAATGCCTTTCACTTTCTTTTTCTTCAAAATTTCTCCACTTCCTTTAACAGATTTTTTGCCTTCATTTTTCCCCCACCTCCCTCAGGTTTTTCCCCTGAACTCTTTCCAGTGCTTTGTGCATTTTTTTTTTTTTGGCTTACATAAGGCCGGTTTTTACCAGTAAAATGTCAACTCGTTTTAGAGGAGGCTACCTGTGGCTTCTCTCGGGAATCTGTTTGCATGGATTCGCATGGGTAAAACCATCCCCCCCACGAAAATCAATCATCTGTCCCACACCGCAGGAAAACCTGCAAGACCTAATACGGGATCCACCAAGGTAGAAGAGCTAATGGCAAGGGTCCTGCTTAAGACGTGTGAAGGCTGAAGGCAACTAACACTTGCTAAATTTCTGGGTACCGACCTTGAGGACGCAGGGTTTGACCAAAGGGCTTTGTATCACTTTCCAGTTTTCCGTGTAGAAAGCGAGCAGCTCCTCCATGCTGGGGAAAGCGTGACCTTTTTGAACGTACAGGCCGCCATCGGGACACTTGCAGATTCGGAAATGGCTGACTTTCGCCTGATTGCGGACTGCAAAGAGGAATAAAAGGGCAAAAGGGAAACTGGAGTTTAGGTACCTATGTGACCGGCCTCTCCCGTGACGCTGCCGACCCTTGGTCTGTCTCAGGACTCGCTCGTTCCAGTACAACGCTGACCTCCAGATTTCCAGACTCACAAAGCTCAATCTGTTTAGCTTTTCCAAGACAGGAGGTTATGAGATGATTTGCTCATGATCTACAATCCCTTCATAGGGGGGAGAAGTTTCTAATAGCAGATAGCTATTTAACTGTGCAGACCAGGGCAGGCGGAAAGCTGATGGGTGGAAGCAGACGGTGCTTGAATTCAAATGAGAAAAGCGCATCTTTAATAACGATGATGCTTCACCACTACAACAGTGTATGAAGGACAGGGCATGCCTATAAATCAAACCCTCAAGCAAACTATATTTGCTTGAGCCCATATAGGATTTACTAGTTGGAAGCAAAAATGTACAGGGTTAGCATCCTCTGGGCCCATATAGGAATTACTAGGTTGAAGCAAAAAAGGTACAGGGTTAGCATCCTCTGGGCCCATATAGGAATTACTAGGTTGAAGCAAAAAGGTACAGGGTTAGCATCCTCTGGGCCCATATAGGAATTACTAGGTTGAAGCAAAAAGGTACAGGGTTAGCACAGCATCCTCTGGTTAGCATCATGCAGAGATCAGACTGGATCATACTGGTGCCTTTTGGCCTTAATATCGACTCATTTAGGTCATAGTTTCATAGTTTCATAGTAGCTAGAGTCGGAAGGGACCTAGGTAGATCATCTAGTCCGACCCCCTGCCTTGGCAGGAAAGAGCACCGGGGTCAGATGACCCCGGCAAGGTGCTCATCTAACTTCCTTTTAAAAATCCCCAGGCTAGGAGCCTGCACCACTTCCCCTGGAAGCCGGTTCCAGGCCCTAGCCGCCCTGACTGTGAAGTAGCGCCTCCTAATATCTAATCTAAACTTACCCTCCGCCAGCTTGTGACCGTTATTCCTGGTCACTCCTGGCAGTGCACGGGGGAACAGGGACTCCCCCAATACCTGCTGATCCCCCCTGACCAGTTTGTAGCAGGCCACAAGGTCCCCCCTCAGCCTTCTCTTGTGGAGGCTGAACAGGTTCAGGTCCCGTAGCCTCTCCTCATAAGGCCTGCCCTGCTGACCCCTGATCATACGAGTGGCCTCCTCTGGACTCTTTCCATATCGTCCACGTCCCTCTTGAAGTGTGGCGCCCAGAACTGGACGCAGTCCTCCAGCTGCGGCCTGACCAGCGCCGCGTAGAGGGGGGGGATCACCTCCCTGGACCTGCTCGAGATGCATCTGTGGATGCATGACAGGGTACGGTTGGCCTTCTTGACTGCCTCCCCACACTGCCGGCCCACGTTCATCGTGGAGTCAATGACGACTCCAAGATCCTTTTCCGTCTCCGTGCTGGCAAGAGGGGAGTTCCCCAACCTGTAAGTGTGGTGCCGGTTCTTCCTCCCCATGTGCAACACCTTGCACTTATCCGTGTTAAACCCCATCCTATTCTCATCCGCCCACCGTTGCAACCTGTCAAGGTCAGCTTGTAGCCTATTGCACCCTTCTAGTGCACCCACATCCCCCCACATCTTAGTGTCATCAGCAAACTTGAACAGGGTGCTTTCTACCCCCTCATCCAAGTCACTGGTGAAGATGTTGAACAGTGCGGGCCCGAGGACCGAGCCCTGGGGGACCCCACTGCCCACGTCCTTCCAGGTGGAGAAGAACCCATCCACTACCACCCTCTGGGTGCGGCCCTCCAACCAGTTGGCGACCCATTTGACCGTGTGGGCATCGACACCACAGTCTCCCAGCTTTTTGATGAGGACAGGGTGAGAGACAGTGTCGAAAGCCTTCCGGAAGTCCAGAAAGACTACATCCACAGCAACCCCTGCGTCTAATGATTTGGTGACCTGATCGTAAAAGGCCTCCAGGTTGGTCTGACAAGACCTGCCACTGATGAACCCATGTTGGTTGCCCCTGAGCATGCATTCCCCCGCAAGGCCCTCCTGGATGTGTGCCAGGAGAATTTTTTCAAAGAGCTTACCCGGGATTGAGGTAAGACTAACTGGCCTGTAATTTCCCGGGTCCTCTTTTTTTCCCTTTTTGAAGATAGGGACCACATTGGCCCTCTTCCAGTCCTCCGGCACCTCGCCAGAGCACCACGAGTGCTCATAGAGCCGCGCCAGGGGTCCCGCAATGACCTCGGCCAGTTCCTGCAGAGCCCTAGGGTGAAGATCGTCCGGACCAGCGGACTTGAACACGTCCAGCCTCTCCAGAAGTACCCTAACTAATTCCTCGCTAACCCCTGGCCCAGGCGTGTCTCTCCCGGGGCCCGAGGGGGGCCCAGCAGGGAGGTGGCTGAACTGGTCCCTACTTAGGAAGACAGAGGCAAAGAAATCGTTAAATATGTTAGCTTTGTCATCTGGCGTGATGACTAAGTTGCCCATCGTGTCCTGCAGGGGCCCCACATTACCCGGGACCCTCTTTTTACCCCCTATGTATTTGAAGAAGGACTTCTTATTGTCCTTAATCCGGGAAGCTAGTCCCGGTTACTGGAAGGGAGATGAGCATCAGACCTGGATAACTTGGAGTAAAAGACTCCTTTGTTTTTGGTGAATAATCGACCAGCAAGGAAGTAAACCATGGGAGTGAAGCCCTGCAGCTCACCGCTCTGGAAAGGTTGCTAAATCCTCTTAAATGCTTATGACGTGCTCCTATCCCTGGAGGAGCGCTGCATATGCTCCTTTCCCACGGTACTGCAGAGATCGGTATCTTCCCAGTCCACATTTCACTTGGTGACACTTGTCCTGGCTTCCCAGCTCGCTTTCAGGGATGAAGTGGATTCATTTTGAGCAATAACACACAGCGAAACCTGAACAGACTTCTCCTCCCCCATGCCCCATGCTATTCAGCTCAGCAGCTGCTCTTGGAAAAGAAAAGTCTTGTTTCCAGGACAGTTACATTTGACAATGGCCCTGTTGCTCCCCAAAGCTTGTCCTGAGACCAATGAGGCCCAGATGCCTCGTGGATGGATCATATAACCACGCCTGAGCCAAAGAGAAGAGCCTGGAGGCTGCTCTAAACTGAGCATGGGATTAGTTTGACCAAGAAGTTGGCCTTGATCTCACCTAAGTGTTGCTTCTGTGTTGGGTGAGGATGCCTGGGGGGCCAGAGGGGAAGACAGAAATGGACTGCAGGCAGATGGAGAGCAAACAGGCAGCAGGTCGCCAAGTCCCTGGGGTTACCTGAGAGAGAGTATTCCCCCTTGCTGCTCTCGCTGTCACGGATGAGGAAGGAGCCGTGTTCGTTGGGCGGCGAGAGAAGGAGCCTCTCAGCTTCATGTCGACTGATGCCACTGAAGTACCAGCTGGAAGAGAGAGAAAGGGGCAGATCAGAGCGCGAGGTCCTTGTCACAAAGGAAGGAGAAAAGCCCCGTAGTATGTCCAATCCCACATGAGCCAAACTGACTCTGCATGGCTGGGCAGGCCACAGGCAAGAGGAGACCTGCAAATACCTACCCTATCCCTGGTGGTTTTAGCAGCCTGAATGCCCGCAGCACAGATGGGCCTTTCCCTCAGCAGAGAAGAGGTTACCCAAGACCAGTATTTGCCCACGTCCACTCTAGAGACACAAGGCAAGCAGGGAAAGGCCATCCTCTGTCCCTGCGTATTGGGGAAGGGAGGACATGGCAAATTCCCGTTTGGCAAGACCTCCGATTTGCATCTTTATACGAGGTTGTACGATCTCAAGCCTCGTAGGAATGGGGTTTAACGTAGCACAGGCAGAAGGGCCCACGAGTATATTTGCATGAATGGGTGTGAGAAGGGCTCTTGGTTGGGTCACCGGGCTTGTGTTGAAACAGATTCCCTCCCCGTCTCCCCAGACGTCACACTCCAGCCCAGCCGGCTGCTCTAGCCCCTAGCAGGAGGACCGCCCCGTGGAGCCTGGATGCCAGATTTGGTGGCTTTGGACAAGCCCACGGAGGGGTTGGTCCCATCGGCATGCGTTGCCTTCTGACATCACTCTCAGCTCTGAGCTAAGAGAGGGCTGTGCTCTGGACTAGCTTCAGTGGCATCACTTGGCTTTCCAATGTGCTCCCCTCACTGTGTACTAAATGCTTAGCCAGGGATACAGGATGTGCTCTCAGCCTTCCCCATGTCCCTCACACCGTGGAAGAGACGGCGAGCAAGGAGAAGCATCTCTTGAGTTGGCTGGAAAAACGAGAAGTCCCACCAGGCTTCCTGATCCCTCACCTTCCCCGAGGACAGCCAAGCCTCCGAGCCCTGCATCCCAGCCCACAACACAGGGATTTCCTTCTGGCTCATGCATGCACTTTGCGAGCAGCAGGACAGGTGATTTACGGGTCGGGTGACAGCAAGTGGCTCTGCCTTTGCACGCCAGCACTAACCTTTGCACCCAGAGCATGCTGACTGACTTGTTTTGTTTTTTCTTGTGTTATTTGCAATCACAGCATATTCATGTTGAACTATTTCTTAAATGCCTTTCTGCTTGAAGGAAGCTACAACAAAGCCACTGCCCTGCCCCAGATTAGAGCGGGGACTTGGAACTGACACTTTTTCTTCTATACACTTTTAACTCGACCGGAGATGCGGGGCTCGTTCATTTAGCTGAGTGGTTAAGGAAACAGGAACGAGTGGAAAGAGGATCACGGCACCTGATGATCCACTCAGTGCCCTGGTCCCACTGGGAAGGGCACAGCTAGCGGTGCAGGGAAATGCAACTGCCTTTGGGACACGTCGATCATAAGCAATGCCGTACCTAGACTCCTGCAGCCCTGGGCGAACTTTTAGTATCGGCTCTCCCTTTGCCAAAGATAATGATTTTTTTGTTTCATAGATTTCATGGACATTCAGGCTGGAAGGGACCTGGGAAGATCTTCGCATCCGGCCCCCCAACCCGGGGCAGGAAGTTAGCAGGGGTCATAGGATCCCAGCAAGACAAGACTTTGTTGCAAAAGTCTTTATCACATCTGTGGTATCCATGTCTTTAAAAAGTTCGTTTTCAATTGATGATGTTTAATATCGCGCACATATGTGACTGGCAAACTTTTTTTTTGCAATTGTAATTTTTTTCATTTTTAGGCCTCCTTTCTGTCCAGGTCCCAGGCGGCCACTCAGTTCACCCACGCCTGTGTCCAGGTCTGGGTGCAAGCTCCCCAGGATTTTCAGTGACGGCAAAACCCTGCTCCCATTGGGCCCCGGGAGAGTTTTATTGCTGGATTTCAGCCATCTAAGCTAATGCTGACATGCTCCCAAGATCCTCGCTGTACTGCCAGCTTCACGGGTGCAGGGACATGAAACCTGCAGCACTCCCAATTATTTGCTCCTACAACCTGCAGTGGCAACCCAGAGCTTTGCTGGAGGAGTGGGACCTCCACACCGCTCTGCCACACAGGATTTCCAGCTTCACTTGTTAGGATGACCAAGAAAACCGGGAACCGGTGAGAAATGAAAGCGAGGAACTTGTTTGAATCAGCCAAAGCCGAGTCCACGGTAGATCGCGCTGGGCTGATTCAGCTTCCTCTTACCATAGTACTAACATGTCTCATTTCTGACCTGGGGCTAGTCGAAGCAGCTGCTAAGTTTCTGGGGCCTAGGAATGAATCTAGACGAGGGACTTTGCCAAGGCTTGCCCTCCGCTGCTCTGGCTTTTATCCTACGTTACCAACCGCATCGGCTGACCCGTGCTAGGAGGGGATGCGGCGTAACCCAGCCAGGCCGATGTCTCACGTCTGTGCCATTTGCATTATGGGCACAGCGCACCAGGACTTTTGCCAAGAGCCTGCCCTGGCTTTCACCCCGGTCCTTCGACGTGGGTCCGGGTACGTCAGAAGTGGACGTACTTGCCATGGTGCAGGGAGCAGCAGATAGAGCCCCGCTTGCTCGTGGCGTGGGGCTTTGGGTGGGGTTGCAAACAGCAGATGCAGCTTTAGTTAGACTACCTATTTTGCCAGCAGTAACCCATTTAGAGGCTTTTGGCTTCGGACGTCTTGTCACTATTGCTGTGTGGCTACTCCATTTGCCTTCTTTTCCCCCACCCAGTGGTTCTCAAACAGTCGGGGCCAAGTCAACCCTCAACACTTCTGCTGAACCAACACACCCCTTCAGCCTCCTCCTTGGCACTGAAAGGGAGGATGCAACCTTCAGTGGACCCCTTCCCCCTGTGCTGAAAGCCCCAGCTGGAACTGAAAGTTATTTTTAGGCAAGGAGAAAGGACCGAGCTTTGAAAACTCATGGGCAGGTTGGAGACTTTCCTCCACCTTCCTTCTCCCATCCTCATCCCACATCCAGGAAGGAGGCTGGGATGGGATGGTGAGGGGCACGGTAGATGAGAGATGGGACTCTTCCCTGGGGCTGGAGTGGGAGTTTGCACAACTCACTGTTTCCTTCGTGTGTGTAATATGCTCCCAGCCCTGACTCACGGCGGTGATACAGGCAGAACGGAAGAGACTCAGGTGCTCTTTACAAAACATGTTGGAACTAGATTTCCCCAACTGGGCAAGGAAACGTTGCCTTATTGAATAAGAAACTCAATCATGCACGGGGGAGGAGGTGGCCAATGCTTTAACATTCAAGCTGGCTGCAATAATGTTGATGGGGAGCGAGGGGGGCTGGTGGGTGCCATGGGGGCTCCTGCCTTTAGACAAAGTTTGCACAACTCACCGTTCCCTTCATGTGTGTAGTATGCCCCCAGCCCTGGCGGGGAGTGGACAGTGGCTCCAGCAGGCGTAGGGAGCTGCACCGCACATCCCCTCCCACCACGGGGTTGTTCCCAGGCTGCAGAAGTAGATTGAGCTGGGGCATGGCCTTGATGGGATGGTACCCAAAAGTTGCCTTCCTAGGTATCCAACAAGCTTCCCCTGCCTCTCTGCATGACCTTTAACCCCCACCTGTCCCTGCATCCAAGCACTCAGGAGAGGAGGAAGAGCAGGATGCAGCCCTGATGGTTTAGGCAACACAAGAGTAAACCTGCATCCAGTAGTCACAACACTGATATAACACCCAGAGGGTTGGCTCAGCTACACCTTCCAGTGCACGATTCATAAATCCGCAGGACGCCGTGTTGTGCTGGTGCAGCTGTTCCCACTGCTTCCCCCTGCAAGGCACGTTTCCATCAGCTCATCTAGCGTGGACATATCTAACCCAGTTGAACTACTGACACCCTTAAGTGACCGTAAAAGCTGTGCATGGACCAAGCACTAGGCCAGGGCCAGCCAGCCCTCCACCTGCGTGACATGCCTGTCCTTACCCAGCCCTACAGCCGGACTCCAACCACTGACAACAGACGCACATGCAGAAGGACAAGTCGAGTATTTGCAGATGCCCTCCAAGAGGCTGCGGCTTTTGCCTCTGCCAGGGCCCCACATGCTGCAGGGACCTGCCAAGCACTGTATGCCAACAGATACTGCCAAAGTGGGTGCATTGCCTGTCCCTTGCCTTCTGCTTTACTTTATGCCAAACTTTCCCCATTCAAGGCCCTCAAGTGCGGTGGGTCAGATACTTACAGCTGATGGGAGGGAGTTTCTTGGCTGATCTTTGCCACATAATTAGCAGGCACGTAGCCTATAGATTCCCCTGAAAGCCTGCGGGCCACGACATACTCTCCCACTTCTTTGTAGACACGGAGTTTGTCTCCTCGGCTCACGCTCAGCTCGTTTGTGCTCCTGGCTGCAAAATCGTACAGAGCGACGAAGAGCGGGGAAGCAGGGAGAGCAGGATCCGGATCCCAGTCTGGTTGCGGCGAGACAAGGTCAGCACCAAAATACCCCAGAGAGCAGTTGTCGGGGACGGAGCTCGGGCGCAGTTTGTTCCAGAAGGAAGCCAGGAAGGCCAAGCGCTTCCTGACAAATTGCTCCATCCCTGTTACACCAGCCCCGACGTCCCAGCACAGAGCTGCTCCTCCAAGCCACTTCCAGAAGCCAAAGCAGGGACCAACCTTGCTTCCCTCCTGCCTTCCTAATGCAGACCCTTACTCGCGCTCTTCTCAAATCAGCACCGACGGCGTGCCGTGCTGCTTCCTCTCGGCACCGGGGAGGCGCGTCTGTGCTGAGCTTCTTCATCTGGAAAGTGAAACTAGACAACCCGGTGGAACGGGTTTGCCAGCTGGAGTTATAGGCTTGGCTCTGCCGGCACATCTGGCTAGAAAGCCACATCTGGCTAGATGGCTACAGCTGGCCTGCGCTTCTTCCGTCAGGGCTGTTTGCATGCTGACAAAATCTTTAGGGAAGGGGGGAAACATTCATGACGCTGTGCGTAGGCATGCAGAAATCGGTGACCTGGACCTACCTACAGCAAACCCCAGGTAGGCGAATCTCCGGCTTGCACAGGGTTGTTCACGTCCTTTGCAGCGGCGTAGTAGAGCTGAGACCGTGACCGAGGTCAGCAGAGCAGCAGGGCAGAGGACAAGCCCCACGCAGGGGTGCATTGAGATGGGAAGCGGCCTCGACTTTCCTTTATGCTGCAGGTTGCAACCCAAGATCTTTTGCCTCCGTGGGTCATTCAGAGCTGCCTTCTGGAATCGCACCCTCCTCCTCCTCTCACTGACCAGGCCTCCCGCGCCCCTCCCTCATCTCATTTGAGGATACAAATCTGTCTAAAATAGACTTTTTTTTCCAAAAGGAAGTTTTATTGCATTGCTTTTCCGGCATCTAAATAGCCTCAGGTTGGCTGCTAAAGAGAAATTCAGGACACAAATGGTCTGAAACGTCCCACTTCAGGGAGCATCCACCTCAACAGACTGAGTTTTCAATCTGGAGGGTTTCGGGGCAACCTTTCCTCTCCTGCTGAGCTGGGAGGATACTTCTTGTGCCTGTTATTTGAGGGGCTGCCTCAGTCCATCACATTGAGATCTTTGTTTTATAATTAATTATCAGAGTTCAGGTGGTTGAAGGCAGACAACAAGGCACCCCCATGCAAAGAGACTGCTTAGGGAAGAGAAATCGCACACCTTGGCATCAAGGCCCCTTCCGTGTCCCACTCCCAGCTTCTGACGATGTAAAACTGCCTGCCCCAAGTGTGACCTGAACATTAGGATTTCAGGGACAGGTCCCTCCCTAACTCCACAGGGCAGAGGGTTGCAAGTGCAGCCCTGTGGAGGGCATCATAAGGGGAGTGGACCTTGCTGGTCTGCTCCATACCCTGGAGTATGTTCCCTGGACTCGTTTCATGCTGCTGTACAAGGAAGAGTAGGATGTGGCAGGTGTGTGTCTGTATGCAATCACCAGCCATTCACTACTCACCAGAGGATTTAGTCCTGGATCTTGGCTTGTATTTGGGGATCACGGATGTCACTTAGGGATGCACCGGAGCCACGCTGCGTGGAGTCTGCAGTCACACCTCTGAGCACACGTGCACACATGCAGAGCTCAAAACCCCATGGCACGAAACAGCTGGAAACAACAACTTTTTTCTAGCATCATTTTATTTTCCTGTAACATTTCCACATCCTCACAGAAGCCTCACGGCTGCTTCATCCCCTTCACACCCCTAAGACAGGAGAAAAACCAGCAGCGCTTCGGTAGGAGGTTACAATCCTTGTAACACAGGGTGGGAGAGGGAACAGAGCCAGAGGCAGTGAAGGACTCGGGCATATGCTCTTGACCTCTGCGACTGGCTTCTTGGACACATCAAAACTAACCTGTCCTCGATTTGGGAGAGGTCAGGGCATCCCCTGGACAGAAGTTGTAGCACCACTAATAAGCACCTCTAAAGAATAACAGCACCATGAAAAAGATTTAGAAAGCTGGTTACATATTTTCTTGCATAGCTGCAGAGCACCTGGGAACAATAAATACAAATACCACTTTGCATTCATTAAGGCATCAAACACAGCGTGCTCTACGCTCCTCGCTGTTAATTGACAGAACACAACAGCCCCCGTGAATTAACGAGCGAGGCCATTACATTTAATTATCTGAGGTTTTGCTTCAAGTCCCATTGTGTTTACACTGTAAATGTATCTCTGAACAAAAGGCATTACAGGACAAAAAGGTGAATGGAAAACATCCTCCCAATTAAAAATGTCAAGGGGAGACGCTTGGAGCTCACCATCCAGGGCAAAGCCAAGGTTTTTGGCGGTTGAGTTGGAAGCAGTAGATTCCCCCGCTCAGCAATTCAGTTTGGGAGATGCCACCAGAATTGAAATGATCCTGGGTAAATCCAAAACCCCTCCTATTTCTGGCATTGCATTTGTCAGGGTAGAAATATTTCCCACAGACCCAGGTTTTTTTCCCCCATCACTGTTTGCATTAACAACAGGCCCAGCTGTTTGCACTCTGAACGTCTCATTTGCTCAGCCAAAGATTGCCGGGACACCTGTACACGCAAAAATCAGATTTTGCAAATCCTTGCTGATGCGACTGGCTAAGGTGCACGTGCAGTGTTCCCGGGATGTCTGCGGCAAGAGCTGGTGGGATGGGCATGGCAGGGAGAAAGCACACATCAGAGCAGTTCTCCCTCGTCTCCACCTTTGGAGCCAGGGCTCTGCTGGAGGGAAGCAGCAGGTTGCTGGTCTGCTTCCATCCAAGGGCATTGCATGGAGGTTTTGCAGACCTGGGGAAAGCACCATACCCGAGGCTGAGGAGTGCACCCAGAGGGTGAAGAGGGTCAAAAGCCCTTGTGAATAAGTCAGTGTAACATCAAGTCCTGCAAGAAGCTTGGGTGCCCTGGGTGGAGTGGTGAAGAAGGCGTGAGACTGGGTGGAGCAGCTTGTTCTCACTGGCTGGCTGTTGCCGATCCTTCGTGGAGCGGAGCAGGTTGGCTGGGAGGAGGAGGAGAAGTGCCCAGATCACCTGTGGTGGGAAGAGAATGGCTCAATGGCAAACAGGTCGGGGCAGGGACCTTTGTTACTGGTACAGCGCCAGCACAACGGGGCAGGGACCTGTCGGCACTGCCGCCCTCGCTATCAGCAGCCCCTTCTGCAGATCCAGCCTCTGCTGTGAATGCACTGAGCTATGTCAAACCTCTTCCTTTCTGAGCAGGCTCCCCCAGCGCTTGCTGTCTGCTCAGAGCAGGTCCCAGATGCCCAGTGCAACCTGCCCATCTTTGTCCCTGGAGTCATGCACAGGCAGCACCAGCCCGAGTTTGGGGGGCCCTGGTTGTGATGTGTTCACTGGTTGGGCCTGGTGCCCCACCTTACACAGTACTGCCTGCCAGCCAGGACATTTCTCTCTCCTCTAAGGATGCGAGAGCCCCCAAAATAGGGGGTCCCCCATGCTGTTTTCTATCATGCACGGCTACCCCATGGACATGGTGATGTGGAGGCCATGTGGCACTGTGCTTCCAGCCGTCTTGCTGTGGCACGGGGCGCAGCAGGAGTCCACGGGCCAGCTGCCATTTCCAGATGCTGTCACATTGCTTGCAAATCTATCAGAACCTGGCAATCTGGAGAGAGCCCCCACATCCATCTCCTCCAGGGTTTTCTAGAGATCTTTTAAAGGCTGTGAGATTGGGGGTCATTTTGGTAGACCAGTAAGTTAACTCTACATGACCTACAATCTTGCACTGATGCATGTATAAGTGCAAGATTTCCCCACCCTCTGCATGGCGTGCACAACCGCAGACCTCTTTGGAGCAGGCAAACTTGTCATCTTTTTCTCCATTTCTCTCCGGTCTTTGTCCGCCATCTGTAGACAGTGGTATTCCTGTGATGCCACCGCAGCTGGCCCTCCAATGCATGAACCTGCAGTGAGTAGGGCAAGGAAATCACCAATCCTGCTACCAAACCAAAGCACTGGCACCTGACCACCCACCCCTCCAAGACTAACCCCACCTTGGGCTGCTCTGGAGAGGACATAAAGGCTGGGTCAAGTTTCAGTCCTGCCACCGCATAGGGCCTGAGTGTGCCTCTGGACTTTTGGGTCTCAGGGAAAGGCGATACCATGGGACGCAAAGGACAAATCCCGTCGTGGAGGCCCTCTGGTGAAATGGGAGGGATGGAAAGGCTCCAAAACAACAGTAGCCTTCTGCCTCCATCCTTTCTGCCCTCTTGCTCCCCCTGAGAGTTGGTCACTCTTTCTAGTGGGGCCAGCCAGCCACATCAGCCATGACCAAGTCTACAGGACATCCTCCCGGGGCACCTAAACCAGCCCATAAGGTGAGTGGGTGGAAAAGCCCCGTTGTAATATGATGTTTTACCTGCTTTTGTAGGACGGAGACAGTCTGTTCTAGTTCAGCCACGACTGACTCGAGGTTTTCCCTCGGGGAACGGCTCTGGGAGGGCTCCTCACTGCTGTAGCCAGGGACAGAAAACGGGGACTCTTACAGAAAACATTACCTCTGAAATGCCTTGCAGGTGCATATTCAAAACAACTGCGCTCACATTACAGCGACCTCCAGCTTTGTATTGCACGCGACTTTTTTTTTAAATAAGAAAAAGGAGAATTCAGGGACAGTGTCAGTGCTTTAAACATCAAGGGTTGCAGCTAAACATCTATGGGTTTTGCTGCATTTTTGTCTCAATTAACCAGAATCAGAGTTGCAAATGCTGGTTTTCCCTCCAGAGTGAATACACGTGCTACTGCCATGTGCAAGGAAAAATGCATCTTTGCACCTCGGCTTCTGGGATTTGGAGGCTTTGCCCCCAGACTTTTCACAATCTCCTGCGCTGGGGTCATGCCTGTAAAACAGCACCAGGAAATAGCAGCACTAAACGCAGTCTTGCATTTACTCTCAGTGATATCTCATGGCCATTAAAATCAGGGGAAACCTTTCTACTGCCTTCAGAAACCTTTGGACCCGGCTCAGTTGGTGCACACAATATCGCGGTTCCCCGAACAGCATTGCCACTTGAGTCCGATGCTGCATTTAGCTTTGCAAACATCCCTGAAGTCCAGCCCTCAGCACAGCCCACCACGTTTCAGAGGATCGCCTGCACCAAATGATGCGAGATGAGATGAAGGGGAGAGGGGCTGAGGTAACACACCTGGGGGGTGCAGGCTTGTGCTTGTCGGGGTTTTCTTCGGGGTAGCTGAAACCAAGAGACCTCTTGCTCCGAAATCGCTGAGAAAGAGCCTGGAACTGGCCTCGGGATCTGCAATCTTGAGGGAGGAAAGGGAGCAAAATAAGTCATTCGTATGGCTTGGGTCTTTCGGCTTGGACTACCTCCCATGCTTCGCCTCCCAGCCCCCTGCAGAAGCCCTCGATCGTGCCAGAGGTGGGCAAAAGCAGGCATTTTTTGGCTCACTGTGCCAACTACTAAGTGGGAGGAAGCCATCCTAACTGGACCCCAAGCACCACCTCTGCTCAGCTCCCACCTTCGCAGCAATCCTGCCACAGGCGGAGATCGACCGCCGGGATTTCCTCGCAGCTGACCATGCCTTGGGGGTAAGCAGCCACCTGGAAAACATCCCTCTGGAGCTGCCGGATGCGATCGCTGTTGTCGCAGATGATGCGAGCCAGGGACGTCTGCCTGATCTGCGTCAGCTGCGCTGGAGTGAAGACGCCAGGGTTTTCATACCAAAACCTACAGCAGAACGAATGCGAGGAGTGACTGGGAGTGACGGGCAGTGCGACAGGTCTGGGGGCAGAGGTGGCTGGGGGAACGCGCTGCGGTTTAAGGCACCAAGTGTCTGCATTTCAGGACCCGAGTTCGATTCTTGGCTCGGGTCGTATGCCAAATTGAGCCTGGGGGCGTAATGGTGCCTCCTGCAGTCAATCCCTCCCCACGTTCCCGCGACGGACAGTATAACTGGCTCGCCACTGAATAGCCTTAGTGCAGTAGATTAAGACTGGTTTGCACACCTGTCCACATCCACTCGGTGGGTGCTGGTAGCAATGGGGAGCTAGCACCACCGCCAGCTTTGCCGGGAGTGGGGCTCACCTACTGTGGACACACGTAATACTTACGTTTAAGCTTTTCCACTTTGGAAACAACAGATGAACAAACTTAAGAGCACTGAAAGTACCCAGGCGGCTCCATTTAGCTTAGCCCTCGAATAAGAGAGGGGTAAAAGGCCTGTCCTGATGTAGGCCCTTGATCCTTCTGTGCATACACAGACTACAGGAGAAGAGAGCTCTCTCCTGCTACCTCCGTAGCACCGAGTCCCGGCACTCGGGAGACGAAGTCAAGGACTGCTCCCTCCAGGCTGCACGGGGGAAGCAATATCCAGAGACAGAAAACCAAAGGCTTCGGCTCGACTCCGCGGGTTGGTACCTATCTCCATCCCGGAGTCTCCTGAACTGCGTCGTTAACAGGCACATCAACGTGGGGCCAACTCTTGTGCCAGGGACCAGGTCTTCCACCATCAGTGCTGGAAACAGGTCGATGTTTTTGGTCGTCCCGTATAAGCTGCAGGGTAAGAAGTGGAAAAAACGTGAAGAGTTATCAAAGGGCGGAGAGAAGTCTCACTTGGGTTCCTCATCCTACCAGGAATGTGGACTCTGGGTGTTAGGAGCTCATTTGTGGGGTGTTCCCCATGGAGTCATTTGGAAAATAACCGTGACTCACTAGTGTCAGTCAACACAGACAACTTAAATCTGCTCGGAAAACATCTCCAGGGGATTAATGCTGTCTCTATACAGAAACGTTGTCCTCTGTGCAGGACCAAAGGATGAGAAGTAGGACAATGCTCATTTGGAAAAGCCCAGGTGCCTTTTCTATTTGGGCTTTTAAAGCATGCATGCCACCCTGGCCTCTGAATATCACCCTGGATATGAATGGGATATCCTCTGAATATCACCCTTCAGTGGTAGAGAGGCAACTATGCTGATCTCAGTGGCCTTGATGCCTTCTTTTTGGGTGGCGGGCAGGGAGCCCAGGCCACGGTACCTCCTGAGCTTCTCCCGGATTTCCAGGTTCTTGATCTCATTCCGGAGGTCCTCGAACTCCTGTGCCGACGTGAGGTTGCAGAAGACCCTGAAGTCATTGTACGGTGGGATGCCGTGGTCCCTGCCCCGCTGGATGTTGATGGCCGCCAGGTCGAGCGAGACGGAGTGCGCCATGGAGAAGAGCTTCTCCGTCAGCTCCATATTCAGCAGCTCGGAGGGCACGCGCATCTTCCCCGGGATGCCAAACAGGCCCCGGAGGAGGGGGTCGATGCCCCCTTCCTGCATGATCCTGAAAGGGGAGAAGAAGGCCTTGTGGAGGGGGACGTGGCCCTGGCGAATGGGCTGGAAGGACTCATTCAGGCGATACAGGACGGGGTTGATCAGGGTGTGCCCGAAGCGGAAGGCCGCCGTGGCAAAGGCATTGAGGATCCCGGCATTGGTGTCGGGGCTGTAGCCTTTGTACTCGCCCAGCATCTTCATGCCGGCCTCCCCGAGGACCTTGGGGAGCCAGTGGGCGTAGGTGAGGTGCTGCATCTGGGCGCCCACCAGCTTGCGCGCTTCGTGGTAGACGGTGTCCCCGTCCCAGTGGGGATTCAGCGCCAGCAGCTGTGTGGCGATGCGGTTGTGCTCCCGAAACCAGAGGGTGTGCATGGCCGTGAGGCCCAGCTGCTCGTTAGCGCGGTGATCCCCCGCCAGGAAGCACGGCACGGGGCTCTCGTTCTCGTCCCGCATGCACTCCGTGGGCGGCCCCACAGAGAAGGGCAGGAGGGCTTTCCCCGAGCTGGGGACCACTCGCCCTTGCTTCAACAGCCCCTTCGGGTTGCTCAGGTCCCTCAGCTCCCTGGACTCCTGCTCCGTGCTGCCGTAGACATTGGAGGCGTCGATATAAGAGGTCAAGTGGTTAATCTGCTCCCTGGCGTAGACGGAGTTCATCAGCAGGGACGTCATCCCGCTGCCGCACACAGGGCTGGAGCGGACGAAGAACATGCAGCGCCCGTTCCTCACCCGGGGGTCGTTCTCCGGGATCATGATGGAGAAGCACGGCGGGTCGTTGGTGCACACCTCGCTGCAGGGTGCCCCGTCGGAGAACCGCGACATGCTGATGGCTGCCACCGTCTGGTCCATGTCATGGTCCAGAAACTGGCCCCACTGCATGAGCATGTGCGTGAACTGCTCGTCGGGCGTGATGGTGTCTGTCCCGATCATGGCTGTAGAGACCAGCCGGGGCAGGGGCAGGGGCAGCTCCCTCGAGTCCTCGGCCAGCGAGAAGCCCCGGGGAAGGTTAAAGCCGTTCTGGTAGGCCGGCTTGAGGAGACGCTGGAAGGCGGTGAGAGAAGCCCCCCACATCGGGTGCTGGAGGTTGTTGCAAGAGCCGTCGTGAGTCCTGTACTTCTGGTGGAAGCAGATGTCGGAGCAGTTGGGCGTGCGGCGGTGGGCAGAGCAGCCAGACAGGTTGGCAATCATGTTGAGGTAGTGCGGCGAGACCAGGTCGTTGTACCGGTAGCCTAGAAAGCAACCCCAAAAATGCATTACAGCTCATCCATGGCATCACCCATCCTGCTAAGGGGCCGCTTGGAGTCTGCGGCTAGGACTCCCAGTCAACAAGGCAAAATTGCATCTCTGGCTTCCAACGGTTTTGGGGAAGGGGGACCCAGGCTCAAATATCCAACCTCAGGGCCACTTGGGGACTCTCTAGCAGAGGAGTGACTTGAAAGCTGGCATCTGAAGTCTGCGGCCACTATATTAGCCACGGAGCCATCTTTTCTGACCTCTCACAGCACAAATATGAGGCCTAGGGATGACTTGTCTATAGTTAGAGGTCAGAGGGAAGATGGTGACCCAGGTACGGGCCTGAATGAATACCCCCCGAATTAAAACCTGGACAGCCTACTTCTCAACTTACTAATATTTAAAGCACTCCAAATGTTCTTCCAGTCCCATCTTTCTACCCCCTGCTGCTGTTACTGTTGGGTTGATTTGACTTGCAAATTTTCCCATCCTCCAAGGCCAGGTCAGAAATAACCTCCCTGTACCTGTGACATTCATATCCACAATTAAACCCTGCTGGACGTGGTCTTGAATCAGCTGCAAGGTCCTTTCAAAGATCTCACCAGCCCGTGCCGTCTCGAGGGTGTAAGGGTCCCGGGGGTAGCGGAAGAGCGCCAGCAAGTCATTGGGGGTTTTGGGTCGCCTGTTGCAGGAAATTTAAAACGGGCTACGTGTGATTCTCTATGATTTAAACAACTACTTTGCTCAAAGTAATAGCATGCTGCAGGCACCAGGGCTAGCATCGCTCAGGAAATAAATCTCCAACAGCTCCTATATTAGTGACCCAGTTTTCCTGACAAATTAGAGCCAGCCAGGGAAGTCCATTTTTCTCCCCTCCATGAACAATGTTGACAAAAATCGATTTATTTCAGCCTCATTGTAACATTTTTTTAAAAATGTGTTGCTTCAGTACATTAGTTGCAGTGCTGACAGCAAATGGAAAGGTTTAAACTGATTTTTTTTTTTAATAAAAAGCTGAAAATCTTCCATGCCAACCGTTTTTAGGTGAAATCAGCATTATGTCAAAAAAAATCCATCAAGAAAAAGTTTAGATAAAAAAAAATTAAGTATGAATTGAGTAAATTGTATTTATAAAATAATTGTGCTGATCAGACAGTTTTCCTGGCTGCTCTGCCTCTTCTTTGAATAGCTCAGGACAATAAAACTGTTTCTTGTAAGACTCTTCCCAAATTCAGAAGACCTCTCATTATGCGATTTTAGCCTATTAATCCTACACTCTCGAGCTTGCAAAAGGAATCACAGCTTTATTTATAAACTTTGCAGGAGAATATATTATTTTTGAGCTCTCTCCACTCAGTGTTTTAATTATCTCAATCTACTCCAGCAACCTGAACCCCCGGGGCACTTACTTGCTGAACAGCTCAGTTCGTGTCGAATTGATAGCGTGGTCCACACTGCTGATGGCTTCCTTGATCGATGAGGCTACAAAGGTGTCACCACTCCGACCAACATCCGTAGCTTTTAAACACCAAAAGGGAGACAACGATTAACAGAAATTGCTTTACAATTCAAGCTCGAGAGGATTTGCCATCTGGATCCAGTACAAAATACAATGCTGCAATTAGCTCATCATGCCATCATAAACAGCCGAGGGAAACATTTTGTCCCAGTTCGTAGAACAGCTACGAAAGCAAAGCACGCTGCTGCAAGGTGAAAGACGCAGCACAGCAGAATATACCCTCAGACTTAGTTGAATACCCCCAACATTTTGGTATATGGATACATGCTTGAATAAAACAAGCAAATGCCTTTAAGTTGCGTTCATTCTGCACTCGCAATCACTTTCCACAGATCTTCTAAGGAAGAAGGTAACTGGCAGAAACGTTCATTGGAAAGAATCAACTGTTATTTGGAAAAGCCTTGTGGAGCAGGATGACAGCATCTCTCAATGCGAGCAGAGCTTTGGGAAGCAAATGATTTATTTTTTTTGGTTTGGTGGCCAAGCTTTGCTCTGTGCCAACTGAAATAATATTTTTTCTGAATCTCTCCCAAGGAATAATCCCCGCAAAAGACTAAGGATAGAAGCAAATTATTTAAACACTGAGATTTTACTGGCAACGTTGTTCTCATTCTCCCATTCTTTGGGCTTATCTACAAGTGCATATGTGTCATCATTACGGTGCATTTAGTTTAGTACTTGTAATGACAGGCACTAACTAAACGTGGTGTAAATCGGTGCTACTGCACAGTAGTGCTGGTGCACGCTTTTTAAGTGATGCTAATGCACAGTAGACTAGTTCTACTGTGCATTAGCACAGGTTTTTTGTGCCATGCTAATGAGCAGTAGAATTAGTCTACTGTGCCATTAGCATCTCATGTAGACATACCCTTTATGTCCTGATGACCCCTCTACAAGCTAAAGGAAAGGACTGAATTCGGTGGTCTAAGCTAGGAAGCTCGTCCCAGTCCCGTTCTTATGGGTGACAGAATTATCCTCTAATAGGAGCAGGCATCAGCCTAGCTTGCCCCTCTGCCATGAAAAATCAAAATCTCCCATGAAAAAAATAATCATCAACACATTTGTTCGTGCAACTAACCTAGCGACACGGTGATTTTTCGTCCTGTGTATGTAAATACTATGTATCGTGTACAAGCGCCCATATATTCTCTGACTTCAAGACTAAAGACAAGATCATGGAGGAAAAGGAGATGCTCTACCCGTGATGGTCAGCTGCATGGTGCTGGAGGTGAACCCAAAGGGATTCCTGGCAATGCATTCGTATCTGCCCTGATCAGCCACCCCCAGGTCTCGAATGGAAAGTGTCCCATCTTGGCTCATGTGGAATTTGCCGCTGTCTGTGATCTGAATGCCCTCCTGCATTGCACACCATGAAAAAATAAAGGAAGAAATGTCAGTGCTTGGAAAGCATCCCATCAGCTTTATATTGGGCTTATCCAAGAAATAGAGGCCCAGCTGGGATTAACTGACACAGCCACCAGATGTTAGCATCATGCTGTGCAGCGTAGCAGAGGAGGGGGAGAGAAATCCAAAAGCCCAGACAAAGGACACTATCCCTAGCTGTCCCAAAGCACGTCTCCTCCCTATTCACAATCATACAGCAATCCTTCCCACTGCCCCTCTCATGTCGTCATCTGCACTTCATTCATTCATTCATCGCTCTTCGCCTCCTTGTCCTCCGGAGAGAAACTGAGCCCAGCTGAAGACACAGAACTTGGGGCATTGCTGAACCTCGAGAGGAACAGCTTCTCCCTGAGCAGGCTGCAGCCTGGGACAGGCCTGGAGTACAGTGCCATGAACCCCAAATATTCAGCTATCACAAGTTGGAAGGCTTAAAGTAACCACATTATTATTTTAAGCCAAACAACTACAGTTCAGACTTGTTGCTAGGATCGAAGCTTTCAGGGGTGCTCTCCAGTGACATTTCCAAGTGCCTTTCTTTAACTGGAAGAAGTAAGTCTTTCTTTTTCAGTGCATCCATTTGCCTTCAGTAGCTAACATGCACCTCCCTCTAACACTTTATCAGCAGGTCTCAAAGGTCTTTAGGACTGTAACATGTGCAATACAATCAAGGGAATGGGAGATGCCCTTCTCTTTGGAGTCTGTGGTCTTCTGGCCAAAGGTAGAGGTCTGCAAGGGCCATTACCATCTCACATGCAATGGTGCAAATCTGGACTGACCACAACGAACTCATTATAGGCCTGGAAAATCCTTGGCAATCTTAACGAGGACACTTAACCCTAGAAATTCCTGTCTATCATTTATCTGTGCAGCACCCAATGCAAAAAGCTCATTTTTGACTGTAGTGCCTCAGTTCGACAGTAGAGCAAAACCTAAGCAGTTATAAGAGAAGGTTTGTTTCCTTCCTGATGACAGGCTGAGAGCCATGGGACTCTTTAGCCTGGAAAAGCGCAGGCTCAGGGGCGATCTGATGGCCACCTATAAGTTTATCAGGGGTGACCACCAGGATCTGGGGGAACGTCTGTTCACCAGAGCGCCCCAAGGGATGACGAGGTTGAACGGTCACAAACTCCTGCAAGACCGTTTCAGGCTGGACATAAGGAAGAATTTCTTTACTGTCCGAGCCCCCAAGGTCTGGAGCAGTCTGCCGTCGGAGGTGGTTCAAGCACCTACATTGAACACCTTCAAGAGTAAATTGGATGCTTATCTTGCTGGGATCCTATGACCCAGCTGACTTCCTGCCCTTTGGGCAGGGGGCTGGACTCGATGATCTCCCGAGGTCCTTTCCAGCCCTGATGTCTATGAAATCTATTTGAGCCGATACAGAGATTTCCTTACTTCCCTCGGCTCCCCAGGTTCAGTCATGTCTAGAACTATAGGCCTGAGAGAGTTTTTTTCAGGCTACTGAGTGTTTCGCACTCTCTCTTCTGCGGTTTTGTTCTACTTCAGGTAGGTTAGTCTTCATATTATGCTGTAGACCTCAACCAGGACTGCAGTGCAATGTGGTGTCAGAGGGGAATGACAAGGTGCCTCCCAAAGGGCTCCTGATCTAATGAAAAACTAAGCATTTTTCTTTTCCAGCTACAGCCAACCCCCCTCTTTGCTCTCTGATATTGCCTTGGGTGTTTTAGTCTGCCTCGTCAGATCCAGAACTAAGTTAGGTGGCACATTTGATTCCCACCAGTGGGAATCCCTGAAAACAAGAACAAATTTTCCTGCATTAGAACTATCCTGGTCTTTGGGTTGTGGCCAGCTAATATATGGAGAGGTTGGTAGCTCATGTTACATCCTTGGAGGAAACAGAAAAGCCACTTGGAGGACAAAAGCCTAGGTCCTGAACAATCAAAAAAGCCTTGTCCATTATGACTTGATTGCATGTCCTTCGATGCAGCTTCCTGCACAAGCTCATTTGAAAAACAGTGGCAGCATTAGATAACGATGCCAGGAAGGGGTCTGGCTCTGGGGCATTAGCCCCAGTGTCGTTGGTGATGGCGAAAGGATGAGTTTTCCTACTTTGACCCAGGTGATGGTGGGCTGGGGATCCCCGCGGGCAGCACAGATGATCACAACATCCTGTCCAGTCTCTGCCTCCACATCTTGGGGGCGATGAAGAAACACGGGGACCACTGCATAGGAGGGAGAAAGGTGAGGGGGGGGGAGAAACAACAAGCTGCTGCTTGATTAGGAACAAATTGGTTCAAGTCTGTAACTTCTCACAAGGGGGGAGTTGAGATTTCCAGACAGCTTCCACCATCAGATTAAGGCTCATCTATTTCCTTTGTCTCATTAGCGATTCCTCCCTACGTTATATTTCACATTTGATCTTGTGCTGTCATCTCTGCTCCTGGAAATACCTGGGAACATGCAAGGACCACCCTCCCCCCCCAGCAACAGGGGTTCATAATACAACAATTTCCAAGGGAGAGGCTACAGCTCCGACCGGAGTTATAGGTTTGGTACAGAAGTTAATGAAGGGGGGTCTCTAGCCTGTGTTATGTAGGAGCGCAGCCTCCTTCCCCGGTCACAGTCTGTGGTTGGGGAGCTGGTTTGTTCTTCCTATGTTGCATGCCAAATTTTCAGCTGATGCAAGTGAAAAAAAAATAACTGCTTTGGCCTCTGAGGATTGACACTGCATTACAAAGTATTACAATGTGAAAGGACGTGGACAAATTGGAGAGAGTCCAGCGGAGGGCAAATAAAATGGTTTGGGGGCTGGGGGACAGGACTTGAGGAGAGGCTGAGGGAACTGGGCTGATTTAGTCTGGAGAAGAGAAGACCGAGAGGGGATTTAATAGTGTCCTTCAACTACATGAAGAGGGTTGCAAAGAGGACGGAGCTGGACTGTCCTCAATGGGGGCAGATAACAGAACAAGGAGCAATGGGCTCCAGCTGCAGCAAGGAAATTTAGGCTAGATATTAGGAAGAATTTTCTCACTAGGATGGTGGTTAAGCACTGGAACAGTTACCCAGAGAGGTGGTGGCATTTCCATCTTTAGGGTTTTCTAAGATCTAGGTAGACAAAGCCCTGGTTGGGACGACGTAGTTGGGGCTGGTCCTGCTTGGAGCAGGGGGTTGCACTAGATGTGACCTCCTGAGGTCCCTTCAACCCGCATTTTCTATAACTCCCTGCATTTTTTCCTTCTTTTAAAGACTGTTACCATGATTCAGATGCAAAGAAGGAATCCACCTCGCAGGACCACCCCCTTCAGACCGGGCAACATCCAGCACACCGTAAAGCAAATGAAACCTGTTTGCCCTCCGGTACCTCCTGCACCGTCCTACCTCGTGGCGTCACCCACAGATGCACAGGGAGACTCCTCACACCAATGGCGCTGATGGCATGGCATTCATACTGGCCTTGGTCGTGCAAGGCAACCCTCACTACACGCAAGGTGCCAGTGGAGAGGATGCTGTGCCGCCGGTCACTCGGCAATGGCCCGCCTGAGGGCAACAGCAAAACCATTCATTAAGGAAGCAACTTGTGTTCCCTGACATTGGAGATGGTTGTGGCATAGTCTAGAGCTTGATCCCATCCTTAAATGCCATGAGCAACACCAAGCAAAGATGCTATTCTCACCCTCCAGGTCCTTTCTAACTTCCCTCCAGGAGTATGAATAGACTTGAGCAGAGAGGATTGGGGGGCCGGGGGGGGTGTCACACAAAACTTTTCAGTGGCAAGAAAAAAAAAAAAATCAGATTTGCTAATACCCACATTTTTTTCTGAATTCACACCAATTTCATCAAATTGTTCAAAAACAACACCCCCCGCCCCCCCCCGCAATAAACCTGGAAAGTGCAGTTTCTTTTAAAACTAAATGTTTTAACTTTTAGGATGAAAATATTTCCATGTCGACCACATTAAAAACCCTTCAAAACACTGAAACAGGCAAAATCAAATGGAAAAAAAAAATGTTTTGACCCCAAAACACGTTTTTACTTTAGGATTCGCTGCAAAGTTTGAAAATATTCTTTGTTGGTTCAAACCGAGTGATATTTTTTTCCCAGCTCTACTTTTGAATCGAAGTGGAATCACTCCCACGCTGCTACTCATGGCTAAAGGCAAACTGAGAAGCTGGGAAAGGCTGAAGGGGATGGCGAGTCCGTTGCTGAAGGATAATTCAGCTGGTCTGCCCAAGGTCGATGGTAGTTGCTGTAGATGCTGAAGTACCAGAGATGAATACTTCCCAGCTCTTAACTATTAATTATGGCTTTGGGAAGCATGAGGAAGTTTGGAGGCTGGTGGACCTGGGATTACTGGCTCCTGGTCCAGAAAGTGTTACACAGGATCAGCTCAGAGAAGAAGCCAACACATCACAGCTTCAGGAGTTCACCACTGCCTGCTGGCCTCGGGAAGGGTTGCAAAAGCAGGAGAGAAATATTGCTCGTGCGTCAGAGGCCAAACTGGTTCCCTCCTTGAACCACCTCCCCGCTGAGGAACAAGCCAGGCCATAATGACCAAGTACCATAGTCCTTTGCAGTACAGACTCATCTTTTTCTCATCAGACTAGAGACTGAAGGAGGCTGCAGGTCGGGGGAGATGTTAGGGCAGAGCTTGCCCTAACATCTCTGACGAAGATGTGAAGGCTGAGAGCATCCAGGCTCCCCCCCGCTGCATCCTGTTATTACTGATGTGGTGAGCATCACTGGTCCTTTCCTGCTCTTAACATTACCATCCATGATCTCATGTCATGAGCCATGCATCTCCTGGGTCCCCCCCCCGCCCACTAGCTCATAGCCCCAGGAGATTCAGGGCAAAAATACAGAGCGTGAAGCCAGCACTATGGTATCATGGCTACAAGAGAATGGAAAAGAAGCCTGCCAGGACTGACCACACCAGTACCTGCAGGTTAAATAAGCTGAGCTGTCTCCTTGACCCTGAAAAGAGAGGTTCCTTTTGGACTTGGCTGCTCTCAGCTCTTGTATTCCCATTATCCCTGCCCCTGCCAGAGCCCAGGGGATTGTATTGTGGCCACAAGCCAAGTATTTTAGCCCTCACCCTCCAGTTGCTCACAAGATGCAATGGCATACATTCACAAGTCATCTGACAGAGTGACTCAGCCCGTTTTGCTGTTGCACGGAGCCTAGGTACTCCAGTTACTCTGAAGGGAGCGGATTAGGGCTGCCCTGAGCTCCAGGGAGTGCTGGGAATAGCACTGCACTACCTGCCAGCTCCATCATAAGCAAAGCAGCAGCCAAAAGGACATCGCAGGATGAGACATCCCCGCAGGACACCCCACCCGGAGCTCAGCTGGACGCCAGCCTGCTCTTCGTGGCTCCTCATCCCTGCAGCAGAACGTCCCCGGCAGGAACTTCCTCACCGCGGCCTGGGCGCAGGGGATAATCACTGGGGAAATACCTGCTCTCGTCCAGGCAATAACAGGGGGAGGACGGCCTTCGGCAGAGCAAGGGAAATCCACGCTTTGCCCCTCAGTCGCAGTCTGATCTGTGGGAACGACCAAGAACCTGGGAGAAGCTGAAGAATAGTGAGAACAGTAACACAGGTGTAGACCAAATACACACACACACACGGGGTGCCAAAATAAATCAATATTACAAGCGCAGGCGCGTACAAGGACCGTACTTGGTACCCGTGTCGGTCTGAGACAGGACGACATACAAAAAACTAGAACTCTTGGTTCCAAAATGATACTTTTTATTGGACCAACTGGGAAATCACAAGAAAACTGTCCTTTTCTGCAAGCTTTCAGGATCAAAGTCCCTTCATCAGGCTCTGGGAAAAGTATAGATGGTACCAGATGGTAAAAAATCCCCATAAGTAGGAAATCTTGTACCATCTATACTTTTTGGCAGAGCTTGATGAAGGGACTTTGATCCTGAAAGCTTGCAGAAAAGGACAGTTTTCTTATGATTTCCCAGTCAGTCCAATAAAAGGTATCATTTTGGAACCAAGAGCTCTAGTTTTTTGTACATGTACGTGTATAAGCGCGTGTTTGGTTGCCTTCTTGATGGGCTGAGTCCTGTCCCCAGATGTCCCTGATTTTATTTATAGATATAGATAGAATAGTATCTCCCTGCTATATCAATATATACGTAAAATCAGGGAGATCTGGGGACAGGACCCAGCCCATTGAGAAGGCAGCCGGTCTTCACATGTTGGCTTAAACTCATGGCCAGTGCTTGCTATCCACGCAGGTGGTCACTGGGCACCTTACCTTGCACGATGATGTTTGCTGTCGCTTGAATGGCCCCTTCCGTGTTGCTGGCATCGCAGTTGTACTGCCCCTGGTCCGCAAAGGTGACGTTCTGGATGTACAGCCCCCCGGAGCTGGTGATGGTGAAGCGGGAGTCGCGTGGCAGCGGGGAGCCCGAGCCCAGCGTCCAGCCGATGCGAGGGGCAGGGTGCCCGGACACCCCGCACTCCAAGGTGACGCTCTCCCCAACCAGCACTTCCGTGTTCTGGGGCTGGATCACAAAGCTGGGCTTAGCTGAAAGTCAGCAACACGTATCAGAAAGGGGCTGCCCCCTCCTGCACAGCCCCCCCAAAACAGACCAAATCGTGCCCGCAGGGGTGGATGCCACAATCGCAGGGTTTTGCTAATTGCACACTTCTCCCGAGGGCGGCGTGCACTTCCACACATCCAGCTTCCCTTCACACACTAATACAACTGACTGCCCAGCCACTCTGCTATCTCCTGCAGACGCCAGTCTGGAAATCCCTATAGGGATTTCTAGAAATAGCCGAGAGAAAACACCGAAGATCACACAGATACTGGGGATTGTCACCCAACAAATAGCCTTGACCTTCCAAGCTGCTCTGTGGCACGAATGATGCCTTCCTCCCTAGCACCCACCCTCCATCGATGACCTGGAAGAGGGCAGAGAGTCCACACGCAGCAAGCTGGCAGATGACACCAAGCTGGGGGGAGCAGTACTCATACTGGAGGGTAGGGCTAGGATTCAGAGTGACCTAGATGAGTTGTGGGATTGGGCCAAAAGAAATCTCATGAGGTTCAACAAGGACAAATGCGAAGTCCTGGACTTAGCAGGGAACAATCCCACGCACCAGCACAGGGTGGGGGTGACTGGCTGGGCAGCAGCTCTGCAGAAAAGGACCCGGGGGTTACATGGACAATACACTGAATATGAGCCAGCAGCATGCCCAAGAAGGCTACCAGCATCCTGGGCATTGGTAGAAGTGTTGCCAGCAAGGCAAGGGAAGTGATTCTTCCCATCTATTCAGCCCTGGTGAGGCCACATCTGGAGTCCTGTGTCCAGTTTTGGGCCCCACTAAAGAAAGGCTGTGGACACATGGGAGGGAGTCCAGTGGAGGGCAGCAAAAATGGTTCAAAGGCTGGGGGACAGGACTGGTGAGGAAAAGCTGAGGGAACTGGGCTGATTGAGTCTGGAGAAGAGGCAGCTGATGGATCCATAGGATGGTGGCTCTCCCAAAACCAGCCCTACTACTCGCACCATAACGCCCCTCTGACCAGCTCGGTACCTCTAAGAGTTTCCCACGGCTGCAGCAGCATGTCCACTGCTCGCATAACTAAAGGAGGAGCCAAATCTAACTCCACTCCCAACCCTCAGGTTCACAAGCAGGGCAACTGAGAACCACATAAGGCCCAATTACACGGGGTGCCGAAATAGCGCAGAACGACTTCCTGCGTCTTGACCTCTCCCGCGACATTCTTGGCCCTGCACTGGTAGACGCCTTTGTCAGACTCCTTGGCATTTTGGATCATCAAGGTCCCATCTTGCAGCAGGTTCAGGCGTCCGTCGTCTTTCATATCTATCTCGTTACTGAAAAACAAAGCCAACCACAAAGCGGCAAAGCTTGGAGTGAAAAGCAAAAGGACTCGCCTTTCCCCTATACGCCGACATCAAACTTCTGGGGAGTTTTGCATGCGGGAGATTAATCTTGCATTTCCATAAATTAGTCTCTACCTCTTTATACGTTGACCATCAGGGTGTTTTCTTGGTTTTTTTGTTTGCTTGCCTTTAATCAGTAGTTGTCACATATGGAATCACAAGTATTTACCAAATCAGGAGACATTCGATTAGGCAAAAAGGCCACAGACAACCATTCAGCTGTCTAATCAACTCAGGTCGAATTATTCTCAATCTTTCAGGAACTCGCACCAGCATGCAGGAACATCTAGTGGCTGAATAATAAACTGCAAGTCGATATACCACTATGCAAACGGATTAAATGACGTCGCAGACCCATTTACTGGTTTTTCCCCACGTAGGCCCAGATACATTCATCTGGTGATCTCTGACAGGCAAGTCACATGCAGTAATATTGAAGTGATTGCTCACACTGCTACTATTTCACGGTTGGCATTATTATCAGGAGCCCTGGTCATGGGGGAGCTCGGCTGTGCTAGGGGCTGTACAGGAACAGAGCTAAAAAGGCAAGTGCAAAGCGCTTACGCTGCAAGAGACAGACAGACAAGGAGACATTTCAGCAACACTGATGTCAGGAGGATAAGCAATGGTCTCAGTGCATTAGCAGCCTAACCTTTCTTTGTAGGCATCACTACACAAAAAATAATATTAAATATACATTTATGATTAAACGCAGGGTGTCATGTTATTAACGTGCAGTCATCTTCACTTCAGCGGGGCTGGAGGGCTGTTGCACAGAGCTAGGAGTGAAATCCTAGTGAATCAGGAAATTCCATCCCAGGACCTGGAATTTGCACAGGATTATCTCTCCTTGCATTGACCGGCAACTCCTGGAGCCCAGCCAGAGGTGGAAGGTCCCACAGCTGGATTCCATTAATCCCAGCAAAGCTTCTTGGGTTAAGGGAACTTCTCTGTCCCGAGCTGTCCACTGTGCAGAGCAACCCTCTTGATGGATATCTATTAATTCCCTGGTCAATGTTACAGACCCATCAGAGCGATTTCTAGGATGTTAAACGTTTAGGAGTGCCACCCCACTCTCCCCTATCATTGGAAGCTTGCCAGCATTTCCATCACAGGGAGATATCACTCCTTTCCCTACAGCACAGTCTTTTATGGCTTTCGGTGCTGGCAGTAAAGCCAACAGCTGTTATTCTTGCAAAAGGACTGTGCTCAAGCCCAATGCGCACTCCCAGTAAAAAGGAGCTAGTGAAATAGCAAGGCAGGGTCTCATTCAGATCAGGCAGCTGCTGAGGCAAAGCACGTTGGATGGCTAAGTAATTCCCAGGGACTTTCCAGCACCGGACACGACTGCAGCTCATGATGGTGAGCCCAACACGATAGAGCATCAAGCCCTTTCTTGCTAGGCAGCAGCTCTTCCACAATTGGAGTATGGTGCGAGAGATTGGATGGGATGGCCCAGGAGGCCCCTTCTGGACCCAAATTCCTTTGCTTTCCCTTGAAGGCAAGGCATTCCTATGGAGTGCTAGTACCACACCGATACGCACCCAGGCTGGGAGGTGGCTTGCCAGCAGTTATGAAATTGCAAACGTGGTGGCTGTGAGAAACCCGAAACACTGCTGGAATGGTTTCACAGACCATTGCTGTCTGCTTGCAGAGGACACTTATGAGTGAGCTATAAACTCTTGGAGAAGGCACTTAAATTGCTGGACCATGGAAAAAAACAAAACAAAAAAAAAACAACACACCACTCTGGAAGAACTGAAGTGAGATGCAGTTAAGACGCTACTTTTACTTTTTACGCTGGGCAAGAGGACTTAGTCCTTGCAGGCAGTAGTGGAAGAGTTTGCAGCTCAGTACAAGCCGAAAGCCCTGCGACCACCACTCTCTCCAAGCCCAGAGCATTGTGCGAGACTTACTTGTTGTGCAGCCAGATGATTTCGGGCTTCGGGTTGCCTTCTGCTCTGCAGGTGAAGTAAACGGTGTTCCCCAACATGACGTCGGCATCGTGGGGCTCCGAGGTAATGCGAGGGCTCTCTGAAAGATAGCATGGGAAGAAAGCCCGACTGAAGGGCAGAACGAAGGGCCAAAACTTGAGATGAATGGTCAGGAAAACAGCTTTACCATTTCAGTCTCTCTCAGCGCTCAAATCCCAGCCTCCCTTTCTAACGCAAGTATCCCAACGTATGGTCATAAGCCTTGCCACTTCCAGGGGATTTCCACTCGCTATCCCCCAGATTCAGCGCATGCTGAATTTTAGAAGGATGCTTTAGTTTGCTGCAGTTAAAGCTACCTGAGTGAATGTTCAACAGGACCTTGTATCATTTTTACCCAGGAGCATTTTTATAATCTTTTCTCCTATGCCTGAAGAAGGGCACTTATGCCCGAAAGCTAGCAATTAATTTTTTTTTCTTTTCAAAAATCGAGTTGATCTAATAAAAGATATCACCTCTACCACAAGTTCCGATTCCTTTTGCTCAATAGCAATGTTGTCTAGCCTTTGAACAACAAGGTACTTAAGCACGTGCCCATGCATAGTCCCACTAAAACTAACGAGGCGCTCTTGTAGGCCCAAGTACCCTGCTGAATTGGAAGCCGTCCGCATCAGAGCGAAAGGAAACATATTGATGGGTCAGGGCCTATTGCTTAGTTGTGGTGTCAAAGCATTTATTTAAGTTCGCAGCAAGTGTATGGTCCCGCTACCTAAAGAAACAATAACTGCAGTTCAAGTGATCTGAGTTCAGGTGCCGAGTCAAAGTATCTGAGAAACTGAAAGAGCCATAATGTACAGCTTCTGACTTTTGAAAGGAGAACAGAATATCTGTTCAGACATATCTCTATACGTCTATAGAGATAGAGATATATAGATAGAGATAGAGATATATACGGTCGTGTTCATTAATTTGGAGGGAAGAGGGGGCGGAACGGAGTTTCAGCAAAACCAAAACTATTTGCGAACTGGAGTCAAATCTGGCAAATAGTTTCAACAGAAAAAGAAAAGGAAGCAGCCATTTGAAAAGAGCCGCAGATGATTTCGCTAGAACATTTTCAAGACGAAATCGTTTGTTTAGAAAATGCTGACCTATTTCGTGTTGACATTTTCTTATGGTGAAACCAAAGAAAAGGTCAAACAAAAGGGTTAAGGAGCATGAAAAACAAGAGTTAAGACTGAATTTTGAGTCAAACCAAACGATTTCTACCCCCCGCCCCCACATTTCATGAAACACCTTAAAACATTTCTGCTTTGGGCTGTCCCAAATCTATTTTTCCCCCCAATTTTCCAGCTTGGTCCCCCACCCAAAAATGGAATATGGTGCAAGAGACTGGACATGATGGTTCAGGAGGGCCCTTCTGGACCTACAGTCCTCTGCTTTCCCTTTGAAGGCAAGGCGTTCCTGTGGAGCGCTAGTATTGCACCAATACGCACCCAGGATGGGAGGTGGCATGCTAGCAGTTAATAAATTGTAAATGTGGTGACTGAGAAACGTAAAAACATGGCTGAAATGGTTTCAGAGACCACTGCTGTCCACTTCTAGAGGATGCTTATGGGTGAGGCCCCTTCTGGACCCATCCTTCATCCAGCTCCATCTGTCTCATGGCCACAGCAAAGAAGTATGAACCAAAAGGGTCCTGGGTCCTGGTTCTAGGTGCCCTCTTCCCTGCAAGTTACTTGGATCAAGTCACTCGACTTCGTTCAGCGTCTCTTTCTCTGCCGCAACGAGAGCGGATGGGAAGCAGATGGTTTCAGGTCTGTTCTCACTTATTGTAACGCAAGCCCTCCCACTTCAGCATTGAGCTTTGCAGGACGAATAGAGAAAGCAAGCAAAAGGTGCTCACCACAGTTCAATTCTTGAGTCGTCAGGGTGGTGATGGAGCGGCCCTGAAGCTCCCGAGGGCTCTCGCACGTAGCTGCGGTTTGGATGTTGCCTTGCTCGGCATACTTCTTCAGCAGTTCAGCCAGCCACATCAAGTCACAGTCACAGAGCAAAGCATTGGAGTCCAGCCGCCTAGAGAAACATAGGCCGCACGTGCAAGTACATCTCCCATCCTCCTCCCCACATCTCAACCCTCTTTTCTAGCATATACAATCGTTTGCCTACACCTTGAAGGACCAGACTTTGAAAAAGGAGCCCAGAAGGAGGGCGATTTTCAGAAGTCCTCTCTGTCCCAAAGGTCTTTTATGTAAGGGCTTAACTGGGAGCTGTTGAACAGCTAGCCTTCAGTTTTTACCAGTGCTTCTCTGCCAACAACACACATCTAATTCAGCAATCGACGGCTGGGAGTTTTTCCATCCGAGTAACTTCTCGCTGGAAAAAATCAAAAATATTTCCCCTATGCAACGCTGTGATTTTGTCACCCATCAGGACAACTGAAGTGGCTGGTCCAACCCAAGTGAAATATTGTTGTTTGCTGGAGTGATATAAAACACTCCGTTTCCAGTCAATTGAACGTTAAACTATAGTAACAAAGCATTTCAATTCTGATGGAAAACAGTTTCATCTAAAGGCTTCTCCCCCCACCCTGCCAGCCAGCTCCAATTTAATCTTTTTGAGCTCAGTTCAGTCCAAAAACAAAACACTGAAACATGAGAATTTCCCCCGAGATCCAAATTCCAATTTCTGTGCGGCGCTGCTCTGACCTGCAGACAGTAGAAATCCTGTTCT
Source organism: Crocodylus siamensis (assembly GCF_052110815.1). NCBI lineage: Eukaryota > Metazoa > Chordata > Crocodylia > Crocodylidae > Crocodylus > Crocodylus siamensis. The sequence goes on from NC_143404.1 coordinate 70,015,730, forward strand.
CACTCCCCCGGGGCCAGTTACTTTGAATTATACCCCGATTATTTGAATAAATGTTGTTGCCTAATACGTAGATATTTCATGTAGCTCCAAGCTAAAGAAAGCAGGTATGTTCCTGGCAGATACTAATATTTGGATCCACGATTTGTTTATGGGAACATGAATGCAGGCACAAATTTTCTAGCGATATAATAACTTCCAATCACGGATTTTGCAAGCTCCCGTCGTGCCATGCGGAGATATGCAGCAGCTTATAAATGCAAATCGATAGGGAAAGAGCAACCACAATCTGATTATTTGCTGGTCTGAGGCTTCACCAAGAGCCACTGAAACCAGTGGAAAGAACCTCTTCCCGTCTATTGTGTCTGGAGCTGCCCCCAATACCCAGCAGTTGCAAAGCACATGCCAGCGTGAGCAGAGAAGGAGGTTTTATTGCCCAGCCAACCTTTATGGAAAGGGAGGAACAGAATTTGAGCTCATCCCATACTTTCTTCTCTGCAGATCTGGTATTCGTGCCAGTGCTAGATAAAGGGATTATATGCCCTGTTCCCTTTTGGGCTGTGGAAGAAAGCTTGAATTTCACATTTTAAAAGGTCTTTAAAAAAAATCGACACAGTTCATTAAACATGTGCACGATGTTTCCAACAACCAATCGAACCATGTTTTGCAAATACCCAGCTCAACTCCTGTGCTGGAGTAAAATTTCTCTCTTTTTTTTTTTAAAAAAAGACCAGCAGCAGCTTTTCCTGCTCGCAGCCAACGAGAGGAGGCTACAGTGGGGAAACGTGATCCTCCTCTCTCTGAGTTTGCAACCATGGCAGAACCCCAAAAATTCTTCGGCTTGCACTTTTGGTCCAAACTTATCACACAGCTCATTGCCAGAGATCATAAAAAGGACCAGCTCAAACCTCAGTAGGATTAAGTGAAACAAAAAGAGCCCTGGAGACGGCCAGGTTAAGTGAAAAATAACACATAGCAGAGTGTGCGTTTTGTTGCAAGAGAACCACGTGCTTTGGCTCTGTAGCAAGCATTTCAGTCTCCATAAAACAGATATTACAAGACTTCACTTCCTATCATTTCTCCTTCCACTGGGTGTATGGCCCTGAAGGAGCCTACAAGGACTAGCAACACATGTCATTCCTCTGACTTCACTGGGCTTTGGATGAGGTCCCCATGGGCTCAAAGCCCTGCCAGGAGAGCAACATGTTCCTGGAGCATCTTGCAGGACCGAGCTCTAAGACGGTTGCATTTAGACCCTGACCTGCAGCAAGATACAGGACATACTGCAGGCATCTGAGACATCGCAATGCAGCAGGACTAGCTCGTTAAGCCCGATTTTGCACGGGGCCACAACCGTGCAGTGGTCATAGCAGTGGCCTCCAAACCGTGTTAACTCCAACCTCCCTTGGCCAGCCATGCCATTCCCAAGATCTGCACCATTTGATACAAGATAAACAACAGCTCTCTTTGCAGGCAATGTTGTTCCCTTACAGGCGTTTGAGGGATTCCAGTTGACAGAAGGATCCTGGCTGGATTTTGGAAATTCTGTTGTTGTGCAAGAATCTGTAATGAGAATATCAATGCCAAAGCATTACTCAGTCTTCACCCTATACAGACAATAACATCCTAGGTCAAGGCTCAGCTGAATTATTGTTGAGATTGGTCACCAGAACCCAGCTGAACGGCTGAGGTTACAGCGTGCGCGTGATAATTCAACCGCTGCAGGGGACCAGTGTGGGTGTTGTTAATTTGCTAGTGAACCCAGTGGAATATGCAATAACAAGGGTGGGATGGGTAGTGGAAAGGGCAACTCAGGGTTTGAAACAACCTAGCCAAATCACGTCACAATCTGAGAAAGGAAAGGGGGTCGAATGCCTCCGGGCTACACCCATCCCTTTGGTTTTGGTTGCGGGTTGCTCGGCGCAACCAACTCGCAACCCAAATCCTCCCACTAGGGTTGACATGCTCTTGAACCCAAGCCCTACTGCAGATCTAATAAAAACTCAAACATCATCTCTTTGTCTGATTTCTAGATTTAAAAAAATCAAAGGCAAAATTCTCAGCTCCAGGCTCCCAGCACATAAGTCAAGACTCTTACTTCATCATCCAGGAAATGAAGAGCAGGAAATTAATTATTAGAATGATCATGAGTGGGAATAACGAGCTTTCTATTCCTCTCTTGGGAGCTGTTATAGGCCCATGATAGATATTTGGGAGCAACTGCATTAAATAATGGAGCAAGGAAAGGAATGCAGGACCAGTATGGCACGTGGATGTGCAACAGGATGAACTGACATCCAGCCTACCTTACAGTTTGGGTCCGGACAAAGCTGCCCTGATGTGCAGACCCAGGATTTTGGTTCACTCAATTACAGAGATAAAAATTAGCCACGATGTCTGCACCCAGGTCTGGATTTTCCTACAGTTCAGAGTGTGTTTAATTGCCTTCTTCCACCCTACCTTGATCTCTTTTGGTGCAATATGGATATACGGTCTATTTGTGGGTGGCATGGACCTGGCTTATTGATTTCAACATGGAGCATAACGCTGCACCCGAACTGGCTGCAGCATGATTGCTTTGAGGTACACTGGGGAGTGGGACAGGAAAAGGATTGATGCCTCTAGCCCGAGGAATGAGACATGTTTTTCTTGTTATCCTTTTCTCCAACTACGTTTTCTCCTCTTCTTTTCATGCAAGCTGCCCAAGAGTGACTAATCATAACCTGCAGGCCAGCATAAAAGAACAGCATCCTAATAACACTTGGCTGACACAGGACTGTCTATGGACTTACAGCTTCCTACGCAAGAGGACGCGCAGAACCAGGATATCTTTCCATCCCATATCATCCTGCTAACCTTTCTGCCCTGCAGGCACCTAAAGTCTCTTCATTTGTAGAAACTCCTTCCCAGCTCTCCAATGCAGTTCAAGATGGAGCTTTGCTCCATGCAGCTGACGCAGGATGTGAGCCCAAAATCAAACCTATGGAAACCCCCCTGCCCATCAGCTAAGGTGCATCTCGTCCAATGGCTAAAAAATCAAGAGAAGCAACGAGTACCTTTAGCAAGAGATGCCTACGTCGCCTCTACTTACAGTCGCTCCAGTTTGGGCAGGTCACTAAACGTCTCTGGTTCCAAGGTTTCCAGGTTGTTGAAATGGAGGTAGCTGTCACAAAGAGAAAAGCACGAGGGTGGTGTTATATGGCAATTGTTTAAGAGAATAAATTGCAGTGTTCACCCCTCAGCCACCACGCAGGTAGGACAGGTGCTCAGAAGACAACCTTGGCTTTTGTCGTTGTAATTTGCTTTGGAAAAAAAGGGTAACCCCATATTCAAAAGGCTTGGCCCTTTCCGTCCCTTCCAAGAAACTTTGGTGAATTCCTCATCCCCCTTCTCTAATAGCCTAAGAAATACACAGGAGGTCAGATTTGCAAAGCTCTCCCCTCAGTCCTAGGAACTTCACTATCACCACCAACTCACCGTAGCCTTAGCTGCAGGAAGAGACCATGCTAATCTGTGTTTCAGTGGAGTTGTCTGCATCTGTCCTCAGCTTAGCTAGTGATTGTAAGAGTACAGTCAGCTTCCCCGCTTCCTTCCTACTGCCTACAGCATCCCCAACCATCTCTAAGCAACCCCCGGAGACGCCGAGCAAGGAGCTTCCCAGTAGAGTGATGGTCTGATAGCCCCAGTCTGTGAAAATATAGTTGCTTGGGCTAAAATTTTTGGTTCTACTGCAACATCGCGTCCACTGATTTATCGTGTAGTACAGGGTTGCAGTAGGCCCTTCTCTACACTCCCATATCACAGACAATGAGATGCTCAAGAGCACCATGAGATATTCGCACCTCTCTCTAACTGATGCATCAACTCACATCATGGATATTGCTTTGATTTTCAGCTAAGTCCTTCTCACAGCTTCAAGGTTTAAGAGCACCTTCCCATTATATGATGCCATGGGGATCCCCTGATCAGTCTGAGGTTTGCAAGCATATGTTCTTCCCAGGTGCATCCAATGGGTCTTTGAAATAAAAGGTCTCAGTGGGTGGCTGTTTCATTTGTAAAGGAACAGTTTGCTATACAGGGTTGGTTATTAGAAAGAAAACTAAAGCAGCGTGACTCAGTCCATGGCTGGGGGATTGTGTGTGTGGAGGGAAGGAATATGAAGCCAGGCTTGAGTGTTTTAATAGGTCTCAGATGTGAGCTGTCATGGCTTTGGACTTTGAGGAAAGCATCTGATACTGTCCATCAATCAGGCTCTACTTTTACTTGAGAAGTTGGCTTCTCTAACAGACTGGAGCAAGGCTAATTTGCTTGGAGGAGAGCCTGTTTCAGAGATTGGAAACAGATATGTTGGATTTTTTTTCCTTTCCCCTTCATCCCTCTGATACCAAGTCTGGTTTGTTCATTGTTCAAGTGTCACTGTGGCCAGAACGGTGCGTCTCTGAGAATTGCCCCCCTCCGTGCAGCATGAGCAGCACCCACTCCAGCGGTTTCTGTCTTTGCTTAGTTTGTTGGGAAGGAAAGCATATTTTAGAGAGGGCTCAATAGCACACCTATTATTAAGACTGTTGAACATTTCCTCTTGTAACTACATTTACTTACTACTGTCAGCCACAGAGACCAAGCTGGAACCTATTTTTCCTTGCACTGCTAAATAACCAGTTACCTTCCAACTCAATAGTCTTTGAAAGAGGTAGCGACATGAGAGCTAGAAAGGACTCCCCACTTTGGCTCATATCCTCCATCTTGGGCAAGTGCTTTCTGAATTCCTCCCTTAATCCTCACACTCATATATCTACCTACCCACCCACCAGGGATTACGGACCCTGGATAGCAGCAAACCTACAGCCCAGTTTTGAGAATGCTTTGGAAGACCTCAGCCCTAATTTGTCTTTTGAGTTTGAAGTGCTGATAATTGGAAACCCACGTCATTTGTGCAGAGAAACAATTCAGATTTCCTAGGGATGCAGCAGGAATGCCGTTATGGGAAGTTGAAGTGTCATCCAGGTGTGAAGCAGAATGCAATGCTCCTTTCTTCACAGATGCAGCTTGGTAGCAAGGCCTTGGCTTTGGTGGAGAACCCTACCCACACAGCCGGGGTTTTAATTTGTACATGCACCCAAGTGTTGATGGTTGCCATAAATACTTGGAGCTGTCCAACTTGCACTACAGTCCAGTTGTCAGCAAAGGGCACCCTGGCTTGGACAAAAGAAACAGATCCTTCATCCAAAATGCAAGCTAAAGGCTACATTATGGGGCTTGCTCCAATGACACAAAGCAGTTGCAATGCCAGAGGGTCTGGCTCCCCCTGATTAATGCTACTCTAGAAACTCTGTCTCTTCTCCCATCACTTTCCAGAACAAGCTAAATGCCTGTGGAGGATGGAAAGGGGAACCTGCCAGAGTAACAGTATGCTCCAGAGGTCTACAGAAGCTGGCACATCTCTTGGGGACATGGGCAGACAAACATAGGAATAGTCTTTGGTATCAACCAGTCAAACAGAGCGGCTCCCGATGCAACGCCGCTGCAGTCCTACAAAGGTCATGCATCCATTTGGGTACCAGACCCCCTTTAGTTTTCTAAAAGGAATCGTATAAGAAGCCACCACTGTTCTTCAGTACTTACAGCTGCTCCAGAGAGTGGAGCCCCTTGAAGGCATGCTGCTGGATGCTCTGGATCTCATTTTTATACAGGTAGCTTTGGAGAGAGAAGGAAACAGAACCACATTAAGCACTAGGATACGTTGCCATTTGGTGCCTTTCAGGGGATTAAAGAAACAGTGGAAAAATACAGCTGGAGCTTTCCAATTAATATTAGCAGCAGTGCATCAATGGCATCTACACACTCGCAGCTTACACAAGCATATACTCGATTGCTAGTGGTTAGAGAGGCTGTTAGGTCTTATCAGGGTTAGACGCTAGGCACTCACAGGTATTTCAAGTTCTCCAGATCTTCAAAGGACCTTCTTGCAATTTGTTTGATCAAGTTATTGTTCAGTAACCTGTTGAAAACCAGGAGGGAAAGCACAACACATGAATATAAACACTCCTATACCTTGTCTTTAGTTCTTCAATTGCAGAGCGTTTAAGCCCAAAAGGGACCATCAGATCAAAGCTCACTGGATTATAACACATTGACCACTACAGCTTTATCCTGATAGGCACTGAGTGCCTCTTAACATGGGATCAGGCCCAACTAAAACTGAGCCCCATGTCATTTCTTTGCCTTGTGGCACCATGGGTGTATCTATATGTGCATTAATGTGCTTTTGTTAATGCGCATTAAATCTAGTATTGCTATTATGAGGTACTAGGAAAATGTGCTTTAGCCTATCTTAATGAGCATTAATTCAAGGGCATGGTTTTTTTAGTGACCCTTAAAGTGCATTAGCTTGTTTTAATGCACATTAACTGAATAGCACAGCTTTTAAAGTGATGCTTTAATGCGCAGTAAAATAGGCTGAAGAGCACTAACGTCCATGTGTAGCCGCGCCCTGGCTTTCACTGCAGCACCAAGCTGCAATCTGTCTTTTTAAAAGTATTTGGTGTCCTGCTCATGGACAAGAGTCAATGCTGGAGAGCAAACCTCCCAGGTTGAGAGTGATGAGAGCAGAACAAACACAGAGCAAATGAACATGTCATTGCATCGAAGAAAAGCAATGCTAATAAACTCGGAGCAAATCAACATGTCACTACTTCAGCTAAAAATAGTGGTAATAAAACAAAAGCTCCTGGGATCCAACTGGTTTCCAGGCAGAGGTGGAAAAAAAAACATGAATAGCAAAACAAGCACAGGCCAGCATGAGGCAATTTAGAAACGACCCTTAGGACTATTTCAGGTCAGTGAGCGTGGTGCAAGATTTCAGTACAAAACCTATGGATGACAGTGCTCCAGCCAATGAGCATCTGATTTGCATGTGCAATCCCCATGACTATGCATGTAAAAAAAACCACGCATGTGCCAACGACCACAGAGGCGGGTTTCATTTGGCCATTACCCAACTGGTGCCTGCAGTCGTGGTAAGCATGCGTCTAGGTGCCGTGGGATATTTCACCGGCGACTGCCGCCAAGCCTAACAGCGGTGAAACTGAACCAATGGCTTACAAACAGCTCTCGAATACAGACGGTTTGACCCATTCATCCTAGCTGCCGAACTGCCCCTCTCAGCCTTTCGCTCGTGCTGCTTGCTGATGCTCAGAAACCGGCCGCTCTTGGGAGTAGCCGCAGGATGGAAGAAGTTAGCAACACTAAAGCTCAAGCTGGCCTAATACCCAGGCCCCAATTCTCAAAGCTCTCCATGGATGGGACCCCGAGGAAGTTAGAGTCTCATGCTCTTTCTCTGCCTGTCCTGGTGATCTTCTCTGGCAATTATGCTCTTAAAAATCCCACAAGAGCCATTGCCTCCTGCAGGGTAGCTTGTAGGAACAGGGCTCAGAGATCTCTCAGTAGGGCCCTGGTGTTGGCAACCCCTGCCGGTAGAGCCTAAAAAATAATGGGCAAAGCTCACTTCTTGCAAGTAGCGATCTCCAGAAGGGGTGAGCAATGTTGGGCAAGCCAGAGAGACTCGGGCTCCTTGGCTGCAAGGGTGTCTTAGAAACTGCACTCGTCGTCTTTGCAGGAGCTGCCCCCAGCTACAGAGAAGATCTGGAGATAAGTCAGCAGCAAAAGCAGGAGAGAAAGGAAAGGGTGGAAGGTCAATACAGAAAGACGCTGGGAAACTTCTCCCTGCAGCTGGAAGCAAGGCTCAACACCCTGGTGTTGGCCGAGCAGCTGCTTCTCCTCCCACCTCCCCGCAACGACAAGGTCCTTGAGACAGCCTGTTTCTAGTGCCAGCAAAGCTGAAAGAAAAAAAAAAAAATAGCTCCTGAATGCTCAACAATTAACCTTGCTGCTAACGAGTGCTGGCAAAAGCAGCCCAGGCAGACATCACTGTCTATTCGCTCTCCTGGAGTAAATGCTGCAAAGGCAGCAGCAGCATAAGCATCCCTCAACTTGAAGGACCAGCCCCAGGCATGGCCAGGCCTCTGGGTCCCCAGGGCTGCTTGATCCTTGGCCTCAGTTGAGACCACTAGATGGGATGGCAATGCGTGCCAGCTGCGATGCCATTTCCATGTCGGCCGACACCTGTCTGCTAGCAACGGGACTGACGTCAGCCACCCGTGGCACGCAGGCAGCCAGACAGCTGCAGGGCGGTGCCATCCCTTTGAAGTAGGGACATTTCTACCCTGGGCACAGACAAACGGTCAATTTGTACTGAGCTAAAAGGGAGCAAGACCTATGGTAACCAGCCATCTGTCCCCTCCTACCCTGTGGTAAGTGAAGGCCAACCCCGACCTCCTCGCTCACTCCCTGCAGCTGGGCTGTCTGTCCCCATCCAACGCTCTGTACAGCACCTGGCACAACCAGCCTCTAGGAATTAATTCAGTAATCCTAACAATTTGAACCTGGACTCAATCCCACAAATGAAACCCTTTCCATGACCAAACCCAGCTGCTATTTTCGAAAGGTTAACCCATCCGTTTCCAGGGGATCAGCCACGAGGAAATCTGCTCAAGGCAGAGCTTCCACCAGCAGGACCATTCATCCCAAGCAAAACTGAGCACCAGCCCTCGGGAAACAAGCCACACACAGAGCAAGAAGCAAATGCAAGAGGCTACGAGCCCATTCCTTAAATACATTTTTAAAAAATCCTCTAGATGCCTGATGAGAGCTTAGAAAGTCATTGGAAGCAGAAACATCTCAAGCCTTCCTGGCACTTTAGAAAAGACTCAACAGCCAGATTTATTTTTTCCTCTATTTTGAAAGCACATCCCCTTTCCCTGACAAAGCTGATCCAAGCATGCGAGAGGCAGTGAATCAAAAAGAAAGATCCTTCCACACTGCAACAGTCCTTGGAAACACAAGAGCTGGTGCAATAGCAGCACTTTATTTTCAGAGGGGGAAAATACTCATTTCTAAGGTCTACACAACATGATGCAAGGAAGTGGAAGTCTTCAGTCAAGAAAGCTACCTCCAGAGAGAGATCAGGATATAAGATCACTTTTTGCAGTCCTGCAAAGATTTTAGGCGTTTAGTCTGCAAGCTGTTGCATGTAAAAGAGTCCCAATTTCCAGGCACGTCTGCCTCTGTAGAACAGTTGGTAAGAGCTGCACCATAGCCCCGTTTCCATGACGGAGCTCAGGTTTTCGACCAGTCTCCCCACTGATGTGACTAGCAAAACTCCCAGGCTCCTACCACCTTGAGATGAGGGTGGAAAGCTCCCAACAAGCATCGGCTAAGGATGAACAGATCTATTGAGAGTGGGTATGCCAGAGCAGATAGGGTGGGATGATGGAAAGGGCCACGGCAGGGAAGAAACGAGAAAAAGTCTATTTACACTCAGGAGTCCTTCAAGCTAGAGGCCAAGTGTCAGGCCTACACCATATCAGTAAATTTTGCACCATATGCCTCTAAAATATGTAAGTGGAGACCGCAACAACATGGCTCCTATTCCTGCTCCAGAAATGCAGATGAGATTCCTCGTTGTCTAAGAGAAAAATCAAGCAGCCAAAGGGTTTTTCGTCCCTTATTTGCCAAGCACAGATAGAAGGATAATTTAGGCAATGCTTCTTGTTGCAGTTTGTAAAATCAATATTACTATTGGTCTTTGATGATGCAAGAGAGTGATCTTGGACGCGGGTGTGCACTGCCCTTCTCCCCATTCAACAGCCCATGTACTACTATCACAGGGGCATGCCATTTGTTTTTCTCCTCTCATTTACTGGCACGATCAAGAAGCAGAGAAGGGAAATGCCATAACAATATTTACTCAAAAGCCATGTTTCAGGGATGTATTTGGTAGCCGTGTTGGTTCAAGACAAAAAGAAATGCAAAGAGCTCTTGGTTCAGAGATGATACCTTTTATTAAAGCAAATAAGACACCGCAAAAAAAAAAAAAAGTTAAAACACTGCGATTTCTTAGTTGGTCCAATAAAAGGTCTGTGAACCCAAATCATCTCTGAACCAAGAGTTCTAGATTTTTTCATTACTCAAAGCCAGACTTGCTTTTTATGCCTATCTGGAGAAACTAAATTTGTATTGAAGTATTATTTCAATGTGCAGCCAGAAATTCCCTTTTACTGACAAAATGGTTTGGAACAGCCTGTTCCCAAGTGAGATACAAGAAACACTTGGGAGATTGATTTCAGAAAGGGCTTCACAGACTAGCCTCCCAACCAGCTCTGAGGAACGATGCTGGGCTATGCCTTGAAGTGGGGACAAAAACATTCACTTTCCCTGATCCTTGCACAATAAAAGGACTTATTCTGAAACCCAGAAGCTCCCTCCAAAGCCATTTCTCTCTGTCTCAGTGCTTGTCATCCACAGCTTCCCAAGCAGGCTAAAAAATAAATTAGCAATGAAACCCCCTTGGGTCCCCAAATCATTAGGGAGGTGATGGCAACTGGCTGGAAGCACTGCAGATCCAAGACTGCCCTCTTCTTGAGATCTCTTGAGCATATTATAAACTTTGTAGCAGCATAATGCTGGCTGTTGTGGTTCCTCTGCTTTACCCGGGGCAGGTTTGGGTGTTGTGTTGTGTTGTGGCAGGGTGGACGGTGTAGTTTTGCTAAGAGGTTAGACACTAGTTTTGTAAGGGATGGTTTAGATAGGGATGATCCTGCTTCAGACAGTGGGTTGGACTAGATGCGACCTCTGGAGGTCCCTTCCAGCCCCATTTCTCTAAGAGCAGAAGGCACAGGGGCTATGATAGGAATTGGATGGCCAGTATAGGTCACCAGCCACTAGTCATCAATACCTCCAGTCTTGACACTTGTGCCACTCCCTGGAAATACTATGGGAAACCTCAAGGCAGCTGTATTAAGGAGCACACGTGCATGTCTCATAACCCCAAGGGAGGGTCGCTGAGCCCAAATCTGGAAGTACTGCTATTAATCCCATCTCCTGCTCCATCACCTGTGCTGAATTGCAATGTGAAAACCCCTGCAAGACTAACTAATTTGTTGGCTGTTTATGCAGCTGCACAGTGCTGAGCCACACTGCGCAGCTGGGGGCCAGTCACACCCGACGGGGAGATGACAGACGTGCAAACCTATGGTGGTAAAGATGGGACACGAGCCTAAGCACAGGTCTGCCAGCTGCCTTCATTTCACTTGGGTTCACCTCGAGCTAGCTTGGTAGTCCTGCTTTGCTCCCTGCCAAGCATCTTTCTGCAGCACCAAACCATGACACCATTTGGAAATATATAAATAACTCAGGAGAGTTTTAGGGTCAGACAGCAGAGTTCAGCAGGTCTGGATGGAGGCACATTGCCACACTGCAGATACAAATCGGTGTCTTTGGAATAAGATGTACCCCTGGCTAAGGTCTTTCTACCTCTGTTTATGCAGCCAGGCATTTGTGCTCCACTTATTGCTGAATCTGAGCCCTCTGAAGAGCGACACTATACAACTCCACCCCACAGCCTGACCAGCATTTATCTTTTAGATCCATTCCCACTCATCCCCCCAGAAATATCTGCAAGATTATGAACCCCTGTCCCAGTATCCTGGATAAAGACCTCTGTCCATTATGATGCTGGCTAAATTAATGGATCTGCTATGGCTTTGTTTTTTCCTATCCCTGCATAGGGCTGCTTCATACTATTGGCCTTGTAGAATAGGTGCCCCATCTTACCCGAAACGTGGTTGAATCTCAAATCACGAGATCACAGCACGCGACCTGCTGAACATCACTGCGTTCAAATCCACGTGTCATCACTGTGATAGGATCTGCTCTCGTCATGCCCGACTTCAAGGTCGCATTGGGAGGCCTCGCTTTCGAGGGAGCTAAATGCAACTACAATTTGACTTTAAAGCGAGGAGACAGAGACAGACCTATCGCCATGTCTGGTGCTTTGGGAGTTTTTATTGGCTCATTCAAGCAGAGCTGACAGAGTTGCTGCAATATAATATACCCGAGTTACAGGGACACCCATCGCATGGGTTTCCTTCCAGTCTGTTGACTCAGCTGATATCAGCTCTGCTGTCAGGGTTTGACATCCTGCAGGCCAACTGCACCAAGCTTGGAGTTGCTCCGCACAGCCTGAGCAATTTGGAGGGCGAAGGGAACATGACTGAGAGCTGGGTGGGGGGAAACCATAGCAAGTAGCTAACACCACAGCTGCCTGAGGACTCATGCACCAAAACAGGAGAGCGACTCCGTGCAACACCGTGTTGGACAAGCAAAAAACAACCCTGGGGCACAGCTGCTTCCACCACCGAATGGACTCCCAAACTGGTTGCTGCTGTCGCTCGTATTTGCAAACAGAAGCTGGGATTTTGAGTGCTCTCGATGCTCCATCCAGATGCATAAGGGATACAGGCAACCTCCAAAAACCTTACCTGGTGTCTTCCTGCCACCTTCCCTTCCTCACTGTGTCCGCTCAGAGTTCTGGCCTCCCTCAAAGTCAGGCTGCAAAGCTAAATCAGGGCTCTCTTTGTAGGCTCAGGATAAAAACAAAAAAACAAAAAAGCAGATTTCTGGCCACAATGTCATTTGTGCACCATGAGCTCATATTCTTTACAGCAAAGGTGTCTAACAAGTCCCTTTAGTTTAAGGCAGAAGGTTGCTGGCGGATTATTCAGAAGCAAACTCCACTACAGACCTTGAAAAGAGAGGGGTTTTCTCCAAGAGCAAAGAAAATGGAGCTCCCCATTCCCAACCAAGCGAGCTCCGGCACGAAGTTTGCAGAACAAAAGGTCGAGTGTTGTTAGAAACCAGCGGGCTCTCAAATGCAAAGACGTGAGCTGTTCTGGTAGCACCCAAGTGAGGTCAGCCTGACCCAGTGAAACACACGGCGGGGTCTGCGGAGATTCAGAGGTCGGACTATACGGAGGACTCCTACTACATAGGACAGCAGACAAGGATAGCTTTGGAGTAAGAGTATTGGGTGCTCTGCTCTTCATACCTGCATCAATGCAATTGCTTACTAGAGTATTCGGGTCCAACTTCTTTTTTTCCCTGCACATGGAGTGATAACAAGGACTAGTAACATAAGCACTGCAGTCACTTACTGCTACCTACTCTTCATATCATTCAAACATCTCTCTTGCATCACATACCCACAATTGCCCTGCTAAATGAAGGAACTGGCTGTTACGCTGGCACTAAACCATGGATGGCTGTGCCTATAAAACCTAGATTGTCTCAATTTTCCCGTTTTCAGAAGCACAGGACCACATTACAATGGGAAGCCCCTTAAGAGGGGGACAACTTACAGTGTGTTGAGGTTCTTCAGTCTCTTGAAGGCTCCAGGCTGGATCTCTTTGATGTGGTTGAAACGTAAATCCCTGAAAGCAAGAAGATTTTGATCAATGCATGCCCGACAGAAAGATGATTTATGAGCACGTCATCATCAGCACTTTAGCTTTCCACATGTGAAACCTGAAGGAGCTAGCAAAATGAAGGCAAAATATCCTTTCAGAAGGTAGCACTACATGCACAGGATCCTTTTCTTAAGCAGACGCGCAGCTGCCATGTTTTGAAAGGAATTCAGGCAATCAATTTATACACAATTACCTGGTCACAAATGGTTTGAACACTGAGATGCCACATGCCATTAGCAAGCATACTTGCTCAGAGGTGCTGTCTTGCACATTCAAACGAGGCAAAGCTACCTAAACCATACGCTGTTCCTCTTTGTTAGGGTACCAGCCGACCTGTGCTTTTATAGTCTTAGAAAGAGGACGCGACATTTCCAACTTGAGTTTGAAGGGAACATTTTCAGTGGCAGCTGCATAGCAGCACCCATCTAACCCCAGACTTGCATGCAAACTCCTGCATCATGGCCTCAAGCTGCAGCATGGGAAATTTAGTTTGGAAAAAAGGAAATTTCTGACTAGGAGGGTGGTCAAGCATTGCAACCGGCTGCCTAGAGAAACTGTGGCATTGCCATGCTTGGAAGTTTTGAAGAGCAGGTTGGACAGACACTTGGCCGGGATGGTTTAATCAGGGATGACCCTCCCTGGAGCGGGCGTTGTGGGGGAAACTACATGGTCTCACGAGGTCTCTTCCAGCCTGAGTTTCCTATGATCTTATTCCTGCACGCATAAAGGCATGTCCCAAAACAGAGATGCATGTGCAGGGCTACCCAGGTGTGTAGACAGCTTTGTGGACTCGCTCTTTCAACTCCAGCCAATTTTACTTATTTTGCCCTAAAATAGTTCAATCTGGCTGACTGGCCTCATGTAACAGGCATTTCTTATTCTGCTCACAAATGCTCCGGGAATCAATGAGGTTTATTGCTGTCTCCAATTCCAATTTATGCCAACTCCAATTAGAGTGAGTCCGGGGTGGGGGCTGGCAAATGTAAAGGGGTGGAACTACACTGACATGAAGTCTAAAACTATAGTCTTGATTGCTAATTGGATAAGAGCCAAATGACTTAACACGTTTGACCAAGTAGAAAACAAGGCTATAAGAAATGTCTGTTGACCCAAGTCCCACTACAGTGCAAGCTTTTGCAAGACAGAAAACAACACGCATGAAATGAGAGACCCCACCACAACCGCACACCACCTAAAACAGAACAAGGGTGAAGAAGTTTTTGATCTTATTCTATTTGCTTTAGTTGACACTATAAGGTTCTTTGGCTAAATCTTATATCTTTTATTAGACCAACTCAAATAGTTGGAACAATTCTTCTTTGCAAGCTTTTGGGTATAAATACCCTTCGTCAGGCTGAGGAAGCATCTGCAGTTGGTGTTGCCGTCGGAGAAGCTTCAGGCATTTCATTCTTGAAGGATGCATTGAATTTTTCCCCTTAAATGAACAGAAAAAATGATTTGCATGGATTTTCAAGCATATGTTGTTCCAATAAGGGGGCAGGGTAAGCCTTTAATTTCAGGTGCAAGTGTCAGATCCCCTGGAATCCTATTTACAGCACTTTAAAATATGCTAGAACCTCAGAATTTTTTTTCCTGATGATGCTTCCATTGAAAAACAAGGAGTCGGCGAGGTAAGAATTTGTTGTGGAAATGAGAAGTCTGCCAACACGTGCAAGTTTTTGTGATGCTTGGATGAACCGTAAACCGGGTTCGGTCAGAGTGGTAACGTTTCAACTGGCAATTTGTGGAGGTGAGTGAATTTTTTTTTAACCAACATTTTTTCCTGCTGAAAAGTGAGGTTGATAAAGCAATCAAATACCAAAGTCCCTGGAAAATGACCTTAGATTATGTGTTACTTTTTGATAGAACATCCCAAACTAAAAATGCGTGTCTTGATTCAATCATAAATTTCAAATTCTTGCCTTGTGCTGTTTTTTCCTCTCTCCCCTCTGAACCCAATACAATGAGTGCCATTACAAGACAACGCAGTGCTACCATTGAAAACCCTCCAAACTGAAACAACCTGGAATATTTTAATGGCTTTTTCCAAAAACTAGTTTGCTGGGTTTTGACCCTCTCTGCTGATGTGCCTAATGTTTAATTATTGCATTGCTCAAAATGCAGAAGGCAGAGTAGATAGGCATCTTTATAGACTAACTGAATAAAATATATAGGCTAGCTTGTTCAAAATGCACTTTCCCCCATATTGGCTGCAAAATCGGCTTATGGGTGATTTCCTACATACTATTGTCTTGATCTTATGAATTTGGATGATGCACACTGATCCGGGTGATGGCAGACTCTATACACCTGAATAAAAAGAAGGGTGGCATTGCAACTCGTTTGCTATTCTCTATAGTCTTGCTAAGAGAAAGCGAGGAAAGGTTAGCAGTGAAGAAACGCTAACTTGATGGACACCTTGTTGCATGCGCATGAAGGCCTCATTCCCCCAGGGGCCTGCAAGGAGCTGTGTAATTTGTTCAGGCAGCTGGCTACAGGTAACGGGAAATATAACAAATAAATGGGAGGAATACGTCAGGGTGCAGGCCGAGTCGGCTGGCGCTTCAGAGGGACAGCGGGAAGCAATCAGTGAAGTGTAAAACACGGTTTAGGTCAGACGGTAATTTAGGTCAGACAAAAAGATTAGAAACAATTAATTGGTTCTGGTCAACACAACTAAACGCTTTCATTTTGCAGTATGCCTTCTCCCTCGCTCTCCATCTCACACCCCCTTGCGCCAAATCAAGCTCCTTGCAGACTCCTCCTTGGAAACGACGAAGCAAGTGAAGGTCTCAGCCGCCCACGTCCCCTTTTCACAGCACGGTACCACTGAGGTTTCCCCTTCACAGTCTCTAATTCCCGACGCAAATCCACTCTGCTTTGCAGTTGAGACCACACGCTGACCCTAGTCCATTGACCTGTGTCAGCCCGTGAAAACATGCCAGAGCCTGAGCTTGCATCGCTGGCGCCCTGGCCGGCAGACTCCTGGGAATGCAAAAACTTGCTCCGGTCTCCATGGCTGGAAAGCAAGAGCCCCTTGTTTGGCTCTGCAGCTAGCAACAGATCTCACGGACTTCCAGCAACAAAATGCTTCTGGAAAAAATCAGCCCATCGTCTCTTATGGGAAGAGGCTGCTGCATAACCACATTCATCTCCTCCAGCTCCTGGGCCAACCCAGCAAAAACACAAGTATATGCCTCCCAGGTGAAAAATCATGAGGCCACCCACCAGCAAAACATTACATAGCCCAGGACCCCACTGTCCCACTGCTCAAATCCAGTTTAGTTTGGCGTCAGCCGCAATCGAACCCCTTCACACAACGAACACGTCATGAAGACAAAAGCACTCGGAACGATATTCTGCATAAGCTCGCCAACTCCAAACGGGGAGCTAGCCCCTCAGCCACCCAAACCTCTGCCCTGGCTCCCAGCTTGTCCTGTGCCAAGCATGCATGCCCTGTGTAGGAGAGATCTGGGCACGTGAAGCACCTTGACCCCTTTCTGAACGATAGCTGCCGATGCATCGCAGGATGCCTGAAGCCGGCCAGCCTAAGCAGCACGTGCCCGCTGGTTGGCATCGCCCCGCCTGACATCAGAAGAGCAGTGGCCGGCGGGACAGAACGACTGAGACAAACTGAAAACGTGAGACACCCGCCGTGCGACCACCCAGCAGCGCACAGATGTCTGTATTCACTTCCTCACCAGCACCCAAACTTGACGCCACAGCTGAGGAGACATGACTACGGATGCAGGAGAGGCAAAGAAAATACCCGATGGTGAAAAAATGGACATTTCAGCAGCCGAGCCCTTACCAGAGGCTAACCAACCATGGTTATAACCACTTACATACTGGAGTCGGATGCTCCAAGGAATGAATGAAGTGGGGCTATACTAGGGGTTTAACCCCTGCGACTGCGGCACAGCCTCAGACTGTGCAACACCTGCTCCTTGAAGGCATGGGTACAATAAAAGACTCTGCAAAGCACAATAAATGAGCAAAAGCATGTAAAGTGGTCAAATGTGGTATAGACACATGAGAAGGACCTCTTCAGATGGGATTTGCAAATGAGTTCAAGGGGGGCTGGAGCCCAGAGTCAACTGCAAAAAAAGAATCAGTGAAAAAGGCAGCTAGGAGCTCAGGCTGGAACCAGCTTCCAAGAGAAGTGGTGCTGGCTCCTACCCTGGGGGGCTTTAAGAGGTGGCTAGATATACACTTTGCTGGGGTCATTTGACCCGGTACTCTTTCCTGCCATGGCAGGGGGTCGGACCCCATGATCTGCTCAGGTCCCTTCCAACCCTGGAAACTATGAAAAAGTTAGATACCTAATTTCCTTATGCTTCCTTGAATACCCTGAGGGAGGGTCTCTCCACAACATGCCTTACTATATATTATATCTCCCTTAATATATATAATAGTACATATAACACCCATAGCATCTAAGGGCAGGACAGACAGGCTGGAGACATGATGTCTGTGCCTCAAAACGTGAGTGCAGACAAGCGTTCCCATCCCCTTCAATGACCTCTCTCTCCCCATCTTTCATTATAGCAGTCAAATACCTCTCATTCCCCCTCGCCCTTCAGGGGTACTGCCTGTCCATTCATATTCCTGCCCATGTATAAAGTCAGCTTTGGGGTCATGAGGTCCGTGTCTCAGCCTTGGAGTAACTGGGGAAGGGATGGGGTGGAAAGCCGCTCGGGGACATGCCTATGCTGTGCCTACATTTGATGGCTAGCTTCCCTGCTGGGGCCTCATCCCTCCTTACACAGAAATGCTTTTCTCCCCCGCCTCCAGGGTACGGTCTCTGAGACCTTCAGGTTTCCTTAAACTAATAAGCATGCTTTTCCCGGGGACCCACCACACAGCTTCTCCCTCGCCAGCTTGTCCCCAGCTGCTTTCGATATTAGCAGCAAACCTCCCTCATGTTTATTTTCACCTCCCACCCCCCCCCCCCCCAGCCTGGGATCTGCAAAGTGCAGGGTGGGGAAGGGAAGGGGGGGATAGTCTGATTTAACTCTCTCGTGTCTGCACGGGAGAGCGAGCTTTGGTTTTGCAATCCATACCGCTATGGTAGTGCCTTGCAGTGGTGCCTCCGACGCAGCCTGGCATGCCCAGGATTGCAGTATCATTGAAGCCAGCCTGCTGGGGAGAGCCACCATCCTGCCCCAGCACTAACCCCCACTGGACAACAAGCAGGTGACACTGGCTGACTGGGGGGTTAATCTGATCTAAGCCTTATGTGAAAAAGCTGTAGCTGCAGCGGGGAAGCCAGGTTGAAATAAGCAGATGATCTAGGACCTGCTACAGGAATAAACCCTCCACCTTTCCATGCAACTCCATGAAGTTTATCCCAGGAAGCATAAAGCACTATACCCAGAGGGCTGGGAAGTCAGATGCTTGCAGTGCCACCCAAGTACTAATGCTGTCTGCTTTTGAACCGCTCAGCTGTTATCATCCTGTAAATCATTAAGCTGAGTAATTCACGGCAGGAGGACACAAAGCAATCAGTGGTTCTTATTAGCCATTTTCCTTTGTGTTTAATCTATTTCGGCATTTACAGAAGCATTGATCACCACGATGCCTAGGCAGATAATCACCTACAAGAACCATTTAATGCAAGAATATCACTAGGTAGGCCCTGTAAATTATTGCTAGTATTGAACTGGCAAGAGTATTACAGTTTCACAAGAATAGTCTCCCAGGCCATTCAGAGCAGAACTGAATGCAGACCCAATCTTTATAAGCAAAGACCTGGCTCTTAGGGACTGTATCCAGGCAGAGAGAATCGGAGAGGGCTTTGAGGCAATCCTAGACCATTTTGTGGGAGAAAAACATTCAACTATTTTTAAGTAAACTTCAAGCAAGTAAGAGCCCCGCAGGCTGACTGCCTCCACGTATGCACGGATTGCACAAGCCGGGCAGGTGCCACTGCTCTGCCAACAGACTTGCAAGGCATGCCACACAGGGGGACAACAAGCCACATGGGAGGAAAGCTGGGGCTTCAAGATCTATTCAGTCTTGGCCTTTTCTGCTCAGGCTACCAGATCCACAGAGAAGCTCCCAAAAGCATTTCCACTGCGTTTCCCTCACTGAGCTTCACACAGAGAAAGCGAGGGCTGTTATCCTTATTTGACTAGCATTGCATGGGACACTTGACATGGTAACCACAAATTTAGGAGTAAGAGACAATAAATGCTCCTAGGTGCTGAATAAGAAAAACCCAACATTTCCTATTGCCTTTTAAGTATTGCCTATTGGTCCTTGTTTGATCGATAAGGATGCTAAGAGATGTTTCTTCCAATGTGCCATCTTTGGGTCTCAAGGAGGGTCACCCCCAATGCCTGTCAAGGAAGCCGAGATGGGGAGCAATACCGTAGCAAGTTCCGATAAAGCGGAGCACAGTCCAGGATGAATCTACAGAGGTGGGGATGGAAGAGGGTGAAAATTCAGGCTTCAAAAAAAATCACCCAGAGCAAAAAAAGTAAAAACAGCTTGCTTTTACTGCCGCATGACTCCACCTGTAAGTTCAAGGGACAAAAATTCGCCATCGTAAAATCAGCATCCTACGACAGCCAGACTTCCAGACCAGCCCTTGCTCCGGTCAGCATCCCGAGTGGAGGGCCGGTTCTCAACTGTGCTCTATGCTCATTATGACACGCAAGGCAAAAACATTTCAAAACAACCCAGCAGCCAATATCCCAAGCTATTTCCAAAACCTGGCCCGAGATGAAATATTTTTATGGAGTGACTCAGTGGAGTGTGGGGAGATGGCTGTCCTTGAAACAAAAGATGTCATCTGGGGCTAGCAACAACAATGCGCCCTTATGCACTCCACATGCAACACTTCTAGGAATCCCTTCAGATGGTCCTAAAAACACTTGCCTTGCCTTTCTGAGCACTAATTGCTCGGCTGGCACGGTCCCGAGGAGCTTGGGATTGGACAAAGTATTGGAGAGGGTCTCAAGAGAGCTGGATTGCAAAGGAACAGTGGAGTGAAACACGGACTACAAGCACTGGCACAGAGTTCACCCTAGGGATGCTTTCTGCATTAAGGCCCGAACCTCTCACCTCCTGCAAACTGACATTGCTCCATTGCAAGTCACGGATCCATGCTCATTTATTGCCTCTGACAGCGTGACCATTTCTGTTTCACCTGGAATACTTGGCTAGCATTGCATGAGACGCTTGACATTGTAACCAAGAATTTGGGAGTAAGAGACAATAGTCTGGAACACCCCTAGGTGCCGAATAGGAAAAACTCAACGTTTCCTATTGCCTTTTAAGTAGCATGGGTGGTATGTACATCACTGAATCACAAAATCATCTAAAATGAGGGTGGGAAGGGACCACAGGAGGTCATATCTAGTCCAACCTTGGACCATAGGCCCATCTCTAGTGACAGCAGGAGCAGCACTTTGAACTTCATCCCCCACAAAAGCCCCACTCACCCAGCTAACAAATGATCTCCCAGTTATTGTACTGGGGACTGATGTAGTAGAGGCAGGAGGTTGGTGGCCCTGTTAGGACTTGGAGACCCAGCACATTCCTCAGCTGGATCTGGGACAGAAGTTCAATAAACCGATTTAAACTAAATTGGTCAAGTCTGATATTACATCCATCCAGGTTTATCTTAAACCAGTTTTGGCCATTTTGAAACTGGTTTATGTGCACTGAACCTCTGTTGCGTTACAGATTTGAACCAGTTTATGATCGTTTATACTGGTGCATGTATAATTTCTGTACCTAGCCCTGGTCTGCTTGTTGGACTCCTCGCTCTGACATCCTGGTTGCATTAAGTTTCATGTGCATGGCTCCTTTTCTCATGCAGACAACCCAAGTCCCTGTGGTAGTCTACTGCATAGTCCAGTCTTAGGCTAACACCTCTAGTGACCACCCCTTTGGGAAGAGAATCCCTTCAGTCCTAGCCAAGGGTGGGGGGGTGGTGAAGAAGTGGTCTCAGGAATAAATATTTGGTCTTACTATTAGCAGATTATGCAGCAAACTGCTGACCCAGGCAATCCCTACTAATGCAAACTATTAAATGTTAACAGCAGCAATTGGTCCTCTTTTGCAACTAGGAGATTAGGGTTGGATCCTGATCAAAGCAGATAAGCCTCTTCGTGGGAGGGCAGCAGGGCTTCCTCAATACGCTGCATCCTCCCTGCCTCGGGACGCTGTCCGAGCCCAAGAAAGACAGCTCTTCCCTCCTCCTGAAACGCAGACACCAGCACTGATCCTGGAGCATCATTTTATTGCTCCTGAGGGATCTAGGCAGTAAGATAAATTAATCCCCATCAGGGGAACCAACAGGCACATGGCACTTGCCAGCCTAAGATGAATGCCTGCTGCGTGCTTTCATATTGCTTCTCCAGCAGCTTGGGCATCAGCTTTTCTGAGGCCACAACTGACTAAGCGTGCACACGTGTACATACATGTGCACACACAGACACTTGCTTAGAGAAAGATGGTAGGGATACCTCCCCCACCCATTGCTGTAGCACTGTTACCCCCTGGAGGACACACAACAGCTGTTTCAAGGCATGCAGCAAAGAAATCCTGTGGTTTAGGATAGCAAATGATCCTGGAGAAGCCATGGGGCTGGGGTGGGGATTGGGTAAACAGGAGAAACAAATATCCATCCTGGAACTAGTCCCATGGGACACTATGCAACCCATCGTCACAAGTTTAGGCCCCTGATTTTCCAGCTCATTCAAAAAAAAAAAAAAAAAAAAAGACAGGAATTCTCCCAAAAACTGGGGAAAAAGGAGAGAGTATTGAATCGTCTTTCCCGCTTCCTTCTCATAAACAGACTTCCCTCTGCAGTGCAGAGAGAAGAGCCTGGCCAATGCTTAAGGCTTTAATGAGGATTAATTAAATAGCCTAACAGGACAAGATCACACCTGGCATGTCCAGAGTGCGGGGATACATGTTTACAGGCTGTTAGACAGACACAGACAGTCCTAAGCAGTTCTCCTCATTCCTCCCTCCCATCCACCGCACAAAACAATACTTGGAGAAAAAATCTGAAGCCATTCCTGAACCCCCACCCCTGCCCCCAAGAAAACCCCGCGAACTCACTCCGTGCCATTTCTGATAGCGATGGTATTTCATTTTCTGCCCAACATTTTACCCGCAAGGACCCCAAAGAGGATCAAAGCCATGCATACAGCTTTGCCACTGAAAATGCAGCCACCTCTGGGGAGGAAGCAAGCTGCTGAGTGGCAACCTGACACAGCACACTGAACAACCGTGGAGGAAAGGCAAAGGTTATCCAACTGGAAACCCGTGCACAAAAAAAAATGCAGAGTCCGTGAAGAGAGATGGAAAGATGGAGTCACCTTTGCTTGGGGCTAGCAGTGAGTTCAGCTCACAGGGGTTTGTGCCCTGGGCTAAATGTAGTGAGAACTACTTCTCTATGGTGTGCTGTGCACAATGCAAAGGAGAATAATCCATGTATCTAATAGGACTGGGATTCATTAGCCGCCAGGCACATGGAAGTGCTTCTCACCGGCCCCTTCTCCCCAGACCCACATTTCAGAGTATATTGCTTTAAATGCCAGAAATGGCTTAAAAAGTTAACAACCTATTGAAAAATTTCAGTGAGTGTATGCTTCACAGCTGTTGCCTTTCCTTGGGCTCTTGGCTACAAACACTGCCCGGGTCCCAGGGGTAAGCAGCACATCACATCTGGATAGCCGTGCTCCAGTTGAACAGACAGCAGCCAAAATACAATTGCGGCGATACTGCGCTCATTTTTAGAGCTGACTTGCCCGCATGCATACAACCATTACCGCCATCCTGGTTCGGATAAAATGAACAGGCTTCATTAGCAGAAATGGATATCCCATTGCTAAAATCAGATGCTGGTCCAGATTCTTAGCTAGACCCAGCTGGGATGGAGGTTGCAGGAGGGAAGGGAAGAGATGGGAACCAGAAGGGATCCAGTAACAGCTCATCCATCCTAGGACTGGCTCTAAGTTTAAAGGCTGCGGTAAATTATGCCAACTGGCTACAGACACAAAGGAGCCGTCAGCTAGCGGCACACTGCATGTTGTGTACAATCCCCATTGCCTACATTTACAATCCCCATTGCCTACATTTACAATCCCCATTGCCTACACTGGATGCAAGAGAGGAAGACAGACATGAGACACACAGGCCCTGCAAGGCTTGTGCAAGCCAAGGGACCTGCAGCTGCTCCTGACTGGTCAAGCTGTACAGACAACAGGGCTGAGGCTCAGCACGGAGGTGCCTGGTTCATACTAAGGTTTGTTCTGCTCTTACCAAGACAGGGATATGCAAAAGATCACAGCTCCACCATTTGCTTTGCATTCTACTTAAAACAACGTTCACGTTCACCTGCTGATCAGGCGAGAACAAGGGGTGACTGGAATCGGGGCATGTGGGGTATGCAAGTTGTGCTCTTTGCTCCATAGCATCTCTTAAATGGCATGTGAACAATTAAGTGTTTGTTTGTTTTTTACAAATTCAATTAAAAGCTGCCCATCAGGCATGTTCATCTTAAACAGTATTGCTTAAGGCACCCCATACCTTTGCAGTGATCCAGGAACAGAAAATATTTCACCTGGACCAGGTCAGCTTAAATCTTTAGGTATGACCAAAATGAGCTTCTGTTTTTAATTTTACAGGACATATTAAAACCAAGTGATTCATGCGTTTCCTTCGACGAGACTGAAGCACTTTCCCCAATGAAGTATGTCTCCCCCCACACCATGTTGGGACTGTTTTTTGATTCACCATCTACAGTCCATGCCTGTATAGTCACATTCAGGACTTGGCATTTAAAAGCCGCTGCTTTTGTTTGCTGCCTGGGCCTGCTACATCAAGCAAAATTATCCAGGTATTCCAACCTTTGGGGCCTGGAAAGTGTGCGGATGCATTCACAACCAACTTACAGGAGAACTGGATACTGGAAGGTACCCAAGTCTAGCCCCTTCTTTCTTCATGCAGTCATGGTAACAGCATGCCTGAAAGTCCTGAAAATCTGGCTGGTTACACATGGTAAATCCTAGAGAGAGCTCAATCCCCTTTACAAAATGTGAAGGGAGGTTTGAATTGTCTGCATTAGTCAGAGCACCTGGGAGGTGCAGTCACAGAGCAGGATCCCAGCCTGCAAGTCTCTGAACATATAGGCTGTTTCCCATAGGAGCTTATCTGAGACCATTACAGAATCTTTGTATGGAAAAAGTTTCCACGACAGAGAAAAAGTAATTGCTCCCATAAATATCCCTCTGTCTAATGCTAAGAAGTTCATAGAAAGAAGTGCAACTATTTAAATTGGATGTAGAGGTAAAATGCTGCCTTGCTATGAAAAAAAGACCAGTTAGTCTTCCCTCGTTATAATCCATTGCTCTGTTGCCACACGCCAGTAAGCGATACAAGAACTCTCAGCCAAGAAACCCATAGACAACACAAGGCAAAGACTGTTCCCCTGAGGGTAAAGAAAGAGAATAAGGACAACTTAAATGGATTAACATTTTAAGGTGTGACACAAAAAAAAGCCTATTTGGTGACAGCTTGAATAGACGTGGTGGAAATGACTGTAAAGCAGATCAATGCAATGAAGATCTGCATAGGCAGACAATGTTCTTTGGATGAATCTGCATTGCAGACTGACCTTATAGCTTATAATGCCCATTTAATCAGAGGCCCATACAGGCCACTATAATGGTCCTCTGTGCCACTGAAAATACAAATTTCCCCACCAGGACAGTAGCAACAGTAATAACATTAATACACACATAGCCAGCACTTGTGCTCTGGCAGGAGTTAGACACCAGAGGTTCATCTAGATGATACAACAGCTAAAAAAAAATTAAAAAGTCAGTGGTTGCTAGCCTACCATCTACACTACGCTCTTGTTTCTGCCAGCAATGACTATGGTGGGAAACTGGGTGGAAAAAGCTAAAGAGACGCCCCAGATGAGCTCACACTTTGGTCCACAAGAGCAAATCCTTGGCTGGTTCATGTCGAACAAGTTTTGCGGTCAGCAACAGCCTAGCACAGGCCAGCTGCGTGTATAATGAACCTTTGGTAACTTCCTACTCTTTTGACACTGCCCAACTCTTCAAACTAAGATTATCTTTGCACTTTACAGATAAAGATCTTCTGGACAGCCAGACACACCTCCAATTTTAGAAATGGCATTTCGTAGACGTCCTAGGCAGTTGACTGTTTTACACGTCTTGCGATGAACTGTATACAAGCCCCAAAATGGCATTGACATGCTACATGCACCTCCCTTCAATTCTGCAGACCTTTGACTGCAATAAACCAAACCAAGTGTTTGTAACTGCCACCAGCCCCAAAAGTGCCGGCAACCTAGTGGATTTATAGAGATTCATAAGCTTTTATTTATTTATTTATTTTTCCATGGTTTCTCCCTAAAAGAAGCCTTCCTGTGGGGATTGGAAAGAAAAAAGTTAAAAGGAGAAGGGAGTGGTGTTTCGAAGCACAAGAGCACACACTTCTTCCAGACAGACCTGGATAGCTTCTCTCTCCACACTCCCATGCTTTCTCTTGCTGGAAACACACAGATTTCCTTTACATCAGCCCCATTTAATATGAGCCTTGGATAATCAAAGGTCACCCCTTGCAACCCTATGGGTTTTCTGTTTCTTCTAATCACTCTGTTAATTAGCAACAGAGGTTAAATAAGACAGTGTCTAAAAGGGAGGCTTTTGCTGTGCAAGCACAATCCTGTAGGAAAAGCACAAGGTAGAGCCCCTGCCTTTGCCTCTGGCTTTTCTTTCTTCGCCCCAAAGTCCGATCAGGTTACAAAGGCAACAAAATGCATCAGCTACTCACAGGATGTTGGTCTGCGGTGGGACATCGGGGATGTTTTCCAGCATCAGATGCATGCATCTTACTGTCGTCCGAAAGCACAAGCAGCGGCTAGGACAGGAGCAGGAGATGCCGGGCAAGAGGAGAAAAAGCAGAAAACCTGGGAGAGCTGCAGACTTGACCAGCATGGTGTTTGCTGGCGTGCAGGCTCCCCGGTTCAGAACTGCAGGGAGCTGACAAGTTTCCCAGCCCCGAGTCCCCTCCTCCTAGACTTCATCACCATGTGTTTTCAATTAAAACAAGGCCCTAACATACAACATGCGAGAGCGAATTGCTCCCCCCTTCAGAGCTTATATTTGACACCCACAATCGCTTTCAACTTACGCTTGCCTTGACTTTCAGCTGGAATAATGAATTAACTCCGCGCCTTCCCCTTTGGCACATTTCTTGGCTGGTTTAAAAATGTGAAGGAAGGGAAGTCTCTGGTAGACATTCATGAAGTCTGTTTTGTCGGGATGGGAGAACATATGGGTGCAGGTCTGGACTGGGTCGCAAGAGACCTGGGCTCCATTATTTTTAGTACAATCTTGGAGTAAATCCCTTAATCTCTGTCTTGGTCCCCCCCACTCCCCACTCCAACTTGGATCCCTTTTCCCTGAGCCTTTTTTTCTGTCTGGTCTATTCAGACAGTAAGCTGTTCAGGGCAGAAAGACAGTAGCGGCTCCATGCTACAAGCAACTAAGTCAGTAATATTCAACTAAGGCTTCTGGTGGTTTTAAGAGTTTGATCAGTTGTGACAATAAACTACATGCAGAGAAACAGCATTGCAGAGAACAGTATCACAGGCAACATACACTTAAACAGAAGGAAAATGGACTTGACAGCCTAACCAATAGCTCCTCAGCTGATTACTCATTGATCAAGGTGGCCAAATAAAATGCTTTGATACTGGGATGTCTCATCCACCAATTCAAAAAAATGCAAATTTAAGTAAGTTAAAGGCAATGAAACATAGCATAAACACAAGCCAATGAAACCCTTTCAAATGAGTAGGGGTTCAAAAGAGTGATGCTCTCTCCCCGCAAGCAGGAAAATGCAAATCCTAGCACTCATGTGTTATGTGACAACAAATTCAGGGAAGAAAGGCAAATCAGGTCTTCAGACTGAAGGTCTTAACTTTCAATATGAAGAAGCTTATAAAGGGTTAAATAATTCTGAAACTTTTTCAGAGATGATTATATGCAAAGCCACAACTTGAGTGGGAAGCCCTGAAGTTCATTAAGGAATATGGCAATTCCAGAAACTCTGAGCAAGGCATCTTTCCAGGCTTCTGTCTGCAGGATCCATCCAAAGTTCCCATCAAGTCAGTCAACGTTCCCATCTTTAAACTGTAAAATAATTAAAATGACACAAAAAGTGATTAGCAAGAGCCCAATTTAAGTCTTCAAAACACAGGGAAGCTAGAAATGAAGGAGAGCCCTCCAATCACTACAGATTCCCGCAATGGTAGGCTTCTCCGGATACAGGCATAGGTTCCTACACTATTGATGAATGAAAGGAGCTCAGCTTTCTCAGCCTGTATTTCCTTGCATTTATGTTTTCCCTTTCTCCCCAAGCTCTTGGCATTACTTCAGCCTTCTAGGGTTCAGAGATTTTCTAGCAATACTCCCCCTCCAAATCAGAGGATCAAGAAGCCGTTGCAGAACATTTCTAAAATAATTCCCATTGCACTAGCCAAATGAACCAACTATACAACAGCGTGCGGTTGTTGTGTGGGATCTGATCGTCTGGGCTTTTAAAGTAGTTGAAGGTAAAAGTCACTCACTTCTCTGCCAGAAAGAGGAGACGCACAGCGCCAGGTTTGTGCCTCCTGCCCTCCAGCGAGCTGCTATTTATACTGGCACTTGCTTGAAAATACGAGGCAAAATGTGGAGGCATGTTTCCACCTTTACTCTGTGGACTTGATTCTAGGGTAGTAAGTGTGACCTCTAGCGGCAAAACTCCCTCACCTAATAACACCACGAATGGCTAATAAACCACTAGAAGTAACGGGACTCTCCCAAATGAACAAGAAGTTTAAATTCTAATTTGAAACTAGTTTAAAAGTTGACCTATGCACTTTTTTTTTTTTTTTTTTTTTTTATAAAACAAGACTTGGGTTCAAATTTTGCTGAAACGTTATGTCAAAATTATACAAGCTCTACACCAATATCCCAGTCATGCTGGAGTCAGACAGACCCGGGCACCATGGGTTGGGTACACCCTGATGACCCATGGTACCTGGGAGTAACTTAGCACAAATAGTTCATAGCCTTTTCAGGGTAAAACTGTTCAGTGTCCCAAAGCTATATCAATATTCTCCAAATTAATCCAGCTTACAAAAAGGAATGCTTTCCCCCCCACACACACTTAAATCCTCCTACAAAAATAAGCTCCAAGGCCCCCATTTAAACCCATAGGTGCTCCAAAGACATTTCATTAAGGTCAGTGCTCATATGGGATTCAATCTTTCCAATAGCTAGTGACTAGGGTACCTTGGCTTGGTGCATTATTTTTGCAATGAAGAACACCAGTTCACCCAGATGCTGTCCAAGGCAAGGTAGGGATATTGGTGAAGTTGGAAGGTTTGGCAACAATTATATACAGGAAGCCATTCCGCATTAAAAGCAGCAAGCTTTTACAGTTCCTTGGAGGAAACAGGCTCTTGAAAAAGTAGTCGCAGTTCTGAATGATAAATTTCATAGACATTTGGGCTGGAAGGGACCTTGGAAGATCAACGAGTCAAGCCCCACACCCAAAGGGCAGGAAATCAGCTGGGGTCATAGGATCTTCTGAGAAAATTAGCATCTTTTTCTCCCCCTGCTGCGCATTTTATCTTTTGCATCCGTTTGCTGTTGCTGCTTTTACAAACCACCGGCCTTCTGAGTTGCATAGTTAAATGCATAGTTTTTTGCATAGTTAAATGTACCTGTTTCTCCATCAGCATCACAACGTATACCCCAAAGGGCATGCACAGCTCTGGAAGAAAGAGTTGAAATTTCACAGGTAATGGGAACAACCACGGGAAGAGTTAACACAAGGGTTCAAGCTGTCCACCTAGAGAAACTGCGGCATCTCCATCACTGGAAGTTGCCAAGCACAAGTTAGACAAAGGCTTAGCTGGACAGGTTAAGACAGAGAAGATCCTGCCTTGAGCTGGGGGGGGTGTGATTAGAGGTTTTTCCAAGGTCCACGCTAGCCCTATATTTCTATCGTTTCTATATTTACCTTTTCTGATCACATCCACGTCAGGTCCAAGTTGTCTTGTCCTGACACAGTGAATATTTATTGTAGATATCCAACCATGTGAAATTAAGTTTCATAAATATTTATCGTAAAAAAAAAGAAAGAAAAACCCCAAACCACCCCCCACCACAGGTGTTATACCTACTAATGAACCATGTGCTAGCTTAAAAATAAAACCTCAGTGGAAAGCACACAATAGAAAAACTACGTACACATCAAAAAATCCATAAGCACTTTATTTAGAAACTGACTTGATCTACAAAATAGAAACACTATCGACAGGAGAGGTTATATGGAGGGGAAACCCCCCCAGACGAAGTGTTTTGGCTCTTCACAAATGTGGAAAATACATTGGACAGCAAGGAACCCCTCCCCCCTCCCCCAACACTGCTTCCAAATGAACATTTTCCATTATGAATATTATCAGTAAATAATGATGACATTTATTTGGAGGTTTCAAGGGAAGAAATCAAGTTATCAGGCATGTTATAGTGGCTACAAATCAACAGCCTCTTAATATAAAATTAAAAAGAGCAAATAAAAGCGTTAGCATTTAAAGACAACCCATCAATGGGTTTTGGTAGGAGAAAGACAAGAATGTGTGTCACCTTTTGATGAAGAGCTAGGCTTAGGTCACTGCCAAGATATTATAGTAACTTAAGTAGTAGTTTTAGTAAACCTAAATTTGGAAGAAAATATAAAAAGCAAGACTTTTTTGCTCAATTATTATTGTATTAGCACCCAACAATGCCACTGAGATTAATTTTTCACAAAGTCTCACCTTAGGAAATCCCACGTCACCAAGTTTTTGTTTTTTGGAGTAATGATTTTTTTTACAGTGCTATCAGTCTACAGTGTAAACGGGGCTCTTCTACAGTTAGAAAGGTCTGTTAAAAATAGATGCTGCACACGTGCATTTAATTTTCATAACTATAGATACTGCAACATTTCCTCTACTACATAGCATGCAGACACACTTTCGTCAGTGCGCATTTACAGGGTATATTGGAAATATACATTACATACAAAAGTCTAAGAGAGTCCTTGGAAAAGGCTCACTGGTTTCCTACATGGAATTAACAGGGCTGACGCTTCAGAAGAAATTAAACCACAAGCAGTATGTTCAAAATATCCTCAGATTCTCAAAGGCAGTCCAAAAAATAATAATAATAAAGAAAAAAAAAAAAATCAAATAAAGAAAAGAATCAAAGGATACACCTGAAACACTGGTCCAAACCCAGCTGCACTTGTGCACTACACGGATCTCAAGATACTAGACGGCTCTTCACTTTTGGTTACCTCAAGCTACAAGCACAACTCAGACAAACACCCATGAGGGTTGCAAGTATGCCTCAAGGAAAGATATGGCTGTGTACTGATTCCCCGTCCAAGCGTCTCCATGTTTTGAGTGGCGCTCCAATTATTGTCATTGAGTATCCAAGGTTGGCAATTCAACATAGATATTTTAAACAGAGCTTTCTCTGATTTAATTATGGAAGAATCAGTTCAGTATTTGGTTACATACACCTCTGAATGCCTCACAGACCCAACCAGGACAATGGCACCAACGACATGCCCCAACTTGGATCTCTAGAGCATTTATGACTACCCACCCTTAGTGTGGGGGAGGAACTGAGAAATACACTGCTTTTTAGCATAGAATAATACAAGGGGAAAAACACTGCTAAAGATTTTGTTTAGATAAATATCCACAGCTGAACGATGATTATCACAGCACTGCTGTTTTCATAGTGCTCAGATTCATTCAGATTGAAGGCTGGAAGGGATCTCAGAAGATCATTGGGTCCAGCCCCCCTGCACCAAGCAGGACAGACAACTGGGGTCAAGTGACCCCAGCAAGGTGACCATCCAGGCTCCCCTTTTTTAAACATGAGATGACTAACCCCAAGCAGAAGGGAAGAAAAATATCCCCCCCTCACTAATACTTCCTGGGGAGTTCTTCATCACTTTCCAGAGAACTGTGGTAGCATGACATCTTACCTAGAGACTCTCCCATCACACAGCACCGGAGTTTAAGTGTATGCAGGTTGTCAGAGGCTTTCCTCCAAGCCCTTCAGAGTATCAGTCAAATCCTTTCTTGTGCCCACATGACCAGGTATTTAGCAGAATTGGAATGTGTTTTAAGAGTTTGTATAAAGGGAACCCCAATCAATAGCCCGTTTTGAAGTCCTTATTACACATACAGCAATTTAACTGGTAAATTCCAGTTACCTGTCCCTACACAGCATTTGTCCAACGTTCCCTCTGTCGGAGGATGACAATTACTGAAAAGGGGACCTTTGCCTTTTAAACGGATTCAGCGACATATAAGCAGATTGCCTTCCTGAAGTAGAACATGGCACACACATACCCGCAAACAAATAGAAAATACAAAAGTTTCGGGTCAGCAGCAGGTGGAAACCAAAGGAATTTGCAGCATGTGAATGCATCGCCGCTGCTTTGCACTACAGAGAAGAACGTGTTACCCCTGGCCGCCATGCACAGGCCTGGACCGATGCAAAGGAAAAAAGGAAGAGTGCTGCTTGCCAAAGTGTATAAAACAGGTCTGCTAATACACCTGCCATTCAAGGTAGTTTCCAATTGCATCTGAAGCCAAAATGGAATTTTTTTTCACAGCGCCGGCGAGAGAAAGAAGCCTGGATGGTTACCTCATACTCACACAGACGGGTGTAAATAAGAAAGTTTGCTTACCAGGATATTGCTATACTATAAATGCATACCCATTCCACATGCACTCCTAATGGGCCAGCAACTTCTTTCACATTTCCATAACTTTCTGGTTTGTAGATCATCAATTGTGCTATTGTGGAAGCTGATGCTCCAAGTTTTAAAGGATTCAGCGTAAAATACGTCTGCGCAACTTGACGAACGATCTCGTCTACAACACCACACATTCCTTCCTGTAGTTATGAAAATACTTATTTCCATAAAAAACCTAAATACAACCAGATACAATGTTAAGAAAGCCAAAATGTCTTTACTGCATTTATTAGTATAGAAACACTCATTTAAAAAAATTGTCAACTGAAACATTTTTGTATGCCTTATTAAGATATGCAAATTTGTCGTTACCTTTGTACACATTTTTGAACTGACAAACTTAAGATTAAAACGATTTGAAGCTTGTTCCTTTTTTTTTTTTTTGCACAGATATGAATTTACGATCCTATCAAAATCTAGAAATTTAGAAAGGACATTTAAAAAGCAAACAAATGTGAAATAGTCAACAGAAAAGCCGGTGGTGTATCCACGGTGCTTAGAGACTACGCAAAAACTGTTATGCTACAGTTAGTCTACTAAAAGCACTAATCTACTATACAAAACTACAGTGCAAGTGGCTGTGAAAGGGGAAAGCTATATTTACAATTCCCCTTCTTTTACTGGCTACAAGCTACACTATTTCACAGTTAAAATACATCAGATAAACTCTCTCCGCTATGTTGCTTTCTGTTTTGATAAATGGGACAACTGGACAACCTAGAACATGCAGTGCTTTTAATAAATATATTGTCTCACCCATACCCAGGAAATATATATAGTGTGTGTTTTACAGCACACAAAGATGGACACATGAAAATGTATTTACCAGGATATTGCAAAACCTAGCAAATGTAATAACAGGGAAGATCTGGTGGGAAAAAACCTGATTAAATATATTTTAAAATCATGGGGGGGTGGAAATCAAATAGGGCTATAAATGCAAAGATTATCTCCCTTAATTAGGGCAGTTTTAATAGACCCTGGGATGGATTATGCATGTAAACATCCATTTTAAGCTGTTTATAACCAGCTGTTTTTAAAAAAAATGGATTATTTCTATGTATCAGTAGGAAGTCCTGCAATTGCTAAAACTGGAGAAGGGCTTAGTAGCCAAAAGCAAGAGGCTGCTAGAGAGGGTGAAAAGCAGTATCACTGGAGAGGAAGACTCCTACCTACAGATCGGCAGCCCTTAACAGAACCGAAGCCAGAATCTTTTGGGGAACCGCACAGCACATGTATTACACCTGGATTTTACTGGACTTCATACACATCACATTTGGGTTTTCTTTTATAGAAAAAAAGCGCATGTTTTTGGTTGTCCTGAGTACAATGTGGGTATCTGTAAACGCACAGAAAACTATCAAGTTGTCCCCGTTAGAGCTTTTGTGAGGGAGCAAGAGAGTCTAAGCGCACTACTCGGGCTCATTAGACTAATCCCTAAAACTTTTTTGTAAGAGTTGCACAAAATTTAGATCTCCAATTCAGTCAAAGCACGTTGTACAACTCAACACCACAAAACCCAACAGGATACGGAGGAATATGCAAGGCGATCTTCATCCACTTTTGGGAAACTGAAGAACAATCTAATTGAGAACAAGAGCAAGCAACCCAACTCAAAGGGCCTCTCTGATGGGAAAACACCTTTTCTGACACAGGAGGCTTATCCACTGAAAGGATGATTAAAAATTACCCTCTGGGGGAATCCACATCCATCGCTCAATTTGTTCCTTCCAGTCCTCAGGAAAGTTAATTTTGCAAACCGGCTCAAATAACTCCCCCTCTCCGTGTGAACGCAAGTCTCTTCCTACCACTGGCACAGGAAGACTTGAGAATAAAGATTAGAATTTATGCAGCACAAAACCCCAGATTATAAAGTCTTTCTACCCAAACTACTTTAAACAGCTGTTTAGTTTATTACAAGCCAAAACAAATCCCCCCAAAAAATCAGATAAACTAGAACGGCAGTAAATCTAGTTCCACCTAACATACAAAGACAAGGTGGTCAGGAAATCTATTCTAATCTTCTTGCCAGAGCAGACGTCAGAGGGACACAGACCCATTAAAATTCAGAGCCTGACATCTGGGCGATGCCCAACATTTTCGTTACTTCCCTCAATCCAGCCTAGCAGTACTCCCAACTGCATTACATTGCATTTAGCATGTGAATTTGCCCAAAACAAGACCTGCTGATCATACTATCAGAGCTTGCTTTTATGCAACCCTCTGCTACATTTCTCCTCTTTCCACCCATTTGGCTTGTTGTCTTCTTTTTTTTTTTTCCCCCCTTTTGGAATGACTTCCCAAAATTTTACATGCAGTCACAAACCTGGTTATCCAAGCAATCTCTGGAAGTCATCTGGTCAATTTTTAAAATGTACTCATTGCTTGCCTTAGTTGTAACCTTACAGAGTTAACACTTTGCCTCAGCCTGGATTTTATATAACCAGGTGATTTCTGCAATGGGCACGCCAACTCCCTGCCAAACTTTTCAATCCTCCTATGGCAAAACGTACCGTTTCTTTCCGAGACCTATCTATCGAAAGGTGGCCAGTGCTTTCTTCCATTGTTCAAAACCTGGGTACCTTGGAGCAACACCAAAATCCCATTTTGTACATTTGCAAGACATGGGGTTTTTTAGGGTTCTGGAAGAAACCCCAAATAAGGTTTACCAGGTCAGATTTTAGTAAGAACTTCATTCTCCGTTACAAATGGACACGACACGGCAGAGTTAGTGGGAGAGCATGGACAATGAAGGACTCCAGGAGGCTGCCTATGGAGTATTGAAAAACTGCAATTTGGTGAAAGTAGAGCTGAGATCTCAGACATCTCTTGCACAGTTACTTTCAGGGAATTAAATCCTTCCTGCAAGCAGCTGGGCATTTCACCAGCTTCCCTCCTAAAGATGCCCTGCTCTAGGATAAAACTATAGCACACAACCAAGGAGGAGAGCAAACTTAAAAAAAGCCATGATGTTCATTTATACAGCAGCCACATTCCCAGCCAGCCTACCGCCACACTTGGTCATGTTAACAGGCAAGCAAGTGGTGTACATTTGTCAAGCCCTACGAAGTATTTTATTCTTTTGTCTACCCTTCCGCTTCCTACGAGAAAGAAAACTTATTTTTCTCTGTAATAAAGCAGGTAATATTTCAGGGGATCGGGCAAAGGCAGACTCAAGACCTTTTCCCTCAGGAAGTTTACAGGGGGGTCCGGCTTCATTTCCGAGATACCCTTTTCCTCCTCTTCTAGAGTCTCATCCTCAAACTCTTCGCAGTTGTTGTTATCGTCGGAGTGGTTTGAGATCCGGCTGGCAAAGACCTCTTTGTCCAAGAAAACAATGGTCTCCATGCGACGGTGGCGGACGCGCCTGCGCTTGCAGCGGGGCAGGCTCTTTGGGCTGTTTCCGGTTTGACTGCCGGCCTCCTGTTGGATTATCTTTTTAATAGTTCCTCGGATGGCAATGCGGGCCAGATCTTGGAGGCTGCGGACAACCATGGGCGCTAGAAACACAAAACGGAGAGCATGAACAGGTGTGCAGGCACAGCTCTGGCAGTACAATATGAAGAGTGGTCAGACGCCCGCAGCTTTAACCTTTTATCCAAATTCCTGCCCCGTTTATAAAAACAGTTGTCTCACCCAAAATGCACAGCATTCTTCCCCCACCAAACCACAGGTCTTCATGCGCTTCTCCCTCCATCTCAACATTAAGGGGAGATAGCAAAACATTCAGGGGAGATAACTAGCAAGGGGAAAAAAAGAGCATTTTCAACATCCTATCACCCGGGAACATGCAGCACCTTCTAAGTCTTACATTTTTAAGGCTTTATCACTGCGGTTTGGACTCTGCAGCAACTGGGAGGAAAGTTTGTTTCCTCACTGCTGAGAAACATGGAAATGGCCCCAAATGCATAGAAGCAGGAGCGAGTAGGGTTAGCTTGCACTCTTACATCCATCACCAATTAGGTTCAAGACCACAGGCAAGTCACTTCAGCATCTGTCAGCTTTCTCATGTGGAAAACAGGAATAACACCTATCCACTGAAAGGTGTCATGGGCTTAATTCATTAACATATGAAAACTGGCTGGAGGAAAAGGAGTTGTATAAGTCTAGGAGTGGGATTTCTTTAGAAATCCTCTTGAAGGCTCTGGAAGACTACTTTATCTTGGGCACTGCTCTCCAGTCCATTCAGCATGCGCGACTTAACTACTGCAGGATGCAATGCATATACAGATACTGAGGCATTCTTCTGATCTAGGCAAAGATGGGCAGGGAGGGGTTGGAGAATAGCATGAAATATTTGTAGGTGCTCACATAGCGAACACAACACAAAGCAATGCTCAGATGATCAGCTGACACACTTCACCCAACATGAAAAGCAGCATGGTGAGCAACACAAAGAATGCCGGTAGTGATGGATATTATCAAAGGCCAGAGAAAAGAGATCAAGGACCAGGTCTTCTTATGTGTTTACAGAAAACCTTGCACAGGAGCCTCAGTCTAGGGATTGGGACCAGTGGGTGTTACCTGCAATACAAACGAAGAACTTTTCTCTTGAAGGGTTTCCTATCTGAAGGAACCTCACGGATGACCTTACTACTCGCCTCCGTAGGTAGATGTTACATCGGAAAACAACCCTGCCTATCCATTTTTTTCATTTTTCTGAGCTATGTTCTCTTAACACAGTCCAAGAGTGAAGCTTAAAAATGAAGGCACACCATACTTAGAAGCTTCAATTTCACAAAGCATTCATTAAAACTTTGGACTTGATTACAATCTGTTTTCTTATACCGCACTACTCCAGCATTCAGAGATAAAACAGGAACCAAAATAAATAAATAAATAAATAATAATTTAAAAAAAAATTGGAGAACTGCAATGAATATGAAGCAGCTGGCATGGCTCACATCAGAAGAATGGCAGGTATGCTTAGTTTAGGTGGGAACGTTATGCCGAGATCAAGACAAAACTGGTGCAAGGAGAAAAAGCAGCTTTGCTGACAAGTATTTATACTTACGCAAATAAACGACATTGGACTTCCCTGAATCCATGTGATTGGGCTGAACTAGAGGAGCAAAAGAAACAGCCAGGATCTTCTTGGTTTCCCAGGCAGAAGGACCAGTGCGAGTTATCTTAGTCAGCTGCAGAGAGAGAAAGCACAGTCTGCTCGGTAAACCACAGAAATCCCCAGAACTTCAGAAAGCAAAAGTGTGGCGACAGCTCTCAAATAACTCAGTTATTGCAGCATTTGAAGTTCAGCAGCACAACATGAAACGCTCCCAACCAACTAAATACCAAAGACCTGAAAAAATGGGACCGGTTGGTGGAACTATGCAGAACGTGTAACATTTAAGTAGGACCTGCAGAGTTCGGTTTCTAGAAAGGGTGGCAATTTTGCCTGAAAGAGCAATCACAGATAGGCACATCTAAGGAAGCCAGTGAATAGCAGGAAGAGCTACCAACCAAAGAAGAAGATATTGCAAATCACAAGGAAAGAGGCGCCAACCTTCTCCTCTAGCGGCATGACAAGAATTCCCCCAACTTTCAGCAGATTTTTCATGTAGTCTTCGTGCTCTTTCTTGACTCCGGCGCCGCAGTAGACACGGTCATACTGAGTCGAATCTGGAGAGATCTCTAAACAGTTGCCGCTAACAAAGGAGGGCTCACAGAACTCAAACCTGAAAATGAAGGAGTCCAATTATAGCGGTCTTGAACTGCACGGCTGCTTAAGACAAAAGAAATGGCCTCTGCAATTTTCTTTCCTACTGGGCAGGACAACAGATTAATAGTTTCAATGGGCCAATTTTCCTCCCATGCCCCAGCATCTCAAAATACTGGAATCCACAGTCTGCCAGAATGGACCTATATTTGAACCCATATTAGGCCGTGATGACAGACTAACTACACCACTTCAGGTGTCGTGGGAGAAAATGACTTTGTAAAGTGTCATACTGAATATTACCGCACTTCTTGAAGTCTTTTGCTTTTGGAAAAATAATATATTTGAAACAGCTGTAATAGCCCTTACCCATGTAGTTTTAGTAGCTATCCCATCGGCCATATTCCTCCTTTCACAATGCCATATATTTTATTCTTTTATTTAAAAAAAAAAAAAGAGAAAAGAAAAAAAAGAGTATTCTTATTTATAACATCAATCCCTGAAATTCAGATTGGTCAGCTGTAGAAGAACACAGTTTTACATGCCGTTTTCTCTTACTGGAAATCCTCCAAAGCATTTTACAAGCTGAATATTATTGGCTGCTTTAAGCTCTTATAGACTTGTTGCACTACAGTCAGGATACAACTCGACTATTAGGATAATTGCATAAAGAAGAATTTGGAAGTGCACAGAAGAACATGTTCTTCTTTTAAGAGTTTCACTGGTATCTTCCAGCTCCTACCAACCACTAATGAGCAAAGCTCTCATCTGATTGACATCCTCACTAATACTGTACTTCCCCTCTGCCCTTTTGTTCTTGCATTGCAGCATCACAAAAGCCTCCCCCCTCCCTACTCCCAAATACGTACAGGTACACTTCTGCAGTTGGACTTTGGTCTGTAGCTAAAATTATTGCATTTCATTGAAGCTAGACAGGAGGTGGAAGACAGGTTTGAGAACAAAAGCAATTAGATCACTGACGTCAGGTGAGCAGGTCCTACCATTGCTATTTACAGGCATTTTTTTGCCCTTCTTTCCATCAGGGCCACCTCTTCCACCTCTATCAGCTTCCCTTTGCTGTGACCATAGTGTGACATGGGCAAAGTGACACCCCCAAGGGACCAGAAGCACTTCTTCTTGGGAATAAAACTGCAAAAGCAGTCCAAAAATATGACCACTACCACACACAGCCTATAGTTCCCTCAGCAACCTCATCAGAAACTTATTACTCGTGACAGCAGAACAGACATTTCAAGGAAAACCCTAGACCAGATTCATCCCAATCAACTTCAGGACTGATTTAATCATCATAAAATAACTTTATATAGTAACCAGGGAAGTTTTTTGTCTGACGGAGAAAACCATGTTATAGGAGTAAGGGTCTCCGTTTAAACGTCTGGGGAAATTTCTGCTATCAGGTCACAAATATCAAATCCTGTCATCTGCAGGCTCAGCAAAGGTTGACTGCAATTAAATCTTACTGCCTGGTTCAACTCGTCAAGCCCATGAAAGCAGAGTCCTCAGAACAGCCTCAACTCACGAAGCGCCATCCCAACAGCGGCCTCCACACTCACTTGTCGAAGCTGTCGCTTGTCTTAATGAAGTCCTCCAGTTTCTGCTTTGCATACTCGATCACATCCAAGTGAAGCTCCACACCATGGTTCACACCAAAAGGACCTGCCAAGTAAGAGTGCACAAAGGAAGTTTCTTTAATGCAGTTAGAGAAAGCCCAGCATTTTGGAGCATCAGTCTAGGGATTGGGACCTGTGAGCACTACCTGCAGTACAAACGATGAACAGCTTTTCCCTGGAAGGGTTTCCCCACTTAAATAGGCAGTATGACTATTGGGTGAGGGCCCTTCAAGTAGGTGGAGGTCACATCTAAACACAACCCTGCCCGTGCACTTTGCTGAGAGATGTTCTCTTAAAAGTACAAAATACAGGCACACCATACTTAAAATAAAAATAAAAGCATGCTCACTTTCTCAGCTTATTCCAGGCCATGGTTACATAAATGAGGTCAACTAAAGCGTGAGTTTGTAGCGCATGAGCTACATGGCCCTACCTTCCCATGTGCACACTCTTACCTGCAGTAAGTATGAGGTTAATGTGCCCCCCTCAGTAAAAGAAGGGCAACCTAGCTCATGTTGGCAGCAGAGTCAGAGCATGCACAATTACTACAAGAGTAGCTAACACCCAGCAAATTCACACCTTAGCTTGCCTCATGGTCACTTGCTGGGGGCAGCTGAACTAAGCTACCACCAGAGGAGTCCTCTGCATTTATGTACATTGGTCACCAATCTGAAACATGGGGCCATTGAAGGTCAGAGATGGCTACAGCCCTGATGGACGGCAGCTTTCTCTGACACAGGTGTTCCCACTTTTTACAGGAAATGGCAAGGTGCGATGGGAATGTTGTGATGCAACAACATTTTGAGAAAATATACTAGTTAAGGTGTGCCACGTGGCAGATTGGGAAGGGGACAGGTGGCACAGCAGGAGATAGCACAGGAAACAGAAAGCAGAGCAGCAGATCAAGTGGAGGCAGGGATTGGAGTGGCATTTGAGGCTGCAGGGCTGATTTACAGGCATGTCTGGCCAAGAAAGGCTGGTCCCCACTGCTTCAGGGGATGAAAACCTCTCTCTAGATCATTTTTGTTGCCAACAAAAACAGCCCCCAAAACCTATCCGTTTTGAAATCCTATCCAGTGACCCCCGCTTTAATACATTAGGATCTTAATCCAGGCCTGCCAGGTGACTTTTCATAATATGAGCAAACATTACACAGAAAAAATCTCACAATGGGGCCATTTGCCTTCAAAGAACTGAAAGCAAAATTGTTGCGGACTTAGTTATTCGCCCTTTAACAGGCCTGCTATTATGCACTAAGAGCACTGAAGACAATAGCCCTGCTTACACTGTAATTAAAGGTTACCTGAACCCTAATGGCTTTGATTTGAAACTGGCTTTATCAGCTTCCTAATTTTCCTGGAAGCAATGGTACCAAGATCCTCAAGTTTTAAGTGCTCAAACCTTAATTACTATCGTTGCCAATACCAGCTCTATGAAAAGCCTCTAAAAACGGTAATAAGGCTGTGCTGATGACAAACACTTAAAACTATTGAAATCGGTGCCCAGTACCCAGGAGGAGCATAGGATCCATACTGTTATTTAGCCAACTATACACATTGCTTCTGCCTTCCAGTAAGCACTAACTGGATTTCTCCAGGACAAGTGAAGGCAGATTTATTCCAAGCATGCCCTACATTAAGCAATTCATACCAGGAGAACGTAAGGCGATTTCCTGCTTTTTCACATGTTTAACTCTGTGTAGTCACCCATGCTGCTGAATCCTGGTAGGGTTAATCTACTTATGCATTTAATGCCACATGCTTCCTTGGGAGGGGGATGGAAAGAAGGTTGCTAAATGCAGGCAACCCACACCACTGATTTTGCTTTTGCATTGGTTAAGACAAAACATATGTTAGCCAGTACTTCAAAGCATGGCTTTACTCCTACAGTAGAGCTGATCAGGAGGCTAGATACTGGCTGTTCTGACAGGCAGACTTACCCCTAATGAGTGCCAGTTTGAGATCATAATTGGGCTCCTCAGGTGCTTTTCAGCTTGGCCAAGGTGGACTAAAAAGAAAATGGGATACAGTGCCGGAAGCAATACATCATGCACAATCCCAACCTCAGACCAACTTGGCTCTTTCCACTCTGGACACTCACAGGAAAGCCCAGCAAGCCCAAGACCCATGCCCATTTTGGTAGGAATACACCAAATATACCAATATAAATGAGCTGAACGGCTGCAACTTTAAACCTGAACAAAACAGCTTTAAAAACACCAAAAAGATCACTAGGTTTCAGCTCCACTTATATGGGAGCATCTTATAGCGATATAATTTAATACTGGTGCAACTTATGTCTGTCCATGCCACAAGCTTGACAAAAGCATACTTTATTTACAACGATAGCCACAATTATATCTTAAAAAGCTCAAAGTCACAGAGGAAGGGTTCCATACCTTGTGAAAACAGAAGGCAATTTAAGCAATAATGAACATGACTGAAATGATATTTACCCAAAATGAGTCCCACCATAGAGCTCAGGTAGCCAGTGCCACTGCCCAGGTTCAGGAAGGACAGTCCCGGTTGAAGATCCAGCGCCTCCATCACTTCTGAGTATATACATGGAGCCGAGAGATGAATATTCCCATGTTTCCATGCAGAGTCCTTGTAAGCACTGTCTTTAAACTCCTCCAGATAGTAGTCTCCCCGGTCAACAGCTCGAAACGCCTGCTCCACCAGGTTGGTCCGGATATACTGCGCCTCTTTCAAGTTATCAATTAACTCATCGTTATCTTCACCAGCACTCACCGCGCCTCCCATCTTCAACAATTTTTCCCGCAGGTTCTCACGCTAAACAGGGATCTGGGAAGAGGAAGATGACAAGATGCATTTAATACTATGATAACCACTCGGGCTGCCGCACACAAAGCCGTTTAGAGCCCCAGTCAAAGCATCTCCTTTGGAAGATCGTCGGTGCAAAAATACGGCAACACAACTTTCATCCACAAAATTACTTTAAAAAAAAAAAACAAAAAACCAAAAATACACATGCACAATATCTATCATATGTAAAAAAGCCACCCCAAAACCCAATAGATTTGGTACCTGGGTTTCAGACTTGCGCATTTTTGGAAGGCAAATTCCTGCTATCACATGCAGCTTATCTGCACCATACCCTCTTTCAGTGAAAAGATGTCTATAATCTCACTTATTTTTTTTGACTGAAAGTGCTATATAAAACTCTACATTCTGGTGCCCATTTTTATTCATTGTCTCTCTCCCCCTCTGTCCACACATGCCAAAAAGTCCAAGCAATAATAAAATCAGGGCCTGTTTCTGACAAACTTTAAGACACATATATGTTGCCTCTAACTGAAGACAAGGCATTGGGAAAGAGCTTGGGGACAGAAAAATAAAACCACCCAGGGACACATGAAGAAGGATGGGGCAAAATTCAGAGGCTGCTTCACTGAATCCAGGGACCCCACTAGTGTGCATTCTGGGTATGGGCATAATTCACTTACCTGGATAACCCAAATCCAGTCCTAGGATGATGCCTATTGTTTGCATTGTAACTAACACTGATGATCTGCATACAAATTAAAGGCATACGCCAATTAAGTGCACAGCATCTTTCAATGCCTCTGTCTACTTTGTAATTTAACTGCACTTCGTTAACAGCCATACAAACCCCAACTATAACAGCCGACTTCCTAACAAACTGCTCCTTTTAAGTGTACCAGACACAGCTGCTTCCTTTTCTCCCTCAGGGGGTTGCAAATACTAGCCATGAACATGATATGGGCGAGAGAGTTTGGTGGTCCCCATCTCCTTTCATTTTGAGACCTAACAGCACCCCAAAGCAAAAACCTTGAAAATTAGGGGAGCTAACCATTTCCAGGGCTGCTACAACCACAGTACTGACAGCACTGGGTGTTTAGGGATGAGGTAGGTGTATATACTCCTGGCATTTTTTCAGTCCAGAAGTGATGCACTGAAACAGAGTACACCGGACAAACTCCCAACTTGCTTTTGCTTCTGCAGTTTCAACCAGCACCATCAGCGCAGAGAATAAATAAATGTTGGAAAGACATTTCTATAGAAGTAAGCGCAATTTGTCAGGGTCTCTTCTAAGATCGAAGTGAGATAATATCTCTTGGATGCTATTTCAGCCCCATCTGGCCCTTAGAAATTAACAATGCTGATGATGTCACCGGATTGGTCACCTCCTAACAGACTCAATTCATCCTGCAAAGAGAAAGCAGTCCATTTACCCTCCTTTGACGCCGCACAATGCAGGCTGCATATCATCTGCATCTTTTAAAGAATGAGCTGCAGAGGGTAAGAAGTTAATTTCCAACTCCAGTTTCATCTAGCTGGTTCCCACCCACTAAAAATTTCCATTTCCAAAAGTA
Organism: Crocodylus siamensis; assembly: GCF_052110815.1. Lineage (NCBI taxonomy): Eukaryota > Metazoa > Chordata > Crocodylia > Crocodylidae > Crocodylus > Crocodylus siamensis. Next base: position 70,059,602 of record NC_143404.1, read on the forward strand.
CAATGTGATTTTTGATTTACAGGGCTTTTGGCTCTGCTAGAACCAGCCGAAGCAGCAACTTCACTGCTCTTTTCTGGGATCAGATCTGCCCACAGATAATTGTTCTATACATTCAGCAAGACAGAAAAAAAGATCTCTCTCTCTCTCACACGCACTCTCAATTTCACAACCAACAGAAAAAATGCAACCACCACCAAGCAAATCTTGCCACACTGAGTCACACACAACCCTGCTCTGCCTCTCTGCAGTGACCTTAGACATGATGAACTTCACCACTAAAATTGTTAAGAGTGAACTGCAGGCAGAAATTAGGCGATTTTCACACGCCACAATCCAGTACAAACCTACATTTTGCACATTGGCTTCTTTTCCATCCAGGAGAACACAAAACACCAGCAGACGCTCCCGCTGCCTGAAGAAAGGTGTTTGTGCCCCAAAGCTTGCAAAGAAAACTGCTTCCAACTATTTAGTTGGTCTAATAAGAGAGATCACATTTACCCAACGAACCTTGTCTGCCTAAAATCTGGTATAAGAATTTCAGATATTTTTCTCCTTTTGTAGGTAACACCCCTCCTGGCAGGGCCGGCCAGCTTGGATGGGGATGTGCCCCTAGACTCATGCATCCCTGGATCCGTGCATCCGAGCCCCATTGCACCCCCATACTGGTACACCTTACTGCCAGGAGAAAGAGCCTGGACTCTAGGGGACTTCATCGGCAGCCTTACACTTCGATTTGGCCTTACGTGCATGCCATGCTTCAGCTACTGCCTGCTTACAGCTGCTGTCAGTGCCTGTGGGTAATACACTTCACATAATTAATTACTCTCATGGAAGGAAAAAGCAAACACACCCTCTTTTCGTGTCCTCCAAACCCTGCCTTCCTTAACTTTAGTTCAGACACTCTTTCTTTCTTGAATCTATCCACCCCTCTCCCAACCAGGTGTTCTTGATGCTATTAAACAGCTGCAGGTTTAAAGACGGATTACCAACACAGCTGGGAGCCCTGCCGAGCTCCTACCACAGCTCCCCATGGGGCTTAAATGCCTTTTTTGGTTCCTCGTGCACACAAAGCGCCACCACGACCCTTCCACGCTGCAGTTTAAGGTCCATCCCGTGGTCCCCTGACCTGGCCGCTCACTCCCTTCTGCTCTTCAAACAACTTGAACCAGGTCACGTGCATGCAGCAGCAGGGGCCTCTGGATGAGACTTCCCGAGTTGGGCCCTGTGAGCCACGAAGAGTTTTGACCTGTTTAGGTCTAACAGCACCAACCGGTCTTTATGCCACGCGCTGGAAAACGAACGATGCCCACGGAGGTTAAAACCCAGTAGGGGTTTTTGCAAAGAAATCCAGCTGCCTCCACCCCCCCCAGGAAAACCCATAACCAGAAGCTTCTCCTTTTCTGCAGCACAGTTTCTCTCTCTCTCTCTGCAAACGCTTGCGGATCTTAACCAGGCTGCACACCCCTCTCGGCGGGGCCGGCCAGCTCCCTGACCGCCACCGGATGAGGATGCACCCCTGGACCCATGCAACACCCCCCCCCCAGACTCATGCACACCCCCCAACCCATGCATACCTGCCCGGAGCTGTGCACACCCAACTCATGCACAGCCCCCAACCCGTGCACACCCGCCCAGACTCGTGCACCCTTGGGTTGGGGGTCTCATCCTGCTGGGAGGGGAAGCAAACACCTGCACGGCAGGAGGCCCTGCTCAGGTCCCAGGCAAGAAACCCCTGCGTGCACGGCTGGATTGCGTGCCCCCAAGCCCCTCGGGCACCCGTGGGGGGTGGGGGCGGGGGGCACTGCAGCAGGGGCAGGGGCTGTGCAAGGAGGGGGGGCTGCCGCTGAGCTCCTTGCGTTGCCCCTGCCCCCAGCAGAGCCCAGGCCGCCCCCTGCCCAACTGCAGCCCCAGCTGGGGAGGGGGGAGCCAGCCCTGGGCACTGCTGCTCCATGCAGCAGGGCGCCCCCCGCCCCATGCATGCATGGGCAAGGGGGAGCCCCCTGCACCCCGAAGCGAGGCCGGAGGCGGGGGAGCACGCCCTGGCTGGCAGGGGCAGCGATGCCCGGGCAGGGCCGCGGTACCTGGGCAGGGGGCAGCTCCCCCGGGCGCTCCGGCTCCGGCTGCTGTAAACACTGCCCCAGCTGGGAGCCCCGGGCAGCGCCACTGCGCAGGCGCGGCGCGCACCAAGCGGGAGGCGGGGGGGGGGGGGGCTGGGTCGTACCACTGTGAAAAGGGGAGGAAGCACAGCGGCGGCTGGGACGGACCACTGGGGGAAAGGGGAGGGGGGAGCTGGAAGGGCGCACTGAGACGGGGGGAGGCTCTAATGCACCCCCTCATTCTAGGAGTAACCCTAATGGAAACCTGGACCCTAACCCTCAATCCAAGCCCTAGCCCAGACCCTAAACTAATAGCAGTCCTAAAACGACTCCAAACCCTAAATGGATCTCAAACCCAAACCCTGACCCTAACCCTAACCCTGGCTCTAACCTAACACAAACTTTAGACCTGACCCTAATCCTAAATTTAGCTCTAACCCTAAACAAACCTCTAATTCAAAGCCTGACACTAACCTTAATCATAACCCTAAACCTAACCCTGGCCCTAACCCTAATGCAGACCCTAACGCTATACAAATCTCTAACCCAAACCTTGACCCTAACGCTAATCGCAGCCCAAACCCTAATTCAAACCCTAACCCAATCTCCAATGGAAACCCTGACCCTCATCTTCATCTTAGCCCTAACCTAACCTTCGACCTAACTTTAACCCTAATCCAAACTGTAAACCTAACCGGATCTCTAATCCAAACGTTGACCCTAACCCTGCCCCTAAATTTAACCCTAAACCAAACCCTACCCCTAAAAGTAACCACATTTCTAACCCGAAAGCCGACCCTACCCCTAATACCAGCCCTAACACTAATCAAAACCCTAAAGAGATCTCTAACCCAAACCCTGACCTTAACCCTAATCCCAGTCCTAACCTAACCTTAATCCTAATCCAAACCCTAGCCCTGACCCTAGCGCTAGCCTTAGCCCTAACTGTAAAAAAATCTCTAATTGAAACTCTGACCCTAACCTTCATTTTAGCTGTAAACCTAACCCTGGACCTAACCTTAATCCAAACCCTAGGCCTAACCCTAATTCTAGCCCTAACCATAACTCTGGCCCCAACCCTAACCCTATTCCAAACCCTAAATGAATCTCTAACCCAAACCCTGACCCTAACCTTAATCCCAGCCATAACTGTAACCCTGGCCTTAACCCTAATCCAAACCCTAGCCCTAGCCCTAACCCTAACCCTAGCTCTACGCTCTTCCCCAGGTCTGTCCCTCCTTGCTCCCATTCCCTATCTCCCTAACCTCTGGCTGCCTTTCCTCCCCCAAAACAGCACCAACCCAACCCTCCCTCTTCCCTGTGCAGAGCCCCATTGCCCCCCATACACCCTACTGGTGTGCCCAACACCAGTGATTCTCAACCAGGGACCCCGGGTTCCCTGAGAGCCTTTTGGGGGTACCCCACCGTGTTAGCACTGTTGTGGCAGGGAGATGTTGATTCACAAAAGAAACCTGGAGATGTCAAGTAGGAATCTGTCTTGTTAAAACATTTGGCCCTGTGGAGGTCTTGACCCTATTTTTCTTATTATTTTATGTAGTCAAAAAATAAGCACAAGCTGAATGCTGGCATTTTCCAGCAGGTGCCTTGAGTCTGCTCTCCCCCTTCCCTTGCAGTCACCAAAATATCATCCCGTTCCTGCATTCTCTCTCCCCAACCCGGCATCTTGCTCCCACCACCTGTCACTCTTCTAGGTCCCAAATTCCCTGCTGGTCCAGCCCGGAGGAGAGGGTCCTGGCTTGGATATCTGGCCTAGTACAGGATGCAGAACCAGCCTGGGCTCCGAAGAGGTGAAAGCCCCAACCCAGAGCACAGTTCCTGTTTGTAGCATTACCCAGCTGGAATCAGATCTCTGAAAATGGGAGATCTTTCTTTTCTAAATAATAAAAGGAAGACTATGTTCTAACCTGGTTTTAAAGCCTTGAGGCTGCAGCTGGGCCTCATTCTTGCATGTTTCTTTGCCATCACAAGAATGAATCTTATTTTATTTTTCAATGGGAGGGTGGGGAAACCACTCCTAATTTAACTTCTATATTCACAGGACTCTGGGAGCCGGGGCTTTAAAGGAAATATTAGCTACTGCCCTAAAAATCACCTTCATTTCATAGGCTGGGCATGGCTGGGATGGAGCTGTGTTGCTCCTATGTAGCAGAGGAAGTGCAGACAGCTTCTATAGCTGATCACAGAGGCATCCCAACAGCTAGCAAACAGGGGAATAAAACTGTTGTGGACCAGCCTGCTCCAGAAGTTTTTCTCTGGGAGTTTCTGGGCTGATACGTGCTTTCCTAGTACTAACAATTCCTTCCACTTGCTCGTGCTTCACATCTGTGGACTTACTCTCCTCCTGCATGAGATGCTGGGAGCTTCCATCATCGCACTTTGCATGCCTATAGTTCCCCTCTGATCCCCAGGGAGGCTTTAGCAGTGCAGAGCCAGTGGCAAATCGATGCAGCCAAGTTCAGAGTTCGCCTGTTTTGCTCATCAGCTCTTTAAATGTCACGGCCAATTTTATAAATAAAAACAACAGAGAGAGTCAAAGAGCATGAATGCCTGGCAAGGACTTAGGTTGTAGCCGTGGTGGTCTAAGTGCATAGGCAGACGAGGTAAATTTGGGTAAATTGGATGTCTTTGATTAGACCAACTCAAAGAGACCAGATTTACCCAAAGAGCCTTGTCTGGCTCTGAGCAGGAATGTAGGCCCATGTTGGTTATGCCCCATGGTATAACCCACAATTCAGCATTTGCCTTTCCTTCTCCGCCTGCCCCAAACCATGCCACGGACACTGGGCAGGCAAGGGTAGGAGAGTCCAGGCCAAGGGAGGGGAGGTGTGCATGCATATTCAGAAACATAGCACTGATGTGGGGTGCTCACTGGGGCATAGAAGATGCAGATTTCTTACTAAAAAGGAAGAATAGAGACTGCTTTGTCTGTGGTCACGATTGTGATAAAGAGAGAAATATTTTTTTGGAGGGCTCTATCCCCCTTCAGCTGTTAGCACAAGATGCCCCATGCTGGAGAGTGAAGTGTAGATAACTTAGTTGCATTGGTCAAGACCCCATGATCCGAGTGAACTTTGAGGCTGCGGGTCTCGCAGTATGACCGGAAGAGGCCTTGAAAACCGTGTTTCATGCTATACTATAGGGCTACAATATGCACTTAGATGGACTCCAGCATCTGGCTAAGAGACTCCCTGACTTAAGTTGCCTCGAGATCAGGAAAGGAAAAGCATATTAGTCCTCCCAGACGTAACAAGCCCACACTGCAAGGCCCGGAAAAGAAACGTCTCCGGAAAGCAAGACGCGAGCAAGAGAAGGTGAGTCAGCATCTGGGATCTATTTATGTTTTAAGGTGATTATCCTAGCTCCCTTCATTAGCATTATAACAGCAGATCCTGCGTGAATATGCACAGGGTAATACTGTAGATGTCGGCACTTTCATTCTGCAAAGACAGCTGCCTGGGAGAATGGGAGTTTTTGTGTGCGGTGAGCGCTGCAACTCCTGGTTGCTGATTCAACCAAAATGGGATGCAGCGATTGTGCTCGCCTTGTCCTCTTCAGTGGCGAGGGCTCTCAAGCACGAGGTCAGCAAGGCGGCTAAAATCTGCCAGCACCCAGCGAGGCCAACTCCCTTCCTTTAGGAGTGACCTTCAGCAAATAAACCATCTCTCACCTTGCTGTGCCGTTCCAACTGGCTGAGATATGCTGATTATTTCTCCGGTAGAAATAAAAAATAAAATCAAATCATTGGAGTAGAAATGTCCTGTGGGTAATTTGGATGGCTGGTGATATAGCCAGGCAAGACTGACATAGAGAAAGGGATCCATCTTCATAAGCAGACTGATTTTTTGGGTCGATGTGACATCTTTTATTAGACCAACTCAAATAGTTGGAAAAATTCTGCTTTGCAAGCTTTTAGGTATAAATGCCCTTCAGCAGGCCAACACAGCTACAACCTCTACCCCCCCATCTTGGTAGGGCACTTGACCTCTTCTTATGGCATCGGGCGCCAGAGACAATCAGAAACAGTTGGAGACTGAATAATCATCAACCGCTGTGCCCTGCAGGCTTTCTGTCTGCTGCACGAAGCAAAGAGGAGCAAAACCCATAGGAACCCAGCAGGCAGGGCAAGGTGAGACATCCCTTCAAGTCATCATCTAATTGTCCTCCACAAGTCTAGGGCCAGGAGCCAGCAGTGGGCATGACAATGGGAAGGAGCAGAGGAATGGATCGTTTCCAGCACTTGAGGCACAAAGTACAACACCCCCCAGGACACCTGCTGTGAACCCTGCTCCAGGAGTGCTCGCCTTCCTGGGTGAGCAGAGGGGTTAATAGAAAGACCTGGTTTCACCTCTATAGCATCATAGACCATGTCTCTTCTTCAAGTACTGCAGGAAGGGCCTTTTTAGCATCATCTGACATGGATTTACTTTGCTTATTCACTCATGTACTTTTTCTTGGTGGAAAAAAGTGGCATTTGTGGGGTGAATACCCCCTTTGGAAAGAAGCTGGACTCTTTTCCACCTGCTTCTTAACAGTCCTTGCTGGCTGCATGTAGCATGTGCATCTCAGTAAGTAGCGGACCCAGAGGTACAGACTTCCACCTTCAGCTGCTTCTGTGCAAAAAAAATGAAGTTTGTTTACCTATAAATGAAGTTAATTTCCCCCCATTGCCTATGGGGACTTTTTACCACCTTTAATTTTCCCTGACCCTGAGGAAGGGTGTGTGTGCCTGAAGCTTGCAGAAAAAGATTTATATATATATCTATATATATATAGCTATATACACACACATATATATAGATATATGCACACACACACATATATACACACACACACACACATATATATATATATTTGCAACCTTAGTTGGTCTAATAAAAGGAATCACCTCCGAACCAGGAGTTTTGCATTTCTCAGCAGGTAGGATTCAGGCAGCTGTTGAAGACCAGCACAAGTGCAGGGAAAAATGACTAATATTGCATTAAAAACCAACATGCAGAGAGGCCAGAATGTCTCGTTTTATTTACTTTTCTGGCTTTGTGAGCCTGTAAGTGATGATTTTATCCGATGCTTCTTTCCAGGCACTTTAGAGAGGCCTTGCCTACACCTGTGATGGCTCACTTGGGGCTTTGTTATTCATGAGTTATGGTCAGCAGTAAGACTGTTAATGAAATCCTCAGTCCTTCCTTCTCCTCCCGGCGTTTACAGCCTTGCCCGTTTCTGGTATTGCAAAAACAGGCCTCCGCGACGCCCCAGCTTGGCAGGAAATGGAAAGATGATCTGGCGGCCCTTTCAGAAGAGCGTTTGTTTTGAGGGCTGTTTACCACCAGGTGTCACCATCGGTATAGACATTGCTACCAAGCCATGTACAAACTAGGGCCCCATCCCCTCGGCCCTTCCTCCTGGGAGCGATCTGGACGCGCACAAGTAGCTCCAGTGCATCAGCCGTCCAAACCTGCATCCTTTACTCGCACAAGGCATCTCTACCGATGCAAAGAGCCCAGCTGAAGTCAACAGAACGGCTCAGGGGAGTAAGGCTTATTTGTGAAAACAAGGGTTACAGGATCAGCAAGCCAACTGGCTTGGTTGGTTGCTGTCTCTCTTCATTTTGCTGCACATCCAGTTCAGGGGTTTCATTGCCAGACAGACGGGCACACGTCGCAGGAGCAGCTTTAAGGGAGGGCAAACAGGGTGATCGCCCAGGGCCCCACACTTTTTAAAAATTAAAATTAATTACACCGAATATTAGTATTATCAATATTGTGTTAAGATACTTTCATTGCATTTTCATGCATAGGGCAAAGTGAAATTGAAATCGAAAATGTCCAGTTTGCCTATACGTCATCAGGATTAAGCCTCTACAGGGCCACAAATGATTCTCTTGCCCAGGCCCCAGCAACCCTAATGCCAACATGGTACATTGACCTTGCAGACCTCACTGTTTTGGTGACACACCACCTCAGGTACAGTTTGCTCCTACCAAGGATTCAGCCTTACAAATCTTAATCAGGGGAGGATCTCCTTTGGGATGTCTCTGGCTACAGGTACGTAAGTGGCCATTACAGGGTCAGCAGGAATACTGGATAGAGCTGATCCTCTGCTGCATTGCACTGTCTACCACCATTTGCACTTGGGAAAAACCCTTTAACTTTGGTATCATATTATACCCACTTCTTAGAGGGATAAGTAAGTGGCCAGACAAGGTGCACTGTAGTAGATACTGAGGCCCTACAGGTGCAGGCATATAAACCATAGTCCCTGGATGTTAGGATAAACGTCCCTCCCAACATGTTTCATGCGTGAACTATTGTGTTGTTATTCGTATTAATACAGTGCCAGGAGGGCTTCAATATGCATCAGGATCCACTGTGCTAGACAGCATTCAAACATGAAGGAGAGGATCCCTGTCCCATAAGCAAGTGATTTATCAAGTAGCCCACAAAAGGCTGATGGGACACAGTGATGGAGGAACCCCCACCCAATGGTACTGATTAGCATGGCAAACAGCAATCACAATCAGCCAGTATTTAAATGTAGATTCCTCAAAGGCTGAAATCACGGTTAAACAAAGGCCAAAACCAGGGGTACAGAGTAGGAGAGGGGTGAACAAATACAAACCCGCAAGCTGTGCAACACACACTGCAAGAGCGGTATTCTCTTACCTGTGGAGTGGTGCTGTTCCTTTAAATATAGGTCCTGATCCTTAGGTTGTGCACTGGCTGAGCATCTGGCCCTTAGCCCATATAAACTGGAGTCCAGTCCTCTCCTCCCTGCGTTACTTATGGGGGTAACCCTGACACACACAAGTAATTCCACTCCTTGCTCCGGGTCACGCAGAGAAAGCATTTTGAAAGCCTGTCTCAGGTTTAACTCAAGCCTGGCTCAGACAAAACTCTATTTAAAATGCCTGGGAAAGGAGCTGATGATTTGGCTGAGTGGCTTTTGGTTCAAAATAGTTTTGCGTTATTCTATTCTTTACTCAAAATGAGTTCCCATTTTTATTTGGACTTTAATTACACTTCTGAGATCCAAGCAGGCAGTTCAGCCATTCTTGATTAATACTCCTTTAGGTGGTTCTGATAAGATTATGGCATCAACTATTGAGCTAACAAGCCCTGATGGACAGTTTGTATTCGCAGACTAATTCTATTAACACTTTGCATTGTCAGGATTCCACTTTGAATTAAAAGTAGGGACTGTTGGATGGGGGTGGAGGAGAGAAAATATGAATCTTGGCAACCAAGTCAGTAAAATTCAGCTTTTTTTATGGGCAAAAAATGCTATGGGAGTGTGCGTGTGTGTGTTGGGGGGTGCTATTATTTCTGACAAAATCTGAGGTTAACCTGTTCTTTTCCTGGTTGACGCTTTTATGTTTGTGGCTTGTTGCAAAAGCACCTGGAAATAAGAAATGGAAAATCAAAGAAATAAGAAACATAATATATACAATGAGTAAATAGCATGTAATAATTATAGAATATTGAATGGGCAAAGTTGCTAAATAATATAAATAAATATAGACTATATCATAAATGCCAGTAAGTAAACAACACCTGAATGGTAGCCTAAAATTAAAGGCACTATGATTGTGGTATGAGGCCCTGATGATTAGCTGTCTTCTTGCAGGTTGTATAGGCAGGTGAGGTTCTTTGGGTAGATGCGATATCTTTTATTAGACCAACTGAGTACAGGCGGTCCTTGGACTTATGACACAACTGGTTCCTGAAAACGACGTCTTAAGTCAAAGCGTTATAACTCAGAACCAATTTTCTTATAAGAAACAATGCTATAAATGGGGGATTGGTTCCTGAACCAAGGCCCGATACCCTGTTTTCCCCAAAAATACCTCAGAATTTTGTACTTGATCAATTATAGATGAGTAATGTAGCTACATTAATGTATTTATGTTGTAAATAGCAATCATATTGATTTGGAAGGACTACTTTGAGGTGACTTTGCTGGACTTTTTGAAGGGTCCTTGGCTGGAGTCTTCTCAGGAGCACTGGCTGCAGGTTTTTCTGGAGTCTTGTCTGCTTTCATAAAGAAAGTGTCCAAGCAAGTTTGGACAGATGGTCTCCAGGGAGTTGAGAGACGCAGTGAACTCGTTCGCTAGCGTGGCATCGCATCAGATCAAGCGTTGTAAAGTCATAAAGTTGAAGCGGGGTGTCAATTTATAAACGCTGTAAGTGCAAAATGTTGTAACTTGAAACGCTGTAAGTCGAGGACTGCCTATAGTTGGAAAAAAAGTTCCCACTACTCAGTTGGTCTAATAAAAGATAGCACATCTACCCAAAGAACCTCGCCTGCCTATGCCCTTAGACCAACCCGGCGACAACCAAAAACCCTGCAGGTTGTATCCACAGTTCCCTGGCATTTATATGACACTGGTATAGGACATGGACGGTTGCAATGCAGAACAAAACCCGGCTGAACCCCAGTGGGAATGACGGAGAGACAGCGTGGCATGTCCCACCTAGCTCTGCTTAGCCACGCTCAACAGGAAGGATGGCACCTGAGGCAGGATCTAGGCTGCACCCAGCTGCTTGGCATCACTGAAGCAGCCCAAAAGAGCTGCAGGTGTGTCGATTCCCTTTCTTGGGATGCCAAGTTTTCTGTGTCCTCATGATAGCATATCACAGGGGCTGTTCCAGCAAGTGAAACGTGCAGCTGCCTCAGCTACTTGAAGCCATCTCTTCTAGGTCTGGCTGGATCTGAGGACTTGGCCTCTGCTGGTTCAGTCACATCCTTGTCTCATGCTTTGTTTTTGCACTTCATTCTTGCACCCTGCCTGCTACTCTCGGGAAAGGGACTTGCAGGACTTGCCAGAAGGGCTTGCTGCTATGCCACCCTACCGGCACTTCTTGTCACATCCTGTGGCTTTTTCCTTCTCTGCCTGCAGATAGACCAAGCATCCATCCTAGCACCAGAGAAGCTGCAGGTTTCAGTGATATCAATAGGAAGCAAGGTATTATCAAACACAGTCCCAGCCTTTAGAGCTGTGATGCAACTGTGACATCATTTTATTTAAACCTCAGAGAGATTTTGTCTTCATTCTTCATTCATTTCCAGGGGGCTGACATCACAGTGATTTGACTGAGCTCAGTGCATGAGATATAGGTGCTCCCAATCCTACTGGAGTCCCAAGGAACAAAGAACCAGGACCTCCATATTTTACCATTTGCCGTTGCAATCCATACCAGACATAGACATTTAATAATCTGGCCAGTCCACAGTGAGCATGTTAAGCAATTAAATAACATAAATCTAGAAGCTAGATTAATAAACAGTCTAGTCTGTCTCGAGCAGTCTACGGGGTGGAGAGCTAGAACTGTAAAATATTTATTACTGGCAGGGGGATGGAGTCATTAATTTAATAACTACCCTTGCTTGGGCTCTTGCCGTGGTTAGCAGCCTGAAGGTTACAGAAGATTAGGTGGGAAAACTTACTGCTTCCCTACTGGGAAGTGCCTTTCCCATGAAGACTGGAGTCCAGCTCCCATCTGTCACCCCATTACACTCCTCTTAGCTGCTGAATACATTAGCCCGCTGCTTATCAAAATAAAACACAACCAAATTTCTGCTGTCCACATGGTGACATTCTGAGCAATTTAATGAGGATGCAGTCCTTTGTGTGTGATACCAATCCAAACAGCTGTAGAGATGAATGCAAAAATCTTTGTTAATGCTCTCCGATTTCTCAGAACATCTGTTCCACAATCAACACAGAACCAGTACGAACCAGGAGATCAAGACGAATTCACTCGTCGCCTTTCCGGCTGCTCCGAAAAGTCTTGCCGCAACTTCTTCTGCGATGCCTCCGGGGGAGGGGAGAGGGGGGAGGCATCGCATTTTTGGGAAGAGGAACATGGACATGAGCACGGTCCCCGCTGCGATCAGTTATTGGGGAAGCTTTTAGGATCCGAACCAGGACTTCAAAAAAGAAGCATTTTTTTTTTTTAGATACTCACTATGGACAGGCTCCTCTGATTAGTATTCTTTCCTTCTGACCGCTACAATCTGCAGCTGCGCTGCAATATGTGAGACTGTCTGTAAGCCTGGTGCATATTTCACCGTTATCTCCATCAGGGAACAACACATCTCAGCCAGGCACGAGTAATGTATGTCATGTAGTGCCATCCTAAGCCATGCCGGGGGGGAAAAAAATTACATGCGAGACAAGCAGAAGAGTCAGAGCTGTGACATGGTTGGATGTAAACGCCTGCATAATCTGTTTCCTGCATTTATGGAGTTGTATCCGCTACTTCCCTTTACGAGTCAGGAGTTATTGAACTTGTTATACACCACCTTCTGCTATTGATCCTGCTTTGCAATCTGGACAGACTCCAGGGGCATTTAACCTGTTTCTCTATGATTGAATAGAAGCAGAAGAAACAGCACTTAGTTGCATAGAAGGCGTTAAGCGGTTCAAGCTGCTTCTTGCAAGCGTTGTGCTGAAGGCGCCTCCTGAAAGACGCGGAGTAGGAAGCAGCTGAATCGGCAGCTTCTCCAGGAGGCTGGTTACTCCTGTTTCACGGTGTGGGGAGGCTTCCTATATTCATCCTGCCAGAGGACATCTCTTATATCTTGGGATCCCGAAGGGCATGAGATCAGGCAGCGGTAGTGATCCCCAAGGCCAGAGCGCATGCCGAGTCAAAGCAAAACCCCAAGAGCAAGATTGAGAACAGAGCAAGAGCTGGATTGCACCCCTAGAAGAAAGACCTGGTGGAGTAGGTACTGTGTCCTGTACTCAGCTGCAGGATTTGGGCACACATGGGGTGGGAGCAAGTGCCTGGGATGTGTTTCTCAGTGGCACATCAGGTCTGTGCAGAGGGCAAGGTAGCAAAACCTGTGAAGTGGACCTCCATCTGATGGGCATGGGGTTGAGCCACGACTAGGGGCGTTATTGAAAGGTTGGCAGCTTTCCTGTGGGTTTTCTGAAAATCACAGCTGAGGGACTTGTGGAAAGCAAAAACAAAAAACAACTCCTCAGAGGTGGAAGAAAATCTCATTTGATAGCACTTGGAAAGCACCTCCAGAAGCCCATCACATCCGGTGAAAAATGCTCGGGCTGGGAGCGGCTGAGTAAATATTGACAAATGGAGCATACCAGTTTGGCAGGAGAGTGGAGGGGCGTTCACTCATCATTGCCTTTTAACAATTAGCTGCCTCCATTTGCTCCTCCATCTAACAATGTTGATGGTTAATGGTTTATTGATGTGTGCCGGAGCCCCCGCTTGCTGACACGCACCTTTTCCATTGCATCCTTGCAGCAAAACATCCACTCTCATCGCTGCCTTTCTGCTCTCTCGTCCTAAACATGTTGGGGAAGGCATAAGAGCTCTCCTAAGCACACCTATAAACTTACAGTGTACCATCTTAAACCAATTCAATTCCCTTCCCAGCGATAAAGGAAGCCAGTTCAGAGAAGATAACATCTCACAATGATGGCTCCCAAAGCTGCCATTTAACACAAATCTAACCATTCTATTATGCAGCAGAGCCAATTCGTTAAGAAAGGACAAGCTAGCATGTCTATTAGCTCTATCATCATAATCAAATATTGGCACAATAAACTGCTTGGCAGTGCAAAGTCTGTCTAAAAAAACTGGAAACCCTAAAACAATTATATGCCCTTCAAAAAACAAAAAAAAACAAACCAAAAAAAAGCACCCAGCCAATTTGCATGAACAATTAGATGCTACTTTTTGAAACACGCCACCGTTTACTGACGCAATTAAAACCCAATAAGTCCGGTCCTTGCAGCTCAGCCGCCTCGGGATCCCGGCAACTCCTCACGCGGAAGTGCTCTGCAGAGGTCTTTTCTCAGGAGACGTCGGCATTCAAGATCGTGCCTCGTTGCTACAGACCAGGGATCACCAGAGGGCTAAGCCTGTTTTAAACATCTCGACTAGAGACCGCTGCCTCGTTGGCGGAAAGGCAGTGCATTAGCTTTGTATTGATTGACTTCGCCCCGCACAGCTGTGCAGAAACTTTCCCCTCCGTGTATACACACCAAACCAAAGTATTGCGAGGCATGGCCGGACACAGGAGGTCTGTGCCAACGCCAGCGTAGCGTGGGTACGCCAAAGAGGCAGGCATTATAGCTCAAGAGCTTGGGGTTTTTCCCCCTTCTGCAGAGTCCTGCTTTAGCCCTCAAGGCCAACCAACATGGCCATTATCTTGTCAGGCCCCCTGCCCCGGTAAGATGGTATCCTAAGCCCTTGACGCAACAGCCAGTGCTCCTCTGAGGATTGCCGTTGATGTTTTTGGAAGAAATGAGGCTAGATATATGCACCCAACAACTCACAGATGAGTTATAGCAAGTGGCATGACGGAGGGAAAGGATGTTTTGGGGATCCTGCTTTGCAGAAAACCCGGTTGGTTTTCTTTCACGTAGCTTCACGCAGCCTGCTCCAACGATTGCACCCCAGGCCTTTCGGACAGCGGTGCATCTTGCCTCTCGTAGTGTCCCCCTCTGCGGCTGGGCGAGGAGCTTGGGACGCTCACTCGGATTCCTCTTGAACATCCAGTTTTAGCTCATAACCCATCCCTGAGGGACTCTTACTTCCTGACCGGCTACACATAAGCAAACTTTCTGGGGCTGACAAGCCAAGGACAAGGCAACACCTCCCAGTCCAAGCTCTCTGTGATGCTAAGCCCTCAAAACTGGAAGATTTGTTACCCTTGCACACAACTACGGGGTCACCATAAAGGCGCTGCATCACATCCTCTCCAGTATCTCTGACAGGCTGCGCTGTGTAGTTTAATGGCTCCCAATAGCTCTCCCTATCCCTTTGTCGTTCACTGATTGCGGGAGACTGCAGGCCTCGGGTTCAATGGGCCTTATCAGCCCATGCCTTTCACTTTTAAATGGATCTGACATCTCTGTAACGTGTCTGCCAAGGGGTGCGGGAGCAGGGCAGGAAAGCGAAGCAGCCGCACAGTGTGCGCCTCAAACCTGACCACACCCAAAGCAGAGATTTTGGGAAGCGGATCCGAGCAAAGCAGCCGTGCCAGAAACCTAGACTAGCGCAGTAACACGAGCTAAAAGGCCAGGTTTGACACACCACTGATGGCAGGGCCAACCCTCCCTATGAGGGCTCTCTTTTTTCTCCCCTGGATCCCTTTCTAAACCTCAGGCAGGTTCAGCTAATCCTGGACCATGAGGCTATTTGAATACCCTGTCTGGAAGCAGGCAGCTCGTTCAGCTATGAGCACCTGACACAGAGGATGAAGTTACCTTTAGTGCTGACTGCCTCGTCTCCAGCATTTTTCAAGGAGTCATCATTTATTTTATTTACTTGTCTGCCTTATTCCTGCCGCTTTTGTCGATGCCTGTTTCTCTTCCAGACCAACCCCCGCCTGGGAAGCAAACACTTCAGCAAAAGGCCCCTCCGAGTTTGGCAATACGCTTCCTCTCTAAAATGATCATTTCTCCTCGTGTTTCTCTGCCAAACTCCCTGTGCCGCAGCTGCAATTTAGTCAAGGGTGACGGTGGGGTTCATTCCTATTCCCTGCCCTGTTCTCCACCCAGACGCTCAGGACTGTCCATCTGATTTAAGGCAAGGTGGCTTTAAGGTGGATTAGGTTGCATTAAACATGCGTGGATAGTTATCCGGAATTAAACTGGCCTTGATTTCCTTCTGCTTGCTTCACTTTAGAAGAAGCCTGAAAAACAGGGAGCATAGTATTTTCCACAAACCATTCAAGCACAAAAAATGGGGTCTAAGAATAGGATTTGGGGGGTAAGGGTGGCGGGAAAGTCACTCTATCTTGGTCTAACGCTCTTCACTTGGAACTTACTGGGAGTTTTACCAGCCATTCCAGTGGATTTCAGGTTAAATCAATATTATGAGCTTCATTTGCTTGTTGAAATGTGGGTTTGAAATCCTGGTCTGTTGAAGTCAATGAGAGCTTCTCCTCTGACTTCAGTAGAAGCAGGATCAGAATTGTTACGGACACAAATTTTAATTTTCCATTGCAGAAGGAAATGAGCAGTCACAAAAATGACAGCTTTGTTTGAGGCCCTCTGTAGACGAATTTTTAATTACATTTATTTATTTATTGTCTTTTCTTTCTACATGATGAACCCAAAAGCTATATCTGTGTGTATATGTATATCTATACCTATATCTATATAAATAAATAAGTATTTTTATAAATAAAAGTGTAGGCCACATAAAAAGTATATATAAAAAGTTTAGGCACCCTTGTTCTGTGATACTATAGACCCAAATATATACATGCCTATATATGCATATACATATGTACATATATACATATATATACATACACATACACACGCATATACATACATACATACACATATATACAGACATATACAGATATATATACATATACATTTCTATTTAGATCTACGTATCTATATCTATATCTTGATATCCAGATATCTCTTTCTCTCTCTATATATAAAGAGATATCTAGCTATCTAGATATAGATATATAGATCTAAATATAGATATATATATATATTTGGGTCTATAGTATATATTCCTTCCAAACAAGGTGGCCTAAACTCTTTTCTTGCTTGTTCTGGTTCTTCTACCTGAAATCTGAGGAGCTGTCTACCTTTATTTTGGTAGAGAGTCCTCTGGGCGCAATGGTGATTATGACAAAAGTCTGAAAACAAAGAATAAAGGGCATGGTTGCTCCAGCTATTATAACTTTTTGTTGTTGCTTTATTTAATACCTATTTAACTGAAACATAGGCTTTGGGGAATAATCACTCTGCTAAAGTTTCAAATACCCCAGGTCCCTGGACGTGAAGGATACAACTTCAGTTTTGATTCCCATGACCTTTAAGGCCTTCAGGATAGAGGGAGGGGAAAGCAAAAAATTCTAAAGGTTTAACTCACCTAAAATAACATTTTTTTTCATCTCTTGCAATGCTACAAAACTCCCAAACATGCACATTATTCCAGTTACTTTTAAAGAGAATTATACATGTTAACAATTCTCCAGTCAATGTTTCCAGTCCCAGAAGCCTAAAAGACTTGACAGCCATAATTACAAAACATTTTGCCCATGAAAAGCTTAGTTTTCCCATTAAGACAGTCTGTGAGGACACCAAATCATAAGCAAATGAAGAAGTACTTTAAAACAAACCTCCTCCAACCTCTCAAGATTAACATCAGAGAAGAAACAGCAAGGTTTATTCGAAACCCGACTAGATATTTACCTTTGTTCAAAGGAATCTGGATTTTGGGTATTGCTCTCTGGCTTGCTGTGGATAACCTAAGTGAAGAATCAGGGAATCAGCTTTTCAGTGTTGCATAAGTAGCTCACCTGTGTCCAACAGGAAGAAAAAAACCACGTCCTAGGATGGTTTCCTTCCCAAGCTTGTGTAGAGTATTTGGGATGTAGCTTTTCAGTCAAATCCAGTAAGACTCTTCCCCTTTCAGAGTCCAAAACAATCTTCTGCCCGTCTCCAAATTCAGGCGTTGCTGAAGAATTTGCTCCCCAGATCAGTAGCCTCTCTCTTAATCTCTGCCAATTCAAACACCTATTGTTTCTCCAAAGTCTGTAGTCATCCACCCCTGTTGAAAGAACAGTTAAATGGCTTTCCTCCTACTATCCCCAGGCTCTCTGGCCAGGGTCCTCTAGGAAAGTGCCAGCACCAACATTAGTTCTGCACCCCATATTCCAGTACTTTACAGTACCCCAAAGTTTCTTCCTCTTGCTTGTCCCTCTGCAGACATCCTCTGATCCTCTGTTTGTGAGATTTCTTAGTCACATCACTGAGAAAAAGCTAGCTCAGGTCACCGTGAAGACATGCCACCTGAGCTTGACCCTCAAAGGGTGTGTCTACACGTGCATTTAATTGCAACTAAATTTAATGAGCAGTAAGCTAATGCGCATTATGCGACTTTTGGCAGGTGTCTACATGTGCAAGGACTTGGCAATAAAGTTAGTGCCAAGCCCCTACAGCCCTCTAATGTGCCCATAGTGGCTGGGCAGACCTGGCACTAAAGTTAGTACTGGGTCACATCTACACGTGTGTTAATGTGCTTTAACTAATCACAACCAAATTTGATACCTGCATTTGCAGGTATCAAATGTAGGCATCATTAGCCTAATTTCACCATTTTAATGTGCATTAAAGATGTGCACTTGTAGACACGTCTGTAATGTGCATTAATGCATCTCATGTAGATGTGCCCAAACATGCCGCTCTGGTCCATGTGGGCTGCCTTCTAAATTGGAAGCAAGTGTAGCTGTATCTGTGTGCCACTTCTACTGGGCTTGCACTGCTGAGTGGCAGGGCCAATTAGCCAGCTCCCATACTAATAAGCCTGCCCACATTGCTATGACAACATGGCTATACCATTTCTGAGTTTGGAGGTAACTTGTCTGGTGTGTTTGAGGGCACAGCCTGGCGCAGTTAGTTTGCCAGGTAGACGCGGGTTTGAAGACCCAGGTGGTATCGGGGAACATTAGGAAGAATTCTGGAGTTTTCCTGCCTTAATAAAATCAAGACCTCCAGAGTCATCCATGCATTTTCCTTAAAAATAAAATCCACATGTCAGTTAGGGCCTAATCATGCCAGCTTTCATGCCCATAATTGCTTTACTCTTTCAAATAGATTGCTCTATTCCAATAACTTTGGGCCCAGTATCAGCTGCTTACATCCTGAAGACCTGGACACCCCTGTTTGCTTTCTCTGTGTGGATGGGCTAATGAATGAGGGCATACTCCAGTGCCTGCTGACAGCAGTGAGAGTCCTGGCCTTCACTTTGACAGGCACTGGATAACACCCTGAGTTTCTCTGGGAGAAGATCAACTGCTGTGACAGCAAGTTTTGATCAAATACTAGGGGATCTTTGAGGAAAGTGGACTTCAGGTTTCCGACTAACTGATTCCCTTGGGAGACGGGAGCCTAAGAGTATACTAGTCCGACTGGGGAATTACAGCATCCCATACACTGTTTCTTCATGTCCAGTCAAAAAAAAACCTAGCTCAAGCTGGAAGGACAAGTCAAAACTGCTGTGCCCTTATTCTTGTAACAGGGCTCTTTCACAATGGGATAAATACATGTTTTTGCTTGTGATGCACGCTGTTCCCTTAAGGCAGCTTCAATGCCCATTATTTTTGTGTACCTACCTCCCTGTTAACAAGCAACTGTAATGACTTGGCTTCAGCTCACTGCACTGAAACCATTAACCCTATAGAAGTGACACAGTTGCAATAAGCAGCACTCTTAATAAGCATTACACTAAGGCAATACTTGATTTCAACAGGGAGTCGGGAATCTTACATGCTTGATTACAGTCTGAATCTTCCGGCACCTAAATACCTTTGAAAATCTGAGCCTAATGCCTCTAGCTGGAAGTCAGAACGGACTCCTGCATTCGGTGGACTGGATGCAGAGGGCATACATCATGCACGCTGAATTGGGGGTTTATCCATACATTGGAAGAAAGCAATAGGAAAATGTCAGGGATACTAGCCGTATCTTTAAGAAAGACCATGGGAACTAAAATCACAAACAGAACTGGGTTTTTATTATGAAAGAATCCTGCAGATACATAAAGGAAGTCCTCTCTGCAGAATACATTTCCTGAGGAAAGTAGATCACAGTATTCATTTGTCACAGAATAACATGTAGCCTGCTATAACTTTCAATGTGACTCTTTATTATTTAAATATGAACAGTATTCCTTCACATAAACAAGTACTCAGTCATCACATAATCGACACACAAACGACAAAATAAATATACAACAAGAGCACAGTTCATTTTGACTTAAATATTAAATAAATAATAAATACAGAATTTTCATTTACTGTTATCAGTGCCTGAAACAATGAGTGAAAAAAGGAAAAGAACAAAAGAACAAAAAATGTCTCTTTCCCCCATTTGCCCCCCCTCAAAAAAACAAACAAAAAATTATCAAAACGCCTCAGTTATAAAATATCTTTAAAAAAATTCCCATTGTTAAAAGAATAAATAACAAAATATATAAAAAATAACTCGGTTGCATCAAAATTACAAGTAGGAGTTGTAGATAAGGGTTTTTTCCTCCTCTTTTTTTTTTTTTTTTTTTTTGGAATATCATCTTTATGGTCAAAAGGTGTTGCTTTTTTATTTTTTGCTGCTTTTTTATATATTTTTTTCCCCATGGTGCGGTGTCCAGTTTAAAATAAGTATAAAATTAATAAATAAAAAAGTTAAATAAATAGCAAAAGAGTTAACATAAGGTGTTGTGGATATAAATTACATACATCTTGCCAAAATTAAATAATTTACAGGATAATTAAACTAACTACTTTTTTTCCCCCCTTTTCTCTTCCAGGAAGTGCAATTTCTCTACTTTTAAATACTAACTGAATTGCAGTCACAATCAATTTGGATTCTATTTACATGTTAAGAACATTGTGTTTTTAACACATCAAATTAATCTTTTTCCTCTTTTTTTTTTTTAAAAAAAATTTGCACTTGGAATGGGTTCTAAAAATAAGTGAACTCATAGGGTCTGATCCTGCAAACACTTAAGTCTGTAAATACATTTCCTCACATGAACTTCCCTTTTGACTTGAAAGGGGCTACTCTACAGCAGTAAAACTGCTCATGTCCTTCAAAGCTTTATCCAACATCCACTGGAATCAATGGACATCTTTCCATTGACTTCTCTGGACTTTGGATTGTACCTTTAACGTTTGCAGGACTGGGCTCATCATAAGACCATATTCTTCGCTTTAATCTTGGTCGGCGAAATCCCCTCCAACCTCCCTACCTCAGTGGAAATGATATCGAAAGTAGAGGGGTTGTGCATCCAACACTCGAATTCTAAGGGGCTTTCACCTCTATCACCTCCAGAAGTGTTATCACCAGGCTGATATAAAGGTCCGGATGAGAGTCAATGCTTGAATGAGCTGAGCTAAAGATCTGTATGGTGCTGGGATAGATTGTGGTCATCCTTGTAGTACCTCTTTCTTCCTCCTCACCTTTTCAAAACTACCTTAATTGCCATGCCCTACCATGTTGGCCACGGGGAGGGAAGAGGTGCTAGAGATCAGTTTTTGCAAAGACATTCATGGCGTTGTAATTGGTTTAAGTGCACAGTGGGCCTTCATGTACCGAACTGCTTAAATAAGACTTCTTTGGAAGGATACCCAACCCGAACGCTTTGTGTGTGTGTGTGTGTGTGTGTGTGTGTGTGTGTGTGTGTGTGTGTGTGTGTGTGTGTGTGTGTGTGTGTGTGTGGAATGACACATTGCAGGAAAGAAAAAAATGCAGAAAAAGCAAAATCAAACCAAAAGGAAAGCCCTTTGCCACGTAGACATCTGTAAGAAATCAGCCACGGCTCATGGTAGATAAGCACTTTGCTGGCATCAGTTAATATCATTTCTTGTTTGCTCACGTTACGACCTTTCCACTGGCAGCACTGCACCACTGCAAGGATGACCACAATAACGAAAAGAAACAGAACTGTCAGCAAATAGACTTCCAAAAACTCATAGATACTGGACCATGACACATTTAGAATTCTTCTGTATGAAATATCTGGTATTGGTCTATTCATAATACCTATTCTCATATTTAAGACAGACAAAGGAATACTGTAGTTGCAAACTCCAAAAGCTTCCCTGAGAACCTTTTTTTTTTTCAATGCGCTTTCCACTGGAGATCCAGAACTGCTCTTCAGATTTCTTTCAGAAAATAAAAATAAGCTACTTTATAATACTTAAGAGTTCTCACACCCAGTGCGTGTCTGAATACCATGGGGTGGGAGGCCCAGCAGAGGTTCAGATTTACAGGTAGCCGGCAGCTCCGGCTTCGCACGAATAATAACATATAACATAATTTGTGTGCACGTAGGTGATCTGGACATACGACCACCGACAGCAGGAGGGTTTAAGCCAGTCGTAGTCTAGCCTTGAATCAGACAAGCCCTGTTCCTCTAACCGGTTTAACGCTCAGATTAACTCTGCAAGAGCGCCTTCTTCCTCACCAGCAACACATGGCCACTCAGGAAAGGGCTTGTTCTTCGCAGGCTACCATGCCCCGCAGCCAATTTAACCCTCTCGTCTTTGATCCTCACCTACCCCATGGAACGGGGAGAAAAATCCCGTTCTTCTGCAAGGAGGTCCAAGTAAACGATAACATTTTGAGTTCAGTTCAGTTCTGCTTCTTGTAAATGGCCTCTTGGTTCAATTTTGGTCCTTTTTGTTTTTCATTCATCAAACAAGTTGCACAACTTGCTAAACCTGAATACTCGGAGTGAAAGTTCCATCTTCGTACAGTCTCTTTGCGTGTGGGTGCGTGCGTGCGTGCGTGTCTGTGTGTGTATGAATGTGTACGCGCGTGTGTGGGTGTGTGTATTTTGTCCCACGGCATTAAACCTGGATGCCCTTGACAGCCTGTTTAATGCTTTCTAGCAGGTCCTTGTTCTCAGGGTTCTGGTAGCACTCCTGATTGGTATACATGTCAGTAAGGGTATTCACGTATGCGTCGAAGTTCTGTTCGCTGATTGGCTCCTGGATCCGACAAAAACAAAACAAAACAAAACAAATGCTGTTGTTAATAGCGGGAGACGGGAGGGAAAAAAGCCTGGTATTTGTGGGGCGTGCTGAGGCTGGGAACAGATGTCACGTTTGTCCCTCGGTAAGTTGAGCCTGTGTTTGTTGCAGAACAGAAATAAAGCAGGATTGGCATGCACACACATGACCCTTCTCACCAGGGTTTAGCGAGTTACCACTTTTCTGCCACTGTCAGTGACACAGTCCTGGGATAACTGCACAGCTGTACTTTGCAGTATCCTGGGATAAACCGTTACCACCGCTTAGCTGCGAAACTTTTTTAGGATTTATCCTGGGACAGTGGACACCAATGTCTGCACAATTGCACTCTGTCCTGGGATAAAACTATTGATCTAGGGATAAAGGCAATATCTGTTAGTGCCTTGAGATGCATATCTGGTAGTATTCAGCATGATGTGGAGCTGAATAACATCAGGCAAGACCACAGCCTCATTGTGCCAGGAGGTGTGCATACAGGATAGGTGTACACCTCATCCCCAGCGGGTCTAAAACCCCACATCTCCCACCCATCTAGAGATGCAACAGCTGATGGTGGATAATTAAGCGTGCTCAAATTAAAACCAGGCATAAGCCTTTGCAGGCCTTGCACAAACAAGACAAACAGTAGTTGGATGGAGAGAGACACAGAGAGGCCAAGTGACTGCCTGGAGATTACACAGTGGATGGGGGGCCAAATCAGGACCCCGGTCTCCCAAGTCCCAGTCTCACGCTTTGTCATCCCTTTGATACAGATGTTGAGTGTGGAAGGTAAGCCTCTTAACCCCCTCAATAAAGAGAGCAGGTGAAATACAAGGCGGAGGGAGGGAAAAGAACTGGAATATGACGCGTGTGCAATTCTGCCGGACATTATTTGAATTGGAGCTGGTTGAAGCCTTTAAAAAGACATATATATTTGCCGGCTGGTTTGTTTGAATTCCCCTCTCCTGTCACAAATCTCATACCCTTTCAGGTACTCAGGAGAGCTCAGCAAATGCTGCCAAAAATACTCATCAAAGACATTGTTTGAAGAGCAATTAGTATTATTCAGCCAGCTCAAATTTAAATACAAACCTGGGTGAAATCTGGAAAGTCCACGGTATGTGCAAGTGGACAGCTTTTGTCTCTGCTCCCAACACATGACACGCATGCATGCATGGACACACACACACACACGAACACGCCCCGGTTTAAACAATAGTAATTAAGTTTCTGGGAGTAGAGAGACAGTAATTAAAAGCCCCTTCCGGTTTTCCTATTTTAATGTAGTCTTTTCATTTTGCAGTAATACTATGGCAACATGCTGTGTGCTGTTAGACCTTGTTAAATTAAACAAAATACATGCTCTTTAAGCATGCTATTCTGTGGCTGCCAGCTATTCAAAACTGAATTGAAGCTACCTGCCTTATAATAGGAGCTGTATGATCTCCCTGAATTTGAAATCTAATCCCTCCTGATCTCCACTTGTGCTATCGTAGTCTAAAAGGCACTGTGTGGCCTTGATAAAGTTCCTATTTTCTGATTTAACTACTGGATGTAATGAGACAGAACAATAGATGCAAGGGGAGATCAGCGGAAAATGACAACAAAAGGGAAATACAATATAGGCTTCAGAGATACGATAACGGTCCTGATGTTATAAAAGACAGATGTGTGTAGAGAGAGAAGGTGATCTCTAGGCATTTCTCCTAATTGTGAGCCCCATCAAAAAATGGGTTTTATATTGCTCATCTGATCACAGCGATTGGGATCAAACGCTCGAAAAGCTCCTTACCATGTGTGGAAGGCGAATATTGGCAAGACTTTGGATGAGAGCCTGGCTCAACCCTGAGAGCTCCAAGAACAGGGCTTCGTTTTGTTCCTCGATGATTTTGTTTTCCTCCTCGATGTTCTTGAGGTTCTTCTCCATGGTGGATATCTGCAAGGCAAGACGCACAACTTTGCTATGAACCTTCTCCTTCAACCTCGCTCCCCTTTTTGATATGCACTACTTCGGACAGAAAATGTCAGCCAGCCCTATTTTTATTGATGAAAGATGGGTTTTCAAATCAATGAATGCTTTCATTGAAAGCATCAGCTGCCCAGAAGAAGGTTTGGCTTTTCCAGCAGAAAACGGAAAAGCTATTTTTAGTCAGTTTTCATCTGAAAAGTTTCGGTTTGTGATGAAAAGTCAACATTTTGATTTGAAACATGGCAAGCCTTATAAGAAAAACCATTTCCCAGTCAGTCCTAAAGTGCTCTCTGAAGTCTTCTGATGGGTTACCGTGACCCCTCAGGGTTACTGATGTAGGAGAACCATTCCTTCTCTTCTCATGGACCTAAGAGACGTTACTGTGATTATCTGGGCAAGGTTCTTTGAGTCATGGGCAACTGGTGCTTCCCGAGCCTGGGGGGACGTCACCAGATCATAAACCGGGGGGGATCCCCAGCAGCCAATCATTTGACCAGGGGTCCCCCAGCAGGTGATTGCCAAACCCAAAATCACCAGTGGCAAAACCGGACATGCACTTTCAGTTTCATGGCTAGTGTTTCCAGGGGGTGCAAATGCACCCACGTGCACCCCCTATGCATTGCCAATGCTTTGAGTAAATGTGATATATTTTATTAGACCAACTGAGTAGTTGGGAAAAAGTTCTTAGCAAGCTTTCAGGTGTGGTCATCTTTCTTCAGGCTTTCACATGGCTACAACCAAAAACCCAGTAACGTGTGAATTATTTACACACTTGGGGATCCAGCAGAAGACAATGGAGGGAGATTCTGCCTTCTGTTGAAGTCATGTCAGACTGCTTTTTAAATCTGCTCTGAAGGGTCAACTGAGGATTCCCTCCAGTAATTTTTGGCTAACGCCCTATGGCTCAGAGCTTGGTAAAAGTGCACGCACACAAACCTGCGACTGCAGTTTCACCATGGCTGCTTCCATCTCAGAGTTGGACTCATTCAGTTCACTGATCTCCTTGTTCAACTGCTTAATTTCTTCATCGTTCTCTAGAACTGCAAGAGAGGAGCTGCAGTCAGTCACGGTTTGCTTAGAGTCCTAGGGTGCGTCTACACGTGCACAATTACTGCGCAGTAACCGCAATGACTGTGCAGTACAGGTGCACGCCTACACGTGCACTTGGACTGTGCAGTAAGCATCATGACTTACACCAACATGAGTGTAAATTATATACCCGCATCATGCGGGTATCAAATTTATGCCCGATTAGTTATTGCACAGTAATGCAGGTGTAGATGCCTTACTGTGCAGTAACACTGCGTGTGGACTGATTTGGGACTAACTGTAGTCCCAAATCAGTCCACACGCAGCATTAATGTGCTTTAATGCCTGCATATGTAGATGCCGGCCTACTCCTGCTTAGTGCAAAGTAAATTTAAGCTGGCGTAAATGCACATGTAGACAGGCCCGCAGAAGAGGAAATGGTAATGGCAGTCCAGTCTTTCCTGGTGAGCACAAGGCACTGGCTTTGGGACCCCTTTCTTGTTTGTGGACTCCTCAGTTCTGATAAGGTTCATGCTCTTCCTCATACCACAACCAGTGTGAGTGCACAGATGGTTTTACAAATTCCATATCATCGCATGTACAGATCCGCAACCAAAGAATAGGCCATCTCAGCTGGAGTCTACCACAAATCCTGCAGAGCTGACTGATGTACCAAGCATGTGCATTGGTGAGAAAATGCATGGGGCAGAAAATGAAGCAATTTCTAAACCAGTGCAGAAATGAGTTGCATCCAAATCCTCCCCCATAAAAAACCAAAACCAGAAGTAGTTTAATGTAATAATTGAGCTGAGTTAGATGTTAAAATGAAAAAAAAAAAAACCCCACCCCAAAACATACCACCACTCAACTTCCACCTCATAAATATTTTTGGGAATCCGTATGTGAAAAATCTGCAAGGATTTCATGGAAATGTCAGTGAATTCTTGACATGTTCATGAATTTTGACTTTTTAAATCTGAAAACGCTCTATAGAAGTTCATTATTTATTATTTGACACTTCTCCCCACCCCACTCCCTACTTTCAATAATCTAATCAGAAAACAGCAAAGATACCACAAGATTGGGACAACCAGCTGCATAACAAGAGAATGAATAGTCAGACCGGACAGTTGGCTAGCAGCTGACAGGTGGTAATTATTTGTTGAAGCTCTCTGCTTGCCACTTCTGTTGGGTGTAGAGTCTCAAAACTAAGGATTGGTGTGTTTAAAAACAAAGAGGGATTTAATTCATAACAAATACCATTCACCATATATGCCCCTGGTCATGTATTGAAGAGTCAAATTTGTAGCAAACCCAAGAACCCTTCTAATCTGTGAACAAAACAACTCAAATGAGGCTTGGCAAGTTATTTTTAAATGACATTTTAGGACAATGATCTCTGTAACTTTGACATGGGTATGAAAACAACCCCCGCTTCCCAAATTGGGGTAAAACTCCACTTTTAATCAGATAAAAACATGAGTGGAAATAGAAATAATAGCAGGGGTGAATTTACATATATTGATGAGTGCCTGCTAGCGATGGGACAGTCAATGAAAATAAGAGCTCAACGTGATGCATATGCATAGCTCAGTACAAAGTCTAAATCGGGCAGATATGCAAAGATACGATCAGCATGTGGCAGGGATTATTTGCGAGAGAAGTAGGGCTACTACCAGAGCAAAACAAAAGTTACACGTTGATGGGAAAATTGTATAATTATTGGAGACAGGAAAATGCTAGTTAGTCCATAACGGATATACCAAATGTTCCTGTTATTTGCTAAATAAATTGTATGTCAAATTATGCATCAAATAAGGTTCTGTCAGCCTTGTCTTTACAGGTAGTTCACCTGAGGTCAACAGCATTGCTTGTATGAGAAAGCACTACTCAAGTTAAGAACAAGTGCTAAAAGTGGCACCCAAAGGATTGATGGCTGGTCGAATGCTATTAGTTTACTTCATTTAACTGATAACAAGAACATTTGACAAAAGACCTGGTATTGAGACTCACTGCATTAATCATATGGTAATAATAATAATACAGCATGGATTGAATGCATAAACAATATTCAGTTTATCAATACATCTGTGAGAGAAGATGACCACAGACAAGACCCTTACCATCACTGGTCTTGAATTTAGTGTTGAGAATTTCATCCCCTGAGAGTTTTCCTTTCTTCCCAGCAAAAGTAGCTCTTGGACACCCTGACAAACTAAAAGGCAAGTAAAAATGGGTTTCACAAATGCTCTGTTACCTATAGTTGTTTATGGACCCACCAAGAGTTCACACCATTTAGGAGAGTTGCACTATAATAGCTTCTAAAAGCATTCTCCAGTGCACGTTAAAAGGCGAAGTCGCTTTATGTATAATGCTACTAAAACCCTCATTTGTGACATAAAAAGCTGTTTTCAATGAGCGAAGATTAGGGAATGCCAAAGTCTTAATGGAATGGGCATAACAAGACTGCTGGATAACCGTCTAAAAAAGCCATTTCTCAGTATTAAAACTCTGCCCTGACACATTGATTTAACATCACTGAACAGTCTTTTTTCGTGACCTGCCCCGAGTTGGATTTCACCATTTCCAAGCAAAAGGGCTGCACATTTTTTTGGGAGATGCTTTTCCAGTTGACGGGCAACTGGCCAAGAACCAAGGCCGTAAGTATGAATTTTTGGCCTCTTTTGGTTCCTGGAAAGTCTGAACACTTTTAGCCCACCTGCTCCATGCAGGATGGGAAGGAAAGAAAACACCGAGGCAACACGACAACACAGATTTCCCTGCCATGCACCTGGGTATTACCTTCTGTGAGTGAGGAAGCTTCCATTGGCATGGCCCGAGCCATCACAGCCCGGGGTCGGACAAGTCGGCCCCTCATTCTTCAGCGATTTCCAGGAGAACGACAAACCATTGAGAGATCCTTCCTTCTGCCTGCGGGCTGCGAGCGGGCATCCCGACGCACTGCGGTGTGAAGCATATTTGCCGCTGATGTGTCCCAGCCCGACACAACCTGGAACTGGACACCTGATTGCAGGGAAGCGCAGAGAGTTAGAAGATGGTTTTCTCAGTGGGGGCAGATGACAGGACAAGGAGCAATGGGCTCAAGTTGCAGCAAGGGAAGTTGAGGTTGGATATTAGGAAAAATGTTCTCACTAGGAGGTTAGCAAAACATTGGAGCAGGTGACCCAGAGAGTTTGTGGACTCTCCGTCCTTGGAGGTGTCTAAGACCCAACTAGGCAAAGCCCTGGCTGGGATGATGTAGTTGAGGCTGGTCCTGCTCTGAGCAGGGGGTTGGACTCGATGTACCCTCCCAAGGTCCCTTCCCACCCTCATTGTCTATGACTCTATAAGATGAGAATCGGAGGATTTCCAGGGTGCAAAGCCCTTTGCCAGGAGATCAGCGGTGGGAAAAACCAAGAGAGGGCTGGCAGGGGGCACGCCAAAGCCAGGATTTCTCATCTGAATTGGGTCTTTTAGCTCACGAGAGCTCTGTGCTCATGGCTCCAACCCCATTGATCCCAGCTGAGGATCTGCCCCAGAGCACATACCAATACAACCACTCAGGATGTTTCAAAGGGGCATTGCTGGGTGTCCTTACACCTCACAGCCCAGGTCTGAGACTCCCAAGGCAATTCACCTCCCTCAGAGCTTCTGTTTCAGGCTCTCTGCAGACCCAGGCAGATTTGCCTACATCAGTTCCCTTCAGTCAAGGCTTCTAAACATTTCCCCACAACCGAGGCCTAGACACTGACTTATTCTTTTTGAAGTGAAAGATGAGGTTGTCCCCTAAATATCTGACTCCAGAAGGTGGACCTTTAGGCAGAGGTAGCAAGTGTCTTGGTCTCCCTCTGCCATGCTTAATCCTTTTCTGAGTCCGGGTTCAACACTATTGTGCTTTATGGTCTTCCCCTGTAACCCAGAGCCTGCCTGCGAGTTCAACCGCCCCAGCACATAACACCATAGTGTTTCACTCCTTTTTTCTTCAAGGGGCAAAGAGTAACAGGGGTGGGACCTAAACAAGGCATAAATAAGGGAGGGTTTCCACCCAGCGGGAATGTCGGATAAGAACTGCAATGGATGGTGGGCAAAGGGCGGTGGCGATTGTTTAGCATCACAACTGCAGCAGAAACAACCCCAAATGCAAAGGCTTTGGAAATGGCCTGAAAAACTTGCACACCTGGGCTGAGAAAGGGGGGAACAGGACAGAAAGATGCGTCAGACTGGGATAAAAAAGACTCGTCTGCAATTCATCGGGCTTCTGCTTTTAGTGACCCAGAACTTCAGTTTAAATAAACGTCAGTGTTCGTTTCAATCGGCTGGTCTCGTGTGTTTGTTGAAAGAGAAATGCAAAAGGGCTGGATTATGAAATATCCCCTTAACGACGGTGGGAAATCTTGCCAAGTGCTTTGCAACCGCTCTTGTGTGGATGCAACTACGGAAGCCAGGTGAAATTTTCATCCTTGCATTTTGCTCCTCATTTTTTTTTTTTTATTTAATAAAACTCCTTGTAGACTTTTAGGTGAATCAGGGGCTGCCCCAAGAGCAGTTAAGCTAGCGTGAAAATGGGAGGAAGTTCTGAGTTTAATTATTCAGATCAGCAACATTTTGTTACTGAGACGGTGAGGAAGAGACAAAACGTGGGGCGAAGAGGGACACAGGAAAAAAGGAGCCTTTTTACTCAAGTGGGGGCATGCTCCCCAAATACAGTCACTACCACCTCCAGGCCTCCTCCTTGCTCACTCACGGGTGGGAAGCAGACGACAAAGAGTTACCTGGTATCTTAGCTATCAGTGATGATGCTGACAGGCAGAAATTCAGGATGAAGAGTTTGATTAACAGATACTGAGAAGCTAATATTATGTGCCAAGACCTTTTTAGGTTAGCAGCTTAGCCCTGACTTTCATTTCTGGGCCTCTGTTGCCACGTCCAACTAAATCCCACCTGAGTGCATTCCCATCCCATCCCCCGGTATTATAGTACCGGGGACAAAAGTGTGTAATGTTGGAGAGTGGAAGCCACATTTGTAGATGAGTCTGGCTAGGAGGAGAGTTGTTGGACGGGGAGGAAGAAATGAGTGATATGTGTTGTGCCTCTATGGAGCTTGTAAATGGGCAGATCCCTTGAGAGAACATTAGAAATTTAAGAAAAAAGGAACAGCTGGGAAATTCAAAATTAAAACCGGGGTGGGGGGAGACAAATCAAAAGCTAAACCATGAAGAGATATGGAAATGCACAGCAAAGGGCACATAAATACTCTTGCTCCACTTCTAAAAACAACCAAGAACAAGGTCACGACCTTGCCCTAAACCATGCCTGCATTCATAACTTGAAAGATAGAGAAGGCATCACACTGGAGTAGCTCACTTCTGGGGGAAGACCCGGGCAATTGTTTTACCCAGTGACAGCAAACCAGGCCTGGTGGTGGTTGTCACAAAATCCAGAGCACGAATTCGGGGGGAAACACTACTCTGTGCTTGGGATTTACAGCTTGGCAAACATGAAACATCACTCTTATTTGCTCTGTATAGCAGGAAGGGGGAAAAAAAGGCTTTTCCTTGGAATCAGTCACCTACCCCAACTTCTTGCATGGGGTCTGACTGCAGGATCAGGGCCGGATTGTCCTATGTCTTTATGTTCAGCAGTAAAGATATATTCCATGCGTGCATTTATGCATGCACTTACACACGCACACACATGAACATACGGCCAAAGGTAATAAAGATGGGTGTTTCTGCAGTGTGATTCCATCGGCCATCTCTCAGCCCACGTTTGAGGCCAGCAATCGAGCTCGGGAGGTAGGGTTTTTGGAGTGGAATTGCTGACACAACTGCACTAATTGACGTGTGGATGAGTGCCACCATAAAACAGGAAAAGCTTTCCCTCCCCACCCTCAAGCTCCCTGGCTAATGGCATGCTAAATAAATTCCATCATTCAACAAAACCTGGTGTATCTATTAAGGTTTCTGCTGTGGTTTGCATTTGTTTAAAGATGCTAGTCAATTATAAATACAGTTAAAAGTTTATTACTTGAGGGAGGATGCCCTGTAAAAAAAAATTAAAAAAAAAAAAGGTAAGAAATGGCAGAGCTAACCCTTCCACCTCTATATATTGACGTGAAAGAAATGAGGGAATTCAAGCGTTCCCATCCAAACACCCTCTACGCTGTTCCTGAACATCACAATTTGCACCTCACCAACGACATGATTACCCTTATTATTTCTGTTTTGTGTAGAAAGAAGTTGGCAGCGGAGGGGGGCAGCCACACGCCCAGGTTTTTTCCCCCCGCCTCCCCCAAGATCATTTGAAAAATGCTGATCTCTTATTTTAATCAGCTGCAAATGCAGCACAATTCACTTATAATATCCCTGCCAGCAGGATCCTCACTAAATTCATAACATCATTGCTTTTATATGATCACAAGCAAATTACTAAATCCTCAGGAGTAAAAAGAGGATAAAAAAGAAAGCGAGAGAATGAAACCAACCCCATCATTTAGTATGCAGCCTTTATGTCCCAGCCGTTACATATTTTACACTGTTAATTTAACTTTCATTACACTTTTATTGTAAAAAATAAACCAGAGACTTATTGTGCAAAACAGCTGGCTTGGACTTCCCTCCCCCCCTTTCGCTGAAGGGTTATAATGGCTGATCAATTAGGCAGCGATTCTCTGCTGTTTTCTTTAGACGCCGGGGTTAGGCTGAAGGTTGAGGTGATCTGCTCCATCACATCTGTACTAAATTACTTGAAGGATGAGCAACAAAACAACAGGGACTAAATTACTTTCTCCTCGGTGGCAACGTGAAAAACTCGGACCGGTTCCAAGTGGCTTTTGGTACGCAGATGGAGTAATGGAATTACAGTTAAGCCTCTTTAATGCAAACCTGCTGGGACCTTCACCAGAGCGTACCTTGTTATGGAAGACAAAATGCTAACTTCCCAAGGACTAGGGGAACTCAGCAACAAAGGGATCATTTCATCTCATTGCTGCCTTGCCCTCGAGTCCGCTCAGCTGGGCTTTCTCCAGCCTTAATTGCCGTTCCCACTTGTTAATAATTGAGGGCCTGATATTGCTGGCCGTGCAGCGGGGTAGGGCTGAATCGCACCTTGCTTTACACCTGGCACCGCTGCCTTGGACCTGCCTGGAGGTCGGGTGCTCCCCTTCCCAACCAGATGATGGACAGCGCCTGGGGAAAGCCTCATCTCCCTTCACCTCCTGCAGCATGGCAAGCCTGGGGTAGTACTTTGGTATTGCTCTGAACTAAGTGCAATAGCAACCTGCCTGGAAGAGCAAGGGGTCTGGGGGGCTGAGTTCGGAGGCAGCACCTGGCCCCATTGCTGGAAGGCTATCCATGTTGGCCACCTTGCTGGGAAGAGGAGCTGTCTTACTCAAAAGATGAGTTTGCAGGAGAAGCATGAAGTCCTATGGTGTTATTTCTCAGCAGGCAGGACATAAAACAGTAAAAAAATCAGCACCTGAGCCAAGGGGGAGCAGGAAGGATCCCCGAGCTGCTTTGCAGGGCCTGGCACTAAATCTTTACTCTGCCTCACACCCCTGCCCTGAGAGCATCCCACATACAGCCAAGAGCCAACTTGAAAGGGCCCGCAATTCTGCACAACACACTTTTCTATCGAAAAAAATCAAAGATTGGTCCAGACCAAATCCTTTTGCAAGGATGGACAGGTTTTCAAAGGGGGAAAGAGTTGAAACAAATCATTGCAGCTTCATAGCATCTACAGGGCCAGAACGACTACCATTGCAGCATGTTTTGGAGCCGTTATCAATCACTTCATTTTAACTTTGATGCATCTTAAAATATTCATTTTGGTA
The DNA here is from genome assembly GCF_052110815.1 of Crocodylus siamensis. Classification (NCBI taxonomy): domain Eukaryota; kingdom Metazoa; phylum Chordata; order Crocodylia; family Crocodylidae; genus Crocodylus; species Crocodylus siamensis. The sequence continues at coordinate 70,093,062 of NC_143404.1, forward strand.
AGGAGTCTAGGTATTATAATGCCATTTGTATTGTAATAATATCAATATTGGGAGAAACAAGAATCGTCATATGCAAACTTGAAAAGAAGCATTTTACTTTGTTGAAATGGCATTTTTATCTTAGTGAAGGCAAAAGTGTTGGCCTAGAACAAGGTGGTATTGGTTTTGAGAGTCCAGAATTGACATTTTGGGGACTTTTTGTTTCCCGTGAAAGTTTACCTTTTTTTTTGGCTCAGTTATAGAAGGTTCGTCTCCACCTTCAACCCCTTCCCTGCAAACTCTTATTACTCTTTTTTTTTAAAATGATGTCTGCTGTAGTCTATACAGGTATTTATATCCGCTTTGGATGCACTGGCTAGAGCTGCCTATAGACACATTCTGCTTTGCATCCTGTGCAAACTTTCCACAGCCCTCCTTCATTTAAAGGTCCCATGTCTTTACTCATGCAGCTTCCTCCTTATCTTAGCAGTCCTGGCTCTAACTAAGAGAAAGTCAACATTTAGACCCAGTGGGACACCCAGTTTTCCTGACTGCCAGTTTTGCTAACAGGAACAATACTGAGGAAGCCAGCACTTTGGCAGCACTTTTCACGTCTCTCCCTGTGCCACCGGTTAATGGCACAACATTATGTCTTCCTTCTTTTTCCCCTAGCAATTTAGAACATTTTAGTCCAAAAGGATTTTTTTTCCTGTAGATTCTAGAGGAGGTTGCTTAAATTTTAATAAACTCCGCTAACTCCTGCTAATTACCGCACAGCTCATTTAACACACAGACTTCCCTTCCTGTAGACTGAAGACTAAAAATGGAGCAGATGGCTCAAATATCATCTGGTTGGATTTTTTTTTTTTAAATGTCCTTTCTATCAGTTATTGCATCTCTGTTTAGAGTAGACACCCACTGGCAAGTACCAATGTGCCTTCTCCCCTTCTCATGCTGTAACACTGCAGAGTACTCGAGGTACTTTATGGCCCCATATTTTTGCATGTGCTGCTAAGCAGGGGGTACAAATGGCTAATTTATCTACCCAAATGAAAGGTAAATATCCCCTATTTAGGAGGGGAAAAAAATCACTTGCAATCTGTCAGTCCTCCCCTCAGGGTCAAACTTTGCACCACAAGAGGAGAAACGCTGACACTCAGCCCAACAAACAATAGACCCATTTCGGGAAACTGTTTAGAATTAGACAAATTGTTTTAGTTAATGTACAGAATTAGCAGCCTCAGCTATTCATGAATCATGAATGTGGCCTAAGAGCTAAGAAGCTCGAATAAAATCAGATAAATTAGAAAGCAAAGAAGCAAGATGGAAAGAAAGAAATCGGGTGCTTTTTGTTTGTCTTTGGTTTTGAGGTTCACCCAACGGTGCACCTGGGGGGGTTGGGTTTTTCCAGCCCTTTCGCTGCAAGAAGGTTTTGAACCAAAGGACCCTGTTTCTGGAACAGCCAGTAGTGGAGGCAAAATATCCAACTAGTTTTGAAACACAGCATAATAGAGATGTGAACACGAGATGACACTGCTGCCTGCAACAGCATCACTGATAACCAAGACTCTTCCTTGCAGTCCTGTGACTAGAAATGTCCTTTGAAAAGCAATGACATCTGATAGTCTTCCCTAATCAAATGCATCCAGTTGAAGCTTTAACAAACCCTAAACCAACTACAAGGAAAGCAAATGAATGAGCAACAGCAAAAAAAACCAAAAAAACCACCCCCTTTTCTGCCTTCCAGGGGCATCCTGCTAATAGCTGTGAGCGTTAGTAACCCAAGACTTGAGAAAATAATCTGTGGTGAGGTTTGCAATGTGTTGCAAACTTCCTTGCAATCATGTTTCTCCACCTTTGTACCTCCTGGTTTGAGTGAAAAGACGGGAGGGCTCCGAATGCCAGGTCTGCAGATATGGTACCCACAAGAAAGAGTCAAACTACCGACAGTTCCCATTCAGTGCAGTCATGGGCCCCTGCCCCATTAGCCCCCAGTACAAATCTTGGGAGTTGAAGATACTCAGCCACACACATGGGTTGCTGAGAGCCATGCATGAAGGACACCGAGCACGAGTCCAGAGAAACATCTTCAACAGCAGTTTTAATTCCCTGAAGGATCAAGAGGGCATGCGGCAGGATGCTCAGAGAGCCAGCTGATTTGCTGAGGATGTAACCTTCAGATTTGGAGAATACCAAAAGTACTGCAAATGGCCCATTTCCCCTACAAAATGTTAGCACGCTTACGGATTTGGGGGACGAACAGGCATGAAAAAGGCAAAATTAAAATGGCACGTCAAGCCTTCGCCGCGGTATTTCAATACCAACAAAGGCCTGATCTTGCGAAGTGTAGCCAGGGCAGATCGACTCCGACTGGCAGGGGCCGCGTGGAAAGCAACCCGCACCCTGCAAAGACGGACTCACAAACTTACTTCATGAGCTCCGGGTCTTCTTTGTCGTCTTTCGTGGGGGTTATCTTGATTCCACTTTTCTTGGCACGAGGGCAGCCTGACAGGCTAGGTTGGAAAAGAGAAAAAAGGCCTGTCTCACTTGCAGAAGTACAGCATCGTCGATATATCTCTGTCTTGAATTTACCAGAGTGTTTTGATCTCCCTCATTTTGCAGCCTCACATCATGAGAAGAAGCGGGGGGGGTGGGGGGCATGTTGAGGGAGATGGATAGTAATTAATGGTGTCTAGATAAGAAGGGATCTGCTAACAGACCGCGATGTTTAATGGAATTGTTGAAAAGGAGGCTCAGATCTCCTCTGTTAATGTTCTAAAGTGATAATAGAAGTCATAAATAGGTAGGATTATTAACAGGAACATTGCAGCAGCCCAATTCTGACCCTTTGTCTTTTTATTCTAGTGCAGAGAGCTTCTAATCAGATGCTGGAGACATCAAAAAACGAGTCAGATTAAAGAGATGAAAATAGGCTTTTCGGTTGTCGGTAACAATAATGTTTTATTCAGAACTTTATCATTCTGCCCATTGGAGGGGGGGGGCAGGGGGAGATGTGGGCATGGGGGGCGGGAGGGGGAAGCATTTCAGGCAAGACCTTACCTCCGATGCGATGCATAATTTCCTGTTATGTGACCAGAGCCATCACAACCAGGAGTTGGGCACCTGGGGAGGAACGAGAAACAATGCTAAGCAGGGGCTTGAGGCTGGCAGATTGAAGCATCCAAGTTGGAGAGCAACAAACTGAATAGCGTTTCCTTTCACTCCCCCCCCAACCTACCCCCACCCCCGAGAAAATAGTTCAGTATAATACCCAGTCCAAGTTATTCACACCACAAACCCAAGCAGCAGTGGTTTGAAAAATGACGTCTATTTAAACGCCAGTACAGTGAAAGGCTCTAGCTCGCTGGCAAAAGCAAAGAAAAACCCCTTTCCGCAGGTAAGGGCATGGCCACAAAACACAGATGTCAGCTGAACACATACGTGGATGCGTGCGGTGCAGGGGGGCAGGCAGGGAGGAGGACAAAGAGGGTCAGGTAGATGTTGCAGGATCAAAATGAGGGACCTGGAAGGAGACCGTGGACCTCTTGGGCACCCTCCTCCCACCCTTGGGGGAAAAAATGTCAGGGATCAGCCATAGAAACCCTGCCTGGATGAAGGACCAGCAAGGGACCTTGCAGCCATGGAGAACTGTGCTAGCGAGCTCCTTCCCCAGGGACAGCCGTCCCGGCTAACGTCAGAGGGAGGATGGAGAGAGCACTCCTAGCTGAACCCTAGGAGGGTAGGCCTAAGGGCAAAAGACTTGCGCCTTGCATTCAGGAAGGGGTCATGGAGCTCGGGGATGCACCGAGGTACCAATGGATGATTAATGAAAGAGACGGGGAATGAAAGATTCAAGAGGAGTGACATGCATGAGGATGGGGTGCAGACAACACCCAGGAAGGAATCCAGGGAGTCAGCGGGTGCTGCCCAGAGGAGCCCTAACGAGGAATGACAAGGCCGTCCGGTCACGGAAAAGCACCCGCCAGGGACACCCTCCTCCTGGGTGGGGGTATGACCAGCCGGGCGAGAGCTCGGAGCAGATGGATGAGGTGCTCTCAGCCAAGGACAGACAGCTCTGGAGACCGCAGCCCTCTGGACAGAAAACAGGTCTTGCAAAGGTTTCCCTGTGCAGATTCCCCTGGACCGTCGCATCTGAGCACCTCACTCGAGTCCCCTGCCTTAGCCTCCCAATGCTGCTACAAGGGAGAGAAATAGCTTTCCCCCATTGTACAGATGAGGAATTGAGGCACAAAGGAGTCAAGTGATTTGCCACCAGTAACAAAGGAAGTCTGTGTCAGAGCAAAGACGACTGTCCTTATTCCTAGTTGCAGGGACATTTTGTAGAGATGATTGTGTGGGTCCCTTCCCTCTAGGAGCCAGGACGAGGGCCACCAAATCTTTTCATGCTGGCACCATTTTCTTTTAACGTGCAAAACCCGCAATGCCTTTGTGTTCTCCTGCTCATTATAACGACAAATATTTGGCATATATTTCAGGTCAGTTCATCTCCTGAACGTGCATCATCCTGCATTCTTGTATGCGGATGACATTAAAGCGCAGATGAAATAATATTCCCCACATGTCTGTGATCATTTAAAATGTCACCAAAGCTGGCATTGGTTTAAAATATTCCATTACCAAGCAAGAGAGAAAATAACGGAGCCAGTTGAGCACCGAGTAATTAAGGCCATAGATGCAGAGAAAGGTGCTGGAATATGAAGTATGAGGAGCATAAAGATCTGCTGCGGATGTTGTAAGCAATGCTGCAGAAATAAAAGTTGTCATGGGGACACACATGAGAGATGCGAGGCGAGGTGCTTTCATAGGGCAAGTGCTGTACCTCCAAGCCAGCCTGCAAATTAGCTAACACAGGTTGGGAGTCAAGTGCTGCGTGTCTGCGTGAGGGTTTTGCTGTGACTATGCAAAATGAATGGCAGAAGGTTTGTCATTCATTTCAAGGGGAGGGTGAATACGAGAGGCGGAGAAAGAGGGCATGCCCCTTTGCAAACAGCCGTTCTATTACCCCAAGACTTCAGCTGTCCCTGAGCTGGAAGTCTCTGCCGTTTCTGGCTCCCCAGGGCAGGTGAGCACTATGACACATCTAGATCTGCCTCAAGGAGCCGTAATCCTCATTAGCACTGCTCCATACTCCCCTTACATTAGAAGAAGCTCGTGTGCCGGTTAAATTCAGAGCAGCTCTGCTTGTGCACACAAAGAGCCATCCTTAACAACCAGGTCTAGAAAGGGCTGCCCTCTGGTACAAGGGGTCAGACCTGGTCTTGCAGAGCTGGATGCTGGGCCAAGAGCTCCTTTTCCCTGCAGGGCTAGCAAAGGTAGAGCGTGTTCCCAGGAAATGTGTCTGAGTAAAGGACAGGGCTGCAGCCTATTTAGACCAAAGCCAATTTAGTGCACAATTATTGCACCATATTATTACATTTTTGCATGATTCATAGATTCATAGATGTTAGGGTCAGAAGGGACTTCAATAGATCATCGAGTCCGACCCCCTGCCTAGACAAGTGCATATAATTATCGCACTTATTGTAAGTGGGGTGGGCTCCAAACCCAGCAGCCTCATAAATGTCCCACTGGAAGAGGCGGACAAGGTTCTTGGGGTAAATGTGATCTCTTTTATTAGACCAATTCAGAAGTTGGAAAAAATGTTCGTTGCAAGCTTTGGGGCACAACTAAGCTAGCCTGAAAGCTTGCAAAGAACGTTTTTTCCAACTATTGAGTTGGTCTAATAAAAGAGATCACATTTACCCCAAGAACCTTGTCCGCCTGTGTCCTTAGACCAACACGGCTACAAACAACTTCTCCAACCCTGGGGGAGGGAAAGAGGAGTTACCAGGACCTTGTCAGGTGTCCAAATCCCTTTGACAGCTTTCACACGACCAGCCCCCCATCTAATGCTTAGATCATATACATTTTTTTTAATTCAAAAGCACATCTCTCTCTTTGTAGTTCTGGCATTGCAATGAAAAAGAAAAAAAAAAGAAGAAAACACTAGCTTCTAATTCCTTCCTGTCTTTCAGTACCTTTGAAAGTGGCGGAGGGAAAGATTTGATTTTTATTTTTAATTATCTGTAGACAAATCATCCTGACAGGGACCTTGTAGTGGATGTTCCAGCCTGCAGCAATTTTTTTTTTATATATATATCTGAGATATTAACCCCTGAAATAGAATTTGTAATGGAAGTGCTGACACAGCTTTATCTGGAGTTGGGCAAAAAAGTGCCACTAAAATATCAGCATTACCTCTGAAACCTGTTTCTCAGATATATGCGCAACCAGGCACATCACCAAAGTAAAAGAATTAACATTAGGAGGTTTTGTTCTGGCCAAGATGCTTCTCTTCTATATTATAATTCATTGCACATTGTTAGCATCGTGACCCCTATAATTTTGGAAGCCCAAGGAATAAAAGTGTTTGCAATTAAATGCAGTTTTAAAAACTCCTGTACTCACACATTTGTTAGCTGTGGAGGTATGATCTAGTAGCCAGACCTTGGGCTGGTGTGCAAAGTCCAAGGGGATGTGGCATTAAATAAAAGATGTTGTGAAGAATTCTTGTTCAAAAACTGCCTAGAAGGCACATCTAATTATACTTAGTCCTGATCTTGTATACCGCTTTGCATCTACAGAGCGGTGCATTAACTTTAATCCTTCTCTGTGATGCAGGTATTGCACCCGACGCTTTATATGGCCATTTCCATTTATAGCACCAGCTCAAACTAGAGGGCCAATGTCAGAGGCAAATGTCAAGACAAGAGGAACACATGGAATAAAAGGCAAAAAAAAAAAAGAAAGAAAAGAAACATGCACACACAAAAAAAGGAACAAAACTTTTTGCAAAGTTTGAATCTGATTCAGTTCAATGTTTCAGATCTTATTTTATCCAAACTGCTTCTTGCTCATCCCTATGTCACGACAGAAAAATAGCTTGGTAGGGGAACACATTTCAGTCCAAGGCAGTTCTGCCATAAACAGCTCTGGTTGGAATAGGAAGGACACCTTGCTTCTCTGCTAAAGGGTTTCTGCTAAGACTCAGTATTTTGTCAACTAGCCTGTTCAGAGGTGTTTAGGCAGGTGAGGCACAAAGCTGATGAGAAAGGCAGACCATCCTGCATGAGGGCGGGGAGGAAGAGCCAGGGGCCCTGCCCAAGACGGAATAAGGGGCTTCCAGGGAATTACAAGAACAAGCCTTCACCCCCACTTCTCCTGACTTGTGCAATGCCTGATCTGCAGATGGAGGAGGCGTCACGGGAGAGTGCAGCACAGGAACACACGACCGTGCCAGGCCAGCTCGGGTCTTGAGAGCAGAGGAGTCATGGCAGGAAAACCTTGGCCACAGCATAGGCGCACACAGCCCCACACAGGTGGGTTGAACCCATGCTGAATCCCACCCCGCTGCACCTTCTCTGCTATCAGGAGCCCAGGGACTCTCAGGGCCTTGATGCACGTGCAAGTGATGTATCTAACTGGGGTTTCGACTTAGACATACTCCCTCTCTACAGAGTGGGTAGACACTCCTTCCTTCATGCATGTTATGTACCTCATAGTGAGTTGAAAACTTCACCCTTCCTCCGAAAACCAGGTCTCACTCTTTTGGGAGGTGGGCTGAGATGCGTCCCTGGACTGGGCGTCAGGAAGCCTGGCTTCTCTTCTTCCAGGGCCCGGCTTTGCCACCTTAGTACAAGTGACCGCCACTTTTTTGCTCCCCCTACCACGCCTGCCTCTTCTGTTAGCTCTTCTGAGCCCGTGCAATGGGGCTCTCATGTCAGGTGGGGCTTAAGCTGTCATGAGTCCATTACTTAAATGGAAATGAACTTATTTTTATCAGTCATAGCCAGCAACGTCTCTTGCTTAGTTTGCAGAAAGCTGTTGCTAAGGCTGAATCCGATGTGAAAAATCACCCCATAAGAAAGCACATGTATTGGGTTGTTTCCATGAAACAAATATTAAATCATGATTCAGAAGTCCCTACCCTACCCCTAGCCCAATGGGGGTGTTGGGGGTTTTTTTGGAGGGGGAAGAAAAAAACTCCTGCTACTTTAAAGGAAAATATTTCTCAAGTCTAGCCTAAATTTTCCTGAGGGGAGGGAAATTAGGACAATGAACTGAGAAGCTCTTCTATGACATTAAGAGCCTTATTAAAGGTTACAAGCCAGTCCCTTCGCTGACACAAAATTTGCAGTGGTGCCATCAAGGTTAACGACAAGATGCAGAGAAAACGTATCCAGCGGGGAAGCATACTTGAACGCCAGCTTCAAACTTGGGATGCGTATAGGTAGGCAAAGCCAATCTTAATTCAAATGAAATATTATGGGTCAGTCAATGGACTTGAATGGACCTCGGCTGCTGAAACATGACCCGATGAATGGTCAGACATAGCTTCCCTCACTCGTCTAAATCAAAAACCTGGTGAAATGAATGGACATATCCCCCACTAGATACGGAGCATCACCTGAAATGTAGCATGCAATTAGGTTGCCAGGTTTCTTCCAAAGAGCCAGCTCTCTTTTGATAGTTGTGGGTAACAAGTACTTGATTAGCTGAGTCTCCACACAGCGCATCATTAAGGAATGTGCTTTATCTGGGTCAGTATTAATTGATGGCGCTATATCAATGTTTCATGACAAAGATGATAATGTTACAACACGGGCTATGGGAGGTCAGGAAGAGACACCAAGTGCAAAGAGAACTATAACCAGTAAAAATCTGCCCGGGGTTAAAAAAAAACCCAACCCCAATATCTGGTGATCTACCTAAGATGTCACCTTCCAGAATGAGACTTTCCTAGAATCGGTGCACTTCTATTAACCTTCCTCCTTCCTCCCCACACTCCGGGAATAGGTTTGTCTCCCTTCCTGGTGACCCACACAGGCAGATTTTGACCGGCTTTTTTTCCAAAGGAGGGGACAGGGGGAGAGAAGAGGCATGAGCATAGCACGAGGGGAAAAAAAATGGAGACTGAAGGTTAGCGCAAACATACTTGAGATCAGCAGAGTGGGCAGCCATGAGGTTTCTGAGGCTCTTGTCAGCAAGAGGACAACCAGAAAGGCTGAAAGAGAAGAGATGGAATATCTGGATAAGCCAAAAAAAAAAAAAAAAGAAGAAAAAAGAGAGAAATTGAGAGAGATAGAGGAGGGGATTGGGGATGGGGGAAGGAAGGTAGGGAGGAAATAGAACCAAACCATCCACACCATTAAAAAAAAAAAGAGAGAGTCTTAAGAGTCAGACACTGGCATTTTAGGTCAACAAACCTGCGGTGAGAGGCATAGTTTCCCGTGATGTGTCCGCTGCCATCACAGCCTGGGGTAGGGCAACTGAACAACAAGAACAACAACAAAAAAGATGACAAGAGATGTAAAAGCCAGAAAGAAATGAATTCATCCAAAAGATTCATGCACCTGTCAGGACACTGGAAATCTTCCTCCCTTCAAAAAACTAAATCTGCGGCTGGCGAGGGGGCCAGGCCTCTGCAGGGAAGTCAACCCCTGGCGCCTTCTGGATTTCGGCCACACAACTGGGCCTCGGTCTTGGTATTTGCTTATTGTGTTAGCAGCCAGAAGGGATATGCACAAATAAACCTTTTCTTCCTGTGTTTGGGAAAGGGAGGACTTTTGTGGCTCTCAAGGACATTTTTGGCAAAAATGAGACAGAAGAGTATAAAAGATTGTCTTTGTTTATCCAAAAAAAGAAAGAAAGAAGAAGAAGAAGAAGAAGAAGAAGAAGAAGAAGAAGAAGAACATCCAGAATGGTGGCATCAGTGGGAAGCCAACTTTATGGACCCAGGGCTGTCAACTCTCCTGATATTTTTTCCCCATCTATCTTTCGGTAATTAATCCCAGCTGCTGGAATCAAGTTGTGGCCCAAGAACCTCAGCTCTCATGAGAAAGGGAAGTGTCTAACTTTGGGCAGCAGAGAAGAGTTTGAAACCTGAGCCTGAAATGCTCCAGCACCAAAGAGCAAATAGCTTCGTCGTTCCATGTCATGAGTTTTAACCTAATCTCATGATTTGGGGGGCTGGACTCAGGATTTTTGAACACTTGGTGTCAGAGAGACGGTGGGCTGATGGCTTATCCTAGCATGGTGTTATATCTGTCTCCCTCCCCCTGTTTCCAAGGGAATTTATAGGCAACGGAAAAGGGCGATATCTTCATGGTATTCCAGGGGCACAACCCAGGCTACCATGCTATAGCACAGCAGTGCTGGAATTCAACATCTGGATTCAGGACTTTACATAGGAACGGTTACTACTCTGGACTGAACCCCACGGCAGGGGTTTGCAAGGTGGGGCAGGAGTTGCAAGAAGTTGTTGCCCCCCGTCCCATTGTCCCATAGAAGGGCAAACAGCGCAAGAGCCACACTGCCAAGGCCAGATCCAGATTTGCCAAGGGGGAAGTGAGATGGCCCCGTCCCCTGTCCGCATGATTAGTGCAATGAGGCCAAGCAGCAGGATACAAAAAAACAGTGACTTTGGAAGGGGTAAGAGATCCCTCCCTAGCACACGGCTGGGCGAAGAAGCAGCTGGCTTCCAGGGTGCCACGGGGGAGGAATGCGACTTCTTTCCCCCTGGTCGGTTGAAGCATGGGGGCCTCTAAAGGTCAGCCCGGTTCCTTCAGGGGCATTGTTTTACTTCGTGACCCCCACTGCAAACAATAGAAAGAGCCTTGCAAGGGACTTGGGTGTGGAGTTTGCTTCCTTCCTGAACTAATGGAAAAACTGCCCCTGTGCCTCCAAAGAGAGAGATGCAAGATCTGCTTCCCAGGGCATAACCCTCAGCCATGCCGCGGGCACGGTGCCAGCCTCAGCACTCCTGTAGCGTGGCACCTCTCCCCACCCACCCACAACGTGACTTTTCCAGGCACAGGACGGCTCTCAATTTAGACGCTGGCCTTATGACGTGCTATTCGTCATCGCTCCAAATTTGTGGCCTAATCCAATCCCTCACGCCCAAGTGGAACGGCTCGGGCATCCCCACCCCACCCCGCCGCAGGGACAACGCACCCAGCCCCACGTCTTGCGTCACCGTGGGGGGTCCAACATTGGGGAATGCAGGAAGCAGCAGGAAGGGTCCAGAGAGAGGGTTGCAAAGCATGATATCTCGGGAGGGGTGGTGGAAAGTAGAAATAGCAAGAATGAAAGCTGGGGGAGGAGGGGGCAGAAGGGGGTGTCAGTCCTCCTCCCCCCCGGTATGAAAACACATAACCCACATCAATACACAGTGCACAGGAACTGGAGAGTTTCTTGATACTAGGGCAGGAAAGCTACCTCATAGTTTGTCCATGCGGGTGGTCCTGGAAATCCTGTTTCTGATGCCCCACAAAACAACTTGTTTTATACCCTCTGCTGTTGTTGCCTCCACTCCCTCTGCATTGTGGGACAAGGGGCACATGCAAAGATTACTCACACCAAGATACAGTCAGGAAAGAAAAATATCAACCTCAAGCCCCTCTCACAGTAACAAAAGAAAATAATCCCTGAAACGATCATTAGCTTGCAGATCTTCAAAGGACAATATTTCATAGATTTCATAGGCATTCGGGCTGGAAGGGACCTCGGGAGATCATCGGGTCCAGCCCCCGGCCCAGCTGGGGTCAGATCAGTCCAGCAATCGCTGTTTATTGGGACTTAGCGGTGACTTCGCACACAATGAAACGCGCTGTCGTGTGACACCAGAACTGGCTACGCACAAAGCAGAACGGTGGGGCAGCTCCCCAGATACTGGCCATCGGTACCTGGAGGTGGTACAAGGGCCCCAAGGACTCAGATAGCTCCGATGAGCACGTTTGACCCTGAATTGCCTGCGGCTCATTGAAGATCAAAGTGGATGGGTCAAAAGGGACATGAAGGCCTGGTGTGGGAAGCAAGTCAAGTGCTTCCCAGAACACCTCTCTTTCCAGCTTGGGATTGCCAAAGGTCAGGCAGACCTCAAGTCATCACTGCTGCTCACACCAATTCTGAAAAAAGCCTTCAAAGCTTTGCACAAAAGGGACCGGTTTGTCTCTTGCCCAGCTAGGGAAGATTATTTTACTCTTCCTCTGGCTCGGTGGGGCTCCTGAGCAGCTCTCTATCCCTTCCAGCATCCTACATTCCCCTTCAAGCTTTCCAATTTGCCTAGCCAAACAACAAGCTAGGTCGCAACATGTCAGCAGATCAAAGTCCTGCTACCCATCCGGTGGAAAGGGCAGAATTATGGTTGGAGATACGACGAGGAATAGCAGACCCACTGAGAAGTCAAACTGGCCTTGGGAGGGGGCCTCTACAGCTTGCATTTAAATATTGAACTTTAGCGCTCTATTGATCAAATCTAGGTCCAGTGTGCAAAGTTTGGGTCAGGATAGGAATTTGCTCTTTGATCCAAGGATCACCACAGATCCTGGCTTCTACCTCATCTTATCATTGAAAGGGGATCCAGTTACAAAGCGCTGATCCAGAATTGGGTACAAATTTTGCTTAGGTCTGGAATCGGGTTTGTGTCCCTCGCAAGCTGGGATTGCAATGCAGGGCAGTTGCATTGTGCCGGTACTAGACATTTCAGGGTCTCCTGTGCTTCTTTCAAGGGGGCTGTAGTCAATGAACTGCCTGAAAAGCAAAGCAAAACCGGCCCATTATCTGAGGACGACTGCCAGATTGCCTTCTTACCGGCTTCCCAACTATGGGTTTGGTGTGCCTTGCTTGTGAGCAACCCCTAGGAGGTATCGAACTCCCTTGACCACCACTGGCTTCAAGGGATAAGAGTGCGTCAGGCAGGGGGAGGCAGGAAAACAGGCAATCTCTTTTCCTTTGCACCAGCATTCATTTTAAAGGGAAACACCCTCAAGCATTATATTTTTATGGCTGCTTTCATGATTCCTGGAACTGAACCCGCGAGTGTGTTCTTTTAACCATTGCACTGCTTCAGGAAAACCCTATGGGATGTCATCATAGCCAGCTGAAGTGGGCAGTGGATGAGGCTTTTCTTTAAGCTCTTAAGTGTTTGGAATAAATAAGATCACTGAAGTAAGAAACAATGCTCAACCCTCCATGTTTCCAAAGGACTTCCCCCTGCCCACCCCTCCCGGGTATCCCAAACACAACAGACGTTTTGCTTTGGCTTCCCAGTCAGGGAGAGGGGACTTACGTTAGCAGATCCTTCTTGATGTCCTTGGAGAGGAATTTAAGCTTGAAGTTGGACAAGGTGACTTCCCCGGGGTATTTCCGTTCCTCAAAGTTTTCCTCCGAGACCTCTTGCTCATCTGCTTCGGAGGAGGCGAAAGAGTTGGGTGCAGGCTCTGACTGTAAGAAATCATCAGGGGAAACATTTTAATGGATCCTCAGGCCACAGGCCATGCTACAGGACCAGCACAGCTTATCCTGTCTAAAAACTACTACGGGTCCCATCACTCTGGTATGTGAGTGCCCCCCAGTTTTGAAGGGGTAAAGGTTGTAGCCGTGTCGGTCTAAAAATACAAGCAGTCAGTGTGCTAGAGGCAATATCTTTTATTAGACTACAAGATATCACTTCTAGCACACGGACTCCCAGTCTTGAATGTGTTTATCCTCCCCTCACCCATGGGGTGAAGAATTGCATTGTCCCCCTCATTTTAGAAACAGGGGGCACACAGAGATACAATCCCTTGGCCAACATCACTCTATGGAGTAGGGAGGTGAACCTGAATCCCCTATGGCCCAGACTGGTGATCTAACCACTGAACCACCCTCCTGCTCAGGTGGTCCAGCAACCTGATACCTGGCTCAGGCCCTGGACCCACTGACTGCTCATCAGCAGGGATCCTGGTTTTCTCTGATTTAAAAAAGTCCCTAATTTTCAGTTAAATTATATATACCTATACATATATCTAGATATATCTAAATATATCTATATAGATATCCTAATTTTCAGTTAAATTATATATACCTATACATATATCTAGATAAAGCTAAATATATCTATATAGATATCCTAATTTTCAGTTAAATTATATATACACATACATATATCTAGATATATCTAAATATATCTATATAGATATATCTAGATATACCTAGATAGATATCTATATCTATCTAGATCTAGATACATATCTATCTATCTAGCTCTAGATAAATTATACATACATACATATCTATCTAGATCTAGATCTAGATAGATAGATATGTATGTATGTATAATTTAACATACTACATTGCATAACATGCAACACTGTAGTATACATACGTATATACATACATTTCTCTCTATATATCTATATATATCTCGATATATGTATATGTGTATCTGCTTCTGTTTTCCCAGCTGGACAAATCCTTCTGGGCAGGGCACTGGACCGATGTGAAGAAGAAATAGGGAAAAACAATGGCTTCCAATCTGGGTCCTATAAAATTCTTCCTTGTAGGAAGGTGAAGAGCCACACAGTGGAGGATCTTCCAGTCCTATCTTAACCACCCCCCTCATTTCATCTCTGCCCTGCCATGGAAAGACCTCACACAAAAAAACATTTCTGGGCCATGTATGGGGAGGTCACCTTGGTCGAGCTGCATCCCCCTTCCCTTCCCAGCCCTGCAGAACTGCCCTGCTTTCATCTTGGTAGCCAAGGAAGAAAGAACAGGATCCATCCCCCACCTCCCCAGGGATAGATGCTAATGCTGGGTATTAATAATTCATTACAAACCATCCTGGGTACATGGCAGGGCTGCCATTAATGCAAATGATCTGCAAAGAAGTTGAAAGCAACTGGTAAACACGGAACAATCGAAGGACTGGATCCTCCTTTGAGAGGATGTTCACCAGCTCAAGGAGGTCCAGAGTAACCTGTCCTTGGTATGGGAGTTATTACAGTACAGGGAGGCTCAACCTCTGGCCCATGGGTTTCTCCACAAGTTAAAAAATGTTACAGCGGGGTGTTATAAAGCGTTCCCACTACCTTGGTGAGTGAGGCTAAGTCTAGACTACCTCCAAAGGGTCCCCCACAGCCCCAAACGTAGGAATGAAGCATTGAGGTAGGGACCCCAGGTGCTGCTCCTGGGATGTCCACCTCACTTCCACCATGATGCATGTAGAGCAGAAGAGGGTAGGTGGGCAGGGACCACAGTGGCAGTGCAGACACATCCTAAAAGGGTCAAGTGCGTGGTGCCACTCACCTCTTCCGGCTCCTCCTCTCGCTGGCGATTTGGTTTCGTGTAGTCGATGGGGCCATCCCACTCATCCTGACGGGAGGTCTGACTGGACTGCGGGGAGGTCATGGTGCTGCTTGTGGCACTGGTGCTGTTTTGGCGTTGGGACACATCTGGGGACTTCACGCTGGGACTGCTGCTGCAGCTGCTGCTGCTGGGAAAGGTGCTCTCCCGCTTGCGGTGCTTGTTCATGCTCAAGTCCAGAGTCCCGTTCTCATCCACCTCAATGTCCATAGACTGAAATATTGGAGGCAACATCCCCAGTTAGCCACAGCACTCAGCTCCCTAAGCAAATCTTTTCCTGCTGAGGGTGGGAAGGTCCCTAAGCCATACGGAGCATGTGGCATGAGCATGTCATACTCTTCGCACAATCAGTGGGAAGGTATGGAGCAGAAGGGGATAAGCTTTTGCAAATGCATTCAGCAATGCCCCCTGTGAATACTCCCCTGCACCGAAAGCAACATAAGTGCCTGCTTGGAAGCGACACTGGTCTCAGAGGAGTCGCTTGCAGTCACGTGTCTCCCTGCCATACTCTGCAAACTCCGTGGGGCAATCCTAGAGACTGGCTTCTATTCCAGGTTAAAAAGCAAGGACACTTTTCTTCAGGGGGAAAAAAAGGTCAAAATGCACATCACATACATCAGAGCTGTAGCCAAGCTAAGCATGCACTTTTTCCCTGATTTTCAGTACGGATCTCATCCTGCCAGATGCTGAGTGATTTCTGGTTAGTGCAAAGCACTCTTAATGTCATGCATACAAACACCCATTCCCATTAAGAAGAGACTCTGTGCCTTGTAGTTTCAGGCCCCATGCGATGCCAAGGTCCAACGATATCAATGCCATTTAGGCTGTGGGTAGGCTTGGGTGGGAATTTTCTATCAAACTACTTTGGATAGAAAATGATTTTTTAAAACGGGCATTTTTCCATGGGAGGGAACATTATTTTTGCGGATGACTTCCTGCCACTGTCCCCCACCCCCTCCCATCCCCATTCTGGGAAAACCTACACGAACTGTTTAGGGTTACTCTGACACTCTCTATCCACCTGAGCAGTGGCAGTGCCCCATGGGAGTTGCAGTACAGAAGTCTTGTCTAAATTGGCTGTAGCCCTGGGTTGCACTATATTGCCCACAATGCACCAGACTCTGGTATTTCTGACTTGGGAGTGTTCAAAACGTCTTGCTCGATGAACAGTTCTGATATTTCTTCCCGATTCAGGATGAAACTATCAAGCTACTGACACTGCCAGGAGGGCAGAAATGTCCACATGTGACTAGGTGAGAACTAACCCTGTTTTGTAGCTTGAATCAGAGAATCGTAGAAAATGAGGGCGGGAAGGGACCTCAGGGGTCACATCTAGTGCAGCCCCCTGCTCCAACCAGCCCCAACTACATCATCCCAGCCAAAGCTTTGTCTGCCCCGGTCTTAAAAACCTCCAAGGATGGAGACTCCCCCAGCTCCCTGAGTAACCTGTTCTAGTGCTTTACTACCTCCTGTAGTAAGAAAGTTTTTCCTAATATCTAACCTAAACTTCTCTTGCTGCGACTTGAGCCCATTGCTCCTTCTGTCACCTGCCACCATGGAGGACAGTCCAGCTCCATCCTCTTTGCAACCCCCCTGCAGGGAGCTGAAGGCTGCTATTCAATCCCCCCTCAGCCTTCTCCAGATTAAATAAGCCCAGTTCCCTCCGCCTCTCCTCACAAGTCCTGTCCCCCAGCCCCCAAACTATTTTTGTTGCTCTCCACTGGACTCTGTCCACTGTGTCCACCTCCTCTCTGTAGTGGGGGGCCCAAAACTGGACACAGGACTCCAGAGGTGTCAACTAGAGGGGAGGAATCACTTCCCTCGATCTGCTGGCAATGCTCCTACCAATGCAGCCCAGGATGCCATTAACCTTCTTGGCACCAAGGACACACCACTGGCTCCTGTCCAGCTTCTTGTCCCCTGTCCCCCCAGGTCCTTTTCTGCAAAGCTGCTGCCCAGCCACCTGAAGGGCTTCTCTGAGCATCTCTCCTATTGGTACGGGCTTTCCTGTTGCTTCCTGGCAGTCGATTCCTCCACCCCTTCGCACGTCGAGGCGCTCAGCTCACCTTGCTGGGGGCATCCTGCTGCTTGGTACTGAGGTTTTCTGGCATTTCCCAGCAGCGAGTGGAGAGATTTAGGATGGCAGTGGCGGCCATATGCGCGGCCTCAGCGTCATGGGAGTAGTCGAAGCCTGTCGAGGAAGATGAAGTGCTCTTCACGTAACTACTAGAAGGGCTGTGGCTGGGGGAAGAGGCCTTTGGAAAAGATTTGGCTGCACAAAAAAAAAAGGGGGGGAACAAAACAACCGATATGTAAAACTTCCACAAGCAAGAATCATAGAGGCGTCAGAAGCCATGGACCTCTTTACCTTTGCACATTGCAAGGACGATGGCTAGTCTCGTTAGAAACTTGGAAGCTAATTCAGTGCCCAAGGAAACAAAAGAGATAAAAACAGTGCAGGCTCCAGCCAAAAACTTTAGTGCCCATCTGCTAACTTAAAGGTCTATATAATTATTAACTGGCAGTGCTGCAAAGTTCCCAGGACGCTACACTACCCCTCCTTTATGTTCTGGCGCTATGCTGAGGATGTCAAAGGGGGAAAACACAATGACTCTTCCAAGGTTTTTTGTTGGGTTTTTTTTTAATACATACTCCTTACGAGTTATTTTCAGAGCAGATTAATGTCATGATTTCATGTGTCATAGAGGAAAACCTGCAATTTTTTCAAATTAAATTTTAACAGCCAAAACAGCCATAAAATATGAGTTTCTGATGAGGGCACCAGTGACATATGGCAGTCCTGACAAGTGGCGCAGCGGTTAAACATATAGGAGTAACGGCTATATTAAATCACCTGGAATGGGTGACAGACTGTACGTGACCACTTCACACCGTACTTCACTATACATTGCACCGGACACGGGTCTGATCCTGTCCATGCATAATGAAGGTAGTGAAATGCAAGGAGGTTCAGCGTCTCCCGGTGCAAAATAGGGGCCCAAAGCCTGCAGTCAGATCCACCCCAGAGGACTGCGCTGTATTCACATCATGCGACTCAAAGGGAGCTCATGGTTGTACAGATTCAGCACAGAGCTGAATTGATGGGCCAGGCCTTGAAGTTCTTAGTTAATTTGGGTCCTGCCCTTACTTAGCAAGAAGCCCCATTGACCTGAGGGCTTGTTTTACTCCAGTCACATCCGTTGGACCCCCATGTTGTAAAACCACTTGACAACCTTGGAGGAAGATACTATCGTAAAGTGATTTTGGCATTACCGGGATGAGCTCTAAATAGAAGACATTCTCAACTGCTAATCTTCTCCAGGACTGCTTTCCTCCTCATTGTGGGCACGCATAATGCCTATTGACATTAATGGTGGTTATATGAACACATCCAAGCGAGCATAAATCCCTCCGGATGAAGATCTCTTTAAAGTAAGTTCTCAGTGAAAGGAACAGATTTCCCTACTATGATTGGCAATCATATTAATCTCGTTGCTTTGATTAACTCATTGGAGGCTTGCCCAAATAGTTATTCTTGTGCATTTTATAAAAGGGGGGGGGTCCAGTTTAATCCATGTCCATCAGTGGGGTCCGTGTATTTGCAAGCACAACATGACAATATCTCAAACGGGGAGATGCCAATTTTAATTTCACACTGTAGACTCAGCGATGCTTTTCCATTTCATAAGTATTTCTAGCACTAATGGACTCGCAATCAGCAAATTAGTCAAATAAGTGATGAGAAGAAATAGGAAGGATTATCCTAGTGGGTTTGCTGGAATTATTTTTGTCAGTACAATTACCCTGAAAATTCTTTGCTAATATTGCAAATAACACAATCTATTCAGCAGGAGAATCACTTGTGCTGGGAAACAAATTACTTTTCCATCAACCCTAACCCAGGATGACAGTGGCAGTTGTGCTCTCTGGCCTCCATCCAATTTCATTGTCTGATCCTTTACAGATTTAGTACTGTAATAAAAGGGAGCGTCCATTGTACTGCAACAACCGGGATGCTTTCAAGCATGAGTACTTTTTAGAGAGCAGCTGTGTCAGGATTAACCAGGACTCTGAAAGTGGGATTAGCTACAAAGAGAAAGGCCTCTTGAGGCTGCTGACTTCTGCAAACTGGTTTCCTAAATCTTTTTCTTTTTCTGCCTTTTTTTTTTGGTGCTTTAAAAGATAGATTCATCTTGCATGCGTGCAGGCTAATGGAGTAGGGACATTACACAGCCAAGCTCTATTATTCTCCTCTGGCTGGTAACAGCACAGGTATAATACAGGCTGTCTTCGTTTAGTCCGCCATGCACACTGCAACTCCCACACCTAAAAGTCCATCTGCTGAGGGCTTATTTTATCATTTCATTTTGCTCCTATGTCTAAGTCAGGGGCCTCTTTTTTTGCAGCCACTCTGCTCCATCATAGGAGATGCTCAACAGATAAGAGGGGCAGGTAGATAAGGTATTAGACTGTGCATAGAAGGCATATGATCGATGGATAATATACATGGTGCATAGAAGAGAATAGATAAGCCAAGTAGATAGAACAGGTAATACGTACAATAAAGAAGAGTGAAAACGTAAGCCATTTAGTTGCACAATAGAGTCCTAGAGGTGACCTACAAACGAAGTGGAGCCCATGGAGTAACTTCTAGTTAGAGACATTTCTCAAGAGCATGCACCCAGGCCTGGATGCCATCCATCCTAAAGGGGAAACCAAAGAGGTTGCCCTTTATGCATAGCCACCTATGACCATGCTCTTTCCATTCTCCCCACCCAAACCAACACTCCCAAAGGCCTCCGTCCATATCCCTTGGCAAGCGGTACGGAGGAGAGCACGGAAAGCACTCAGAACCAACGCCCTCACTGGGCCCAACTTACATTTAAAGGCTTTAGGTGAGGTTTCGCTAGTCTGTATCTTTGGGGCAAGCATGCGTTTGCCAAAAACCTGAGCATCAAAACTTGCATAATCGAAGGTGACCTTGGAGTACTTCTCCAGCTCCTTGGCCAGGTTGGCTCGAGGGGTGGCTGGGACCATGTTGGGCCGGTAGCTCCCATACTGAGGAATCTCCAGCTGCTTCACAAAGCACATAGGCCTGGGGACAACAGACACGCACAGATCAGCACGGCTTTCCTTTGCTTTTCTTATCTCATTAAGTGATTCCTAATGAAAGCACAAAGCCATTTTTCCCCCCTCCCTAGAGAGTAGTTTGCAAATATTACCCCAGAAACACAGCAGAAGCCTTCCTTGATAATGCCAATCAGGGATTCTCATAGAGATATACACTTCTTGGGAACATTGTGATCTCTCTCCCTTCAGATGTGCAAGATCAGAATTGGACTCCGTGCTTGCAAAATGGGGCCTGGAGTCTCTTTCCAGGTGCGATCCATGCGTGGGGCACTGTGATATTAATTGCATAAATAAGAAGGCAGCATCTCACTCTGGGAAACCTGTCTTTGCTTGTGCTCTTCCAGCAGAGAGAGAGAGAGAGAAAAAACACCCTTGGTTTCTCCTTTCTTTTGGGAGAGCAGGAAAAAAAACCTGCCAAAACCCATAGGACCCAAGTTCCCCTCAAGTCACCTCTGTGGTTTAACTCTATAGGAAGCATGAAATGTTTGCTTGCCGGGATTAAAAGGAGGGCAGAGTCCTGCCCCGAAAGCCCTACATCTGCTCTGCTGTCTGTAGTGGATCAATTTATCTTGCATACCTATTGTATATAAATTGCTCATTATTATTCTCCTTCTCTTGACCTCCTTGCACTAGATATTTCTAGGAGCGTGAACTCCTTGGAGCATGGATTGTCCTTCTTGTGTGTTTGCAAAGTGCCTAGCACCTAGCAAGCCGGCCCAGAAATGTAATAACTAACAAAACTAAATGGCCTTTTTTTCCCCCCCAAAGGTGCTGAGCTCTCACAACCCCAGTGACTTGGGCACTCAGCAGTTTTGCAAACCTTGAGGCTTTGCCAGCCTGTTGTACATCAAGGTTTGAAGGGCTTGTACCGCTGTCTTGCCCTCATGCTCTCCTTGTAAAATAACTAACCATATTACAAGCCATCTGTAGCCTCATGAATCACCTAAACTGTGTCGGCAAGGATTTATCAGGGACATCCTTAGTATTGGACAGCCCTTATCCCAGGCAGGTCTGACAGAAGCAAAGGGAAGAGAGAAAGAAAAATCATTTGAAAATCATTAGAGTCTAACGAGTCTACTCCTAAAAATCCCGGAAAGAAAAGGAGGTGCACTGGGATAAAACTGCAATGGCGTGATCTTTAAGGGGTTTTAAAAATCCCACCCTCCTACTTATAATGCTAATATAATAGCCTTCATTCTTAGGCAGTTTGCATTGTAGTATAATCAGCACAAGTGCCTTTTGCTGCACTGTTAAAACCCTTTGGCCTGTAGCCTCAGCATTAATTGATGCTACAGAAGCAATTCATTGTCCTGGATGCCCTCCCTGGAATCATCAATTCAATATCTCCCCACCTTAGAGAGACCTATGCTAGTCATAACAGGCATCAGCAGTATCAAGATACAGGCAGACATGGACGGGTTGTGACTGTTTTCTTTATGGCAATAGATTAGGGGAAAAGGAGCTCGGAAGAAGCACTATTGCACATGATTTTATTTCCAATGCAGCTTACCTGAGTATCCGGTCAGAATTGGAGCTGCTTTTAGAGGGGTCTCCAGACTGTGTTTGTTGCTTTTCGTGAGATTTGGCTAATTTTTCAGCAGCGGCAATAGGGCAACCGGATAAACTGTATAATAATTAGAAGAGAAAGAAAGGGAAACTAAGCATGAGGGACTAGCAAGAATGTCTCCATCCACTTCACAGACCAGGCTTTGCACTGAGCCCACAAAAAAAATCACGTCTAGTTATTTTTTTGACTTTTGACAAGTGGCAAAGCCTTGAGGCACCAAAAGCGATAGCGCTCCGAGATGATGGTTCGTCACCATTCAGAGAACTTGGGTATGGAGAAAGCAGCTCGATCCACTGGGCCAAGTTCAGCAAAAGGCTAGCAAGGGAAGGACTGCTCTTTGGTGCTTTGGGAAAGAGCCTAATGAACGTATGACATGTTTGTTCCTTACCCAGTCTTGTTTCTAGCTTTTCTTCTTTAAACCAAACTTATCTATGGGCAATTTCTATGGAAGAATCGCACTTTGGAGATGTGCAGTCACATCATGATTCCCTTGGATGAGGTGGGGCTGGACTGGGACCACAGCTTCAAAATATGGGCCTTTTAAGTCACAGCCCTCAACAGGGCCTGGGGCGGATAGGCATGGAAAAGGGAAGCAGTCTCCCTTTGGGCTGCTCTGGGCACATGAGATGGATGGCACAGCTGTTGCAAAGCGGGTGATGGAGGCAGGATCCTTTCTGGAGTCCTGTTGGCCAAGGGGTGGTAGGAAGAGGAGCAGGACAAGTAGTCCCTGTGCTCCTCACCATGCAGAGACCATAGGGGCTGCTACAAAGGATGCAGAAGAGGGTCTGCTTACTCTCCAGTCTGCCCTTGCAAGGTTTTACAGGGCCCACTGCCCACCTGAGCTATCCAAATTCTTAAATGGACGAAGCAGGGGTCCTGGTTTGGGCAGGCCGAGATGCTAAAGGCTCTTCACTGCTAAATGATCCTAGGCTCCTCTTGTTTGTGGAAGCTCCTAGGCACTTCTGCAAGATCCCTTCTTGGTAGATGTGCAGGTGGGGCCACCATGGGAGAGGGTTGGGACTGGGGTAGACGGCCAGTTGGCTGACACTTGATGACCCCTTCCTTTACAGCTGCAGGGTCAATGGGTGCAATGTACTCCAGAGAGAGTCACACAAGCATAGCTTTGGGGGCCAGCTCCTGTCGAAGCTGTTGTGACCAAGGGGGGGTCGAGTCAGTGGGCCAAGGCACCAGTGTAGAGGCACACGGCCTCCATAAAGATGCTCTCTGTCACTATTTTGAGGGATACCGGGGCTGGGGAGAGGTGGCATCCTGACCTATCGATTGCGGTCTCCCTGCCCCTTCCTAATCTGTGGGACTCTCTGGCAAGGGTTTGTCCCCTCTGAAAGGGGCACTGTATCCTCCACATGCATGTGGTCCTCAGCAGTCAAAACTCCCCGCTGCCTTCTGCCATGTGAGCATTCGTTTAGGAGAGATGCTGATCGCGCTGGCTTGAGCAGGCGTCACACAGTCCGGCACTCCGCCGTTGTCCCCTAACACCGCACCGGGCCCGAGACCCTCAGGCCCAGCCTACGTCACCCCTGCCATTCCCAGCACCGGTCCCTCCGGAGCAGAGGTCATTCTAGGACCCTCAGGTGCATTGCCAGCAAGTCAGCCTTTGCATTCAAGCCACTGGATCCAAAGCTAGTCCATTAACTCGGCTCCAAATCACCTAGCCCCTAGGCTGCACTGCTGCAATCAGTGCAAACAGCACACAACTGGCATTTCCTCGTATTCCCTCTCTGTGACTTGTGGGGAACCTGAACAGGAACTTCTCTCCCACCTGTTGCTGCGTTTTAAAGACACTGGGTTTCTTTTCTGTGCAGCTGTCGGGAACCGTAGATCAGCACACCCTCCTGGTGGCCACTGGCTGCTGCTAGACTTCAGGCCAAATTGGTCTCCTTAATTAAAGCAAGCAGATCTCTCTCATTTGCTCCCACCTATCAGGAGGCATTCATCAGCTCAATTTATTTCATGACTTCCACGCAACGCCTGAATAAGTACTTAAGAAAACTCACCTAGCGCCCGCAAATGAATTATCATTTACGAGTCTGTCACTCTCTGTATGTCCATTACAGTCAAATGATTTGACCAGCATGGTCTTAAGGTTGATCTGGAGAACCACAGCACTCCATCACACAGCCTATATTCTGGGAGGAAACAGCACATGCATTTCTGGCTTCTTGGAGATCCTCCTGCCTGGTTTTAAGTGGCCTGACGGTGGCCTTCCCTCACCCGCCTGTCCCTTCCTTTGCAGGGCTGACTTGCATAGTTAAACTTCTCAATAGAAGAACAAGGAGGTCAAAAACCATTTCAGATCTCCAAACACGCACCAGCACCCCTCCCTTCATTAGGTTTGCTGAGATCCCTCTTCTGGCTGGCTCTATGGGACGGAAAATCCTCATTCCCCGAGGCCCGGGATTGAAGTGAGCAGAGCTGATCTCACAAGACATCTCACGACGTCTGTTCACAAGAGTCCCGGGCCATCGAAACACAACGTAACCCTTGCTTGGCCTCCTATCTCAGCCTCGTATCTTCATCTGGCCCCAAACAACACCTCCACGAACCCCCTCAGCTCAATGCAGTCAACTCAATACCGGTGCCTTGAGCATGAGCAGACAAGGTTCGGGTAAACCCAAAATCTTGTATTAGACCGACTCAAACAGTTGACATGAAGTTGTCGTTCCAAACCTAGAAGCACTGCTCTGCCTTCATGCCCGTCTCCCTTTGATATCTGAGGGGCTCGCCCATTTCCAGATTTTTTTTTTTGTGGTTATAGCCATCCGTAGTTAACCTGTTTTCATTATACCGGATCTCCGTGCAACGTGCATTATGCAAGAATAAAACCAGTGCCATTTTTTGCTGTTTGCCCTGATGACATTTTAGCCCCTGCTGTTACCGATTAGAACGGGAAGTAAGTACCTTCTGTGTGTGTTGCGATTGCTGTTCACGTGACCCTGTCCTGTGCAGCCTGGTGTTGGGCATTTTAACACATTCTCGTGCATAGCCAAGACTTTGTAGCGAGAAGGGGAAGGGAAGAAGGGAGGGAAGTAAAAACAACTTGATAAAAACAGAGTGAAAAAGACAAATAATCAAGTCTCAACACCGGCTCCCTAGAAATCAGTGAATATGAAACACTGTAATTAGAATTTGTCTGCATATAGAAGAGAGCTACAAGCCAGCACTGCTCAGGTCAGCACTTGATTAGCATCTCTGCACACAGCTTGGGCTTTCTGCCTTGCTAGCTGATTGCTATCCACTCCCCCAGCCCGCTCCCTCCCTCCCTTTGGAGCCCTGCCTACCCATTTCAGGTAGTTTTAAGTGATTGGAGTTATCTCTCTGCTTTTATCCTTAGGACTAGTCTTGGTTTGATTTTTTAAAATTTTAATCTTCAGGATTATGGCTTCCTGCAGCGCTGACCTTAAAAGTAAAGAAAAGCATTTGCTTTGCAAGCCTTTAGAAAGCTTGCTTGCTATTTTTTTCTTCTTCTTTTTTTTTGCATTTGAGCTTGTATGACGATAACTAGACTTTCTCCTTGTTTCCTGCAGTTTTGTGTTTATAGCAGGTCTGCAACCTTTGAAATTAGAGATAAGGCAGAGTTTTTCTCCCTTCCCCTCCCCTGTTATCCTAGTATCATTAACACACAATATTGAATTTTTATTTATGTGCACAGAGAAGTCTATTTAAGATGTTGGTACCAATAGGCATAAAATATATATTTTTAAAAACAGTGTCATAATGAAAACTATTTTCTGCAGCGTACATGACTCTTTCCAGAGCATATTGTGATTGTTAAGGCAATGCGTGGTTAAAAAAAAAAGAACATTGACTGTATTATAGGTATCATTTAGCTACTCTTTCTGCTCTACAACAAAAAATTAAATTCTGATCATGGTGGAGAGATTTCCATCCTTTTGCCCTCTTCCCAAGCTGAAAAAAAAAATCCCTATGGAATTTAGTACGGGGTGAAACCAATATGTTAAGTATAAAAAAAAAATAAAACATTCAAAAAACCTGTAGAAGTTAATAGAGAATAAGATCCTTGCTACAGGCTGTATTTTCAAACCACCTTACAGAGTCCAATAGAAGGGGTATAATTCTCTGGAGGATGCTTCCAAAACCTGTTCAAAGGCTTTTATTTTCTATTAAATTCTATACGGTTTTCCTATAACGGCAGTTCTAGCTTTGGTCAATGTAAGGGTAGTGTAGCCAAGACCTCTATGCATAATAAAAGGGGTTGTAACTGTGCCCTGCACTGCTTGAAATTGGACTGTGCTCTTCAAGGGAAAGCCACCCATGTACAGAGGGCCAGTTCATAGCTCATTTCCCCATCCATAGGGCTTCTGTTGGATTTTAGAGGTGCATTGACTTTGCCACGGCTCTTCTGCACAGGCATAACTTTTACCCTGAAAGAAGCCTGCACAGATTAGTCTGGCTAGCCCTCATTGCACAGTGTGGACATACTCACTTTCTGGAGGGATCCTGTCTTTGTGTGGGCAACCGGACAGGCTGCGATGGTGAGGGTAGAGTCCTGTGACGTGACCGGTGCCATCACAGCCCGGAGTTGGACATTTGATCTCTCGTTTCTCAGGTCTCGAGGGGTCTAAGGAATAAAAGGGGAGGAACAAGGGAGACAACATTAGGCCGGCAATTCCAGCAACTGCGTGCAAAATCACAAGGGACTGGGATGTCATCAAGCCATGACATAACAGGCTAAGTAGTAACACCCCATGTCCATTTACCTTGTGACAAATTATTTCTGGATCTATAACCTAGACTACATCTACTTTAGGGATGACTTACTGCTACAGGAAGGCTGGTAAAGTATACCAGCAGAGTCTACTGTGGACACAGCCACACCAGCAAAGTGCGACTGACTCTGGGTTATTGCCCCTTTGCTCCTGTGCAGGTGAACACATGTTTTTGCTGGTATAACCACATTTATGCTAGGCCTTGACTGGGACAGCTGTGTCAGTGAGGGCTCATACTTCTTCAGGCCCCGGACTGACAAAGCTATCCCAGAAGATTACACAGTAAAGAAACAGGAAGCTTATGCCAATTTAATTATATCAGTATGGTTAAAATGAGCAAAACTCTCCCAGCAGGAATGCAGTTATATCAGTAGAAAAAATGGCCAGCCTGGTAGAGCTTGCTCTGGTAAGCTATAACAATATGAAACACGGATATAATGGGCAAGTCTACATGTACACTTTAATGCGCATTACCCTATTTTAATGAGCATTAAAGCATCTAAGAAGTGTGTTTTAGCTAATGCACATTAATATAAGCTCACACTCATCTTTCTAGTACCTCACAATGAAAGGCACTTTTACATATGCTCTGGGGGTGAGGAGCAGCTGCTCTAACTAAAATACTGTCACATCTCATGTATCAGCGTAACCTCACTGAAAAATGGCAGTGGGGGCACTTGAACTAATACTCATTTGACGAGCTTTAGTTCAAGTGCCCCCACCACCGTTGTAAAGCATGGGGACACTGATAGATGAGATGCGGGAAGCTGCTGGAGCACAGTAATTCCAGTGCATTGGACCAGCCTCTGAGCTCGTGTATAGGCACCCGGAGGCACTAGATTTAAAGTGCATTACCTAAAGCGCACCAATTGAACAGGTAGAGGCACCCAATGATACCAGTACAAGATACCATTATAGTTGCATCCACCATAGGGTTGACACAAGCAGGGATGTGATCTGGTACTGATATAGTTATACCTGACTCAGGATTACCAGAATAGCTTTTCTAGTCTAGCTTGGCTCTTGGAAACAATGCAATGGGATACTTCCCCTGCCTTCACATGGGCTGAGATGTTTTAAGCTGACTAAGAGAATCAGCCACAACATTTCTGGCTGAGATAAATAAGCGGAAGGCAGAGTAGATTTGAACTTTATAGACTAATTAATCTCGCTCTCTCTCTTTCTTTCTCTCTCCCTCTCTCTCTATCTCTAGACAGAGGGGATTTAGACACACCATTCTTATTAAGCTTGTGATATGTGTGTGTGAGTGAATCTTACACATGAGCTTTAATGTGCAGTAGCCTATTCTACTGTGCATTAAAGCATCACATCAAAAACAGTGCTAATCCACTAATGCACAGTAAAATGAATCTACTGTGTATTAAGCATCACTAAAAAGGCATTCATTTTTGCTACTGCACATTAGGGTAGTCTAATGTGCCTTTATGTAGTACCTCATATCAGAAGTACTAAACTTAATGTACAGTAGCAAAAGTACATTAATGAACATGTAGAGGTGCCCTGTATGTATTATATATGTGTGTGTATTGCATTTATCTATCTAATTTATATATATATATGGATAAATTAGATAAATAGATAGATGCAATACATACACACACACATACATATATATATGTGTGTGTGCATGTGTGTCTATATCTATCTATCTATCCATCTATCTATCTATCTATCTAGCTATATAAAATGTATCCATTATATATACAAGGGTGCAGGTTGTAGCCGTGTTGGTCTAGGGACATAGGCAGACAAGGTTCTTTGGGTGAATCTGGTATCTTTTATTAGACCAACTTAAATAGTTGGAAAACAATTATTAAGCAAGCTTTCGGGTTCAAAAAAACAACTACTGAAACTTCCTTAGCCTGATGAAGTGTTTTTGAACCCGAAAGCTTGCTTAATAATTGTTTTCCAACTATTTAAGTTGGTCTAATAAAAGATATCAGATTCACCCAAAGAACCTTGTCTCCATTATATATATATATAATATATATAAATAGATAAATGCATATATATCACAACCTTAATAAGAACAGTATGGCTAAAAACCCTCTTTGGGCTCTGAAAAATCCCAGTGTCCAATTTCCTCGGGACGCTCAGCAGTTCCAAAGCCGAGGCTCTTTCACAGACAAAGTCTTTTCTGGAGAGAGATGTATGGAAGGCCATTCACATGCCCCACCTTTGCCGTAGTAGTTTTTTCGGATGGCATCCATAGATTTGTTTTGTTTCTCATCCACCTGGAAGTGCTTCACGTGCTCTCCCGGCAGGCGGCTGGGCTCCCTCACGATCTTCACCTGCTCGGCCTTCAGCGCGATGGCCTGTTCCAGCAGCCCCAGGTTCCCTCTGGTCATCATGTCATACATTTCGGACTCGTCGGTCACCGCTGATTTCTGGGAGCGCGCGTCGTCGTCTTTGTCATCGTCCGACCTGACCTCCACGATGACCGAGTACTCAGGCTTCGGGCTCAGCCGCCCTTCACAGTGGGTTTTCTGGGAGTCCTGAGAAGTGTGAGGCGTTTCTTCGCAGATCACTTCAGGCGCCATCTCCTCCTCCTCCTCCTCTTCCTCGTCCTCCTCCTCTTCCTCCTCCTCCTCTTCCTCCTCATCGTCGTCGTCGTCCTCCTCTTCATCATCATCCTCTTCTGCTTCTGCTTGCATGGCCTTTTGCAACGGGCAGGACTCCTCGCAGTTTCCATCATCCCGATGCTCGGAGCACAGCTCGCTGCTGCGTTCGCTGGTGACCTCGATAACCTCCTCCGCATCCTCCGTCTGGATGATAATCTCCTTGTCACACTCCTCTTCCATCACCTCCTCTCCTGCTCCTTCGCGGACCAGGTGAACTACATTCCCAGGAGGCTTGGAGACCTGCAGGTCCCTTTCAGGCAGCTGTCCTTCTATTGCAAGGGTTTCTTCTGCTATTTGGCCTAGGTTTAGGAGAGAGTTGGCAATTATTTCTTGATAGCTGCTGTAGTTGGCCTTGCTGGGGCCAGATGTACTGGGAGCTGCATTTTGTCCATAGTGAGATGATTTTGCTGGGCTTTTTGCTGGAAGATAAAAAAAAAGGACGGAAATTATATAAACAGCTCTGTCTTCTTTAAGCTTAATTGAAGCCAGACTCTTGATGGCACAGTGTGATTTAATGCATTTGGTAACTGCAAGTAAAAAAAAAAAAAGTGGAGGGTAGGATTTCCATTTGAAATCTATTCCCACCAATGAGATGAACATCACCAGCCCATACTTATTTCTCCCACCGCACCATCCAAAGTCATCGGCTACACATATTTTGCACATTGCCTGCAGGGGTAGTTGTGTGCTCGAGAGTCCCACACGGGATCCTGATGTGAACTCTCTCCATAAAGAGGATCCCAAGATACATAACTAGATTCACAGGGAGCAAAGAGGCTAGGATCCCAGGGCTGACGTTCTGCCCTAGGTTGTATGCACGCTCCTGCCCAAAGAAGATGAGTGAATATGGGTGTAAGGGCCTAATCCTGTGCCAATGAAGCACTCCAAAGTTTTAGGCTGCCTTCCCCTCATGCTGCCAGACAGAGATGCTTGGCTATGCTTTTCATGGTCACTCCCCATTAAGTGCCACTAATAAAAGCACTCTCATTTTGGAAGATGCTGGAGACAATCTGCAAACAGCCCTTCTCAGATGAAACCCCGCTTTCCTGTTGTTCTTCCGCTGAATCTCATAATCGCAGAACCCATCCTGTACATAATTTAGAGCAGCTATAACTCTTGATTATTAACACTGGTTGCCCTTTATCCACCAGTTAAAATACAGCTCTGCAATCAATAATGACAAAGCACCTTCTGTTGGCTCGGGGCTACGGGTCTCCTCCTGTTCGGTTGTCTCTGCCTCTTCCTCCTCCAAAGTCCCCTCTGATTCATCGGTGCCAGACTCTTCCTTCACCTCGGTCTCCTCACTCCCATCACTGTCGACATTGTAGCCTTCGTCGAGGGCCAGTTTGAGGGGATGGGATTTCCTCTTGGACACCAAGTGCTCGGCCTCGGCATCCTGAAGTTTCCTCTTCTTTGCTAGAGGGCAGCTTTGTAAACTACAGGAAGGGCAAAGAGACAAGAATATTGGTGGCGACGTGAGAAACAGGTCTCAAAGCTCTCAGATCCAGGCATTTTAATCAGCAAAGCAAGGCAAGTAATCATGCAAAATGTAGGCAATGCACCAAAAGGCTGCTTTCCCCCATCCTAGCTCCATGGACTGAGCTGAAGACCTGACCTACAATCTCTGCACTGTACTCCTTCTCCCCTGAAGCAACTCCCTTAGCAATGAACCATCTCGTACCACTTTGACCAGCTTTTGCTCTGCTGTCAATGGAAGCCCACCGGACCAGATGAAGCCATTTAGCCCAAGGGCTGCTTGTACCTGCCCTTGCAATTCATGCAAGTCCTGCTTCCTCCTACCCTGGACATTGTTACAAGCTAAAGACCATTCATGGCTTCCCGTTATAAATCTATACCCGGTCTTTAGGGCCAGCCATTGTGACATATATAACCCACTGGCACCTTACATCCAGATTTCTCCAGTACAATACACAGATGAAAGTATTAAAACTGGAATGGACTCCAAGCTGACGTACTGTTATTCATGCCCCCACCCACGTACACACGCATGAAGTATGTGTAGGAATTAATAAGCTCCCATGGAGCAACCCAGTCTCTTCCTTTCTGCATGGCTTGGGATGATGGCGAAGCTTTTTTGAGACTGGATCCTGCTCCCTGTTGTAGTCAAGGAAAGGAGCAGAGCTTGGCCCCCACAAATCAGTTGGCCTGTGCTGTCATGCACACCTTCCTATATTTGGGGTCCATAGGCTGGAAATCTTCCAGAGCAAACCTTACCTTCTGTGCCTTGCATACTTTCCCCGGATATGTCCTGAGCCATTGCAGCCTGGGGTTGGGCAGCTTGAGAGGGAAACAACCAACCGTCAAGAGCAAATTTTAATTGAAAGCACGTAAAACGGTGGAGAGTTAAAAAGAATCTGCGTGGAAGGAACAAACGCTGCACAAGGGAAGATAATTTCCTTTAAATAGTACATCCCCTCCCTTTGAATTCCAACCACGGAGGGCAGGAGGGTGGCTTTGCAGTTTGCTAAAAATTAATGAAATGACTCACCCCATTTAATTAAATGAACGGTTCATTATAGTTTTATGAGTATGTTTAATTAAAGATTTGCATGTGTAAGAGCAAGCTTTTTTTAAAACCAGGCAACTACTGTACTCTGCCTCCCACTGCCAATCTTCAGTAGTTCTTTCTTTATTTTTTATTAGTGCAAAAAAAAATAATATAAACGTGGCTTTTTCTTTCGCTGTCTGGTTTGTTAGACAAATGATGTTTCTTGCTGCAATGAATGGCTGCTCCATTGACAAATCCAGGCTGACACGGACCTGGGAAACCCTGTGTTGGGTGCTGCTAGAGCAGGTTGGAGGGGTTCACTAGCTCCCTGCACTGGCTGCTTGTCAGAAGAATAGGTAATTGTGTTAGCTTTGGGCTTCTCCTAACATCCCTGAGTACCACTCAGGCCTTTTAATGACCTTGTAGCATCACAGCACTTCATTCCTGGGGTGTGATGTTCCCTTGTGTAAGGGTAAAATTCACAGAAATACAAATAATTAGTCCAGTCCCCAGGATAAACACCTGTACATCCAGGCTCAGCAAAGGACCCTGGTTGCTGTTGTTCTCCACCTAGCCTTTAAAGGTTTTGGTGGGAGAGGTGGAGCTATATCACGGAAAACTATTAAAAAACCCATTGTTGCAAGGGATCAGCACGGGAATCAAATCGAAAGTCTGCTTGTAGGGAGGTAAAATGTCAGGATCTTCCTTTGATCGTTTATTTTCTAGATCAAGAAAATGAAGTAGATGCAATGGGTCTGCACTTCAGTAAAGACTTTGATCTGGTGCCACGTGGAAGACCGTCAGCTCAGATGGAGAAGGCAGGATTTGCTACCAAAAACTTATGGTGGGTAAACGATGGGTAATGCTGGAAGGAAAATCACCCAGGGCAGGAACAGGTGCCGGGGTCATATCACCCCAGCCAAATATCTGTCCGGCCTCCTCTTGAAGAGCCCCCAAGGTTGGAGAAAAGTACAAGTTAGAGGGAGGTCGCTAGTGAATTTAAAGAATCGGTCTCGGGAACAATATTATTTAATAATTTTCACCAGTGACCTTTGGCACGAGAAGTCAGGAGTGTGCCGATGAGAGCAGTCGTCAGTTTGGAGAAGGGACAGGAAGAGCAGGGTGACCTTGAGGACCGGAGTAATAGAAACGGGATGAAATTCAATAGCACAAAGCGCAAGGCCATGTTCCTAGTGTCCAATGCGATTTTCTGCTATCAGAAGGGGGCTCATTAGTTGCAAATGGCTGAGGTGGAAAAGGACCTGAGTGTACTAGTCTATCATAAGATGACTGAGACGCTGATCTGATACGGCCATGAAAACAGCAAACACCGGCTTAAGACACATGAAATGGGGTACTTCCATTAAAGACAGGGAAGTACTCTTAGACGCCTGTGATACCTCCTCTACGATGCTACGTGCCATACGGGGCACCTGGTCAAGAAAGATGCAAGCCAGGACAGATGCTGAGAAGGGCAACCGGTGTGCCCAAGGGAATAGAGAGCCTGTCTCATGGGAAGAGGTAAAAGGCCCAGCAAAATGAAGGCTGAGAGGCTGTGACTGCTGGATAACTTCTCAGGGGGTCTGGTCTATCTGGTCCCTTCTAGTCCTATCCCTTGAATGCACGTCTAAGGCACCCCATGGCATGCTGGACCTCACTAGCAAGACCCTATGGTTTTAAAAGATTTGTGCAGGGAGAGTGCAACACTGCCCTGCTGGTATAGGGGGCTGCAAAGAGAAGCTGCAACAAGAGACTCAACCCCTGATGCCTTAAATAACCCTTGGGAGGCCTTGGACCAGCCTCCCATGCCAGCCTTGTGATGCAAAACCCGCAGCATTGCCACGTGCCGTAACCTGCTGCTCACGATCCGCCTCAAAGCCGAGACCCGCTTCTTCCTGCGATCGAGTGGGAGGATGCCCTTTAGTTTCCTCGCTCTTGTGACGTGCACGCTCTCCAGGCAAAACCACACCTATCCTGGCATTCCTCCTCTGAATGAATGGGCCTGCGTCTGAGCGAGAGGCTTGAAGATCATACATAAAAAAGATCTCTTCCCGCTAATGTACATAATTGGAAGAGCGGCTCCCCCCGCTTCTCCTTTTTCTGATGATCTTAAAGTCTATTTAATTTTAATTGCTCTCAGTCATGACTGAGATAGCTCTGTACCGAGCAGCCCCAGACACACTTTAAGTGACTGCACACAGAGATGCAGAGCAGTGTTTACACTAGTAGCAACTTGCATGGAAAAAAAAAGGCTTATTCAGTACAAAACAAGAGCTGCTCTGATGAAGATGTTACAGCCATTTCTAAGCTTTGCTGAATCAATTCCCTTTTTAATGGGGAAAATTGCAACCTATGGTTTAAAACAGAGGGCGTGGAGAAGGTAGAAGGTGGGGGTCTAAAGGAAGGACGGATCCTGGATATTTCCATTTTGCATATAGCCCAAGAGAGATTAAATAGTGCCCATGGTCCAGAGGAGTCCCCAGCACTTTCTAAAATACCTATTCATTGCATCTCGGCTTCAAACTTCTGTTTGCAAAACTTCCCAGGATGGATGTGCCTAATATTTTGGCAGGGGCTGCATATATGGATGGCTTTCATGGTTTATTAATGCTTCCCCTTCCTTGCAATATTCATGGCCACATTTTCTCTCCGCTGCTCCGATACTTGTCTAAAAGGCTTCTGATTGTCATGCAGACGGTGCCCCGCTTCCAATTAGTCGATTAATCGTCCAGTTAATCAGGCAATTAGGTGACAGCTGCAGAGATGGCTTTTGTGGAGCACTCTGTGCTGCCCCTTAAATATGTCACCTGCTTCAATTACCACCTCCGCTCAAGTGTTCAGCAATAAAAGTTGGAGAAGGGGAATGCCCAGTGCTCTCTGCTCCGCGCTCTCAAGAGTAATAGGGGAGCGGAGGAGCAGAGGCGCCATGGGATTGGCAGAGTTCAGGTCCAATTACTCTTTGACACAGCAAGCTTTCCAGCAGAGACCGCGAGGAAATGCAGCCCCTGCCATTAGCACACACCCAGGCTGAAGCAGCCTACCTTTTGCACAAGCCCCTGTGTGTAGGGTTGAAAGGAGAGCTTAGCAATCCAGGAGCCTGTCACGGATAATGAGACGCTTTGCCCCGGTTCCTTCTGCGGCTGCAAGGAGCAGGCCCGTCCCCTTGCAGGAGTGATCACGGGAGGTCCTGAGGCTCGTTGGAGTCCAGGACTAAGAGGCTGAAGAGCGGGGCAGGGACTGTATCTGCAAGAATCGTACCCTGTACCTAAGGGGGATACCTCACATTAAAGCCTTCCCTGTAAAGGCTGCGGGAATGATTAAGGGCCTGGAGGACAAACCTGATGAGGGAAGACTAAGGGACCTGGGACTGCTCAGCCTGGGGAGGAGAAGATGGAGGGGGGACTTGATGGCTGTCTAGAAGTATGTCAAAGTGGGGATACTGGGAGCTGGAAGGAAAAAATGTTCGCTAAGGCACCCCAAGGGAGGACCAGGAGCAATGGCCATAAACTGCTAGAGGATGGTTTCAGGTTGGATGCAAGGAAGAGCTGCTTTATGGTAAGGGGGGGCCAGAATCTGGACTGGACTTCCCAAAGGGGTGGTGCAGTGCCCAACCTTGGAGGTCTTCAAGGAGGAGACTGGACAGACACTTTGATCCCAGCAATATCTCTGCCCAGTGCAGGGGGGCTTGGACTTGATCTTTCAAAGCCCCTTCCAGCCCTTCATTTCTATGCCAAACTCCAGGAACAGGGGCGGGGAGGGAGGAGGGAAGTGGCAAGGCAGGGGAAGGAAACAGAGCAGGGGAAGAGCACACATGATGGGCAACGCTGCTTTTATGGGCAACACCACTTTGGGCAGCAGTCCTTTTGGAGGGCTCGGCCCCCCCTCGATCCTGGGCAGCTGAGACGAAGCAGGCCGCGAGCTGCCGCTTGGGACTTCAGGGGCTGCAGGAGGGGACTGCAACGCAGCTACCGTCCCGTACGGTTTCCTTCCCTTTCCCCGTGTCCACGATGGACAGAAAAGGGGCCTACAGGCCAGGTTTAGGATCCAGCCTGATAATATGTTTGCCCCAACATAGGGCTTCCCATAGCCTGTGTTTCCCTCTGGGAAGAGCCACCTCCCCTGTCCTCCGCCGCCAGGTGATGGGGTTGAGACGAAACTTTTCTTACCTCACCTCCTGTCCGATGAGTTCCGTGGGCACTGAGCGCGGAGGCAGGAGCCGGGAAGGGAAATAAAACACGAGGCAGTCAACACGACACCGCCCAGACACTCCAGAGGCAAGTCACCCATTGTCCCGGACCGTAACACAGGCAAATCTACAGCAAATAGACAAGCACGCCCTCTCTGCTGCCCCGAGCCTGCGGACGCTCATGCCTGTGCCCAATTTCGAACACGTCCAAGCGAAGCACGTATGCACTTAAGCTTCAGGGCAATAACAAAAAAACAGTTGCTTTCCATATGTGCATATTCAGGATCCAGACCACAGGACGCAAGAACTGGATCCTGAATATGCATGTATGGAAAGCAACGATCGAGTTTTCTTCATTTGGGGCAACGTGTCTATGCTTAAATGGGCTAATTTGCATTCTTCCAGTTTCTTTGCAGAGTCCCTTTTGCTCCAATCGCTGTTTTCCCCTCCTAGTGCAAACATAAATACCCTTATTTTTCTCCCCTCTAAGCAGACTGCGCTCATGAGGGAGCTATGCGCCGTGTTCAGCTGCACAATAGTTCGTGGGCTAATTGAATTGTGATGTCGATGCTCTGCAGCTTTCCAGGATGATTTTTCCTATCTGAATAATATGATTCTATGGTAATAACACGGAACAGTATTTTTAGTTTCTTAACTAGAAACTGGTGTCCAGCCAGGAAGCCAAACAATTGGGGAGGAGGAACCACACATGCTAAGTTTGCACAGGCTAAAAGGCATTGCATGTTTGCTCAATTTGTTTGAGCTAATTGGGTTTCTGGGGAACCAGATCTCAATGGAATGACTCACAACTTCAACAAACTGGAGGCAATCGTAAGGAGCGTGGTGTATTCAACAAATTACCTTTTCACATCAGGAGACCTGGATTTAAATGCCGTTAAGGCAGCTTGCAAGTGAGAAAATAAGTAGAATCAGGCTGGTCTGATTATAGTCCTGAGGGGCATTATAGAGACGACAAAAACAAAACAAAATGCAAAAAAAAATAAAATTAAAAAAAGGGGGGAAAAATCCTCACAACCCACATCTTCTGGCACCATTCGGCATTAGTTGACTGTAGCTGGGTTTTGTTTTTTTTTTAAAGAGATGAAAATGATTACAAGGACAAGGAGAGAGGTAGAGGTCAGGACAAAGTGGGGCCCGGTGGCACAGCTGCGTGGATGAAGTTGCATAATACCTGCTCACATCACACTACACTTTAGCTAGTCCTATTAATTCCTCCCTTTCAATGACCTTTAAAATGCATCAGATCCACAGACACCAACAAGGGAGAAAGAAAATAGGGGGGGGGAAGGAAAAAAAAAAACACAACCCGTGATCTGTAATCATTATTCAAGGTGGCGATGGTATATGGGCTAACACCGTGCGCCACGTATTACAGCACCTTTCTTGCACAGAGAAAAGGCAGCTAGAGGATGAAATATAAGTTGTTGTTTTGTTTAAAGATGGAAAATAAATAGCAATCAAGCTTTGAATCAACCAGTCATTTGTCCTCCCGTCCCTGCTGTGAGACAGCCCTGTTTGCTTCTGCAGCATGCACTCACTCTGCCAGGCAGTCTCAGATGTACAACTTCAAAGCCTCTAGCAGAGCATACATGATGAAAGCCTTTGGAGCTGATCTGAGGCTATCACTTTTCTGATGCCTATAAAATGAAGCATGCAAGGTGGGGTTTCTGTGTTGTGGGGGTGGGGAATAAAACACGATGTGGGGCTGCAAGCATTTGTGGTCGGGACTGATCTTTTTGTAGCTGTGCACTGATCTCACGGCGAGGACCGGGCGGCGGCAGGAGAAGGGGAGTCGTGGTTGTGGCTTGGAAGAATGAGATGCTGGACCTGAAGACGGGCCCGCCAGCGCGGATAACAAGCTGCTCACCTCGGATAGATTTCGACCGTGTGCGCGCTCTCTTATCGTCATTTTCTAAACTCATCTGGAAGCAAACAGCAAAAGCGTCAGCGTTAAAAAGTCTCCAGGAAAACGCGGCACTGGGAAAAAAAACAAGTTGCTCAACATAAGTGACCTGGGTTTAGGGAGCCAGGAAGGCTACCACGGTTTCTTTTTGAGAATGATCCACATTGCGGTACTGTTTTAAAATCAGGCCATGCCAGGTTGATTTTCATGGGATGGTGTTTCAGAGCTTCCTTTTTATGACACGAAGGCTTAACGAGAACATAGCCGCTCTCATGCTTTAGCGATGGAAAGGTCGAAATTCTGGCCTTCTTGAAATCAGTCCTAAAATTCCTGTTGGTTTCAATAAGGCCAAAACTTCCTCCGGAGGACTGACAATGTGGCTGAGCTCTTTTGTCAAACGCTTTGGTGCTGCACCAACTCCTAGCCCCACTCCTTCCCCCCCAAAGACAAGACACAAGTGGTGGGTCAGACTAAAACGTGAACGGGGAAGGTGAGCGAGGAGTAAAAACAACGGGATGTTTTAGTGCAGGTGAGCAGTAGTAACAACAGCTCGTTCATCTGCACAGTACTTTCACCCAATGCATCACACAGGGTAGTACAGAGGCACAGACAGGACCAAGGACTTGGTGAAGGTCAGTGGCGAAGCCAGGAACACAAGCCAAGTCTCCCGAGTCCCAGCCCAGTGCGGTAGCCACTAGGCCACATGGCTTCACTAACACCCCACCAGCACAGCAGCCTCCTGCGGCTCCAGCGTGCCTTCCAAATCAGGATCGGCAGGGGCGAGAAGACAACGGCGCTATTTGGACCTGAAAGCTGAAGCTTTCCCTAGCGCACAAGGGGCGCCGGGGGAGGAAGCACAAAAAAAGGTGCTCGCAGGAGAAGCAGGCAATCAACCTGGTTACTGCAGGCAGAGTGCAGGCAGCGGTCAAGCACGCTGCAAGATAATAGGACAGAGAGCTGATTTGTCTAAAACCAGAATCTCTGGAGATTGCGCGGTGTAGCATTTAATGGATTCCATCTGTTATGAAAGTTGTAGACAATAAAAGCAGCATCTGCATATATGAACAGAATTAGGCCCGAGCAGGGGGAGGAAGGGATCTAAATGCCTTTGAGGTTCTGGGCCTTTGCATAGGCAGAGTGCTCTCCATTAGCATGTAAATATAGGGTATGTTTTATTGTTCATAAATCTGCGCGTGCCATAAAGCCGGCTTTGCACACCAGACAGGTAACTTTCTACATGGAGCTCTTTACATCAGCTTCCCACCCCCTCCATGTTTAACACATGGGAAGGTGCATTTTAATAACTGTTAGACTGCAGATGTTATATTCTGCCCAGCAGGGAATAAACACAATGAATAAAGGCGATTTGGTACTCCAAGGTGCTCACCAATAACAGTGGCGGCCTTAGGGTTGTTGGGGCCCCTTAGAGGCTTAATTTTGATGACCTATAACCTGCCACTAGTGTCGTGGATCATTTTAATATTCTTTGGGGGAATTAGATAAATAGTCAAATGTTAAAATGCAAATAGAGCCACTTCCTTGTAAAACGTTACCCCCCCCCCAAAAAAAATTGCTGCAAAATTTTGGGGCACCCTAAAGTGTGGGGTCCTGGGCAGTTGCTTGGTTTGCCCTCCCCTAAGTCCGCTACTGCCAGTAACTAAGCATCACAACAACCTGAATATGAAAAGACCAAAAGGTACCTAGCTCTGGGCTGGACCACCATGCACGTTTCAGGGTGCAGTGCAATCTGCATTTAGGGTAGATGAGTGGGAAAGGGACTTTCTGTGGCAACATGTCTTGCTTGGCTGCACACTGGAGCTGAGGTATGAGTACGGAAAGGCTGAGCGTACACCTGACTGCATATGGAAGTGCATCTCAACAAAATCAGAAATACATGTCATCCTATTCTCCCTACCCCATTACCTTTTTCCTCACCGAAGTGGTGGGTGGAAGCAGGATGGAAAACACTAGGTAAGGGAGAAAACAATTAATTTTCTTAGGGAGGGTTTCACTAGGGGAATAGTGCACCCCCATGATTAGCTTACGTCAGAGGTGGCCTTAGGGTCGCTGGGGCCCTGGGCAAGAGAGTCATTTAGGGGCCCTTAGAGGTATGTACTCCAGTAAATAGTAACCCAGCACAGTTGTATTGTGGATCTTTGTAATATTTTGGGGGGGGGAATTAGATAAATAGTCAAGTGTTAAAATGCAAATACAGCCACTTCCTTGCAAAAACTTCACCCTGCCAAAAAATTGTTGCAAAATGTGGGGGCCCCCTAAAGTGTGGGGCCCTGGGCAGTTGCCTGGTTTGCCCACCCCTAAGGCCTCTAGTGCTTACGTGTCTGCTTCCGAGAGGGAAAAAAACCCAAACCCAACCAGTTCTGTCGCAATAAGGGCAAATCCTTTTCAGCACAAAATGTCCCTGACTAAGCATTCCCAACCAAGTCCCGCTGGCACGGTGCACGAGGAGCATCTTCGACATAAGAAACCAAGGGGGATCAAAACAAAACAAAACAAAACAGGAAAAACTAACGGGGGGAGGGGGGGTCACAAACAAGGAATCCCAGCCTTAGTTCCCTAAAACGAAAAGGGAACAGGACTGGGGAGTGCAGCTGGGGAACGCACCATCACAATCCGCACGGTGCTGCTTCCCTTCTCTGTTGCTCTGCTAGCAGAGTGTATAATGAAAACAAAGCATGCTGGCTCCTCGCTGGAATACAGCCCAGTGCCAGCGCCAGCTTACAACCATGTGACCTGTTCTTCAATGAGGAGCAGGAGAGCCTGTATTTAAATGCACAGCTCTAAATGTCTACTTGAATTCTGCTTGTATCCTAAAGCACACCTCTATTTTTTTTTTTAAAGGGCAGGGGGATGTGGGGGATGTGGGGGAGGGAAGGGGAGTTCTTTTCCATAAGAATTCATAAGGCATGAAACTGGATTTGCACTGCTATTTTTCATAGTAAGGGTTTTACTTCCCCCCACCCACTAAAAACAGATAGATGACAAAGCTGGAGTGCTACCTATAAAGAGAATGCCTCAAATCAGCACGATGAAATTTCCCCGAGTGGCTCTCCCCTTCCCAGCCCTTGGAAACACAGCACTAACATATAATGATTTACAGGGTTTTTTGTAACGGGGGGTTGGAAGAAAATCAAAACCTCAAGTAATTTATGCATCCTGTCAGCAATAGTCTTATGGTGCCATAGTGTTACGCTCCACATTTATTACGATCTTCCCAATAACACAGAAGACAATTACTATAATTTCTATTTTTAAAGCTCTGGTTCCCCACGGACCAATGGCTCACATTTAAAGTGTGGAGAGGAGCAGGTGTCAAAAAGGACTTCATTACATTTATGAGCCTTTCAAATGTGCTGTGCTCTGAGCTAGCTAGCTAATGCCTTCCAATGCACGCTGCACAATAGAACTAATATGTTTGATTGCTAGGAGGCTGTGTTCAGCTGAAATGAAAATCTAGAGCTTTTTTTCCCCCCTCTTTTTTCTGGGTTGTTTTTTTTTTTTGTCAGTTTTCCCAGGGAAATTGGCAAGCATTCTGCTGGTGCCTTGGCAATTTGGATTTCCTGCAGATAAATTATTCAAAGAGCAGAGAATAGAGAGGGTTGCAGGAAGCCTAATGGGCACTGCTTGCAAACTGTTCACTCCTACTGACGGAGAGAACAGCTGTGGCATTCATTTTCCAAAGCACCTTTCCATTTGCAATTTATCGGACTCAGAAATGGTCATCAGGAAGCACTACTTCCGCTCAGCATGGAAAGCTCCAGCTTGCAGGGAAGGACAAGCAAAGCAGTGAAAATCCAGTCTCCCAAAGCCTGACATCTTAGAGAAGGCAGGAAGTGCCTAGAGAGCTTAGTTATAGCCCGGACAGTGCAGGACTTCCAGTGCCCAGATGTTGTTACCCTGCAATACGGTCTATGAGCAAAGCATGTCTGCTTTCCTAGAACTAGTGATGAACAGGTATCCATGTCACCCCCGAACCAGTCTGAATCTACATGGAAGCTGAAAGAGCTGTCACAGGGCACTTGTACACACCATGGGGTTTAATCTTTGTTAAATTAAATAGGTTTATAAAATGTAAACCTGTTTATTGTGGAGAGTCACATCCGTGCTTGCATGAACTAGGTTTTTGAACAAATTAAGCTTTGGAGCATCGTATTAGTGTTTGCACGTACTTGTTTTTCAAACAAATTAAGCCCAGTCCCCGGCTGGTGCCTCAGGAGAATGGGATGGTCCAGTGCTGGCCCCCTGGCCTGGGGCCCCCCCACCCTGTGTCCTGCCATGTAGCTGTGGGAGCACAGCGCCAGCAAATGGCACAAGAAAAAAAAGAGATAGAGCCGTAGTCACAAGGCTCCATGGTTTAGCCACCTTTTGCCAAAAGGGTCCATTTATATGCTACCTATACTGAGCAACATCCATCATTGCAGGATAACATGTCCTTCACTGAAATGGGATAAAAAGGACACTGAAGGACTGAGTTTGGCTTGTGAGCAACATTTCTAGGGGCACCCTTGTCCCACTTGGATTTTCGAAGGGGCCATAACCTAACCACCCTGCTTTCCTGTCCATTAGTGGCCCACACTCCCTGGTATCTCAGTGCCATTTTGGCAGATGTTACAAAGAGCAAGGGAGTAGATGGTAGACAGATCATGCCAGGGGCACAAGTGGAAGAGATGGAAGGATTTTTAACCTCAGCCAGGCATGAGGTGTTAGGTGCCGTGTCTTGAAGTGGAGCAGGGCAACATGGGCTAGCCTCCAGTTTTTCAGGTCCCCATGGTAAAGACCCCCATCTCTCAATTAGGTGAGGATGTGACATGGCCATGCACCAAGAATCTCCTCACACTATGATACACAGGGGCTATGTTTATTTTAATAAGATTTCCTGCGGGATGGGGAGAGGGAAGAAGGAGCTGGGGTGTGAGATGGCAGAGAGGATTTCCGAACTCAAGCCGTCTCCGTTCTTAGCTTTCTAATCGAATCATCTGCAGGAGACAACTGCATTTTTGGAGTGACACTGCTTTGCACCCTAGGTTTATGCAAGTATTTTTCCTTGAATCAGTTTTCACTCCAAAAACCTCTCCCCACCACCCCCAACACACATCTTTTCCCTATCTGGCTTCTAAGCATGAGCTTGACTTTCTGCTGAACTTTTCATCATGAAGTTGTATTTGTCATTTCCTCCACCCTGTGCCCAAAGGTGCAAAGGCCCAAGGAAAAGGTCCCTTCCGAGCCAGTGAGCCCTTTCCCAGGTGACTCACATAAACAGGCAGCACCTACACCGGCTACTCGGAAGTCTCTGTAGTTATCAGGCTCATGTGCATAAGGGTAACATGAGACTAGTGCCCTTTAGTTGCTGCCTTATCAGTGAGAAGCCAACCAGACACATCATTTTAATATGAAATTGCAGGTCACGCTGGGCGCGTTTGCAGTCTTGGAGACTAATGGAATATGTCCATTTGTTCTCTCCCCTGCACTCCTAATAACCAAATTGAAAAGCTACCCAGATGGTATTAGGATTTTGTCTCTTCTACTCCTCACTGCAACCCAGTAGATGATCACTCAACTTATACTCTATTATCTCAAGTGTATTAATAATGCTACAATGACGATATATATAACTGTCTGTGAGTTTTGTACTGCCACCCCTCACCGCAGTATCAGAGCATCTCCCACATAGGGTCACTGGCAGTAGCAAAGCCATTAGTAGATTTACGATGTGTCTGTGCCCTATGTATGTATAATACCTCATTTCATTTGGGGTCCTTTATCACTACTGCAGAAATAAGTTTAACAATCTTGCAATGTATAGGGCTGAAATGAGGTTTTTTTCTTGGCAATAAACTAAGAAAGTTTTTGCTCAAGTAAGACAAGGGTCTTTGGGTAAATCTGACAACTTTTATTAGACCAGCTTAAATAGCTGGAAAAATTTCTCTTAGCAAGCTTTTGGGTATAAATACCCTCCATTGGGCTAAGGAAGTATCTGCAGTCGGTGTGCTCCTCAGCCTGACAAAGGGTATTTATATCTGAAAGCTTGCTAAGAAAAAATTTTCCAACTATTTGTGTTGGTCTAATAAAAGATATCAGATTTACCTAAAAGGCCTTCTTTGCCTATGTCTTTAGACCAACACGGCTACAACCTCTACCCCTGTTTCCTCAAGTAAGGTATAAATCAAACATTGATGGCATACCAGCTCCAGCACTACATCTGAATACTAAGACTACACTCACGCATATTCAGGATGATACTGCATAGATCTGAAGTTTAATTACAGTAATCATGGCCGTTTTTTAAATGTTTTTTTTTGTCCCCAGTGCGAACAACTTTACGCTGGGCGCCAGTGCAAAACCATCACAACTCATTCAGCCTGACGCTCCATTTTCTGGTTCTTTACAATACCCGAGTGCGACTGGCTTTGTACACCGCTCAGCCACTCACGGGGTGGAGC
This sequence comes from Crocodylus siamensis, assembly GCF_052110815.1. Lineage (NCBI taxonomy): Eukaryota > Metazoa > Chordata > Crocodylia > Crocodylidae > Crocodylus > Crocodylus siamensis. The sequence goes on from NC_143404.1 coordinate 70,137,391, forward strand.
CCGTGTTGTCATTTTGACAGCTCTATGCAAATATATCATTAAGGGCCACGCTGAAATTCCCCAAGGTCAGCGTTAATACGTTATGTATATTCAAGAGCACTGCGGAGCTCAGAAGAAATAAACATACTTAGAAAGCATTCATTTGGACAAAGGCGGGGGGGTGGCGAATGGCGGATGGAATATTTATTTTGCACTGAAAGAATAAGAAAAAAGCACTTCTGCTAATGTTCATTGGTACCAATTCCATCCTACTTTCATCTTAGCAGACAAACAGACAGGGACTATGTCCATCTTTACACACACACACACACATAAATGGACCTAAATTTGCCCCCTGGCAGCAACAGCTAAAGAGAAACTTCGTTTTTTTTTACCTAGCCAAAATGTAGACCTTGACCTTATTGCAGTTGTTCATAATAATAACGATAATGACAAAGTAATGATGATATTACTACTAATTAATAACGTTGCTTTCCCTTTGCAATGCCCAAAAGGGGCTTTTGCACATCCTGCCAACCAAAGACTGTAGGAACGAGGTAGGGCTATTTTGTGCCTGCCAGGGGGTGGGGGCAGAGGAGTTGAGGCCTCTTGCTATGGCTCCAGACACAGAATTTTGAGCCCTGCTCTGGATCTGTGCCATTACCCCATTCCCAGTTGACCCATATATGATGCTGGCCATATAACTCCCTTGTGTGGCTGAACCAGACCGATCAACGGGGTTTTCAGCTCAGGTTGACCAAACAACTTGTACATGGCCAGAAAACAGGACGCTTGCCTGCATGATGCTGACAAGAGATACACAGATAGGTTTTGCATCCACCTACACCTCCATAAGCCAGGGGCTGGGGAGGGTGTGGGAGTTTCCCAAGGACTCGGCCTCTCCCCGCCACCCTCCTCTGACCATCTGAACAGTCTCCTTTCAGTAAGGGATGCAGCTTTCCCTATGCCCCTACCAAGAAAAAGGAGGTTTTGGAGTAATTGCGCCTGTCTCAGGCTCCACCTTTCCTGTTGAGTCCCAGACAAGGCTTGACACCTTGACTTTTGCAAGCCATTCCTGATCCTGCTTAGCTCACGGTCCATCGTTTTCAATGAGACGCCACTGGGATGCATCATCAAGACCTTGGCTTCCCGAGTCCCTGCTTGGTCCCCCTTTATTGCTACTAAGAGCAAAGCCAGGGCTCCAGGGAGCTGCCCAAGTGGCTTTGTGACCATTGGGAAATTCAGTGTCCATCCAGAGGGTGACAATACACCCAGGAACAGCCAGAGTGAGCCCCTTCCTGACCACCATTTGGTTTCCCTTTTACTGGGAGAAGTAGTGGCAAATGGTTAGAGTAGCTTGCTGCAGCTTAAAAGGCCTGAGGTCCAGCCCAACCCTGGACTGTGCCCCCCTGGAACAGGGGACCTGGCCAGTTGGGATTGGGAAGTCCCAAATGGCCCGTGGAGATGCCTTTCCTTGTGTGTCGCTGGCCATAAAGGCTGGTGCACCGTAGCCGTGCTCTCCATGCCGCTGGGACAGACCTCACATGGGATTTTTAATCCTCTGATTGCAAGAGAGCCAGATCTGATTGGCAGCTGGTCCACGTGACCTCATCATCTGACCCGAGCGACATCAGCATCCAGCCCATTCATTTTCTAGCCACCAAACACACGGGGATGCTCAGCCCCGAGCTGCAGGGACTTCTGTTTTCCTCCCCAGTATATTTCTCCTTCAAGGACTCCATAAAACGACGGTGACTTTGGTACACTGGCCCCTCTGTAGCTGCTAATTAAAAGGAAATAAAAAGGTGGTGGGGGCAGGGGAGACGGAGGGAGTTTGCCCCGGGCTTAGAAACCCCTCTCCTTTTACAAAGGCAAAACGTGTCTTGAAGCCAGCATGTCCGTCCTATAGCTCGAAGCTGTTATGCTGTAACCACGCTTGGGTTCCCTCCACCCTCCCCGCACCTCCTTTAGGGTCCTCCCTGCTGCTTGATTTAAACCCTCCTGACATTTCCACCCATTGCAAGTCCTATTTGCAGCTGAATAAATCGTGGTCGCTTTTTTGTGTGTGCTCCCTCGCAGAAAGGACACCCCGCGTGGCACCCTCTGCCTCCGGGTCTTGGGAGGATTCTTCCTTGACATCGTTTACGTGCGAGCTCGCGACTCCCGCCAACCCCCAAATTAAAAATTACAGCTGCGCAATAAACATCCTAATGAAGCTGCCCTGTCACTTTCCATTTGCCAAAACTTCCGGCACCGATGCAACATTTCCCGAGCGCGGCCGCTCTGTAGCGATAACACAGGCGTCCTCGGTGCAAGCGAACCGGACCAGAAAGGATGCTCCACCGCGTCGCATCCTCCGTGCTGGCGTTCAGGGCTGTTTCAGATGCAGTCGTTCAGGTTTATGGAGACTGGCACGTGCCATCCAAACGCTCCTTAGAGCTGAAGTCGCTTAGGATGTACAAACAGTTCTTTCCTCCTGCAAGGTGGGAGAATCGCAGTTCCTCAACCCTGTGGTTTCCAAGCTCTGGAAGACGCTGCCATTCTCATTAGATTATTTCCAAGTGGCATAATCTCAGGAAACCGTCAGCGGGGGCTGCCTCCCAGAGCTGGGCGACGATGGCAGGGTAAGGGTTGTGATGGATCTATCCGTGTAAGCCGTACCTGCTGTAACAGTAAACTAGCCTTCATCAGCACGAGCTTCCTGCTATTCAATAGCCTATTCAACTAGCAGGCAGCCACACGCAAGTGTTGAGAGGGGAGAGGGAGAGAGATTCATTTCCCCGTGCACAGCTCAGGCCCAGGCAATTGTAAACAGAGGCTTCCAGACTGATGGGCTCAGCTGGATCTGTTTAAAAAGCAACTCTACCTATCACTCTTCTGAGATCTCATTTCAAACATGGAAAGAGAAATATTATCCTGCCCCTCGATTTCTTTGTACACACACACAGCCTCTCTCCGCAGATTATAAATCACAACTGGACGGAAAGAGAAAGTTACACGCGCAGGAGCACAACAACAAAGCAGGTCGGCACGCTTGATCCGGGTTCAAAACTATCCTCTCCTGTGCCAATCTTGTGGCAATGCAGGAGCAGGGAATGAGTGTGGCAGTGCATTCCCGTGCAGGGATACACATTTTAAAATGGTCCTGAACAGAGAGAGGAAAGCTGTTTGGAAAGCCCTCTCCCCAAAATATCATCCCATTTGGATTTAATAATGTAGGAGAAGGGTGTTCAATTGTCTGGCTACGTGGGCCAGCGAAGGGATGTGGGGCCAGTCCTCTGTATATCAGACCACATCATCCAGCCTGTAGTGCTTTCCATGGATCTAGATATTTGGCAGCAAGGGAGCTGTAATCACCGCTGCCACCACTTCCCTACCGCTGCATTTTTAAAGCTGTGGGGAGATGCAGAGGCTGGATGACATGGCTTCGCAGGCCAGATGTGGCCTGCAGACTGGAGCTGGAGAACCCACGATGTAGGACAAGGACCTGAAAGGGGAAGCAGCCCATAGCAATGCTATGGGATCCAGGGTAGGCGCATGCTCCGTCAGGTCTTGTGTGCACAGAGGCAGGCACAGGCACGGGCGCATGAATGCAGCGCGTCCTGCCTACAGCGTGAACTCCTGACAACGCAAGCTACTTTCAGTATCTACCCAGGTCACACGCCACTTGTCAATCCTCAGGAAACAAACTCCCAAATCCTAATCCCCATCCTAAAAGCTGACCCCTGGGCCACTCTGCCTCCCTGCCTTACTCTCCTTACCTGTAAAATAGGGGTAATGCAACACGCCATCACAAGAGCGGGGTGAGATCAGTTTTCCCATGCTTTAGAAATGCCAGTGCTACATAAGCACTCAGTGTCAGGAACAAATGCCTTTTTAAATTCATTGTTATTAACATGCAATGGTCTCTTTAAATCCAAACTAAGTGCTTATTTGGCAGGTTCACCACAAAACGTCTTAATGAACCGGTTTTAAATATAGCAACATCTGCTTACTCTGCTTTCTAACAAGGCGTGAGCTTTCCTGGTGACCTTGCCTAGAGCTGACAATTTGTTAAGCAAGGCAAGACAATTTTCTCCCCTGGCATAGAGGCTTAACGTTTGATTTGCAAGGGGAAGTAAGTTAACATGAGTTACAGGATGATAATTTCTTAGCTCTTCCAGTTGACTGATATTCTGTCACAAGATGATGTCTTGTTACCAAGAGGTTTCTTGATAGGGCCCACACAAAGCAGGAAATGTCATTTGTATAGTGAGCAACCCCAGTTTATGTTTAATTAAAGCGTCCTAATCTGCCGGCAGTGAATCTGCCATGAGTTTTGACAGCATTGGCTAGCTCCCTTTCAGCGAGTTACAGCTGCAACAGTTTCTCCTAAATGAACTGCTGTGTTGAGAGCATCTGAGTTGCCTTCCTCTCTCTGTGACTTCTAAGGGCCTGGTTCATGAATGAATGACCCATTTATCTCCTTCCAAAGCACTGATGTTTCACCTGGCGCAGTGGGGGCTTCTTCCGATCAGCCTGCATCCTACAGAAAAGGCCTTTCTTTTTCTTTTTATATATAGAGATTGGCCTGACCCAGCTCTCTAAATCCAAGCATCCTCGAACGACAGGGACAGGAGGAGGGGAAGGATTTTGAAATCCAGATGTGGGTTCAATATATCTGGAGGTCCCCCTGCTTTTTAAACATCGTGTCAGGGATTTGCTACAGCAAGGGGCTTTTGCGACGTCTCCGCTGGGTCCCCTATGCTGCTTGCCATCCTGAGGGGCTGCAGCTTACTTTAGGGTGGCCAATTCCCCCCTCTCACGATGGCAGGGAGGTGGGACTTCAAAGCAGGGGGGCAGCACAGCATCTCCACTGCGTGCCAGCTCGCGTGCGGCACCTGCCTTCTCACCTTGATGCGTCTGCTGTGTAGGCTTTTTGTCTCACAACTGCTGATCTTGTCTCCACAGGTCCACCTTTGATTCAGCAGCTCACCCCGGAACTCATTTTCTGAGGGTTTAAGAGAAACACGGCGTCAGAAAAACACAACCGAGATCACACAGCCGCCAGCTGCACCCAGGCAGCCGAGCAATCTGGGCCAGGAAAGAGAAACCACCACCATGGTTGGTAGCACGGTCACACTAGGCAGCTTCAGTCACTGGAGCCAGGACTGGTTATTAGAAATGGGCCCAGAAGATGGCCCCTACCCCACAGAAATTACAAGCCAAGGAAGTAAGACAGGCAGTGCTATGCCCCTCCAATGGTGAATTAAACTTGAGAAGCCTGGCCTCTCACATGGCAGTGGCATGGTGCTCATAGTATATTTGACAAATATTGCAGGACCGCTGTCAATAAATGCCCTACCATGTATCCAAACCTTGATACCTGGCCTTGGTGCTTGTTCCGCTGCTCTCTTACTCCTTTTGCTATTACTGCAGAACCCATTAGCTTTTAATCCTTCACATAAATTCACATCTAAGCAGAGGATAGGCCATCAGCTGGACCTCAGAAAGAGTCCGGGGCATACCTCTTCTCACAGTAGGTTCCCAAGACAACACCAGCATTTCCAGAGCGGGTCATTAAACCCATCTGCCTTCCATCAGGGCTGGCAAAGTTGAGGATCCTGGAGATAGAGGCACTTGGGAGTGCGGGATGGAGACCAAGAGAGCCCACGGTCTGAGCAGGCTCGGCAAGTCTTGTGCTGAGAAAGGGAAGACGCGGGCTTCCTTATGACCCTTACCTATGGCACTGCACTCCCACCTTGCACGAGAAACACCTTCCCTGCATTCTCAGTCCCGGGGCGAGCTACCATCTCCTCCTTGCTTTGCTCAGGACCCTCAACCCAGAACATTGAGTCCCCTGCAATAAAAACAGCAATATGGAGAGACATCTCGCCCGGCCCTGCTGTGCTAAACAGCACCCCGCAGTTCCTGCAGCCCCGTCACTTTGATCTCCCTGTCCTGCAAAACAGATTAAGGACTTGCAAGAGTTTCACAGCACCAGGTGGAGCAGTGGTCCTCAACCTTTCCAGACTCAAGGCACCCCTGCATAACTTGCATGACTTGAGAAGCACCCTATTTCAAAAGCAAAGGTATTTATTACACAGCTAACCTTGCAGGGGAGAAGGTAGTGGGTATGGGGGAGCTGCTAGGCAGGGACAGTCTGAGCCTGCCCTTATCTGCTGGTCTCTTCATGCTTTGCACATCTTCTCACCCTTCAAAGAATCTCTCAGTGATTCTCAACCAGGGTGCTGGTATAGACAGGCAGCACAGAGCAAGCTCTCTCCACTCCCTACCCAGACCCGCAAGCTATGCTATTCTGTGTCACAATGCTTCAGCATGCAGCTGCACCAGCCCTGCTGCCTTGTCCTGGAAGAGTCACTGCTCCTTCTGCCTTGAACTGCAGCAGCTGCTGCAATTGCACTCCATGAACTAACTCTGGGTGGCAAGCGATCTCATAACCTAGATTGAAGTGGGCAGGACAGAAGTGATAGAAACACGCTATTAGAAGCATCGAGTCCACAGGGAACAGCGAACGTGTAATTATGCCAGAAAACCCCGTCTCCGTGACCCTGACAGAAGCCAGAATCAAGAGCACTAGAGCACCATTAGGAAATGTAACTTCCCTTTACGTTTGCTAAGACTGGGGGAAATTTTGCGTAAGCCTGCAAGCGAAAGCAAGTGAAACGATCCTTCCTCTGCCCTTCTCGGAGCAGAAGGTGAAGGGGTTTTTTACCATGGTCCACAGTGACTGCAAAGCCTTTCATTTTGGGCCATGAGGGCGCACCATCCCTATGGGAATTGTCAGAGTACAGGAGATGGGAGGCTGTCCTGGGAATCATTTGGGAGTCACCCCAATCAAATACCAGATCAGCAGCAGAGCCAGGAATAGTTGTCATTTCGTCCCACCATCCCTATGTGCGAAATGGGGACTGATGCTTCTTGCCTTGTGTAAAAGGTGTTGAGGTCTAGAGATGAAGAGCTAGGTAACAATACAGTCTTGCAGCGCAGAGAATACAAGCCCCCAGGGGCTTTTGAACTGGAGGTTAACAGAGGTGAATTTGGGGCATTTTCCTTAATTTGCTATAACTCTGAACACAGTCCCTCCGGGCTTGGACGTTAGCTGCTGTAAACCGACTGATCCGCACCAAAATGACACCTGCTATGTACATCAGCTTGTAGGTCTGAGTTAGTGTCAGGATATTAAACCTGACTTCGTTCCTCTGTGCTGAGTTATGGCTCAGGATGATAAGATCAGAAGAGCATGCCCCCCACGCTAGCCCACGGACCCCAAATGTCACCTTTGCAAAGTTATGTCACTTTGGACAATCCTGCTATTATCCTTCCCCCAAAATCTTTAACTCTGGTCCCCTGTGGCATTTAGCACTGAGTAATTTACTGCCTGTCCCCCAATCAGGGCTCTGTTTATCTTCTGCCACCAGGAGAAGAGAGAAAGCATCATCCTGCGTGAGAGGAGGAGGAAGAGAGTGCCACGTGGGAAGGCCAAGGCCTCTGCTCCATGCTGGAGCCCATTCATCTCTGTGACATTAGTATGGGGATACTTTAGGTTTGCTTTGGCCACAAGTTTCATTGTTCTCCTGGCTTGGATGCTGCCATGGTCAAGGGAGAGTTTCAAAGATAAAGAGGGCGCAGAAGTGTTAACTCCACTTCCCTTCCACAGCAAGTCAATGGGAGCAAGGCGAGATAACTACGTGGTTCGTTAGTGCTCCTACTTCTAACTCCAGCACTGCAAATCCAGACTTCTCACATGACCTTCAGGCCTCACTGTCCCCCATCTGCAAAATGGGTGCCACAATCCTTCCCCACCTCACAGTGACAGCTGACTGATGCTATGGTGGAGAATAAGTGGGGAGTGGATATAAATAACCATAAGACCACCTTCTCCATTTGTCTTAAGGGAGTACTTGTGGGGCACATGTTGAAGTGGCAAGAAGGAGCAGCTGTTGAAGCCCCGGCATGGCGGAGTCCCTACTTTTGGTCATGCCATGGGCAAGTGATGGAGCAGGTAGCTCATGCTAGCAAAACAGACCTGCCGCCAGTCTGAAGGGCATATGTCTGGGATTTTTGTGTGGACATAGCCTCCTTTATCTCCCCGGCTGGGAAGCAGACAGGTGAGATAATGGTATTAATGCATTTATTCCATTTCCTTTATCCTCACCTCTGAGACATGCACTGTCCCCAAAGGGTATCACTGTCACCTTCCACTTAGGGTGTCGCTGGCTGCCCTGCAAATCCTGGACCTGGCCAAACCACAGATCACGTGGCTCCTGTTATAAAGCATGTGGAGTAAGTCTTCTTCTGCTTGGAAAATTCCCTGGGCCACCCAAGAAAGGAGGCATCTCTCTCCTCCCCCTGAAGGACCACAGGCTCTGAAGAGGCTCTTCCAGATGAGACATTAGTCACCGAACCCCCGTGGTTTTCCTTCCACTTTGCAAGGGCTCTGAATAGAGTCGAGCTGCCTTAGAGCCGGGTGGAAACACCCTGATTTAATCCCTGCCCCGAGCATTATTCTATAACACTAATTGAACCATAAACTCATAGAAAATTAAGGTTGGAAGGGACTTCAGGAGGTCACATTTAGTCCAACCCCATGCTCAAAGTAGGACCATTCCCAACTAGATCATCCCAGCCAAAGCCCTGTCAAGTCGGGCCTTAAAAACCTGCAAGGATGGAGACTCCGCCACCTCTCTAGATAACTAATGCCAGTGCTTCACCATCCTCCTAGTGAGAGTTTTTCCTAATATCCAACCTAAAACTCCCTCGCTGCAACTTGAGCCCATTGCTCCTTGTCCTGACGTCCGGCCCCGCTGAGACCAGCCCAGCTCCGTCCTCTTTGCCACTCCCCTGCAGGGGCAAAGTGCTGCTGGGAGACTACAGAGAGCATCTAACAAGTGCTCGGCACAATTAGCCAAGGGCAGAATGTGCCTTGTAATGAAGAGTAGGTTTCATCCTGGAATTTATCAGCTAAATGCATTCTTCCTCCCCTCCGACCCAGCCCTGAGACATCCCACTCTGGAGAAGAAAAATACAAGAAGTGACTTTATTCGGGACACTGTTAGTCCATGAATAGTACACTCATTTAGTCTGCGCTGAACCAAATGCACTGAAAGACTTGGGAGAGCCCAGCCTTGCATTTCCAGTTTATTCTGAGTGATGCCAGAGTTGGCGTCTGAAGCTCCCATATCCCTCAGGAGACCAAGCGCGTTGAGAAGAAAAGTGGAGAGTGTTTTTGTGATGTAAAAAAACGGCGATGAGAAGGAACCCAACATGTTACCCCAGATGCTTAGGGACTGATCCAGAAAGGTGCTGAGCTCCCACAACTCCAGATGAAATCAATGGATCTTGTGGGGCTTTTAACCCTTTATGGACCATCAGTGGGAGAACTGGGAGGCAGCTGCAGAGCAGTGAAGGCATCTCGCTGTGAATTTACAGGCATAAGGTGGCACCTTGCATGGGGCCAGCACCAAAGGAAAATTGTCCCAGCTCAGCACAGCTCTGAACTGCTGCCTGTATTTTTAGGTCCGGGGGCCAAGGCAGGTGGATGCTCTGATGCAACCCCCATCACTCCTGTGCCCACCACTCCAGCTACAGAAACACCAGGCACATGGCTCAAGGGGACCTTGGACTTCCTTTTGAAGCTGAGGGAAGCTGCTTAATATTCAAATCCCTCCCAGCAAGTTTTAGGACTAGTTTTCCCATCTCTAGTTTCTGCCATCTCAACTACCCCAATCACTGTGTGCTCCCCAGGACTATCTGCAGTGTGCATTTATGACCTGCCCATCACCAAAATGCATTCTCCTCTTAGCAGAGCAACCCTGAATCTAGTCACCTTAGTGAAAAACCTTTAAGGAAGTTCAGCTCTGGCCCATATTCACAGCCTGGGCTCCTCTAACAGAGTCTTGATATTCTGTGATCAGTGCAAAACATTGCATCTTGCCAAAAACACTTCAAATCATGGCTCGGCTTCTTCCTCAGAATCCCTGCAGCAATTCTCATTGCAGTCCAGACCTAAAAAAATCAACCCCAAAGCCTGGGAGAGGAAATGAGTTGTGAGAATAAATAAATGGGGCAGAAAGGATATGCAGTTTCTTTGCTTATGGAGCCTGGTCGGCTGCATTTGGAGCTGTGCTGAACACTTGCAGTGAAAACCAAGTTAAGCAAAACTTAGACTCAAAGCCAGTTCCTCATAACTTAGAACAACTGGTGATTTTTTTTAAAAAAAATTATTTGCAAAATATTCAGGTTCCTGAGTTTCTATTACGGAGATGGGAGGGGAGGGATATTTGAGTGCAAACTTGGAAGCCAAGCCAAGCCTAACCCTCCCCCTGCCCAAACCTGTGGGAGGAACATGGCAGGGTCTCCCGCAGACCTGGCAATGCGCCACCCTCCATCTCCCAGTGCACTGGCCACACTGGCTGGTCCAGAGGCTACTACCAAAGGCTGCAAACAACTTGCAAACCGGCAGAGCCCTTGCAAGGCATTTGTGCTCTGCAAAGCTATACTGGCCCAGAGCACCAGTGGCCAGGTGCCTTCTTTGGCACTAGATGGAGCACTCCTAGAGGAAGCTTTTCATTTCCTCAGCTCCAGCCCTGGGCAGAAGGGAATGAGGGACGGGTCTCGGCTTCATCAGACAGCCACGTCCTCTATCCAAAATGGGCTGCATCTGGCTAAACTAATATGCAGTGTTCCCCATCAGCAGCAGATTCTTGGGTAGGCACATAACATTAGACACTAATGCTTAAAGAAAAAAAAGCAGGTATCAAACTCATGAGCCCTAGCCCTAAAGCCGGCTCTGGTTCTGGACTGGTCTAGCTCCAGTCCTTCCAGATGCATTCAAAAGCTTGCAATTGTGACGTGGGGCCAAGCCCAGCTAGTGCAAACCCCCGCTTAAGATCCCGCCTGGCCTAGACCCAGAGTCCTCTGTGTTGGGGAACCCGATGTAATGCAGAAACTCTCCTGTGATTAACAGTGCAATAGGTTTTCCTACGCCGCCACGTAGTGACACGGTTCTGCGCTTGTGAAACCAGTTTGAAAGCAGATCAGGATCCCCAGTACAAGGCTGCAAAGGGCATCAAACATTTTTTATTTAAACAAGGTGCCACCACCGGCCACCCTCCGGGTAGATCCTGTCACAGCAAAGCACTTGGCTTTTGGGGCCATGTTGCACCTGATTTGCTAGGAGATGTGCTAGCTGCCCTTTGGAAGCGCCGTCTTGCTGGTGTCAGCCGAGTGGCTGGAGATGTGCTTGCCTTTCAGGATGTCATAAAAAGATATTAGTAATAAATTCCTGGAGGGAAAGCGCTGTAAGGGCACTGTTATAAAGCAGATTACATTATAGCTCCTCTGAGACAGGATTTTTAAGCAACGACAAACAGAGGTGAATGTGTCTGGCGGGGTTAATACGGGCTAGGGGGTGTCTGAGCAAGCAGCTCCTCATACTGGGAAGCAGCTCAGCATTAATGCCAGCCTAACACATTCAGGCCGTATCAAAATTAAGGTTTTTAAAAATCCTTGTGGCATCAAAGAGGGGCAAGCAGGCCACCGCACGATACATTGCTGCAGCAAAGAGCTGGAAGGAGTCGCTCCAGCAAAGAGGCCGACCTGGAAACCTACTAACCAAGGCAAGAGGAGAGCAGGGTGGGAAGAAAGCTTTTCCTACTTAACGCAAGAGAAAAGACGAATAAGGTTGCGATCCCATTCACAGCTCACAGCCAGCGGCCCCTGCTCAGCACAGGGACCCTCTGAGATGGCCACACCATCCCCTTCACGGTGTGTTTTTGGTGCCGAGGGATCTTGAGAAAGGACGTGTGTCACGGAGTGTTTGTTCCCATAAGCACAAGAAAAAAGAAAGGGGAAAAAGGGGAAAGGCACGAGCTTTTTCTTCCCTGCTGTTCGAGGAGGATGCTGCCTTTTCTCGTGGAAAGCTGATGTCCTATGTTAGCAGGGCTGGAGGATGTTGCTCCAAGGTTCAGCCAAGGCAAGAAGGAGCTCCTCAAGGAAGTATCACAATGCACAAGAAGCGTGGCCAAGGACTGAAGGCTGCGTTGGGCATGGGGGGCAAGGTATTTGTGCCTCTTTCTCCAAGGGCTATGCAAGCTAGTTTGGGAGACTACTAAACTTGAGGATAGCAAGCTCTGTGCTTTGAAAGGAGAAGGGGAATGCACAACACGCCCCGACTAATACAGTAACTGAGAGCCAGCTAACTGAAGCCAATACAAATCTTTCTTCTGACATCCATGAGCCGCAAACCAAGCCGTCTGTGGCCGGCATACCTCAACAGAGAGGATCTGTGCTCTCCTGGCACATCCCATGGAGATGCTCTAGATGTTGTTCTTTGACAATGGGTGGAGAGAAAAAGGAGCAGCTTTGTATTTCATTACATTGCACTTATCTGAATTCGCCTTTGCCATTTCAGTCCTTCATTGCTGCTGTCCCGTTCCACACCAGAGCCAGCTGCATCGCAGCGGTGAGCAATACTGCAGATGGAAAAGCACCCATGCATGCATCACCGTGTAAAGGAAAGGAGCAATGCTGGTTGTTTTCTTAGCCTACGCTGCTATTTCCAGCAAACCCTCCAGTTATTAATTCACTTTCCTTCTTTTTTATAGAAAGGAGGAGCATGAAACGTTAATGAAAAAGCCGCTACCAAAGAAAAGCGACAGGGAAGCACCTCACTGCCCTTCACAGCCAGGGGGAGGTTTGTGCTCAGCAGTACATCCAGCTACGGGGAAGCATGGAGGACCAGACTTGGTTGGGTTTTTTAAATTTCTGAGTGGTCAAAACCATGGCGTGGTGGGGGGCTGGCCTTTCTGCGGGCACCAGGAGCGAGCCTTTCACCTCCGCGGCATGGCTTTGGTCACTGGGCTCCTAACACTAGCACTGAACCCCAGCCCACAGCCGGCACAACAAAAACCCAGCCTGAAATGTGACTAATTGCTCCGTGCCCCTGCTTAATCCCGACACGCAGAGTACACAGATTTGCTTGAATTGATACGCTGTGTGAGTACGTATCAGCTTAGCCTTCAAGCATGTGGGAGCGGAGCAGCTATACACCAGGGTGCTTTTTCATGGGAGCTGAATTAACACCTCTCTGGGGATCACCATGAACTGAAAAGGTACGGCCAGGCCAGCTAAGTCATTCTTGCCCTTCTCTTTGGGCTCAGAAATGTCTCATCTAATAGGACGACCGCCCAGTTTACCACAGCAAGGCAGTGTAGGGAGCTTAGAAGTGAGCCTCCCCAACATGCTTTTAATTTAATAGCTAATATAGGCAGTTAATTGTATATTGCACAGTTAACAACCAATCATTAAGGCACATTAATTGAAGTTTAACAGCTGTGTAAGAGAGACACATCTCTTACTTTATCCATAAATATGACTTAATAAATCAACTGAAATGGGATGTATTGATAGGAGGGTTTGGCGCTACCTTCCCGGAGGCCCCAAGAACAGCGTTCACGTGAAGAACTTCTCTTTGGCTTGCCTGGAGAGGACCCTCCCCAGTTATTTAGGGAAGCTGAGCCTTGCACACAAAAATACTTGTTTAAGGCTAGCAAAAAACTTCTCCTTGAAGTAGATGAGACAAGCAAGACATTGCACCTTCTGGGAGGTAATGGGGAAGCATTTGCCTGCCTGATACAGTGACATCCTTGCTGCCAATCCATACCTGGCCATGTCCTAAGAAGAAACTATCCTTCTCATTGAATTATGAAAAACAGCCCGTCAGTTTGTTACTTTCAGACACCTGCTGAATGCGAGACTTCTGCCAACGAACTCATTTCACTTAACATCTGTTGACTCCGCTGCTCCAGCAAGGAAATAATATCACGTTAACCCCCCGAGCTCCTATTCGCCGGGACATCAAAGCTGCTGAAACCCGTGATGCATACACCTGTCTCTCCTTTCCTCACAGGAAGGAAAGGTTTGGGATTGCAGTAGGATCAGATCATTTTAGGGCTTTCCCTGTTGAATGGATGCTCTCAGCATCGCCTGCATTGCTAACCAACTAAGCAACCGGCTCAGCAGAAGCCTGGCTCAGAGGTGCTTAGGCTGATGGCGAGGCATAATCTGCTTCAGCTCTGTAGGCACTGGGGTGAGAAGATAGGAAGAGGAGCACAAGGCCTGCGATCTTGCCATGTAAAGGGATAGGGAATCAGTTGTTGCTGCCAGGGTACTGCTGTTTCTTTAGCATGAAAAGCCTCATCCTGCTGTTTTCTGTTTAGCAGTGCCAATCTCTCTTCCCAGACCAGCTCACACTCAACGTGGCCAAAACACAGCTCATCTTTCTCCCCTGCCCCCTCCAGCAAAGCTTTCCTTATGCTCTGTGGATGGCACCATCCCCTCTGTCACCAATGCCTGTATCATGGATATTGTCTTCTACTTGGAGCCCTCGCAGGTCCTATTATCCATCCAGCCTGTGCCTTTCTGCATAAAGCCTCTCAGATGGGTCCTTTTTTAGCCAACTGCATAGCCAAGAATACTCACCCTCTTGCAAATCTGCTAATGCGACCACCTCGTCTCTAGCCTGGACAAATGCAGCTTGGCCCCCCTCGCACCTACACAAAATGCTGCGACTAGGACCCTTCGCCCAGCCCATCACTTGGGCCAATTCATCCCTCTCTCTGCATCCCTCAATAGGCTTCCCATTTCCCCATCACAAACACTGTCTACCTGTCTTTGCTTTCAAGACCTTTCACAGCTCTTTCACAGCCTTCCCCATCTCTCCTTCATGATTGCAAGACCATCAACTCCCACCTCCGGTCAGCCAGTAGTGCCGGCCGTGGTAACCCGCTTCCACATTTATACAAACATTGGCTCCATTCTCCCCCAAGTGTTCCCTCTCAAAACTCACTTTTGCCATGACTTTTGCCACAACCATAGTTAGGCAGCTGGTGTGCTGAGATGGTAACTCACACCGCTCTATCATCGCTTCTCCATCTGCACCTCTCTTTACATTCAAATGGGGAGCTCTTTGGGGGCAAGGGCCACCTTTTTACAGTGCCCAGCACCATAGGATTTGCCCAGTCAGAAGCACTGCTGCAATACGCACCGAACAAACAAGGAGACAAACTATTCTCGTCAAAAGAGGACATCCTCCGGCGCTCTTGGACAGTTAAATAGACAACTCCCCTGCAGTGTGACAGAGAGATGCTATAAATTGCTATATAAGGTTGAAAAAAAACACATCCTTCTCCTGCTCCCTGATGTTCATGTCACTCATGTGTTCTTCAAGAGGAGAACACATGCTCCGCTCATATGGCGCCGGATCTATTTCTGTGTCATTCCCCAAAATATATCGATTAAAAAAGGAAGATCATTTTGCACAGGGAACAGCACCCGGCATGTCTATCTTGCACCTGGTTTGGCGAGTGTCAGCCCGGGATGCTGATCTTCCCCGAGCGGGGAAAGCCAAGGCAGAGAGAGCAGGGAAAATACCAGGCACGGGGTTTGAGAGTGGGGCACACGCAAGAGAAAGCAAAGCTATAGCTGCCCTGAGCTGTGACCGAGCAGCATTGGGCTCCCCTTTGGGCAAGCTCCTCATCCTCAAACACTTAAACACAGGCTTTAATTTACTTCTGCATTGAGTGCTACAGTGCAGGCATTCGTGGGTTTGCTCGCTGAATCAGGACCCTCCCAGTGAAAATATAGCCCACCTGGAGAGACAATTAAAGTGACTACCATATTTCACACCTATTCCACATAGCCCATTTTTGCAGCAATTTCTCTGCTGCCACTTACATCTGAGCACGTTTATAGGGAAGGAGGCGGATATCTTTGTGGGTGTCACAGGACAGGGCTGAGTAACCATACCGGAGACGGCAAGCGAGGATGGGAATCCTAAACCTACCTAGATGCTTTTTGTAGGGTCTGTAGGACAATGAAGGGGCAACAAGGGCCACCAGTTGTTTCTGACCCTTCATTGCTCTCCAGGGAAAAACTAGCTCTGCTGCCCTGGGATGTCTACCTGGGGCACTTGCTCGCTACCCTGGGGGCAGCCAACGACTACCTCGATGACCCATCTGTTTCTCTGCAGCACAATAGCTGGAACCTTATCCAAGCTCATGGATAATCCCCATTTGAAGAGATTTGAGCATGAACAAAAATGAAACAAGTCCTGGCTTTATCGTTCTCAAACAATCGCTCCCTTCTCCCACCAGGCGTAGAAAAACATAACCCAGGCCCTCCTTGCAATCTGTTCTGCCTTCCATTGCCCTTGGGGTGGGTGCGTGGGGGTGTGCGAGTGCGAGTGTGTGAGATGGGGGGAGCTATTTGTTTACACTGGTGTGTGCGCACTATGTGTGTGCATGCACACTATGCAACATGCTTGTTTACACACACGTATGTCGAGCGGAGAATAATGGGATGGCGCCACTTTCTTTTTGCACATTTGCCTCATTATTTCACTCTAATTTGGCTTTCCTGGTGCCTTCGCTATTCAATAAAAGCCAAATTCAAGCCGCGTCCCTTAATCTCCGAAACAGCAGCTCACTGCTGAGAAAATAATATAGATGTAACTTCCAGCATCATACACTTTCTTTTCCATTTATATGCAAATACCGACCTTTCACCCAAGCTGTCTCCAAGAAGTATTTCCTTAAAAATGCAAATAGCATGTTGCAGGCAGTTACTCTGGCTGAGTCTTTCTTATATTATTATTATTATTATTTCTTTTAACCTTACCAGCACTGTAAAAAACAACTGCTAAACTGCACCGCGGTAATAATTACTTTTCATACCAAATCGAAAGCCTCTGTGGAGCCAATGTGTCGAAACAGCAGCAGGAGAATTTGTTGCAGATGGATTTTTAGAAACAATTCAGGGCAACCGTGCTTTGCACATGTGTGGAGGGAGGCAACGCCGAGTGTTTGCATTTAAGGGGCAGAAATTGAGAGCTCAATGTAAAGCTCTACCTAGAGCTTCTGCTTTCTAAGCTGTATCATGCATCATGTTGGGATGATATTATCGGGTACCTAGCTGGCCCTTTTCATCTAACACCCTCTGGCTTCTTACTCAGACGAGGACGCTTGTTTTATCTGCTTAACAGAGGGGGAAACTGAGGCACAGAGAAAGGAAGCAGCTTGGGCACCTGGCAGAGCTCAGACTAGCTCTCTCCACTCATATTTATTACAGAAATCCTCATTTCAGTAATGTATATCACAAAACATGATATGTGGCCAAGAGATGTGGGAAAAGCATCACCGATGTGACCTGTGTTGCAATAGGGACCTGGGAGCCCACCCAGCTGGAGCTCCCCAGAGCTGCCTTCAAAGGTGCAGATGCTGGGGGTGGGGAGAAAAATCCCACGCAAGGATGAAAGTTACTCCTGGCGGGTTGTCCGCACGAGCGGAGGGAATCAGGTTGGAGCAAACACCTGCACGTGCATGTGCATGTGCATGTGCATGTGCATGTGCACACCACGTTGTGCCGATGCCTGGCATCAGGCTGTCTTGGCCCTTGACCAGGGCTTTTAGGTGCGGCAGTGATAAGGGTGGGGAGAGGAAGAGCAAGAGGAAAAAGAGAGAGTGGGAATCAGAGAAATGAAAGGCAGAAGACACGGAGAGAGGAGGCAGGGAAGGAGGAGTGGGTAGAAGGAAAAAGGGGGATAAGGGAAGAAGAGAGGGGTTGGTGGGGAGAGATGTGACAGCGAGGATCAGGGCAAAGACAGAGACAAACATCGGCCCAGCCACCCAGAGCCAGGCCGAGGGGCTGCTTCCAGCACCGGGAACACGGCTCCAACAAAGGAGGGCCGAGTCCTCTGAGCCAGGGTCCAAAGTGGGGTGGGAGGGGAGTGGGAAATTCAAGTCCGGAAAAGAAGAAGCCAGGAGAGTGAAATTACTTCCGGCATTCAAACCCTTCCCCGTGGGGTCTGTGTCTCTCAGGATTTCTGCACAGGGAGAACCTCCCCTCCCACCGCCAGCTCCTTTGACATAACCAGCATACTGGGCTGGGGGGGAGGCAGCACACATCGACTCACGGGGGGCCTTTTCTACCAGTTTTATATAGGGGCAGCTCCTCCGACTTCCCTGGAGCTAGTCCTGATTTGAATGCCTGTTTGCAAGCCAGTGTTAGGCTCTTGCCTTCCCTCTGAATGGGGCACGGAGCGTCCCCGCTGCCCTGTTCCCAAAGACAGCGCAGGGGAAAGGAGAGGGCCACACTCACAGCCACCACACGGATGGGTGTGCATGCACACACATTCAGCCACGAAATCCCTAGCACACGGGACCGGGAGTGTAAAGACAGACTGCGGCTTGTCGGCCCACTCCAGCATCCTCCTCTGGGATCTGCAAACCCTTGTCCATGCCCAGAGGCCGGTTATTTAAGAGCGGCTCTTTAGCTCTCTTTCCCTTTGAAATGCATGGCTTTGGAAAGAGAGGGCACTGCCAACTACCTGAGGCAGACTTTGAATTTGGGCGAGATTCTGCATTCCCACCCCAGATGAGGTGGGCAGAAGAGGTCTTAGGCCACTGCTGGGTCGTCCATGGACCCTGCGGTTGAACAGGCAGCCGTGGGCCTCTGCAGCATTATGTGCAGGACTCCCATGCCCATCACACCCTGCTAGCCTCAGCCCCATCCTCAGCGCACCCTTGGCCTACGGCTTGCAGTGGCATCTGCACGAGGCAAACATCCAGCTGCCTCCTGCAGGTCCTGCCTAGGCAAAAGCCTCCACATCTGGATCTGGAGAGGGGGCTCCCCTCCACCGCTCCAGCTGGGTTACCCAGGGCACAGGCCCAGTGGGGGATGAGGAACTGGCCCCTTCTCCATGCTGAAGAAGACTAGGAAAACATCTCCAGAAACTAGTGCTTTACTAGCAGAGAGAAATACATACCCCATATTAGGGACTTGTACAAAAAGTTACTCCTGTCCTGCAAAAAACAAAGCCAACCAACCTCCCCTCCCATCCCTGTTTCCCAGATTTGCAAACCCCTGATGACTTGGGGCAATTTAAGCCTTGATTTCCTAAAGCAAACGGGTTTTTAAGGAGAGGTTTTTAAGGGGAGGGAATTTTTAAGGGGTTTTTAAGGGAAGGGAGGGAACCCATTTCAAACTAAGGGACATGGCTTGTAAGCAAGTCTATCTTGGTGGACTTTAGGGGAACAACACCAGCCGATACCAGCTGAAAGCGGGGCACCTCATGCAGAAATAGGACCATATCTCAGCGACGCTTCACCGACTCCTAAACCTGACTTGTTTCCCCTGAGTTCAAACCCCAAATCTGGGGGCAGATTTCTCCCATTTCTGTCCCCCCCTCCCCCCCCCCAAAAAAAACTTTTTGCCAAGGACACGGGGGAATAAGCTTCACCCTTGCTCAAACCCGCCACATCCCGTAAGAATAAAATTTGCAATACGTGGCAGTTCAATCTGCTTTTGCAGCACGGGTTTCTGCTTGTTAGAGGCAGCTGCTGAAAGGATGAAGAAGAGGGGCTGGCTTTGAAGCAGGCTGCTAAACACCCAGCAAACAGACTGGCTGCTAGTGCCGGTGACGTAAAGTTAGATGACTAAGTGGTCTTCTTCCCAACTGCCGGCTTGTCTGTATGATATTAAGCCTTTTCTCTCCCTTGTCATATGAGAAGTGAAAACTTGACACAGAAGTGTGTGTCATGCGGAGTCAAATAGACAGGAGCAATAAGGCATAATAGGAGGTGAGATCATCATGGAATAATCACTCCCTTGGGGTAATGTGGAGCGTTATTCAGCACCCTATGACTCTCAGCCTCTCGAGCGGTAGATCATCCCTCAGCAACGGCCCCCACCAACGCGGTACGTCAGCGGAAGCACAGTTCGGGTTACGCACGCCCTCGTCCCCTGCCCCGGTACACACAAAGGAAGGAAACGTCTATCACGATTGCCTCCAGCCAGCGTTATAACGCCTGGACAGCCACGCACACGCTGCAAGCTGCGCTCCCAGCCATTAAACGAGGCCATTAAACCCTCGAACATGTGTACGGCGGGGGTAAAAACACCAGTCTGGAAGTGGGAGCCTCAGACAAAGGATACCAAGCTGCCAGTTGGCCTAGCGTCTCTGCCCACCCAAGCCATCGTGTGCCAAGCAGGACTTCTGCCGTGCTTGGCTGACTTAAATCAAAGGACAATCATCAACGACGTTCGTCGCATCGTCCTGGCGGTGCCGTTTTTAGCGCTCCCGGAGACCCCACTTAATTAAAACTAAATAGAAACGAGCGCTACCTTTATTGCTTTCATATTGAAATGGAGAGTCCGTGATGGCTCTTCCGACGCAGATAATAGGCTAAGAGCCGCGCGTTCACAGAAGGAGCCAGAGGCATTGTGCCTGCGCAGCGCTGAAGCGGACAGACTGCCTCCAGGGCGCTATGAGGCGCGCTACTAGAGACGGCTTTTATCCCTCCCTTAGCGTCAGAGGCAATAAGAGCTCAAAGAAGCGCATTAAGGGTTCGGATCCCAAGGTACTGGCAGAATCGGGCCCTTTGGAAGAGGCAGCACGAACTTTGGCTAGGGCAGGCCTCCATCCATCGGCTGGTTTATATCACCAAGTCCTCCTCCTGCCCACCTAGCCCTCTGCCTGTGCAGGATATCAAGCCCCAAGTGATCCTCCAGTCGCCCTGGCTGTAGGAACCAAAAATGGGGACGTGCTTCGCATCTCAGAAGCAGCCAGTAGTAGAAAAGTTGTTCACAGGCAGGAATCAGAAATGGGCTCAGCGAGCAGTAGCGGCCTTAGGGGAGGGCAAACCGGGTGGCTGCCTGGCACCCGACACTTTAGGGGGGCCTGCATTTATTTATTTTTTTGGGGGGGTGAAATTTTTGCAAGGAAGTGGCTCTATTTGCATTTCAAGACTCAACCATTTATCTAATTCCCCCAAAGAATATTAAAAAGATGCACGATACAGCTATGGTGGGTTCATTTTTACCTGAGTACATACCTCTAATGGCCCCCAAATGACGCTCTTGCCCAGGGCCCCAACAACCCTAAGGCCACCACTGCAGCAAGGGAAGTCAGTGTGTCTGGAGAGATGGGAGGAGGCAGGCAAAAAGGAGGTCCAAGGTGTTTCCATGCATCTTGGGCCCCTAAAATAACCGACTCAGAACCCTTGTACTCCCAAACACAAGGGCCATTGTCTCTAGCATTCATCTCCCTAACAAGGTACAAAAGGAACCAGGACCATTGTACATCCTAGAGAGGCTCCAGTCTGAAATATACTCAGTGTCTTCCAGGAGGTTATGGGGAACAGTTTCCATCTGGGAGTATACCGTCTGCTGGGACCATGCAACTCTGCATCCCTCCCCAACATGGGCTCTGAGTCTCCATTGCACCCAAACCTATATTATCATCCCGTCTGCAGGATGTGTTCTCAGCAGCTCCTAGAAGGCATCTCGGCGTGACTTCCCCGGGCTTGCACGCTCCTCTGCTGGGAAGGACATTGCCACAAACCCTGCAGGGAGCAGCTCTGCAATACTCCACCTTTGGGGAACATTTCCCCCTGACCCCACTAATTAGGGACTGGCCTGACCAATGCAGAGGTATACCTTGTCCATCCTGCCCCTTTTCCAGTCATTAACATCATGCCTGGATGTTCTTGCTCTCCATATGCATCCAGTTCTTTTTCTGATCTCTTGCTCAGGAAGTGAGGGATGAAGGATAGAGGCTAACACCGTTTGGCCATCCCATTAGCAATCTAATTTCCTGCCAGCCAAAAAAACCCCTCCATCCTTCACAACAGCATGAAGTTGAAATTTTCTAGGGGGATGGGTGGGAAGAGATGGCAACTCCCAGTTGTGGTCTGATGAGATACTCGAGGCAAAGTTGACTGTTTAGATTGTCATTTTTTTCCCCCTACATGAACCATGCCGCTTTCAGGCACTTCTTAACAAAGCGGCTGTTTCTACAGGGCTACTAATCCTCGCCTGTCACTTATGTTATTGGAGGGAGCATTTCTCTGGGCAAAAGCAGCTGACTAATTAAATCAGAACATTGGGCCAACAAACAAGCCTTTAACTCTGCTTGCCGGAAGCTAGCGAGAGACACGGCTTCCAAATCGTGGAAGTCAGCTGCATGCATCAGCAGTAAAAGTTAGGAACCTAGAATCGATGCGATCCACTAGACAGCAGACGCTCTTGCTCGCTCTCATAGTCGGGCATGCTGGCGATGGTCTGGCAGATCAGAAGGGAGTGCTAGGAAGGGGTGGGAGAGATCCAGCACAGAAAAAAAACAACGGTGAGCTGCAAGGTTAGGCCCAGGCAAGAGCTGATGACATGCCATCGCGAGAGCTGAGGCTGGGCAGTCTGGGATGTCCCACCCACCACCCATGACTTATTTTGTGTCTTCCAAAGTGCTTTTTAACTATTTGGGGGTTTTTTGCCGCTTCCCCACAAGACACAACACCGTTTCCCTGTTCAGTTCCACTATTTAAGCCAACATTTTTCTTTTTTTTATTCATTGCATTATTCCTAGCCAGGCCCCAATATGCCTGTCTGCTATCTACACTGTTAACACTGCCCCGCTCTTACTCACTGTTTACCATCAGTGGCCAGGTGACTTTACTCATCATTTAAACTCTCAATCCCCTAATAATTTCCCTTGATCTTTTGTAAGTTCCTAATCATCTTTCAATATGTTCCTTTCTTGTCTTTGCGTTTTCCAGGCTACAGCATCCTTAGACTAGACTTCTGGCTATTGCAGAACTGCTCCATGCAGGCTTTGGGGCAATGTCCTTCCCAGCAGAGGAGAGCGCAAGCCTGGGGAAGTCATGCTGAGATGCCTTCCAGGAACTGCTGAAAACACGACTGCAGACAGGATGACAATATAGGTTTGGGTGCATTGAGGAGTCAGAGCCCGTGTTGGGGAGGGATGCAGAGTTGCATGATCCCAGCAGGAGCTGTGGGAGGCAATATGCTCCCAAAAGCAAAGTGTTTCCCATAACCTCCTGGAAGACATCAAGTGTTGTTCAGACTGGAGCCTCTCTGGGATAGACAACGGCCCTGGTTTCTTTCTGATCTTGCTTATTGGGCTTCTCTTTCAAGGAAAAAATAAAAGAAAGGTACCAACAGAGGGAACATTGGGCCTGTAACATTGTGGTTGAGGCATGTCTACATCCAAGCATGCCAATAGGATATATAAACAGTGGGGGCAATTCTCCAGTAAGCAGATAGCTTCCCAACAGGCTCCAAAGCCTCTCCCCACCCAGCAGCTAACTGGAGCCCACTACCTCCTGGCTACCTTTGCCCAGCAGAAACATAGGAAGAAGAGCATCTGTCCCAGCTATGCAGCTGGTCTGATGGTCTGAACTGAAACCTCAGATCCAAACAACTATGAATACTAGCTGGGGAAGTATATCCATGCTCTGCGGTGCGAGTCCATCTCTAGAATAAGTGACCGTGAGTCAGCCGGGCATCAAATAGGTAATCGCAGGTTATATGGAGGACCCCCTGTTTGAAATGCAAGTGCCTGAACAGGAAAGAAATGTTCTGCTTTGATGCTTAGGGTATCTGAACACTTGAGCATCTATATAAAACAGGAACTTTTGCTTACTTGGAAACTGGGTCCACAATACAGGGTTTACCAAAACCTTTCCTTCTCTCCTAGCACAGCTCCCCTTCCTCAAGTTTGAGAAAAACAAAATCACAAGCACCCGAATGACAGCAAATTCAGATCCTAACTCACTTCAGGCAGTTGTGTTGCATGATCTTACCCACACCACATAGGCATTTATGTGCAAGAGTATTTAGCAAGCCTGGCCTAGAAATCCTGGGGACAAGCAGATAGAGCAGCTATTCAATCTGAAATTGTTGTTTTTGAGGGATTTTTTAAAATCATCAAAAGCACACGAAGGGCTGCCTGCAGATTAAGCCAGTGATACCTTGGGTTTTAAACAGCATATATATGAAAGCTCCCCCAGAGACATCTCATGTACCTTATAATAACATTCAGCATGGGAGCTTCCTAATGTAGAGTTTGAATTCATTCTTGTGAACACACCTGACTTCTGCGCTGGCAGAGAGTCCTTGTTTACTCGAGTGCTCTGCCGTCAGAGAGAGACCCTTGCCTTTCTCATTTCTTGCTCTCAACTGGGCTCTGAGCTCTGGCACGTTTGATCCAAGCCGCAGGAATAACGAGCCCTCCTCCGAAAAGACAAATGCTCTGGGCAGGGGTCTCGCCCGCTTCCGCTTCCAAACGGTTTTGGGCAGGTGGACGAAACAAGAAACCCAAATCCCACTGCAGTTATATTTAATTGGACAACAGGCAGCTTATGCAGCAGTTTCGGAAGCGTATTGTCTTACAGCATATTGGATATTTGTATCTTAACAGCTCGACATTGATTTCTTTTATGTAAAAGAAAAGGGAAGGGGGGCGCGAGGGGGAGAGAATTGCATGCCCTAAAGTTGTGTCTGTTCCAAGGAGATGCCTGTACCACTTGGACTAATGTTTAGAGTAATCAAAGGCGTAAACTCATGTATTATGTATAGCAACCAGAGTTTTCAGTCTTCTGCAAAAAAGGAATCTCCAATGTTTGGTATTTTGTTAGCATGCTGGCACCATATGGCTCTCCCCTGCTGATATTCTTTCACACCAGAACTTTATGTTCAGATGCTTTAGTTAATATTTTACCCAGCAAGCATAAACAAGATGCAAAGATTGCCGTCGACAGCAACCTTCTTCATAAACTCTATGCCCGTGTTAATAATGAAGGATTCTTTCAGCCAGTCGTTTGCTGAACACATGTCGGTTTTCTCCTTGGGGGCTACGCTGCGTTATCATCAAACAAGACACAGGTAATAAACCCCCGGAGGACTTTTTTGGCCGGACAAAAGCAACGCTGGGTTCGTTTGTATGCGCGCCGTTAGGGCCAGAGCTCTTTTATCTCAAGTTAGGACCTGAGTTAGTTGCTCTGAGCTGGTACAAAAGTCAATATGGAGCATCTCCCAGGATCAATCTTCCCCCTTGAAAACTCATTGGGATTGTGCCCTTTTACAGGCAGCGCCCATTATCAATAGTGACAGGTGATAATTAAATGAGCCTAGAAGTGAAGCACCGAGGACGGCCACCGCTACGGCACGTCTCGTGCTGGCTAGCCCGTGTCTTTCCCTTGCACGCTAGTCTGCGTATACCGCTATGATCAGAGCCACGGGGAAGCGCCTTCCCCAAACCGCAGACTCTTGCTTTCGACAGGCAATAGTCTTTACAAACCATCCACCTTGGAAGCAAGGCCAGCATGCAACTTCAGTGCAGGTGGACAACTGAGGCTGCTAAGGGGTGACTAAGGATTTGGGTTCTCCCATCTTGAACCAACGAAAGGATCCTGGTTTTCACAGGTATTTCAGGCTCCCGCCCACAGCCACCAGCACTCGCTTTTGACAACTGCGACTGCCATCGAGAAGTCTGCTTTTCCTGTAATACTTCCGGACACAAATCTAATTGTCTTAAAACAAGGAGGCCCTGACAGATGTCTTGCAGCCTCCACTCTTATGAGAATATCGTAAGAATGGAAAATCAGGTCACAAATGTTTAATACTTTGTTTAAAAAAAAAAAGTCTTCAGCTTCTTTAAAGAGTTCTACTAATCCCAAACATGACAGATGTACAAGGCAGTTTTGCTTAGGGCAGATTAAAATTCTCACTCTGATTTGCTCTTTCATTTTGTCTGATTAAAATAACATTGCATTTTTTTTAATGTGCCAGCTTCAAAATTAAAGGGGGGAAAAAAAAAGAAAAGACAAGAAAAAGAAGAATAAAAAATGACCAGGCAAGGCCAATCTGATCACAATAAAAGCAAACTTACTGTTGTTAACATAAAAAAGGCAAGACAAAAGAAAATGAGGGTTAGAGATCATATACAGGTTAGCACTAAAGCTTTTTTGTCAGAGATAAAAAGGGATCGTTTCAAAACTCTATTTTTCCATTTGAAAGTGTTTATTAATCTATTCTCTCTGAAGCAAAAAAGTTCAATGAAAGACAAAGATCAAAGGTATTTTAATTCAGGTGAAAAATTATAGTTTTCGGGTTTTTTGTGCGTGTTTTGTTTTTTTTTTCAAAAAAAAAAGATAAAGAGGAGCGTTGCAGAGATGTGTCACTTCATTATTTCGTTTTAAAATTCTGTCAGTTCTTGAAACAGCCGAACCCAAGAGATAAGGTGCTCTCAGCCCCTCCACTTAGCAACACAAAAGTGGCTGGATGGTCAGCTGGGCTGGCGGCTATCTTTCTCAGACTACCCTGGACCTTGCTTCAAGACCTGCGCTATCTGGCCTCTCGACTTCAAGTTTCCCTTTGCTGCTATTTTCCCTCGCAGGTGTAGCACAAACAGCTTTAAGCTAGATACAACAGCATGGGGTGGAATTACTATTTTAATAGGAGAAGATGGGGACTGGGTGGGAAGGGCATATTTAGGGTCATGCCTGGCCCATGCTCTCATCTCCAAATGTGCACAAGTCATTTGTAAAGGACCTAAATCCTGGGTGCACTTGCTTTCAAGCCCTCTGGGTCTCACCAGTGACTGGTCCTGAATCTCCTTTATGTTACCAAGCGCCAACCTTGTGCCCGATGCCCTTCTGAAGCAGCGGGACCCCAGCCCAGTTGCCTTGGGCCCTGAGACTGCCCGCAGTCCTGGCAGCAGACAACAGCAGCCCCTGCCAAGCGACCAGAGTGCGCACACGTCTACGTGGTTTTGGCAACCCAGAGCAGCCCCGCCAGGGTGCAGTGCACCCCCTGGAAAGGCGCGGGGGGGCGGGGGTTGGCAGGAGCCTCACACCACTCAGCGGAAGTGGTTTCAGTCCAATGGCAGAAAGTGCTGGCACCACAGCAGAGGGGTGCGTGTGTGCGCGCGTGCATGTGTGCGTGTGTGTGGAGGTGCTCAGGACCTGCCCACAGCCCTCCAGGACCTCAGGCTGCAGGCCGGGCCTCTGACAGCCCCCCCCCCCACCCGTGCCCATCTTGCGGGGGTTTCTAACCTTTCAACAGGAGCCCAAGCTTTTAGCCAAGGAGTTTCCCTTCCCCACAGACACTTCACTCATAAAATAAAGGGGGGGGGGGGGCTTGCAGAACAGACACTCCCCCTCCAACCCCTACCCCAGCAGCAAAGTCCTGGGCCCACCAAGTTAAATAGCCAGAAACTCCCACTGACTTTAAAAGGAACCAAAACATCACACCTAGAGTTCCCAGCTGTCACCTCTCTGCCTCTGGGGTCTCAGCCAAGCCTAGACTCTCCCCTGCCTCAGTTTCCCCATCTGTGAAATGGCAGCAATTCCTACCTCACACGGGCATGGCAGGGTCTCCTTGTCTTGCTGTGAAGAGCAGACGCCCTTAAAAAGATCTATTTAGCCCCGTGGCTTTTAAACCCCCCAGCCTGTGACCACCCACCGAGACTCCATGCCAGGGACCGTGTTTCCATGGGAGCAGGTTTCAAACTCAAGGCATCGTCTGGCCAAGGTGACAAGCGGAGAGGTTTACATGCACTTGAAATATTGGTCCATAAAGTTGTCCCCTCAGGAAAGACCGGGGCCCAACCTTGCAGCAGCTTGTCACTCTGCACTGCCTGATACTTAGAGAGGAACAGCTGGGTTTTAAACCCAGCTTTGCCCTCCGCTCCAAGCACTGAACCTCTGTGCCTCAGTTTCCTCGTGGCAGCACTGACTGCTGAAATCCTTGGGCAAAATCATTCATTGCTCATGTTAGTGTGTTGAATTTAGTCACAGCCTGATGAGGCTTTGAATGAGCAAGAGATAAACAGCTGACTAGGCCAGTGGATTTTTTTAGTCTCAAGGCACCCCACATTAGACTCAAGGCACCCCTTGGAAAACACCAGCTCTTGGCTTTAATTCTCGGAGCGTGGGCAAGCCGACAACAACCCCAAACCATAAAAACAGAGCTATTCTGCTGTTGCAGTGAACCCAGCCCTCAGAACAGGGCAGGAGGTTTTTCTAACCCTGTGGGTTCCTAAAGGAAATCTCTGGGTTTAACATTTCAGCAGACCTAATGGGGTTAACGTTGTATGGCACCCCTGAAAAAAATCTCAAGGCACCCCAGGGTGCTGCAGTGCCCTGGTCAAAAATCAAAGGTTCAGAGGGAGTGCACCAAGAATGAAAACCCTGAGTGGAGCACACTGGACAGTGCCCACAAGGCCTTGAATGGAGGCCAGAGAGTCCGTGGACACTGCCCGGTAAAACTGCTCGGAGATGTGAAGGGACCAGGGACAGGAAAATGGCCCTGCAAGTCCCCCCAGCCAGTGCCTCCTCCCTGGTCAGCGTGGCTAGGGCCAGGGGGAGGTTGGCCAGGAGGTCCCAGGACTTGATGGGGCCGTGGATGGGGAGCATGGAAACAAAAAGGTGCGGGAGCCTCAACAGGAGGAGGTGGGGATAGGGCTGCAGCCTGGCAGATGTGTGCCAGGGTTTCCGCCTGCTCAATCAAGGGCAGGTGTTGGGGGCATGCATGAAGCATGCCAGGGGCATGCCCATGGTGATGGCTCCGTGGAAGAGCCACCAGCTGAGATTCCCCGGTGGGATGAGCGTGGAGCACAGACTTGCCCACTGGGTATCCTTGTCCTTGCAGAGGATGTCCCACCTGAACATGAGGATGGGATGGAGGAGGGCGTGGACCGCAAGCCTCTACAACTGGCAGCAAGGGGCTGTCTGGAAGCGGACTGACTTGGTATCCCCCCACCTGCCTAGACAGTGCAGGGGGGAGGCCAGAGAGCTGTGGGATACCGGGAGGTGGAGCCTGAGGTCCAGTGCAGGACAGGGCAGTGTGTAGCAGGGCGGCCTTGGCCTCCTGGAGCAGGCCACATGGGCAGCTCCATGCACCAGGCCAGCACGGAGGGATCTGCCGCCCCTGGCTTGGCACAGCCCTTCAGTGTCTGCTCTCTGCCCCGGTGCCACACAGGAGACTGGACCTAGGGCTTGACCCGGTCCATGGCAGCTCTTAGGAGTGCCTCTCTCTTGCCCTCCACCCTCCCCACCTCTAGCAACCAGCCGTCCCCCATGGCTTCAAACCAAGCCAGCCCAGCCCAGCCCAGCCCAGCGTGGGATCGGATCGCAGCACCTCCTCCCACCGTACAAGAAGAGGGGAAGGGGGGGTGGGTTGCACATGCATCCAAAGCCCTGATCTTGCAATGCTGGGGAAGGGGAGTGGGGACTTGCTCCCTCACCCCCCCAAACGAGCCTCAGGGGAGTGGGGCCTGGACCTCAGGAGGTGGCGGGGGCAGAGCTGTGCCACCCCAGACGGCAGCACATGCACGTGCCAGTGGGGCATCCAGGAGCAGCCTCCGGGGAGATCCAATGCCCCCAGGGGCATGGGCGATGCCTGGAGGCATCTGCAAGGAGCATCCTAGCACGCAGAGCCTGGAGTCTGGCAGGACTCCCAGCCCCCGGGCCCCAGGGCAGGCATCTGCTCCACGCCCGCCTCCGAGGCCGGGGTCCTGCCCTCCCCGGCCCTCCCCTCCCCGGCCAGCCCCAGCCAGCCCTCCCCCCTTGCAGCCCCGCGCTCTTCAGGACCTTGCGCAGCTCCCGGCCCAGCCTGGCCCAGCCCGACGGGCACAAGTGCAGGGCATGGCCCCTTGCAAGGGCCCAAGAGCCCTGATCCTCACCACCACTCCCCCCACTGGATCCTCATGACCCCCCGGATCCTCACCCCCTAGCCCCCGCAGGCTCTGGTTTTGGGCAGCCCAGGAGGAGTGGGCTGAGGATGCCCCAAGCCGTTTACACAGGAGCGGACTGCCCAGGCCCCCGGAGACCTGCTGGGGCTCTAAAATGCCCTGATTTGGCACCTTCCCCGAAAGGCAAAGGGGGCTTAATCCTCCCTCCTCATACAAACCCCCCCTCGGGAAGGAGGGGCGGCCGCGCACTACAGCCCAGTCCTGGCTCCCTCCGGGACCCCTATGAAGTTAAAAGGGGACAAGCATCTCCCACCCCACGCCTGTCCCTAGCAAGGTAAAGAGGCTTCCCACGTGTGCACGGATAAAAGCAAGCCCCCAGCTGGCTCCTAGCAGAGCCAAGGCAAAGACATCCCCCCATCCCAGCTGTGCATGGATACAAGCAGCCTCCTAGCAGAGCTGAGGCAAAGACCCCCATCCCAGCTGGGCTTGCCCGGTTGCAACTCCAGGGGAAGCCCACCCTGGCCCCTTGGCCTCTGACCGCAGCCGTCCAGCAAAGCCACAGGAGCCAGCGGGCAGGGGGCACCGCAGCTGCCTCCATCCCTGGAGCCGGGCAACTTCGGGTGGGAGCTGGTCCAGGGCCCAGGCGCAGAGAGGTGCCCTCCCCGGGACAGATCCGGAGGAGGAGAGGACTTCAGGGCCGACCAGGGAACAATAACCCCAGCGTACAAAGAGAAGCAGAGGCGGCATCTTGGCTTCTGGTTTCTATGACAGCCGCGGAGACAAACCAACTCCAAACTCCAGTTTCTCTCTTTCTCTCCCCCTCCAAAGCCCAGCTTTTGTCTGCCATTAATTAAAGTGGCCATATGGAAAAAGCTGATAATAACAGCAGAGGAGCTGGAGAGTGAGCCAGTTGAGGGATAGCAAGGAGTTTGCCCGACTCGGCTTTCCGGATCAGAACAAGAGGCAGAGAGGGGGCAACAACAGGCAGGGGAGGGGGCTGGTTGGGACTGCCCTCTGGCCCCAGGAGGGTGCCCAGGCGCCTCCATGCTCGGGGAGGCTTGGAAATGGCTGTCCTGCGAAACCCAGCTAAGTCGGAGGGACAAGTCCGGGCGAGCCAGCAACAAGGGGGCAGGGGGGACCATTTCCAAAGCCCCTGTGGTGCCTGGAGGACGGCAAGGGAAATAGCCTGATGACTCACAGCACAAAGGCCTCCTGCCATCAGGATCCACTCGGCTCTGGGGTTATTCCCGGCGTATTGGGAGTTGCTTTTTTGTCTGTACAACTCACCCCAGCCCCCTGGACGTGCAGCCAGGGAAGAGGTCCCTGCTGCTCTCCTCCCGGATGGATGCATAGACAGGTAGATAGACAGCTAGACAGACAGACAGACAGACAGACAGACAGACAGAGAGATAGGAAAGAGGGATGGACAGACAGACAATCTGGACTCCAACAGAAACAGACCAGAGCTGGGGCAGAGGAGCTGGACTCACTTGCTGTACAAACAGTTCTCAACTTTTCCACCCCCTCTTTGGAAATGGTTAAAGGGATTATCGACCTCAAGCCTCTTTCTACCTCCCAAGCTAGCTAAAAATAAAACATTTTCAAGTCTGCAAGCCAAACGCACCGGGTTTTAATTCTTTCAGCCCTGAACACTTACTTGGTATTAAAGTGCGTGCTATTTTAAAACACTCCTCCCCCTCCCCCCCCCCCCCCCTTAGGAAAGAAAAGAAAAGCATCTCGACTTAGTTGCACTGAAAATTTAAAAGCTCTTCAATCATTAAAGAGCAGGAAACTGCAAACCGCTGAAGTCCTGGCCTGTAGCTTTTTACATGATACCAACAAGCAAAACTGCCTCCTCCCCAAACATCCCCACAGCAGCAATTGCAAAGACCCCCCCCCGGGATTATTATTATTATTATTATTATTTTAAAGGAAAGCAAGCAGGACGGGCAGGGCGCATCACTGCAGCCCCTTCCCCTACCTCGGAGCGAAGTTGCAACGCCAGATATCCCAGGGAAAAATGAACTCTGAATCCCGGCTTCCCCCCGGGCTCTTTAAGCCGCTTCTTCTGCTACAGACACCCCAGGTTTGCTCCTGGTCCACATCCACCGATCTCCAGATCCACAAGCATCGCATCAGCTCTTCCTCCTCCAGAAATATTCAGAAAGTTTCCCCGCTGAATAGGATGCCGGGGTGTTGTCCCCCCCCCACTTTCTTGTTCAACCTCTGCTCAGCCAGAAGCATAACAACATGTCCACTAGCATCTCGGAGAGAGAGGCGGCAGGATGAACCTAGTCTTCATCGCCCCCATCTCATCCCCTCCGGGTCTCCAGGGCGATGCGAGAGCCCCCACCTCCCTGCCTCCACGAACAAGCCGAGCCCGCATCTGCTTGCACGCACCGAGAGCCCTTTGCACGGTATCAATCCAAGGTGAAAGGGAAGAAAAAAACACTGGGGGGGGGGAACCACCCAGCTTGATCTGCCTTTGTCAGGCAAAGAACATAATATTGACTTACCTTTCCCCACAGCTATTGTCTGCCCCTTTTCAACATGACATCACGGAAAGCAATCATGAAATTTCCATGGGGAGGGGGCAGAGAAGAGTTGTTGGAGGGCGGCCCACTTCCCCGCACCGGGAACGTGCGTGCGCGATGGTTTGTTGCTTTCAATTAAATCGCGGATACTCCTTCGTGTGCGAACTCTTAAGCCTGCTAAAGGCAATGTCTCATTTACTTAATGACCGCTCTCATTAATGGAAATGGCACAGAGGGGGGCTTAGCGAGCCTTCCCTTTGTACAGGCGCTACCCATGAACCCTTGAGGTTGCAATATATCTGTTTACTCTCGGAGGTGAAATAAATTTACAGTATAGCATCCAAAAAAAAAAAAAAGATGGAAGTGCTGACTTAGAGAGTGTGGAGAGATGTGGGACTGTGCTGCCCCCTTTGCCCACCCCGCTGCCCCCCGTGGGAGCGGGCGCGCGGCGCCCGGGTTTGCCCCGGCTGAGCCGTAATTAACTGCGCAGCAAACTGGGGACTCCGCGCCCGCAAAGGACACAAAAGGGGCTGCAAATGTTACAACTGCCATCCGACCCCCCCGCTCCCTACGCCCTCCTTCTCCCCCCCGTGCATTGCCTCCGTGTGGTACAGTCCAATAATTTCTAATAGCAACAACCAGGGAATGACAGATGCCCTAGGTTAGCATAGCTACAGCGAAAGTACTTTACAATATTTATGGGTGGTTACGAAGATGACCCATCATCATAAAGCACGGGCTGGGGAATTTATCGCCGAGGTGAGCCGGGAAGGATGGCATATTAGCCGATCTGCATATGCAAAGGCCAGTGCTGAAAGGGTGCATAAATATGTATTTTTCCTTTAAAGAAAAAGAAAATACCACCGCCCCCCCACCACCCCAACCCCTCCTCCCAGAGGAGACTAAGGAGCGGTGCCCACCCGTCTCACCGAGGTCTCTGCCATGGAAATGGCAAGCAGGATGAGTCCATTAACAGGAATTAAAGACATCCCGTGAACTAGTTAAGTGAAGCAGAAGTCCAGGTTCTTCCTCCAGGAAAGAGGCAGCCCAAGAGCCTGCAAGCTCGCAGCCCTCTGGCACCCCGGGGGGGGGGGAGGTGCCATGAAGCTGATGCGGGCAGGGGTCCTCCTAACCTCACCCCAGCCCCAAGAAGCAGAGCATGGGGGGGGGGGGGCAGCACCCCTCGGCCGGGGCAGGCTGCAGCCCTCGCAAGAGGGTGCATTGCAACCTGGGGGCGTGGGGGTGGGCGGGGGGCACCCAGCCCGGGCAGGAGCCTGCTGCCCATGGCAAGCACCCCTGGGAGGCCGGTCAAGTGCCTGGGAAAGCGCGTCCTTCCCCCTCCCACGGCGAGGACAAACTCGCCTTCCTCTGCAGCTGTGGCCCGACCCCTGCCCTAAACCCACCCCGCCCCGACTCAACCACCTGCCCCCCACAGCAACCCCACCCCCCAGCTCAGTGCCCTCTCCCAGAGCGGGAGCGTCACAGCCTGGCTGCACATTCAGCATGAACTGAGAGCAGTTTGCAACACCCCCCCCCCCAACCTCCAAACAAAAGCTCCGGGGGGGGGGGAATAAAGTCAGACCATTTTGGAAATTCTCGCAATGCCCATTTCCACGGCTTCACGCTTGGTTACTGCCTCTTGCGAGATTCCCAAAGCCATTAACATAAAAGGACGTATTCAGCTGAGAGTACTCCTGAAAAGCCATTTTCTCTCTCCTTTGGACATGCTGAGAGGACAGGGATATTTTACATCCGAAACCTTTGGCATTCAGAAATTCTATTAAACTCTTATCTGCAGGCAGCAGGCCCAGTGCTGCGCCGCATCTCCATTGTTCTGCATTCAAGATAGGATCGGAGGGAGGGACCAGGCGGGATAAGCTGCATGCTGGCAACAATACTGGATGGTGCTCCTGACTGCTCTTTAATTCCGATATGCAATGCGAAAACTTGGGAAACAAAGGCACGGGAGACGGGGAAGGGAGGCAGCGTTGGCTTGCCTGCGGTCCCTGCTGCGGGAGAGGGGGCCTGGGAGATTCTCCGCCTCGCTAGACAGTCTACATTAGACTAATTAGTATATTGATTATCGGCGGGGCTATGCAAACCCACGCCTAGCAGGACCTATCCCGGCATCCCAAATGGCCGCTCCAATAATATTTCCGCCATTATACAAAACTTGATACGAAGATTTGATTTTGGTCCTCTCTTCCCAGAGGTCTGAACACGAACCAGCCGGGGTGAATTGAGAGAGGCAATATATGGCAGAGCTAGAAGTTGTCCCTTTAAGAAGAGTTGATTTTCTTCCCCTGTTTCCAAACACGAACCAACCGGGGCAAACGCAGGGGGCAGGGCATTGTAGGGCAGGAAGTCGTAGCATCGCTAGGAAGCATCATTATACCAAGTGTGATTTTCTTCCTCTTTCCTAACTTCTAAACAAGAACCAACCGGGGTAAACTTAGAGAGGTGGGACACTGTAAAAGTTGTAGCAGCACTAGAAAGTTGAAAGAGAGGGGGAGGGGGGAGACATGGTGGAAGTGTCGCTAGTAATTAATTAATTCAAGGGGCTGGTTGTAGCCGGGGTGATCCAAGGACATGGGCAGACAAGGTTCTTTGGGTGAATGTGATCTCTTTGATTTCAACAAATAGTTGGGGTGGGGGGAAAGTGTTATTTGCTTGTGCCTGAAAGCTTGCAAGGAACTTTTCCCCAACTATTTCGTTGGCCCAGTCAAAGAGACTGACCGAAAGACCCTTGTCTGCCACGAGCCATTCACGAGCAGACATTGTTGGACCTTATCATCCCCCTTCCAGTCTCGTATGGAAAACAGCTTGAAAGAAGGGGGGGGGGATGGCTCCAGTTAAACAAGTTGGGAACGCTGCCCCCGGGGCCTGGCGGCGGGGACGGAGGGATCAGCACCAGGCACGCGGACAGCTCCGCCCGCCGCGCAGCTGAACTCCCCCGACAGCGCCTCAAATTCGGATCCCGGCTAAGCAAAGCCTTGACCTACCTGCCTTCTGGCTCCTTTTAGGGGCTAAATGCCAGATCTCTGCGCTACTTACAGCACAGCACGTTAATAGTTAAAAATACGTCTGAAAAAAATGGTTAAAAACACACACACACAAAGCAAAAAGCATCTTTTTCCTGCTCAATTTAAGTGCCCCCTTTTCGTAGGGGGAGAATCGGCACGTGCACCAGGTCTCAACATAGCTTCCCTTTCTCCAAGGTGGTGGAGGAAAATGAGAATTATTTGGAAGGCTTCAGTGTTTAAGGGTTGCAAATCAACACAGACACTTTAAACGTCATTGATTTTGTGTATCCTATAAAAATATGGGGGGGGGCATAGGGCTCTAAAATGGATTCTCGTGTTTTGATTTTAAAAATATTGCAGGGGAATTTTTTTTTTGTATAAATACATTAAAATGTATGTATGTGTGTATACCTATGCACACACACACACTCAGTTATGTGCATACCTATATGCATATTGTGGGTGTGCATGTAAATCTGTGTGTACATATACATACATACACACATTTACATACACATCCATGATATCATATAGATACATATAACTGTGTGCACGTATGCATACATATCCCAAGTATGTGTGTATAGATGTGTGTGTATATCTATATAGGGGGGGGGGTGTACATACACACACACACATATCTATATAGGTATACATATATATGTGTGTGTGTGTGTACACACACACACATATCTATATAGGTATACATATATATATAGGTATATAGGTACATATATGTATATATAAGTATATAGGTATATACGCATATGCATATAGATATCTATATATAGATATATATGTGCATATAGATAGATATATCTATATAGACACACACAGATACACAAACTCACACACATCTATCTATATATAGATATACAGAGAGTGTGCATGTTACAAACTTACGATAGGTTATAGATATATGCATATCATAAGCTTTAAATATAGTTTTAAATGGTTGCTGTTCCAGAGGATTTCAAGTCCAGCTACAATTGCTAAATGTAAGCGCTGATATTAATATCTATAGCTATATGTATAGATGGAGCAATAGCTATATCTCTAGATAAATACATCTATAGATGAATAAAAGCTAGCTTTGCTGCATGTCATTCACCTTCTCCCAGCTCTTTCCAAGTCATTCAGGCCCCCAAGTTTATGCATTTGTAATTGCCATCAACTTCTACGGTTACCAGCTGGGGGTGAAAGATTTTTTTTTTTTTCCTTGTTTCCTTCTGAAAGCTTCTATGCAGATGGGCCGGCTGCCTTAATGCCTCAGACTACAATTAGTGCTGTTGTATGGAGAATAGAAATGGCCAGCATTAATATTGTATATGGAACAGCTGAAAGGGCCGGGGACTGGCCTGCCCACTACCGGCCCTGGCAGATGGAAGCACACACACACACAGTCACACTCACACTCACACACACACACACACACACACACACACCACTTTTAATAACCCTTCCGGAGCTCTCAGATTTATGCACTTCTCCCCCAGGAGCAAACCCCTTTGTCTGGAAGAAATTTACAGTTGGAAAAGTGCTCCCCCAAGACAGCAGCTCGCTTTGCACCCTCGTGCAAACCTGCCTTGCCCACAGCGCCCGAGCCCAACCCGCCCAGGCGCTCGCAGGCTTTGTGTCCTCCGCAGCCAACTTTCCAAGCACCTTGCCTGCGAGGGCTGAGAGACCTCGGGACAAGAGCTCGCCTGAGAAACCCATGGGAGAGAAAGCAAGCAGCCTCCTCTCCCCATTCACCCCCAGCCCCTGCCAGGCGCGGAGAGGCTGCTCCCAACAACAAAGCATTCCTCCGAGCCCGAGTCCAGCAACTACAGTCAAAGAGGCACATGCACATTTTTAAACTACTCCTGGAGAGGAAGCAGGACCAGGTCCTGGCAGCTGATGGCAAGCGCTGCCAGCAGCTCTCAGGCACACAAGCGAGCAAACTAGCAAGCAAGAAAGCCACTGGCTCAGTGCACATCCTACACCCCTTCCCTCCCCCTCTTCACTCTCTTTGAAAGCTGCGAAGTCTTGAGCATCACATGCAGGCAAGACAGGAGGACACCAGGACTTGATTTTTTTTTTTTTAATTTTTTGCAGTATGTTTGGTGCTCCAATTCCCTTTTGGGACTGCACCCATGCCAAGGGCGGATGCTCAATGCCTGCCTGGAGCTCCAAGCATGGTTGGTTGGTTTTAGTGCCTTGAATTTGATCCGGAGTAAAAAAAAAGGGGGGGTGGGGAGCACCTGAAGGAAGGAAAACTACAGGGTTAGAGAGATCTAGTCTTTAGGGATGGGAAGGGGGGAGATCACACAAGCCACGAAAAGAGTGGAGAGAGACTTTTACGAACCAAGGAAAGTGCCACACAGCTTCATTCTCGCAGGCGATTTGCTTCACTGCTTGCCCTTCAAAACAAAACAAAACAAAAAAAACCCCAAAAAGCCAAAAATAAAGCACCCCACCAAGAGCTCAAGTCAGAAGTGACTTCATCCCAGGGAAAAGTTAGAGTCCAGAGCAAAAACTTATGTGCCCAAGAGGCTCCCCGAGCCGGGCAGGGCAGCCAATGGGAGCTCGCCGAGCTGCTAATTGCAAATCAATGCTGGCCAATCCGGGGAGGGAGCTGGGGGGGAAGCAGCTCACAACTGCTATTGAGGCTGGAGACAATGGGAAGTTGCCTCCCAGGGTTGAGCCTATGCCTGGCAGAGGCTGCTGCTGCTCTGGGAGCTCCCCTGGAGCTGAAGGCTGCAGCCTGAGCGGGGTCCGAGCTGGAAGCCCAGGCCAGCGGGGAAAGCAGAAGCTGGTGGAGAGCTTGCACAGCCCAGCCAGGTGTAGAAGTGGCAAGGTTGCTTGTTTGGGGAGTGATGAAGTGTGCGCATGTGGAGGCAGAGCGAGCGGGGGAGCTCTCATCTGGAGTCCCTTGCTTTGGTCGCGGTGGTCCTGCCGGCAGTCAGGGCTCAGAATCAGTGCACAGGCCGGTCTGACCTGTATAGAGTTGGGGGGAAGTCTCCATTCACCTCTCCTCTGCTGCCTGCTTTGTTGCTGGAAATGGGAGGGGGGAAGTGGCTCTCAAAAGCTGATCCCCATGCTGAGAAATGGAAATACAGTGGCCCTTTTCCCCCCAGAAGTACCTACTCTGGAGACCTTAAAGAAACCACCGGGTACTTATCTTGCTGGGGTGATCTGACCCCTGCGGACTTGCAGCCCCTGGACCCAAGGGTCTTGCGAGGTCCCATGCAGCCCTAATGTCGATGAAATCTGTAATATCGCAAGCCACTCACTCAGCAGACTACAGTCTGTGCCGGGTGATGGGCCAGCCCTGCATTCCCATCAGCAGCAAAACTCACTTCAGGCTTTGTTAAAGCGCAGGGCTGAGGCAGGGGGGTGGTGAGTTGGGAAGGGGGAAGTGCACCATGGATACTTCCAAGCCCTGCATGTCACAGGACAGATGGCAACACTACACTGAACTGATCCCAGCTGGGGGAAAACTGGCGAACGGCCAGTGAGGAGCACTCTGGCCGGCCTCGCAGATGGAGGTGGGGGGGGGCTGAGTTGCCGCGACCTCCACAGAAGAAAAGAGGGAGGTGTTTAATATGCACGGCAGCAGTGAACTTTATGGCCCAGTTGGCTTTTCGGGGCAAGGCCAGGGGACCCGTTGCACAGAGCGTGGCATCGCAGGGAGGTGGGGAACGGGCCACTTTTCCCCCTTCTGCGCGTGATGGGTTTGTCTCGCGGTGGCCCCGCCACCCCGGGAGAGCGGTTTGCAAAAGTGGGGAGAGGCGATTGCGTTACACAAAGCCTGATTGTAAGCCGGCAAATGCTGTAGGCTGACCCCCGCGAGCGAATGCACCAAGATGCAGAAGCAGAGTGACAGCCCGGGCCCACCCAAGCCCCTCTCTTCGCATCCTGGGTAATTTGGGAAATGGAAGCCTGCACTTTGAGGGACAGGTGGCAACAGTAATAAGGCGCATGGACAAAGCTGATATTAGCTGAAGGGGAATTTAAAGCAATTGAGCCCAGCAGGGCACGCCTCTGGGTTGTTTTCTTTTTTTGATGGGGAGCGGTAGGGAGGAGCAAATGCAGGTCAGGAAAGAATGAAGAACAAGAGACTAATTCCCTCTTTGGCCCAGGATCTAAAGCCAAATTCTGTTGAAAGCATCTCAACTTCTGATTTCTTTGAAGGGGGTGAGATGGGGACGGGGGTGCAAACAGTTTTGTTGACTTTCACAGACTCAAAAAAAAAAGTGTATTGTGTCTTCCTTGCATCTTGCGTGATCCTCCCTTTGCCTCAGCGGGGCTGAGAGAGACACACACACAGCTACTTGAACTGGAAAATAAAGATTTGGGTGGAAAAATCTAGGGTCTGGGTTTGTAACTAGGGGGCCCGACCCCCTGCAACCTGTGCTCACCTTGTATAGCAAGTAATTCCAGCAGCAGCTCCATTCATTTTCAAGAGGTACCGGCACAGTTGCGTGGGGCTGGGGGTTAATAACTGCGGCAGAATTAGGCCCCAAATAGCTGCCTTAGTTGGACGAATGTGATTCATACACCTATTCGACGAACTGAAAACTACTTGCTTTCATGCTGCAGAATATTCCTTCCTTTATTGTCTTTCCAATTGCACCTCCTCCCTCCCCCCCTTTGGGAAGATGAGAGGTGACATTGTGAAGGGCTCCGTGCTTGGAAAATGACTTTCACAATTATATCCTGGCAATTTGAAACTTTTGTTCTCCTGTTTTCAGCTTCCTGGTGCTTTAATGGAAGACAGCAAAGTCTCGCTGCCACTCCTGAGCACCCCTACTCTTCCTCCTCGGCAGCTGCAGTGGCTGGAGATTCAACAAGGTCACTTACTTCTCCTTCGCACGTGTCCTTCATGCATGGAGATTTCAAAGGAGGTGGGTTGTGAGGAGCACGGTTCAAATGAAAGAGGTTTTATATGTTATCTGAGGAAGTTAAACAGATATTTGAGGGCCTCGAAATAGCTGCCTTGCATAGGAACGACAACAAAAAAGGAGTAAGGAACAAGGGAAACTGCAATAGATTAAAGGAGATAAAAGCTGGAAAGTCCTTGACACAAATACTGCCGTCTTCGCACTAGCACGAGTGGAGAGTGCATGACCCAAATCCCATTGTCCTTCCCCTTTCCTTTTGACTGTTGTTCTAGGACAGTGGGGTTGGACTCTGCAAATGAAAGATGAACAAATGATAAAAGAAAAAAAACTCACAGAAACTCTGGCGGTAAAGAGCGATCCACCCCCGGACATGGGACACCCGTACTGTTCACACGGAGTGAGGATTGGCAAAGGCTCCATGAACATTTCACCAATTTTTTGTTTCTGTGGAAATGCAAGTTTGGGAGGAAACACCCTGAAAAATCGATCTATTGAAGACTGGAGAGAGTGCAAGTTGGTTTTTTTGCCTCCCAATATCAAAGTAAGCATAAGGTCAGCATTAGCGAAAGTGCAGTCAATACACTATAATGCTTTAGTGTGCGGAAACAGCCCGAGATGTTCATTATTTTTTTCTCGGTAATCAGAGTTTCACTGTATTCATGCCTTCTATTTGTAGGCGTGCAGCAACATGTCCAGATGAGATGCCCCTGAGACTCTGAGAGGAATCATCCAGGGAACAGTCAGCACTTTTGGAAATAAGTTTTAATAAATCATGGGTGTCACAGAATCATAGAAAACGAGGGCTGGAAGGGAGCTCAGGAGGTCACATCTAGTCCAACCCCCTGCTCCAAGCAGGACCAGCCCCAACTACATCATCCCAGCCAAGGCTTTGTCTACCCGGGTCTTAAACACCTCCAAGGATGGAGGCTGCACCACCTCTCTGGGTAACCTATTCCAATGCTTTGCTATCCTCCAGTGATAAAGTTTTTCCTACTATCCAACCTCAACTTCCCTTGCTGCAACTTGAGCCCATTGCTCCTTGTCCTGTCACCTGCCCCCACTGAGAGCATAGAGCAAAGAGCAACAAGAAGCCTGTATCTCTATCTTCCTCCAGCTGAATTCAGCATCAGGTTGAACCTTAGTTTGCCAATGCCTAGACCAACCTAAAAGACGGGGGTTAGCGCTGGGAGAAAGGAGAAAGCAAAGTAGGTCTTAGTTCTCTGGGTCCAGTTTCAGCATTCAAGTCACAGGGTCTGACTTCCTGCAGGGAAGACTGTTCCTCTCAAAACACAGGCCTGTGCCTCCCATGAAACTTGTCTCTAATCTTCAAAGAAGAGCCCACACTATCCCCCGAATACTATGATGGTAAAACAAACATTATGGTCCATTTAATCTGGCATATACCCTCCACTCTGCTCAGATAGTCATCTGAATAGGATTGGATATCTCCGTCTATGACAACAAAGGTAAGAACTCATTTGGGGGGGGTACATTCATTTTTTTAATAAAGAAGCACAGCCCTAAGGTATGCGGCTGTGCCTCTTTTCTCCCTCTCCCCGTCTGGCTGCACCACCGCTAACCTCATCACAAACAATTCCCCATGTCCACAGCAAACCCGGCTCCTCCATGAGGGAGGGTTTAGCTCCAATTACCTGTGGACTGGTTGCTTCTGCATTAAAACACTTAGCCCTAACCAACCTCCTCTCATCCCTTTCACAAGGCAAAGACGGAGAAGCAGCATGCATCGATTGTCAAGCTCAACTTGATAGGTACTGTCAAAACTGCCAGAGCGCGGTGACAATAAACATTTTCGCTGGCTAACAATTTGCTGCAAAAAGGTTTGACCCTGAAATCAAGTTCTGCTGTAATGAACGCTTTGTTCTCCAAATATTTGCATGTTAGCTGACAAGGTTCACTTTCCAGGGGATTTAATACGCCCATGAACAATCTGCCTTCAAACTAGATTGCTAGGAACTCGGAGCATGAGCTAGGCTTCCGGCGCCAGCACATAATTTAACAGTGATGGTTGTGGGGGGATCACACACGCCCAAAATAAATACCGCTCTTGGGATTGGGGAGGTGGGGGTTGCTTGCCAGGGAAAAAACATCTCAAATGAATCACAGCATTTTGAAACAGCTGTCCCCACCCCGCCACATCTTCACAACTCAGGATGCACGAGCTGAGCTCCCTCCCCTTCTGGAGCAAGGCTTGGGAACGGGGCAGCAGCTTGAGGCCAGAGGACCTGTTTCTACCTGTGTTTCTGCCTCTGCCACCAACTTTGTGGGTGCCATCAGTCATCTCACCTGTTTCCACTTCCGCCTTTGCCTGTTTATAGTAGGAGGCGCTTGGGGCTTTGTCTCTGACTAGGTTTATCACCAATGCCTATCGCAAGCAGGACCCAGTCTCTGCGGGGGTCACTAATCCCAGTTCAGCTCCTCCCTGCTGGGGAAACAAGAAATAGAAAAATGATCATGCCACAGATGCGAAGGGGAGAAAGCAAAGGTTGTTTCATTTTTATTTCGACCCATCCCATTCGAATAAGCGACAGTTTGCACTAGCAGAGTTTTGCCTTGTTGCCGAAGTAAAATTCACAGCAGCCAGTGGGCAGGCTTTACCCTTGGGGTTACACAAAAGCTACGCGTTGCTGGCAGCAGTGGTAAAAATCCCACCTTGGATTGAAGCCACACACACTCATGAACATGGGACATGGATGCGCATGTGGCAGTGCTGTCTGCTCCTTGCAGCTCTGCAAGAAAATAGAGGGAGGAAAAACAGCCAGAAGGGCAATGCAAAGTGAGGCAACGCAAGGAAATTTCACTGATTGGATGGTGCCACAAGAGAGATGGCTTCTCGTTTAGTGAATGTCAGGGTGACATTTCCAAAAGTGTCACCTCCAGGTGTACATGGAGACACCGTGCTCAGCACTGCCCAGTGACTGAGGAGGGGATACCTCCAGCAGTGAGTAAACTGGCCTTGATCATCAGTGGCATACCCCACATGCATCCCTCATCTCTCATATCTTCTGGCATCATCCAAATGCAACTTGTTTTTTACCCTTGTTGCCGTATTGCAGTAGCACACTTGAATCCCAGGCGTGGGCTGTTGTGTTAGGAGCTGTACAGAGTTTGCATGGTCACTGGAAGTCACAAGTGATATGCATTTGGTGGCTCTGACACGGTCCCTAGGAACATTTATCCATGACAAGGGTAGCACGCAGGGAGGGACAGCTGGGCAAGACTGTCGGTCTCTGAGGTCAGGACAGAGGGGGGAAACTCCCGATAGGAACAGCATTGAGAGCAGCAGTTCAGGATGGAGGTACACTAGCCGACCTTTTGCACTGCCTGGCTATAAATTATCTGACTTTCCCTGACATCTGAAGCCTTCGTTTTTACAGGTGTGACAATTCACCTAATACATCTTAACCTATGTTCAAAGACAACAAGAAACACTGCAATCCCTCACCTGCTAGGAATACTTTAACTCTCCAGCTCTTGGGTGGGGGGCCTTTCCAAAGGCTCATTTCATGGTTATTGAGGAACTTGGAAAGCAATGGTGCAAACAAGAAGCAGTTGGCTAAGGTGATATTCAGAGACTACTGCTCCCAGCTGTTTCCTCCTCAGTCCAGTGGTTCAGATTTCTCTGCCTGGAGGCAGACATGGGCAGGCTGGGTATGAGAAGCATTACAAGGAGCCACCCGATCGCCTGGGAATGGCACTTTTATTTCTGCACCAAAACAGAACAGAGTTTTAATGCAATCATCCTTGGGGCCTAGACGCTGCTGAGCTCAGGAGGGGTGAGCCAGCCACAGATCAGGGCAGAAACACACATTTAAAATAGCCTGTTGGAAATACTGCCTGACGTGCCTCCAGTAAGTGACCGTGAGCACTAGAGAGACCTAACGATTGTCTGGATAAAGGATCCAGTTGTGCCCTCCGTGTGATGCCGGAGCCCAAACTGCTCCAGCTTCAACTATGTTTCATCCAGGATCAAACTGAGTGATTTCACTGCCTCGTGTCACGCCTAAATGAAGCAGAGGTGAAGCAGGTGAGCAGCTTTCCCTGCCTCATGAAAGCAGTTTAAAGACACACTT
The DNA here is from genome assembly GCF_052110815.1 of Crocodylus siamensis. Classification (NCBI taxonomy): domain Eukaryota; kingdom Metazoa; phylum Chordata; order Crocodylia; family Crocodylidae; genus Crocodylus; species Crocodylus siamensis. The sequence goes on from NC_143404.1 coordinate 70,181,452, forward strand.
GTCCATAGTCTAGGAATTTCACTGGGGAGCTTTCATCCGGCCCTTTAAACTGGATGAATAACAGGGGGAAAAGCTATCCAGTTATCCAGCATATATAGTCCAAGCTACTGGAAACTAGTTGGCTAAATTATCTGACTAATTTTACATCAGCAAGGTCAAAGCAGATGCAACGAAGACTGCATCTCAACATTTAGATGTTCCTTTCACAGACTGTCCTTGTAGCACTGTTTGCCCCACACCTATGCACACAAGCAGATGCAGGTCTCAGCATCCTTATACACCACCTTTAGTTAATGGCACACGTATGACACCAAGCAATAACATGCCCTGTAACCACTAAGCTGTGGTTTCTTCTGGTCACTGACTGCGACTTTCCCCGCATGGCCCTCCTGGGAATTGCCATGCACGTCTTGCTACGTGGGAATTTATTAGCATGGAAAAACAGGACCATCATTTCCCTCCAGCCTCCGTGGACTGGCCTGAATCTCTACGGGTTCCCAAAGGTTACTTCCATTTTCCCTTTTCCACCCGACCCGTGGCACAGCTGGACTCTTTGAAGAGCCAGCCTCTCTTCATGGTTGGCATTTAGCAACGTGACCTTTCTTCAGCCTTGGAGATCTGTGATGCTGCCCGTACAACACACGGTTCCCCCCGCAGCCCGGGCAATCAGAGACTGTGATCAGGAGTCAAATGAAGGTCTCCCACGTGGCTCTGAAGGCCCCTGCAATTAGGCCACGAGGTTCCTCCATTATCGTGTTTTTGAACAAACAACACCATTTACATTCTCCTGGGCCTGATTCAGTGAACTCATGTAAGCAAGTTTGCTCCGGGAAGGCTCCAGCCGTTGGGCTGAGGTCACCATCGGGGAATGCGTTTCTCCTAAGGCTACAGGCCAGATTCCCCAAATTGCTTTGGTCCACAGTGGTGCAACTCTACGGAAAACAAAGGGGCTCCCATGGGTGCCGCGTGGAGCAGTGCTGGGAGAAAGCAGGGCCTGTGTTTTCGAAAGCAGCATCCAGAATTGCACACACACGTCTGCCTGTCACACATATGAGCCCGTACAAATGTCCTCACTTTGCCTGAATACAGGAGCCGTGCACTGAACGGGAAAAGCCACCACTTCTGAGGCTCGTGTGGACTATTGGCTCTTCCTGGTCCGTACAAAGCCACCCAGAAATAAAGCTGCAGAAAGTCGCTTCCTTCCAGCATCTGCAAAAGTCTGAGCTTCTCCTGCAAAAAGTGAACACTTTGTAGTTCCCCTAAAACAATCCAGGGCAGACAGCTCCTCTCGAGGATCTAGGGGCTACCTCACCCCGTGGCTGTCAGAGCAGCACAGACCCCCAAACTCAAGTCTTTGCAAGTAAACAAGCATTTTGGTTCACCTCTGGACCTGCAGCGTGCTGGGGCTTCTTACATCCAAACACAGACACGTCATCCCAAAGAGACAATTTTCTTCCCCTTCCTTCGGTTCCAGCCTCCTTGGAGCAGGACAATTATCACAGTTCCATGGGAGGGAGGGAAAAAAAACACATGTTATTTGCCCAAGCTGCCAGCTGAGCCATTTCGCTCCATCCTCATTGTGCTCTGTGCTGGGAAGTCCAGAAAGCACGAGGGAGGGATAATTACCAGTCCCAGCACTGAGAAGATAATTAATACTCTGATAAAAAGGAGCGCTTGTCAGGTCAGGGATGTAAAGCAAAGCAGGAGAAGAGTTGGGGGAGAAAAAATAAAACCGGAGTACAGAAGTGGTCTCTTAAACTCCAGGTGTCAGGGGCAGGCGATGGGGATGGAAAGGGGTCTGTGGGAGCTGGGGAAAAGCCTGTCCTCGCTCTTGGCTAAGGGACTAGCAAAATAAATGAGGGGAAGGTCATTTGGGGCTGCTGAGATGGGAGGAGGGTGTTTCCCAGGCGGTGTGAGGGTATTCTCCCAGGGCACAACCCTCCCTGGGAACGGGGGGAGGCTGCAACTTAGCAATCGTCTGCGGCACGTGCTGCAAAAGAAACCAGCCTCCAGCAGACCCTGAGTGTACTGGCCCGAGTGCTCAGAGGTGGTGCATAAGGAAAGCCCTTATATAATCCTCAGTGTCACCCATGAAAAATTAGGCCTGGTAGCTAGGGTCTCGCTGCAGCTGATGTCCCCCGGTCAGGAGTTTGCCACAACTGAGGTTATCCGAGGTAAGGATGTTGCATCCTTCCAACGGCGATGGCTCCTATCTGCTCCTTTGGCATGCACCCGATGCCGAATATCCTACAAGCTGTGTGTGCAGATACACCCCTGCCCTCGGGTCAGACCGGAAACTCTTCCCGCTCTCCTGTTGCTCTTGTTCAACTAAAGGATATTTTTGTCCAGGAAAAGCTGCCTGATCATCGCAGCCTTCTAAAAATACCTGTTATTTAGCCAACAATGTGGTTTCTCAACCAAAATAGCTCAACCTCTGAGCAAACTTCCCTTTGAGTTCCCGTCAAAGACTATTCTCCTGTGCTGGCATAGGTACCTCTGTGCTGTTGCTACAGGGAACCTCTTCCCTCCACCTTGGCAAGTCTTGTCTTCTTGTCTACACGACACACACATTCACAGGTATATAATTGTGATCCCACGCCAGTCACATCCCCAGCTCTAATATGGTCTCCTCCTCAGCCCGTGTAAAGAAACATCGCTGCATAATGACACCAGCTCAGTATCTGGCCTTTGACTTTTATCCAGTTCACAGGAAGCATCAAAGACATGTTCGGTGGCACGTGCCATGGGATGGGGTCTGATGCCATTACTGATACATAGGAAGCATCCTGATCCTGCAATCAGTTCTGGGTGGGGGGATCTTTACATTTGCATGGAGCTATGTAATGGTCAGTAGTGTCTAGAGTCATTTTCCGGCAGGGGGGAGAGGCAGCCAGTTCATTTTCTTCTTTCCAAGGCAAGGATTTTATGATTCATGGATAGCGAGTTAAGAAAAGACAAGGATGGCACAGTAGCTGGAGTGTCATCCTACACACAAGGTCTGTATTCAACACCCAGCTCTGCCACAGCTTTCCTGTATGGCCCTGGTCACCTCTTCTAGCCATGTTTCCATGTCACCCTGCACAAAGGGATGACAACTCTTCTCTCCCATGCAAGATAGATACAGTCAAGAATGAGAGGCTTTGAGAAGCAATGGTGATGGGAGCTCATTCATGTACTGCAGAGGCCATCCCCTTTCTCAGAGGGTGTACTACTGAGAACTGTCCTTCATGCAACTTATCACATATAATCCTTTTGTTTCAAGGCATAGTTGCCATGGAAGAGTCTTTCTTTCCCAACACAAGCCACGGTGGGCCCGAGGCACCATGGCTAGCTTCCATTTTCAAAACAGGAGGAAACCTAAGTATCTCAGATACCGCTGTGTTGTGAGTGGTAGTAAATGCTGACTTGTTAGTGGCGACTGCTCCAGAAGTGTTGACCCTGTTGAGTCTCTGAGTGGGAGCTGAGAGTACTCAGTGCACTGCAGGAATGGGCAATACTGTCATGCACATTTTGCATATCAAGCCATTCACAATTACAGGACTAAATCACAAATACCATAGGAAGAGGTGGAAGGTAGCAGAGAGGTGCCTAGAAGGGAGAAAAATAAGTTTCTGTGAGAGATTAAAAAAAAAAGGAAGATATGCTAATATAATAGTTTGGCATCATACTGTCATATCACCATCAAAACAATTCAGACTCATTCTCATCACTGGTATGACTGCTTAGGGAATAAGCAATGTGAACAAAAAAGCAATTCAAACAGAAACACACTGAGATTACTTTATATTCTAATAAAGCAACAAATATGCAACTACCTAACTGAGGACTGGGGAATTCGACCCTGGTTTCGGGTGGCATCACTGTGTCATCAGACCTCCTGGACAAAATTAGACCCAGACCTCGATGTGCTATGAATACTTCACTTCCTTCTCACACCACTTCTTGCCTGAGAATAGTTTTAGGACAGATGTTCTGCCGTCGATTAAGTAACCCTGGAGTAACGAGGACCTCTCTTTCTTGCTTGCTTTCTAGCTTCGTTTTAAATACCCGTCCTAATTAACACCACCGCTGGAATGCATAACCTCGGATGAGTGAAAAAGCAGGTGTTTTTAAGGCACCTGGATCTGAAGATGTGCATGCAGAACAGAGCTGGGCTTCTGTGCTTGAGGCAGTGTGAAAATCCGAGGACTTTCTCCTTTTCCTGATGTCTCTGATCATTAGAGAGCCAAGCTACCAGATTTGACGGTGCAGTTCCAAATGTGAGATCAAACTGCACCCTCGCGATGGATGTCTGGCCTCGTGCCCTCAGGGAACTTAAAAGAATAGCTATGGAAACAAACCATCCAATACCAGGGAAGGTGCCATGTTGACCACCAGAGTTTTGGCCCAAACCTGTGCATACAAACCATAGCGACAGGCTGGCATCATGGCGACAACAGCTGTTACACAAAATAAAACCTAGAAACCGATCATTAAAAACATGGCCTCCAAAGACCCTCTAGCTTTTATTATTCTGCAGAAAGAGAGAAAATAGATAAAAATGTAACTGCAAGCAGAAAATATCCCAGCAAATCAGGTACCTGTTTAAGCAACTCAGCAATATCTATTAGACTTAAAACAAAGCTTCTTGCTGCATAGAATAGGGGCCAGCAACCTTTCAGGGGCAGCAGGCCAAAATCCGGCTGGGAGACCACAGGTCCCTGACCCTGGTATAGAGCAATGGGCTGTCATGCATTTGTGGATGTAGCGATGTGCAAACATGCCCACAGGCAGATGCAACCATTTTGGCCCATACACAAGCAGGATTCTCTCTTTGAACAGGGCTATGAATAGTTTTGAGGCATGAATCAGGTCTCACTATCTGGAGCTAGAAAAACAGTCCTCCAAGACTGCATCCAGACAGTCAGATTGACATCTGAGGTTCAAACAACCGCAATATGTCGAGCTGGTCAGCCACACTTGGCTGGGATGCTTTAGGCAGGGGACTGGCCTAGATGAGCTCCTGAGGTCCCACCCAGCTGTATTTTACATGAAACGCAAGGCTTGCTATGGTGCCAAGATCTGACAACGAGCCTTTTGCCTGGCTCAATACATGTCCCCGTTTTCCTTGCACAAGCAGAAAAACTTTCTCAGAAGCAAAGCTGTGCACTTTCCGATCATCCAGGTCTGTGCATTTAATTCCAAGCTGAAAGATGGTTTTGCTCTTTCCAGCCTATTGCCAGCAGAGATCATCAGTCAGTTTTTTGGGTGTTCCCCCACCCCCCGAGGAAAACCTACAAATCATTTTGTACTGTGGATTTTCCCCTTGGTTCTGCTGGCTGATCTGTTCACACCACTCACTGCTAGACTCCACATTCCCCTTCGCACCGGGGCTGCGGGGACTCCTTTCTCCAAGAGGAGCATTCGCTTTAAGTGCTGCTGTTTCCTCACAGGGCCAGCACTTCAAAGGTGAGAAACCTGCTACAGACAGCTGTACGTTTTACTCCACTTCCCGGCTACCTACGTTGCTCAACACACCCCACGCTGCTGAGTTCGTTGCATACGGAGCAGGTCAAATCTTTTTCACAGATGCTAATTTTTGAAAGAAAACTGGATCTTCTGTGAAGAAAACAGCTCCTTGGAAATGGCTCATCCTGGGAAAGGTTGTCTTTCCATCCAAAAAGAAAGCTCAAGCTGGTGATGAAAAAAACCTTTCCAGCTTCTCCAGAATAAAAGAGGTCTGACCCGTTCCAACAGCAAACAAAACAGAGGGTCGCCATCCTCCTCTCCGTGCCAATCTGGAGTTGCTCTGCTGACCTCTGTGCAATTGGTCCTGCCTGGTTTTCCTCAGCTTGGCCCCAGGTGTAATCCTGCAGAGCGACTCTTGACGTGCCACGGTGCATGGGAGAGGAGAGGCAGACCCTTGTATGTAAGTGCAATCGGAAGAGTGGCCTGGCGCATTGCCGGAGAGCGGCTCTAACGGTAATTTCATACCTCCTGTCAGGACGTTTTGATGGGCCGTCTGATGAGCGGCAGAGCAAGCAAGCAGAAAACCACCTGTCTGTGGTTAACCTAGGAAGCCAAATCTATCCCTGGTGCAAGTCCAAGGAAGCAAATAGAATTAGCAAGGGGATTTGGTCTGTGCCCTGCAGCGGTGTTAGCAGAGGCAGGGGATCATGATTAAGAAGTGGCTTATGGAAGAAGGAGAACCTGCTCCATTCAGCCTGTTTCTTCCTATTATCATGCCAAGCCCCCCCAAGGTAAGGCAGAGACAGACTCTCTCACGCTTGGTGCCACAAATGACAGCGGATTGCTCTGCAGACATGCCCAGCAAGCTCTGCGTGTGCTGCTCCTGGACAGCTACCAGAGCTGGGTGATATCTCCGCTGGGGCGGGCAGAGTTGTCCTGGAGGCTATGTTTGCCCTGCCGCCCTGGAGAGGCCACCATCTGGGTGCACCTAATGCCACAGGCCCCAACACAAGGGAGTCTTGTAATGCAAGGCTGTTCCCAAGTTGCTTCTATCCTTTCCTTACATTGTGGCTCCACTTCTGATCACTGCATCCTCCGCCCCAGGACTTGTAGGGATGCTGGAGTCCTTTTTCTGCTTCCCCATAGACTCCCGCGCCATCCCCACTGTTCAGAATAAATGTGTGTTGGAAAGAAAGCCACCAGGCAGGGGGCACGATGTTGATTTTTCCTCCTAGAGATTGCACCTGTCCTGGCACTGCTTGAAGGGAAATGGGCTTCCTTAAATCAGGTCGAGGTAGAACCTGGTGTTTTGCATTTTGACTCTGATGCTTTCCCTGCTAAATAATTGAATGCAGGTGCTTAGCGGAGGGGCATGAATCCATGCTGGAAGGTGAAAGGGAAATGAAGAGCCTCAGATTTCCCTGTGATCATCACAGGGGTAAGGTAGCCATGTCAGCGTGTCTGTCACAATTGTGTCTTGCCAACCATTGCGATACAACACACTTTGTGCATCTAGCAACATCAATTATGGTATGAAATACCAGACAACCAAAGAAATCGCAGGCTCTCTGAAACCCGCAGCACAGTCACATGCACAGTACATTTTTAGAGTGGCCCATGGAGAAACACAAAAGAAGCAATAAAAAGATTGCTTTTTTTTTTTTTTATTAGGAAAAAATAGAAGTAGTCAGCTAGGATGGTTGGAGGTAGAGCTCCAGGATGATTCCTGTAGGAGACAGGAGCCGAAGAGATTTTCACCCTGTGAGTGTCCCGACGGAGGGAGAGGAAAGGGTAAGAGAGAAGAGAGGAAGCAAGTTTTGCACAAGCAAAGAGCTGCTGAAGATACGCCAGGTTAAGGCATGATGATCACTCCTGGTCGCTGAAGTCTCGCTCTTACAACCCTTCCCCACGAGGAGTACGTACTAGGTTATCTGCACTTTGGGACAGGAGCTGCCTGGTGTGGTGCAGGGGCCCAATGGAGACTGGACCTCTGCTTGTGGCATGCAGCAGGTAATCCAGTAGAAATCATCAGTCATAACACGAACTAGTCCCACTGAGCTCAGAAGTGCTGCTCGAAGGAGCCCGAGCTAGTCAGCAGGGATAAGGGCTGTTCAACCTGCCTGTGCAACACAACAGGGATGGGATAGCAGGGCGCCCAAAGTGCAGGCTGTGTCATTCAAGTTCCCCTGGGGTGACAAGCACAGGCATGTGTCATTTCCCAGCCCTTCCTTCATCACTTCCCCTCCACAACAGTTGCACAGGGTTTTTGGCTGCCTCCCACATGTTGTCCCAGAGGTGGCTGCCTACCAGTGATAGTATGCACAGCTTGGTAAGCGAGGCGTCAAATAACAGTATCAATGCAATGAATGCACATTATTGCAGCGCCCCAGCCATACCTGGGCTCCTTCCTTTCATCTCAACAACTTCTCTCTGATTTACTGGGCCTAAGGCACATGAGGTCCACATATCACACAGTGAAGCCATGAGACTCGGCAAGTATGATTGCTGGCTGAAGAGGCCAATGCACTGTTCGCATATGCGTGAACTGGGAAAGTCATACCTCTCCGTGCACAGATGCCCTGAAAGTTAAAAAGGGCTGATGCTTTCCATTATATCCATACAGCGGACACTGCTGCCCGCATGACAGTCATGAGCCCCAGTGCATACCACATGCACGCGGTCCTGGAAGTGTGCAGCTGCAGCTAGGCGAGCAGGGGTAGCACCAACACGACAGCAAGGACAAGCCTTTTTCTAAGCACGTGGTGTGTCCGTGGTACTCGGGGAGCGCTCCCGAACAGACGCTGATTCCAGCAAGGATTCTGCTCCGTCAAGAGTTGCTCGCGTGAGGTGCCAAGAGCAGGTCACAAAACCCTGACGGGACAGCGGTGGGAAAGGAAACCTTCCCCAAGAAGCTCTTTTTTCAAGCCTCTCTAAAACGTGACCATCAATCCTTCCCATCCTGATGATTGCTTCTTCCATATGAAGCTTTGGCTTTGGAGACAAGGGTAATTAGATGACAGATAGACAGCTCGGCAAAGGCCACTCAGTGACTCAGTACACGGAGTGCTTTCTGCCTTTATTATATATCATCTCACATTTATAGCCTCAAGTGCTTCATGGGCTTGGTCCAGCTACTCAGAAATACAATTTCCAAACACCCCTTCTTCTATTGCTCCCTGCCCTCGATGCCAGTCTCTCCTGAGAGCCTTCGAGCAGCGAGTTTCATTTTAAAGTAACACATCTGCATTAAACAGGAGTTAATTAAGAAGGGCACGAGCGCTGCACCTCTGCGTGATCGTAGCTGTCAAACCTGACCCCATCCTTCTACTTTCTGTCCCTATCCTGACTTGAGAGGTCATGTCTGAGCTCTTAAACACTAAGCTCTTAAGGGCAGGGACTTAGCTAGCAGTCTGGTTGATGAATATTTTTAGTGTGAATAGTAACCCTCGATCATAGTACACCCAGGGCCAAACGGGGTAAATTGTCACCACTCCGCAGACTTCACTGAAGCGACAACAATTTACATCTGGGGGTAGATCCCCCGCTGATTTTTTTTTTCCACAGGTCAGTGGCTTTGTGGACCATCCCACCACTGTTACATAGGCAAAGAGCTGATGCGTCTGGAAGCACGCAGTAATTCAGTGTCTCCAGTTCTGATGAAGAAGGTGGGCCAGAAGTCACAAAGAAATGTCTGAAGCTGAGCTCAGTTCAGTTCAGTTCAGTGCACCCCTTAGGCAGGGGTGAGTTTCCATCCCTGCCTAATTGTTGCAAGGAGGCCAACTTCTGGGGAGGTGATGAATCACTGTTTATGAAACATTTCTTCCAAGACGACGGAATGATCTGAAAAATACATTTATTATTTATTGCAACCCCTGGCTCGCTGGGGAAAGCAGGCAACAGAGGGATTTCCCCCCTACCCCCCCCCCCACTTCTTTCTCTTTTCTCCAATGTTATTAATTTTTATAAGCTTGCCTTCTCCCACCCCCCCCACTTCTTTCTTTTTTTTCTCCCTATTCTGAATGCTTGTATGCATGCGTGCACGTGTGCGCGTGTGTGTGCGCGCGTGTGTGCAAGCGGCGAGGGGGATCGAGGGGGGGAGGGAGATTTGGAAAAGTCGTCATATTTCAGGCTGGCTCTATTTAAATGAGTTTGGGATTGTGCTTCTCTAGAGCAGATGGCCCTGGAGATAATGATGCCTGAGCAATGGAGGCTGTAGCCCCCTCTCTCCTGTTGCCATGGCAGGCCACAGGGCTGAAATGGATTCTGCTTATTAAATTTGCGAGCTCTTGTGTACTCAGGATGAATGGCGCTCAGTCATAAGGAGGCCCAGCCTCCTAATGTCACTGGATAGTTTTATCTTGGAAAGCCAGGCACTCTAACTCAGTCAGACGAGGGTGTCATTAACCTATTAACAGCAGCCTTGGAGGGGTTCAAACCATAGGGACTTTTAATGTTGAGTGTTAGGTGTTTCCAGGAACAAGCCAAATGCTAACATTCCCGATGGCATAAAACCATAATGAAAGCAGTTAGTATCCTGTTTATTGGCTCATAAAGAATAATAATAATAAAAAAAAAACCCTCGTGCGCCTGTCAATATGGAATCAAATGCAGGGCACGTGTGCGTTCACGGTGGCAAGAGCAAGTTCTGTTCTTGCTGCGGTTGGCGCACGGTCTTGCTATGGGTTTGTATAGGACTGAGCACAAAGGAGCTCTGATGCTGATTGGTACCCTTGATCACCCCTGTTATTTAAATAATGAATATTAATAAGGCTCACAGACTCATTGATTCCAACTGGAGTTGTATCAGTGTATTCTTCCGCCGTCTCTGATGCACAACGCTCACCCAATAACATGATCAAAAAATTGCATGTAAATATATATGGCGTAGCTCTCGGTATATTAGAAATATAGGGCTGCTTTAACAGATTACTGCTGTCAGGTTACAGGATAAAGACTGTAGGGTGAAAACAAATGTTGACGGCTTCCTGCTTGGTTGGCATATCCCCAACAGATCCCGGTTTCATAGTTTCATCGTTTTTAGGGGCTGGAAGGGAATTTACAGATCATCAGGACAAGCCCCCCTGTACACAGGCAGGAAAGACCGTTGGGATCAGATGACCCCAGCTTTCCTCTAAGATTTCACTGCACGAATGAATTGTGCTGTCTACTGCATATTTGCTGGATGTTTCTGTATCACCCCCAAAATACAATGTATTAAAATTAAGCTTGCTGAAAGTTTTGTCAGTGTGTGTGTGAGAAAAGTGGCTTGTTCATTAAACAAAATGTTCCCCCCCCCATGAATATATTTCTAGTTTTGTCCAACATTTTCTCACAAACCTGAAAACACATTTTTCAATTCTTCTCTCCCGCAGAACTCCAAGAAAAAAATGGGATAAAAACAAAAATGTTTTCTTGACAAGAATAAAACCTCAGTGATTTCCAGATGAGCTCTGCCACCAGGACAGGATGGCCTGAAAGTCTACATTTAAGTGCCAGGAAGTCTCCCCTTGTATAACTGGATTTCAAAGCCATGCAAAAGGTCCAGAAGACTGGAAATTTGATAGGCGGCAGGATGCTGCATGTTACATTTCAGTGCACTTAACTTTGATTAGCCAAAGTTTCATTTGTGCAGTTCTGTATTTCGTTTCACATCGCTACATTATGACTGCTACTATTATTTACATTTTGCACAAATATTATTCCACATGCTACACAAGTATGTTCTCCCCTCCCCAAACTGGAACAACTGTGCAATACTCGTGTGCCAAATAAAAAAAAAATTCTGATATTGCTGCAAATGTATATACAGATTTTTATTATAATATTGGACACAGGATTGTCCCCCTGCACATATGCTTGATACATGAGATAATCCCTCAGGAATGTGTCATCACTTCTGAAAACAAGGTGAAGACAGTGAACATCTAATTTGGTATAAGCATTCCCACTTCCTCAATGGCAGGCAAAATTCAGGTGCCTACGTTGTAGTGAGACACCTACGTGGTCTGTCCCCTACAGATAGCAGGAAAATGCTAGATCTCAATGACTTGTGCAGGAGAGGTTGGATGATAATTTTTTTTAATACAGCTGGCTATGTATTTAGGCCACTGGCTATGGATTCACCTCACTTTAGGAGGCCATTTTAGCAGAATCTCAGCCTGGTTTACCCCAGGAATGAAAAATGGTGGGAAATTATCAGAATGGGATCTTTTTTCCATGGGAAAATGCTGATTTGGATCTCCACAGAGTGATCCAATGTCCTGGGAAGGACGCCAAGGAGACAGAACTGCACAATTTCTAGGTAGCTTGAGCACCGTGTCCATCTATGTTGGATACCTTGAAAATAGCGGGGTTGAGCCACTTAAGGTACCCATCATTTGTGCAGTGTCATGGTACCTGCCTATTTTGGATACTGTGAGAGTAGCAGGGTTGAGCCACTCAAGATACCCATCATTTGTGTAGTGTCAAGGTACCCATCTATGCTGGGTACCTTGAGAGTAGCAGGGCTTCTTTGGTGCCCTGAGCTCCAGGGCAGAGTCAGCATGGAGCAGCTCTCCCCCAAAAAGGATCCTGTGCTAGATTTTCCTTTGAAATCTTTCAGGAGGAAAGCTTTTTCGTAGGCCCAAAGATATAGCTGCCTATCCATGAGCTCTTGTAACTAAATGCTATACGAGCAACTTGGACTGAAAAACCCAATGGATAATTCTGGCTTCTTGAAGGCTGGAAACAGCATGGGGAAGGGTAAAAAAAATCAACCTCTCCTTCCAAATTCAGGAAGCATTGGAAAGCCTGTGTCAGAAATGTAGCCTGGTTTCTAAATGGAACAGCAGCACTATTCACATTCCTCCCTCCTGGCTTCAGGCGATTTCTTGAAGTTAATATTCCTCAGGAAATCTCAGATGGTAAACAGCGGCGTTCTCGAGAATCTTTATCACTCGACGGTAAGATTTTCAAAGCCAGCTGGGGCTTTAAACATACACTGCTCTGTAATTTCAATGAGTGCTGTGTGCCTGAATCCCATGGCTGGCTTTGAAAATCACAGCCTAATCCCAGAACGACCTCGATATCTCGCACATTCGCTGGTGGGGTCCGAGCAGCACCTCTACGGTTTGCTCGTCTCTAATCAGAGCTGACGTGGAACATAATCCTTTGTTGTTGTTGTTATTATTTAATACTCAGCCACCTCGAGAGGCTAACCTGGGTATAAGCATATGCCTGCGTTTTCATAGGGGCTTTCAAAAATAGAGCCGGAAAAAAGTCTATATATATGTTGCTCTAATCATATTTTTAATGGCTCGTTGAGAGTCTGTGAAAGATGCTTTTCCTTCCCCCCAGTCATCACAGACTTGGAGCACCTTGCAATTTAATGAATTTAGCCTTACAAGACCTCTGGGAGGTACTGTCGTCCCAGGGAAGGAGCTGGCGACCAAAGAAACTAGCATCATATCTCTACCTTGCCTCCGCGTTAAGCTGCTGAAAAACACCCCCTGCTCACTCATTCCCACTCAGCCTGGCCCAAAGCCTGTAAGTTAGGCCATATAGCTAGCCGAGCGTGCCTTTGAGCTCACAACCAGCACTGCTCAGGGGCTCTCTGCCCTGGGCACACGCTAAGCCACCTCCACTGCCTAATGTCTATGGGCTCAGCACAAAGGCTGAGTATAGCCCTGTCCCCGACAAGCCTTTATTGCAGCAGGGAAGCAAACTCACATATCCTAAATTGCAGGATAGAGCCCTAAACAATGAAGAAAGACCCTCATTTAGGAAAGATCCTAAGCGAAGTTCATTTTTCTGGCCGTGCCAAGAGCCGAGGGGGGAGCTGAGTATTGGCCCGGCCCATAGACAAGGCATTGGTTCTACCTGGAAAGTGCAAATCCGTTTACCTGAGCCCTGTTTGCTTCAGATCAGGGGGCAGGTTGCCCAGTCCTAACGGCTGGCTTTCCCATGCGCCTGGGCTTCCCATAGAGGCATGCACAGCAGGGGATTAATGGAGCCGACAAACAGAAAGCCGATTAGCAGATAGTAGGAGGACACCGAGATGAACACGTCACAGCCCTGGAGGAATCCTCCACCTGGTTACTGATTGAAGGGAAGCCCAGCTTCCTGCAGCTTTGTGCAAGTGCACCCCCCTGCCGTGTCACAACTCTCGTGCTCACAAGACCTGCTTGGAGGGAACGTGTCAAATCAGGACCGACTCAGTTCTACCAATTTCTGGGATAAAAAAAAAAACCCTGAAAAACCATGGAACCCACTTAAATCGTGGGAGAAGCTCAGTCTTAGGATACATCTAGACAGAGACAGCAAAGCTAGAGGTGTATCATGAGTGGTATGGTGTCCAGGTTGTAGCCGTGTTGGTTTAGAGGCAAAAGCAATCAGGACTTGGGGTCGAGGTGATATCTTTTATTAGACCAACTGGAGTTCTGCAAAAAAAGACTTTTTTTTTCTTTGCAAAAATCGAGTTGGTCCAGTAAAGGATTTCACCTCTACCCCGAGTCCTGATTGCTCATGAGTGGTATGGCATTCAAACCAGAGGGGCAGCTTTCAGCATCAGAGTTCATATAACCAAGGATATAACCAAGGTGCCGATATCTGAACTCCAACCAACCTTGCAGCCCTTTTCCCCTCCCTTACCAAGGGACAGAGGGTCCCAAAATAGACATGGCTGTAGCTGCCTGCTCCATGAGACTGTCTAGGCTACTGCAAGATAGGTGGTCTCCGCTTTGTCTCCCAAAAGTTTTGACAGTGAATAACGGAGCCTGGGACAAAGCCTTGACGCTTGTCTCAGTTAAAGCCATTGGAGGCCCAAAAGGTTGCCCTCCCCCCTCAAAATGGCCTGGAAGTCAGAAAGGTCAAAAGAAGGATCTTCATTGACTGGGAGGAAAGCACTTGACAGGGTCATAGCAACTTTGCTTTTTTCCTCTCTCTCCGATTCTACTTCATTGCCTGCCTCCAACACCAGCCAGCACAACCGCATAGCAGCATAGGAAGACATCCCATGCATTACAGAGATTTTGGCAGAAGCAGGTGGGATGACCAGCATTTGCTTATAGAGCGACTTAGTGAATCAAGGCTCTGGAGCCCACCCCTTCCCGTGCAAAAAAGGAAAATTTTACCCAAAAGAAAATGCCCAACTGCTTAGAAACCGGCCAATGGGAGGATTGAAAAGAAGCACCCCCAGTTTCATCGGCCCATGTAGGAGTTTGTGTCCAGGGCTCGAACTGTAAACAAAGACAGAAAGGCACTCTCTTACCTCCCACCCACAAACTGGCCTTTGTCTTACATGGGTCACAAAAGCCAATTACGACCCATGGGAGAATGTGAAAAGCTCCTCCTGAGCTTTGAGAGGCCCTGTGGAAAGTGAAGACTAATGGGGATGTATGTGTCCGCACTATAAGAGTCGACATCCCAAGTGAATGGACCGTTCGCACCTCTCGGGACCGTGGTTTCAGAGGCTGCCTGCCGACTCAGCCCCCGTGGCGGTTCTTGAACTCGTCAGAGCTACTCACTAAACCAAAGCTCAGTTTTGGCAGCTTTTATCCCGCCAATTTATCCACATCCAATTTATCCCATCTCATCCCATCCAATTTGTCCCTTTTGAGCTGCAAAGAGAGCCGTTGCCCCCCTTCCCCTGCTCCACGCCCGCTGTGCTCTTGGCACTCGAGAGAAAGCAGGGCATCGCAGGAACACCCCCGCAGCGCTTTCTTTCCGGAGGCTGTGAATACAGCCTGTCCTCTCCATTGCACTCCTTCCCCAGCCAAAGCACACAGTAGTGATGGGATCGCAGCAAGAGAGCCTTTTTTTTTTTTAAAAAATTTTTTTATATAAGTTACTTTAATCAGAACTAAGCAGGCACCATCTTTGTGTGAAACTATAGGACTGCATAGTGGGTGGCATCTCTGAATGTTAGTAGTGGATTTAACCACTTAGTTTGTTATAAGAAACATATTACTAGAGAGCCTTTTTTTTTTTTGCACCGGTCCTGGAAACACTGCAATACCAGGTCAATACATGGAGTGGATGGAGCATGCTCCGGTTCCACCAACCAATACCAAAAAGAATCTGCTCAACCACATGGATAAGTTAGTGCAGTCTAGGTCATATTGGCCAACCACAAGAACAGATTAATACAGTTCAATTACTAGAGAGCCAAGCAGGGAACCGTGCTCCCCAGTCTTCGGGATGCACATTTTTAACTAAGTTACAACGTGCATCCTGAAGACCAGGGTGCACGGTGCACGCACAGGGAGGGAGCGACGTGCGTGCACGGGAGGTAAGTGGGCACGAAGGCAAAAGGGCGTGGGGCCGGCGCACGCCGGCCTGCGGACAGGCATCTCCGTGCGCGCGCTCTCTGCGGCGCGCGGACAAGGCCTGGCTTTTGTGTCCTGTGTAAATAGAAAAGCAGAGCTGGCAGGAGGGAGAAAGGCCGCGGCCACTCTCCGACAAACCGTGCCCATTTGAATGACAAAGGGCCCTGCCACACTTCTGGGAGGAGATTTTTTTTTTCTTCCTTCCAGGCTTCAGGCCTCATTAAGTGAGTGGGCACAGCTAATAGGCTTTGTGTGAGCCAGGCCCTGGCCTCGCCGGGCCCAGCTGTCACTGGGGCGAACGTCAGAAATGACAGGGGGCTGCGCCATTCTCTCCCGCGCGCCCTTTCTCAAATGTTTTTTAAAAAGGAGGAGGAGCCCAGCGGTGAAAAGTAGCCAGCAATTAATGAGAAACAAAAGCAAATAAACCCAGATTTATGCACGAGGCAAAAATGGCCCCAAACCGGGATGGGGGACGGGGGACGGGCGAAGGGTAGAAAACAACAGGAAGGAAAAAATAAATCAACTGTTGTGGGTGAATGCACACGCATGCCTTGCAGAGAGACAAGCCTGCAGGAGAGGGAGGGTTGGCACCTCTCAGCCCAAGTGGGACTGGATCTGAAGACCCCACCCCAGCACCAGGCGCTTTTTGCTTGCCCCGGGTTGGCTGTTTATGCATAAATGAGGGATCCAAAACCTCTTCTCTTCAACGAGCAGGAGTCTGAGCAGCCTCCTTGGAAGTTCAGTCCCCCTTTGCTGGCAGTCCTGCAATAAGAACCAAGGAAAAAATGGCCACATCTGGCAAAATTCAGTACTATTTTTTTTTTCCAAATCCCCACTCCTTTATTCCTCCCAGCCCCATGGTAACTGTGACCTTCGGCCCCGGCAGATCTCAGGGCTGAAGTGACACAAGTGGATGGCTCATTTCTATGAGTCCAGCAGGTGTCTGGGGTGGGGACGAGGGATGGTCACCCTTTCTCTCTGGGGGAGGCTCAAATCCTACAACAAGTCAAGAGGGAGGGTAGCTTCTGGGCTGAGCTCTGAAGAGTTTTGCATGTTTTAAAATGCAAGAGCCTCTGGAAGTCGCCTAGCTAGAGTCCCATGTTGCTTGAAGATCACTTCTGATTCGGTTTAGGAATGTTTGTAAGCAGTTGAACCTCTGGCCCTATCCCTCCCTTTCAAGGGATGCCAACTATTTCAATCCAAAGTTACCTGCGGTCCAAACACTATGGTGGGAGAGGGCAGGGCTCCCCTTCAGTTTTATGCTTACAGTTCGTTCGCCAAAGACCGTGTCTCCCACATGAGTTCCCATTCATGCTAACAGCAAATCCTGCAGCATCCAGTGGCATTGCACCAATCATTTTTTGTACTTCCCCATGCCCGGCCTTCTCACGTGCATGTTATCCTTCATTTGGGTCTCGCCAGGCAAAAAATGGTAGGGTGCAGAAGGCCACATTTATCAATGGATCCACACAGTTTTAAGGGCAATAGCTGTGGATGCAGTTTTGCTTCACAATGACCAATGGGTGTAAACTTTTATGTTTCTAATTTCCTAGTGCATGACTCCAGACTACTCTCTCTGGCACCATGAGGATGGAGGAAAGGTAGAGCCATAACATCACTGGTGCAGCAGTTGGAGATGTACCTCAATAGCTACAGGATGGTACGTTATGTATAAGGATGCCCAAACCACTTTCCATCCTGTGGTTTCTCAGATTAACAGTGTTGTAATGTTTATTCATAT
Source organism: Crocodylus siamensis (assembly GCF_052110815.1). NCBI lineage: Eukaryota > Metazoa > Chordata > Crocodylia > Crocodylidae > Crocodylus > Crocodylus siamensis. Next base: position 70,198,945 of record NC_143404.1, read on the forward strand.
GTCCATAGAGTTAAGGACCAGAAGGGAACATTTTGAACATCCAGTCAGGCCTCCTGGATGACACCACCCTTAGACTTTCCCCAAATGCATTGCTGCTTCAGGACCAATAGCTGTAATTGAAGTTCAGCATATCTTTTGGGGGATTATCACAGTGTTGTCCTATGTGCAGCTCTTCTGGCACACAACACTGATAGACACACCAGAGGGAAGTTGCTGGTTACTTCAGGGCTCAAAATACAGTCTTCAAAGCCCTCAGTTGTGCCTGGGAACATTAACAGTGGAGACATTTTTCTTGGATGAGTCACATTGGTGAGCAATGGGAAGGTTGGAGAAGAAAATGCACCTTGATTAGAAGAGGAAAGAAAAAGCCTACTCCAAACACATCTGCTCAGATCCAGGGCTCACCGTATTGCACTTGTAAAGGGAAATCTATGCAAATAAATAGCAGCTGAATGAGTTGACTTGACAGAGCCAATGAAGAGGTGTAACAATTGCATGGCTTATTCAGTTAATGTATGCCAAGGCTATATACATGGCAAGCATCTCTTAAAAGTACACGTGATGAGGGGAGTCAATGCACTGTTTGCCAAGGTTACACATTTGGGAGGTTGTGTATGATATTCGATAACAATAATGGCAGCCACATCTACAAGGACATGGAACAAGCAAATTCATTTTCATTGGCTTGTTGTTGTTGTTGTTCCTTTTTTAATTACACATGGGTTGTTTTTGCTGAGCTCTTAATTAACACATAATGTCTGTGGTGCCTTTGTCTTACCTCACTGAGCACAATTCAAAACTAGCAGAATCAATGCCACCGCTTGTGCATTTCTCCCATGTCAAGTGGGATTTGAATTCCAGCAGCAAAGATAATAGAGTACCACTGGGACTTCAAGAGCTGCCCACGAAAGTGTGTGGTGAATGTAGTGTTTCATGCATATGTGAGATCAGGTTCTTTAATTCTACAAAATGGTCCAGGGGACAGCTGTGCAAATAAGAGTAGTTGACAAATTCTTCCTCTTCTGTTGCTGGGGGGAAAAAAAAGTCACAATTTTCCTGCATTTATTCATTATTCAAATATAGTTAATGGAGATAGTTTCTCTCTCTCTCTTTTTGTTGTTAACTCTATGAATTAGTCATGAAGGTTCAAAATTTCATCTTTCTTCTTGTGTCACATGGCATGCTTTCTGGTTTCTGTTTGCTGATTGGATGTGCTGGCCCCCCTCTCCCAACAGGAATATCTGCACATGTGAATTTATAGTTTGCGCTTCCCCTAAATATTAGCTATTGTGAAACCTAGTTCATGGAGAGAAAGCACAAAAGTGGGGTAGAACAAGAGCATTTATTTATTTCAAATTCAAACAAACGTTTGGGAGATGTATCATTGCTACAATTTTTTCCACTTCTTCTCACAGTGCAGTCGAGAGGGGATTTTTCAGGCCATAGCTCAGACTAAGTGTTGCGTGCTGATGAGGATAGGAAAGAACAGGGTTTGTGCTATTTGAATGCAAGTGGGAAAACAGATGCATTCAACCAGCCACATAGGCAGATACATGGGATAATTTGAGAAGACGATCCAAGGTTTGTCTTAAAATAGTTAGCCAACCCTTTGAGAAAATGGAGTGGAACGGAGAAAGAGAAAAGCAGGGAATGACAGTGAGATGAAGAAGGAAAAAGCATAGGGTGGAAAAGTGAAGGAGTGAAGGAGGCAGGAGAGAGAGGGGGAATGAGGTAAGGCAAAGAGAAGGAAGAAAGCAGTGGGAAAAAGTAGACAGATTGTCCACGTCCTTTGTACAGGATCAAATCAAATGACGCTCTCAGCCCTGACGCTGGGAGAAAAAGTGAAAACCCACAAATGCAGGGAGAACGGGGGGATGCTCAAGTGCAAACACACAGACAAAAGCTCTGCTTTCCCCTGCCCACCCCTACTGAAGAAGAAAAGCAAGGCGAGTGCTCAAGGGCAGCTAGGAGTGAATGCCACACCATGTGTTCCTGTAGGGCCTGGGGATGGCTCTGCTCTTGAAGCAAGAGGGGCTGGAGGAGGGGAAGAGGCTGAAACTCCAGGGGAAATAATAGCCCACTCTGAATAGCCATTGTCCAGCCACCTGGGCTCTGGGAGTTAGCAGACTTGCTCAAGACTACTAGACAGAGATTTTAGGTGGTCACACATTGGCCAGCCTCACCTCCTTCCCAGCCCCCTCTCCCTCCACTCCCCTCCAATCAACTTTGGTCGTGGCAAGGATTTCAGAAGCATCTGTATGCAAATTGAAGGCTGCCAAAGTCGGGAGAAGTGCTGGGGGAAAAGTACTTTGTTTGGAAATTTCCAGTCAACCTACGGTACAGCTGCTTTGTTTCCCCAGCCTGGGCTGGGGCAGGAAGCCTGAAAACGAGCTTTTTAAGTCACACACTAGATAGTGTTGGGTGCTGCCAGGCTTGAATATGGAAAAGAGAAACACACACACTGGAAGGGGGTGCTAAGAAGACCAAAGTGTTGTCTCTTCCTCTGGGAAAGGCCACTTCTTCGGCACATCACCATGCTATGGGCCCAACCTTGCACATCCAGAAGAGACCCCATTCCCTGTTGCCGATACAAACTAAATGAAACTGGATCTTGAGTATATTCCCAAGAGTTTCAGCCAACAGCAGAGCAAAGGCTTTTTGAGGCATTTGGGAAGAAGAAAGGCGGGGGAAAAATAACAGGCTTTGGGAAATGTGTGCTAACTCCCCAGGCAGTTTATGAGATCCTCTTACTAGATTGGTTTCTTCTCAGCCAAGTGGAGCTGGCGACCGACAGTCCAGCAAGAGTTGTACAGCTCAGCTGAGATGTTAATAGCAAAAGGCACTGAGATACCAAACTACTGAAGAAAACAAAATGAAGTTGCTCCTGCTGCCGCCTTTGGTCTATGCCACCGTCTATCCTTACTCAGGGAGTGTCTGATCAGCTGTGAAATCCTGATCTGAATTCAGGATAGACAATGAACTCTTAGAATACGGGGATGGACCCAGGGCTTAAATCCATCTCCCCCTTTTAATGAGTCATCTCCCTCCTAGAGAATAGCCATGCTTCAGTAGTGTCCTGCAGTGTTTCTTTTTGCCCATGGCTCACCATGACTATGCACATATACAATCATATACATACAATTCTGTGAATTCAGACAGAGATAGCAATATAAACAGGTCTGACCTCTCTCCAGAATTAATTTCTGACTTAGAAGTGGAAGTCTGTGTGCACATGTGGTATACAGATAACAGGTTTGTTCACATGCCTGAAGTTTTATATCACTTTTGTCATGCATAGGGAATGTTTAATGGGACAGCATTTCCTTTTGTCTCCTGTATCACCACTTTCAGGCTCAAAATGGTACACAGGCACGTAGAGTTTATCACAGCTGATCAAAGCATTGGCAACCACCTTTGACATCCTGTGGCTGGCTATTTTAGTTAAACTCCATGGCCCAAGTTCATCCTTGATCTAATTCCACCAGCTTCAATAACATTATAGTAAGAATGAATATGAGCAATGAGTAGCACCCTCACCACAGAAAAACTATGAATTCACTCACCGCCTTTCTACTACGTTTTTCTTTTCCACTGATTCTCCCAACAGCAATTTGAGTCTTTGCATTTTAAATAAATGCTTACGATCCATTCCAGGGCAAAGCAGCAGAGGAGGGAGGCATGCAGAGCTTGTCCAGATCATCTATTCCAACTTCTTTTGGCAAAAAATGGCTCAGTCATCAAAAAGGAAATTGTGGGAAATAGCGATTTGCACAAACTATTTTGTGCAAACTAAAGAAACACTGGGGGGGGAAATTAGTTTTCAGCAACCCAGGCCATATTTTGACTAAAACCTGAATATTAAACTGGGGGGGGGGGGGGAAGGGATCACTTCTTGGACATTAGAAACAACATTTCAAGCCAAATTTTTTTATTATTTTTTTTAAAGATGGAAGCCCAAAAACATTTGGGAAAAGAATGTCAATTTTTACTGAAACTCCTCCCCCGCATCAATAATTATCCTGGGAACATGAAATATTTTCTGATCGCTTCTAAAGACAAAGGAACTCAAATCTGCTGGTTAAGTGTTTTTTTTTCCTCCAACTAATAGCACTTTCTGTTAGATGCTATGAAACCGATGTTTTGTTCCTCATAATGAAGAGTTACAAGTAAGGGATGCTCAAAACAAGTGAGCGCATGAGAAATCAGTGTGGAAGGATTACTCATAGACAGGGGCAAACATGGATAACTGCAGGCAAGCTGCAGAAGCTCCACGTCTCATCCTGTGTACAGGGAAAAGGCTTTGTCAACTCCACACCAGACGCGAGATCTCCTGCTATTTCAGTTGGAAATTTGTGACAGGTGTTTATAATGCAATGGCAAAAGTTCACCCTGACACATGTTAATGCCTGTATGCTGTCGCATGATAAGTGTGCCAATAATGCATTTGGTCACAGTGCACAATTCTGTACTACGGGCAGGGTGAATAACCCTGCGTGTGAATTCCTAGCACCTCTTACTGAATCTGAGGTGTTACCCATTTTCCAACTGAGTTGTCATTTGCAACTCAGACAGTGGCTGCCTCAACTGATGCATTTCTTTCTCTTTTCTTTTTTTTCTTTTTTATTTTTTTTGTACAGGAGCCTCTTGTTCAAGGTTTCTTAAAAGCAAAATTTGCCCCCTCCCCTCCCCTCCCCACTCTGGTCCCTCTATCCTATGTGCCATGAATGCAAATGGAAACAGTAGGATGCCAGCTTATCTTTTATTTGTGTTTTCAGGTTATAATTGCTGTCTGAATCACTGACTTTTAAGTTATTCTCAGAAGCAAGGGAAAGGAAAGAAGTGGATGCAGCCACAAGTCCTTTATGTTCTAGCCAGTGAGCAGAATTTTGTGCAGACAAAACAGCATTTGCAAGCCCGTTTGTTAAAGGCCCAAACAATTTCCATGATGAAATAATGAAGAGAGTTAATTGGGATGTGTGGGGAAGGAGTGGGGGTGGGACAAACAAGGAATGATGCCTTGGCTTGTGTGCGATCATGTGTGGCTGGGTAAGCTTCCAGCTTGCTAGGTCCTGTGCTTTCTGGTCCTAATCCAGCGGGTGCATTTCATTAAGTCGTGTTTTCCCAGTGTTTCCCCCACACACTGCATGTCCTTGCAGGTTAAAAGAAATCTTTGTCCTGCTCATAGCATCCTCAGCACCCAGCTCCTTTCATCTCTGTGTTGCTCTTGGATGTCACCATGCGCGGGACGTGTGCGACCCTCTGTCAATGCAGGGAAAACTAATTGTGTTATACACCTCACTAACACAGATTGAAAGATCACATCCAATAAGAAGTCTAGCTAATGCTATATAATAAGAAGTCCAGGTAATGCAATATAATATGTCTAGGTAATGCTATATAGTAAGTCTAGGTCATGCTAAGATGCTAGGTGATGCTTTCTTGTCTTTGGGAATCTTCTGGTTTGCACCTGAACGGAGCATGTAATGTTATGTTAGGTCTGGAAGGGACAATGCTCGGGACAGATCCGTGGGTATTTTCTCTCTGTGGCTTGTTTCAACCTAGCATGCCAAATTGTTTTCTGGACCTTAGTCAGTCAAGCTTTATAATACCACTTTGAGGGCAGCGATGTGCTGTAAGAGCCCTTGTGCCAATCACTGGATGGCGAGACGGGGGAGTGTAAATGCCAAAAGAGTGGTGAGAAGAGCTGGCTTCTGGCCCCGAGCACATCTGAATGCCTGTTGTAATCAGGGTTAGACAACACAACCTACCGATGAAGCGTTCCCTTTGTCCCACTGCCTTAGGGGGTTTAATAGGTTTCTGTCCAGTACATTAAGGAGAGTAACCCCGGGAGCTGGGAACGTTCGGACAGCTTTTTCTTTGCCTTTCTTTCCACTGAAAAGCCTCTCCCAAGAGTCCCAAGCACACAATAACCTCCCATTCTGCTCAGAGGATGACCTCCACCGTGAGCTGCCAGGACCACCCTCCCTGAGGTTGAAAGGTAAGTCAGGCACCCTGCTAAATCAGCACGCTCGGCCTTTCGGAGACAAAGACTGGCCTCCAAACTCCGGGGTGGGTGGCAGGGGCAGAGAGGGAGTGTCTGGCAGGGAGCAGAGTTTGGGAGCCGGAGTCACGGAGCAGCGCGAGCTTTGCACTTGAACGGAAAGCTCAGAGGTGAAAGGCCAAGCCGTCATTCACAGAGACCTTCCCTAGGCCTGTTTTGCTCCCTGCATTGACCTCTGGGTTTCAGCGTCGCTGCTTCTTGACTCAACTTCCTTCAGTACGGCCCAGCCTGATGAATGGGACAATACCGCACCCCAGCACGACTTACGACGATAGCATCTGTCAGATACGTTTCCCTGCAGGTTCAGCGGAGACCCGTGCATCAGAACCATATTTCTCAATGTCTTGATCCATGTTGCAAGGGGAGTTGTGCAGGGAGAGAGATTTGAGAAGGGATTTGTGGGGCTGTGTCAGACCACTGGAGAGAGCCAGAGACGGAGGTCTGCTTATCCACGAACCAGGCCTATTTGCACAGGGATACCACAAACTTCCCTCCATGACCTTCCTGCCCATCTTCAGCTCTCAGGGAAGATCCCAGCCGCTGCCCCTTTCTGCTGGGTATGCGATGTGGTCTACATGCCTCAGATCCAACTAGGGGGCAGTTCCCCTAGAGAGGGTACTATGCAATATAGCCATAAACCCCCAAGGTCCAGTACTGAATGACATCTAACGACTCTGCTTCCTGGAGGAGGGAAATAGAAAGGTGGCATCAACCGCGCCCTCCCCGCATACCCGCTTTTATGTCAAGCATAGCTCAAACAGGGCACCCCATCTGCCCCCCTGAGCACCACGGAGCAGTGACTGCATAGGGTCTATGTTGGAAGTGGTAGGGGTTTTATTAAAATGGGTCCTGAGTCTTGCCTGGAGCCTCTGGGCACTAATGCAATCGGTCCAGGTAAGGTCTTCTTACTGCTGGGATAGCAAGAAATATTGGTCCGGGTAAAATCTTTTTGCTGGCAGAGCAATTTAAAGGGAACTTTCATCTGCTTAATCCATCAAAGCCAGCCTCGCGACCTGGGATCCTGGTTTTCTCTGATCAAAAAAAACCCCAACAACCCAATTTTCAGGTGAAATAAAGTAACCCAAAATCCACATTTTTCCATGATTAAAATGAAATGCCACTAATATAAAGATATAGATACAGTGGCGTTTCATTTTAATCATGGAAAAATGTGGATTTTGGGTTATTTCTTTCAATCTGAAAATTGGGGATTTTTTTTTTTTTTGTTATCAGGATCCCTGCTCAGGGCACCTGCTTCTCATCAGAGGTAGAAAAGTGGCACAATAGGAGCAGAAGGGGAGATTTCTGGTAGAGCGGTACCTGGGGGAAACTGCTGCAGCTGGTGTGAGTTAGAGCAGCCCTGCAGATGCTCTTGCTTGGTGCCAAGGCAAATTGCATCGCTGAAAGGCACCAGTCCCTGGCTCGTCTCCACGAGCCCCTTCAATGAAACAGCAGAGCTGGAGATGAAAAACGGGGAGGCCGTGGCAGAGCTCTGACAGCCTTGCTCCCAGCAGGCTGGGCTCTGAACAGGACGGTAGGGTGAATGGCCCATAGGTGTATGGCAAACTGGGAAGAAGAGCAGCAAGGGGGGTGGGAGGAAAGGGACAGGAGTTTGGTTCATTTTGTGAGAAATTAAAAGGAAAGAAGTGGAAACTCTCCAGCCAAAGAGAGAAACTCTCACCCTGTTCACATGTGCCAGCCAGAAAGGATCACACCTGCAGCCGATGCTCCATTTCCTATTACTGTGGAGACCGCGCATGCCGGTTACCGGACAGGTGATTTCATCTTTTACCATTTGACATTGCACCAGGCAGGTTTTGAAGCTCTCTGTTTAACCCCAGCAAATTGAAACTACTATGCTCTCCTTATAATGCGTGTGCCTCCCCTCCTTCATGCGTGCGTGTGCCTATTCACACATGTACATGCCGGCATAGCTGTGTGCACATCAGGATGCACACGCTGGTTTCCGTGAAGGCCGGGCGCATACTTTCATATGTGCTCACTAATGGACTTTCAGGTATCATGGTATTATTTTCCTCTAATGGCTTGCTTTTCTCGCTCGCTCGTAAAAGGCACATCATAACTATGGGGGGGGAGGGGAAAGGGAAAAGCTTTGCAAATTACAGCAATCAGAGAGCCTGGACCATTAGGAGCATCTGGGACTGCATTTTACATAACAGTGGACACTTTCTTTGAAACAATTACAGCTAATAATGAATTAGGATTGACTGGACTATGAACGTTTCAAATTGCAATTCAGAGGCTGTCACTGAATGCCATCCCCTTTGCTCAGGAAAAAGGCCTCTTAATGCTACCCAGAAGTTTTATTACCCCAGCCCTTCTAAAGAAAGGGGCTCTCTTTGGCACTGCCACAGGGGTTTGCTCTGAAGATGCTGGAGATCTTCGATTATTTCATTCAAAAGTTTGGCACCTGCTCTCTCCCGACATACTTGTGGTGTTTTCTGATGGGCTCCCATTGATGGGTTCAGCATCATGTCATCTCAGCCTGCTGAATTGCTACGGGAGGATTTATCTGCTCTGCTTTCCTTTTCTGCCTGGGCAGCATCCACGTTTTGCCACCACTCATCAGCAAAGCCTTTCAGCAGGTCCACGCAGGACCATTTTTTGGATTTTTGTGAGTGTTCAGCATCCATAAATGAAGCCAGATTTTTCCAAGCCCCTCCACAACCAACATGAGTCCAATACGCTCTGCTCTTCTGAGACGTTCATATGGTTCGGTTTGGGGGGCAAATACCAATGGATCAGGAGTTAAATCCCTTTTGCGCTAAACCTGGGAAAGGAGAAACGAGATCAGAGGGGCCCGTGCTGAACTAGGACCTAGGTCTTTCAAATGCCAAAGGGCACGAAAGCCAAGCGATCTGATTAAACCTTCACTTTGGCCACAACAGATTGAATTCACAAGCCATGGGGAGCTTGACATGTATTATAGCGTCTGTCTGGCTTAAATCTCTGCATATGGTGCGCAGACCTTGTAGCCTCAGACACCTGGATCAAATATGTGATAAATATTAAGTATCAGTGGTCTGTCCTCTTTTTGCCTTTTATCTGACATTTCTGATGGTTCTTCCTAAGATGCGATTATTATACAGATAACCGCTTTGTCAAGCTGTGAAGATGCATCGTGGAGAAACGGAAGGTAATTGAAAGCGAGACAGACGGTACTTACTATAATCGGAGCGCACCCCTTGCAAAATAATAGCTGGGAATTACCTACGTGCAGCTTATGTGCTGCCCCTTTGCTGTCACATCCTGTCATCGTGAAAGGTTTAGGTTAGAAGGTTTCCCAAGCGGCAGGAAAAAAGCCCAGTATGAAAAGCTCCACCTGTAGTTTCAAAGCTTAGGACTCCCTCCGTTGTCCACAGAGCGCAAGGGCTGCGTTTCGGGGTTATGGTGGGAGAATTTGCTTTTATTTCCAGGCAGGAGGCCTGCATAAGTTGCAGCTGATGTCAGCCGTCGCTCGCTTCTGTGCACACTTGTATCTGTGAGCACTCACGCTGCAGCTGCCGTGGTGGTACAGGTAGCTGGATCTGCATTAAGACAGACCAGTCTCTTCACTCTTACTGGAACAAAATCTTGGTTTAAAAGAAAACGCAGCTAGAGAGGCTGAGAAAGGGGAACATTTCCTTCTCCTCTGCTGGGAATGCAGATGTGCAGGGACAAAGTACTGGCTTTTACAAATGGCTCGATCTCTACTGTCTCAAAGCCCCCTTCTCTCGCAAGTTGGCAATTCCATAAAAGCCCGCTTGTTTGAGAAGTTGGCTTGCGATTTGCACATCTTCTCCTGGGCAGACATGGTGTCAAAGCAGGTTTCAAAGATCACTCCTGCTCCCATTATAAATCCTCGCCCTGTTTCCAGCCAGTCAGACCAATGCTGCCGCGGGCCAAAGACTTCCCTTGCAAACCTCAAGTCTGGCATGGGCCAGTCTGAATCCGCAACCTGGAAGGAGGCGAACCCAAACCTGAGAAAAGGAAATCCTATTTCCCACAATGGATAGCTATTCTGGGGAACTCACTGCTGTAGGGTGTGACTGAGACCAGGAACTCAACCTGATTCAGAGGGAGGGAGGCAGACAGACGGGATGGCAACAGCATCCATGTACCAAAGACAGAGTTTTAATAAGGCTACAAAATCATATGCTTCATGGTTTTAGCCAGTCCCTATTTATAAGAAAGAAGAACGTCATGAAGAACATTTCACATTCCTCGGGGTTTTCTTACCCTTTCCTCTGAAACATCTGTGACCTGCCACTGCATGACAATGCTGGGCCAGGAGGACCTGGTTTTGACCCAGTTGGTGGCTCACATTAATCTGTATAGACAGTGACACATCCTGACTTCAGCTCCACATGTCAAAAGCTCTGAGTGACTTATATGGGAATCATATACAATGAAATCTCTCTTGTTAGGAATCTAAAAAGTCAGGCCCCTGGATCCGGGGAGGCCCCTGGATTTCCAGTTAAGCAGGCACCCGTTAGTTTGAGAGCATGCCCATCACAACTGAGCGCGAGGTCCCCACGACTGTATGGACAACCAACTGCTTGCACTTTCCGCTGATCGTTGGCACACCCCCCCCCCCACTACAATTCAGTCTGCAGCCAGGGTAAATCCACTTGTTAACTGGCAGACACACGGATGCACGGATATTTGGTGTGCACAAGCACGTGCATGCGTTCTGAGTTGAGGGGGCTAAATTAGCAATGCCTTGATTAATGCAAAAAACCTTCAGCTTTACTCAGCCAAGTCTGAACCATGCGAAAAAGCTCTCTTTCCATTTTTCTGACGTTTCCCCCAGGATACAGCTACCTCTGGCGGTGGTCATAGACTTCATAGACATCAGGGGCTGGAAGGGACCTCGTGAGATCGTCGGGTCCAGCCCCCCTGCCATAGGCAGGAAGTCAGCTGGGATCAAGTGACCCCAGCAAGAAATATATCCACCTGTTTTGTGAAAGAGTCCAGAGTAGTTCGATCTTTACAGCTGTGTCACAGTATTGTAATATGCTGTAGTGCCCCTGCACTGCAAGCACGGGAATGTCTGTAGTGCATATGTCTGCAAGCACGGGAATGCGCGCACACACAGTCCCAGTGGGTTTGGAGGGCATGCCCACAGCCCACAATTGTTCAAAGGCATGGAGATTTGAATGGCACCCCTGGATCTGTAAAGATGCCTCATACTACAAGTGTGGAGTGCAGCCACCGGCTTCATTTTCCCGGTAGCAGCCTTGACCAATGTGCCATGTCTGCTGAATTGCACTGGAAGTTTCCGCTGCTACCAAACAGATGTGACTTCATGCACCTTGCAACACCTCTACTCTCCCTGACAAACCTCTGTCATCATCATCTTTTTCTGCAGAAAGCTTCCATTTCCTTCTTTTTCTTTTCCTTAAGATGAACCTGACAAGTGTTGTTTGGATTCACAGGGGATGTTAAGATTCTGGGCTAGATCCCAAAATGGTATAAATAAGCATACGGTATAGCCTGCCATACCATGAAGTCCTGGTCCATTGCTTCTTATATCTTTTGATTCATGTTATTTCAGCAGCTTCTTGGACTGGAGGCAGATATTCTAATTTACAATCTGCAGGAAACATGAAGCATCCGGACAAATGCCTGGGAAGCAGCTATGTTATTTTGCCTCTATCCCCTCGCACCAGCTTTCAAACTCTAATTAGAGGAGAAGTTCTGCAGCACGGAAGCGCTTCGATATTCTTTCAAGCCAACCAATGAGAAAGTTACAGCTGCCGTAATTAAACATGACATGGAGAAGTCAAGCATTAAACACAGGTTCATTAAGAAAGTGCAAGGGCTCGGTGATCCATAAAAGCAGGACCCTGTAGTGCTGTGCCAACCTGGGGGAAGATCAGAGATGGGAAAGTCCGCCAGCCAGCTTAGAAAAAGCAGCAATGAAACTGCTAATTGTGTTTGCAAAGCTTAGCTCACCTGCTGTCAGGGTAACTTTTTTCTCCAGGTGATGCCGCAGCCGCCAGGCTGCTATGACACATCGCCAGCACCTGTCACCCACACTTTCGCCCGGGGCTCCCCTTTGTTTGCCTTAGCCTGTGCAAACAAGGCCTTTTACTGACTTGCCAAAAGATAAAAGACCGTTCCCCTGCCATTTCTCTGCTTCCTTCCTGTCCTCCCAAAGCCTTCTTCAGCAAACAGGCCAGCTTCCCTCTGCCCTCACCTGTTGCCACTTGTGTGTGTGTTAGCTCAGGTGTTGCATTTCACAGATGGGCCAGGCCCTCACCAGCATGTTTGACCCCATCTCCCTGTTGCTTTGCTTGGCCAAAAAGGCTGGTGGGGAAGGAAGCGGCCGGTTGCTGCATCTGCTACTGCACCCTGCTTTCACAGAAGTCGGGTCGATCCACGGCTCGGTCCCCCTCTCCGCTCTCATCAGAGACATGGCTCGCATCAGACCCTTGAGATGGGCGTGAGACGTGATCTCTGGGCCAGCGACGTTTAAGAGCTGTTTTGATCTGGGGTCAGGGTTTGGCTTCATTTCAAACGACAGTGACAGCGGGCGCATCTACACAGTCATGAATGTGCCTGAGTTACTGTGCATTTAGTTTAGTACCTCCAGTAAGAGGAACTAGAGTTACTTCACCGTAGCACCAGCCCATGGTTTTTTTAGTGACGCTTACTGTGCGTTAGCCTAATAACACTGCGCAGTGGGCTACTGGCACGGTTAACAAACGCTACGCTACTGTAGTGTTAATAAACAGTTAATAAATGCCATGCTCCAGTGTCTGGTGTAGATGTGCCCAATGACAACCCCTGATTATCTCTGTTATTGCTAGTGCTAATCAGCCCTCTTTGTGGGTACCTACGGCTTCTCTCTTTGCATGTAGCATTACTCGAGCTGGTAGGGGGATAGGCATGGGAACCGACTGAAACTGTGCTTCAGATGTTGCACTCGCAGGGCTTTGGCCATTGATTTCAGGGGCAGAGAGCCCATGCCTCATGTAAAGGCTGCATCATCTGGGACGACAAGTCAGGTGAACTGGTTGTCCCCAAGAAGCCTCCAATGTGACCGACATCTCAGAGGGGTACCGATAAATGTGCTCTCTTTAAGTCCTTGGGCTCAGTGCAGGAGGCCCAAAGTGAAATTATCTGTCCAGGGTTAGGCAGGGGCTCAAACTAGATACTTCTAATTTTAAAATATATGGGCCGTGAGTAGCGCCACGGTGGGCTGGTGGCAATGTGGCAGAAGGCGGCAGAGCTGCATGCAGCAGCTGAGGGTTGCATGTGTTTTCCAACCTCCATCTTCTGCAGCAAAACTGTTCCAGATGGAAAGCTACAGCCATGGCTAGCAAAGATCGGGCAAATTAAGTGCCGTGGCATCCAGCTCCTCCTGTAGCACAGCCTGGGCAGCTGCTCCATGCAGGGGAGCACCGGGTACGCAGCAATAACCCTGGATTCCTGGCTGCAGGTGCAGAGGGGCCAGACTAGATACTCAACATGGTGTCTTGGCCACAAAATTAGTGGCCACATGAAACCAGAGGCCACCCAGCACCCAGGGTGCCGATTCTGCACCGTTCTCCCCGAGTCCAACTTCTCTACCACCTCTCAGCTCCTGAAAGGAGACCTGGACCCTGCACAGCCTCTAGCAAGGAGTAAAAAGCAAACCCAGTGCATCCCAAAGTGAAGAGAAACAGCATTGCTGTTAAGAGGGAAAGATTGCCGAGAAGAAAGGGAGAATGCAAGGCCTGACCCCTCCTGACCTGGGAGCGTGCAGGCCCACAGCCTCAGCCTTTGTCTCCCTTCCCTTCCCCCCTGTCTGAATGTACAATAAAGGCAGCTGCTTGGAACAGGGCCGGCTGCTATAGAAAAGAGGGCAAGAGGGCAGAGAGTAATTTATTTACTCCTCACAATGTGCTGTTTGAACAGACTCCTAAGAAAATGTAGAAGGAAGCAGGACTCTGCCAGGGAGAGGAGGCGGCTGAGAAGCGGGGACAGGAGAAAGGGTCGCCCTAAATGGATTAGAAACTTACCCTGCAACTCTGGGGCCTTTAATTGATGCAGGGGAGAGCGGGGGGGGAGAGCAGTGATATTTCTCTGTAATTGCATTAAAGATACACTAATTAGGTTGATTAAAAACAGAGAGGCTCTTTCTCTCTTTCTTTCTCTCTTTCTTCCCCAGAGGGCTCCAGGGGTGGCACAAAGAGGGCGAGAGGGAAGAAGAAAGAACCGACCAGCAGATTTGAAAGAAAAGAAAGTTTTCAGTCCAAGGGAAAGAGGGAGCTGGTCACTGGTATGGCTGCGTGTCGGTGCCAAAGGACAGCCCAGCCCTCATGCCTGCTCCCCAGGGGTGAGTGTGGAGACCCTGCCTTAGCAATCACAAACTTTTAAAGATCCAGGTAGCCAATCTTTTTTCCAATGCCCGAAAGCTTGCAATTAAAGATTTGCTTTTGCAAAAATCTAGTTGGTCTGATAAAAGATATCACCTCTGCTATGAGTCCTGAAACATTTAAAGAAACATTTAAGCCACTTTGTCTTCCTGGAAAAGCTCATGACTAGTAAATACCAGGGGTATTGGTCCTTTTTTTATTGAGACTTAGGAAATACATAGACTCCAATTACCTGATTTAGCCAGAAAACACTTAATTTTCTGCCAACAGTATGTAGAGCAAGTGCATGATCTGCCCAGCTGGGTCGGAGACACTCAACCAAAGCTCTGTCCTCTGCATTAGCTGTGCTGAAGACTCGCCGTCTTGGAAAAAGCACCTTGCTGGAAACATGCTGCCCTTTTATACGGTGACTGCTTCTGGCTGTGGCATTTCCTGCCCCTGCTTCATGTAAGGAAGTTGAGGGAAACTGGGCCTTTGGGAGTGAGGAAAAGCTGATTTTACATAGCGTCTTTCTTACATAGGACACCTCCGCTTACCTTGCAAAGAGAAATACTAGACACTAGGAGCAAACCGCATCACTTCTGCTTTTTTGCAGTTGGGCTGGGCAGTTAGGTGTGCAATTTTCTGATTCCCGTGCACAAAGTTTGGATTTGTACATAGAGAAAGGGAGTTCCTGGACATATTACTAGCACAGGCTGGAAACCTGCCGAAATGTTTGCCCTGGAACTGCAGTGGCTATTGCAGACAATGCAGTAGCTCGTACATCCATATGTTGCACAATTGTTTGCTTATGTGCGAGCCTAAAATATGCAACTTGGTCTGGCATATATTCAGATGGGAACGTGATCTCGCTGTGCTGAATATTTGCTGAAATCGGCCGTTACATTGCCAAACATGCCGTCTTGCACTAAAAATGAATGCAAGTCTGGACCTAATTTATACAATGGACCTCAGTTGTGCACTAATGCGAGAAAAAAGCCCACACAAATGACCTCAGTTATTTATAAAGGTAGTTATCCTATTTCCATGTGCAACATGGGTATGTAAATTAATTCTGCAAATACACCCACATATTCCCTGCTTATAACTTAATTTTTTGAAACTCCTGCTCATATGATTACACTCTCTCCTCTCTCAGCTCTCAGCAAAGTAACCCAATGGAAGGAAGGAAGGAAGGAAACCATTAACACTTATTTTCTCCCTAATGCACTTTCTAAACCAAATGCTGGGAGCCTCTGTTGCTGCCATACAGATTATATGCATCTTTCCCATTTTTTATACTTGCTTCCTTCTGGTAAATAATATACTGGTTTATATTTCTCGGGCCAGTTTTTCTGTGCTTTCAAATAACGTTGACCCATACCTAAAACTTTCCCTTTCAGAAAAATGTCGAGGACTGAAACAAAGCTATACCTGCCAATCCCAGGGAAGGTTTTATGGTTAATATGTAAGAAGCCTGCTAATCTGTCTTCAAATTACTATGCAGTAAAATGGAGAAGGCAAATAAGGGGCTGTGACTTTAAAAGAACATTAGCATTTGTTTTTCTCTCTCTCTCTTCCAAATGACCATTTTCTCCTTAGCATGAAACTGGTGACTGAAGGGCAAGTTTCCAATTTAGCAAGGAAAACCTTGATGATTTTCTCAATGCTTCTATTACTGTACAATCAAGAGACTGACACTGCAATCAAGAGAACTAGAGAGATGCCACCCAGCCCCTTGCAAAATAGGAGTTTGTATTACTGGACTCCGCACTCTTCTGGCGCTCCTCGAAGTCCAGTGATGGTGGGCTCAGAGGACCCTTGCTGAAAAACTGCGTCCTTGCCAGCTATGTAGCTATGAATACTGTTATTCCACTATCTAAGCAGTATCCGGTATCTATTCCAGTGTTATTCTAGTATCTAAGCAGCATTGCATTGGGTCATGATTTCCAGCAAAACCCTCGTGGGCAGCCAACTGGCGTTTGGAGGATGATTCTTCTGAGACAAAGGCTCAGCGCTGCTGCGTCATCCCTGAGAAGAGGCGACGTAAAAGTCTGGGCTACTTCTAGACATGAAAAACACCGGGCCATATTTACCCAGATGTCAGTCGTTAACTCCGCTATCGTACCCAGACAACATCCTGGATTATTCTGTTTTGCCCTGGTGTATTCTCACTTAAACACAGCATCTGCTACCTGCCGACAGGGTGAGGCTGTGACCTGCTAAGCAGAAATTAGGTCAGGGATGGGCAAAATGTGGCCCATAAGCCAGATGCGGCCCACCAAGCTATTCTAACCGGCCCGCGGGGCCCCTAAAAAATTTAGAAAATTAATATTTATCTGCCCCCGGCTGCCTGTCATGCAGCCTTGATGGCTTGCCAAAACTCAGTAAGCGGCCCTCCGCCCGAAATGATCACCCACCCCTGAATGAGATGGTCCACCCTAAAGATGGTGAGCCTGTGCCTCAGTTAACCTATCTGCAAAATGGGTATAGCACCTCATCTGGAGAAGAATTGCAAGGCCCATCTACTTTGTAAAGGGATTTGAGACTGATACGCGACAGAAGGAAAGATGACGATGGGTAAGAGTCAAGGCTAATCTTTTACTTTGCAAAGTCAAGCCAGGAAATTTAGTGTGGCGGGAAGAATGGGGAGGCCTGGGAATGGGGATGGGAAATATGCTCCTAACCCAACTGCCTCTCTCAAATGATAATGATGTAGCGTTTGCAGCCACGTCAGGGGGTGAGGATGAGAGCGCTGTGCCGTGCCTTTGAGTGGGTGTGAAATTTTCCACGCCGCTGTTAAACAGGTCGTAATTCAGGCTGGTGTTATATTGTGCAGGTCAAATAAGGTCACGAGACATCATCAGGGGACTGCCCAGCAACATGGCTATTGTACCCCTAAGGCCAATACAGCTCCTTCTCCTGCAATTGTGCCGTCTGCGTGGCTGCGTTATCGGCCGGCGTGTATTGATTAGCTGCATTTGCGTGCAGCTGTGGAGCTGCACCGACCGGCATCTGGGCCCTGAGATAGCTCCTAATGGCTCTGGGCTGCCTGGACTTCCAGGCATCGTGTGTCAGAAAAGTAAGCAATTACTGAGCGAGGCAGGCATTCATCTCCCGTACGAACAGCGAGGCTTCCTCCATAGGCCACCACTTGTAACTGAGGAATGCAATATAATTTGGTTTATCTAGCCGTTGCTAACACACAGTTGCTAACAAGTCTCTCCCAGGCTTGCATGCATATCACAGGGGTTTGGCTACAAGGGGGTCCAAGTCATGTGGCTGCCTCCTATCTTGAGACAGTTCATGTCTCTGAACTCCCAGCGCCAAGTGAGAATCGTAGGAGAGCAAATGAAAGGTATCCAGCATGTCCAGCTTTGAAACCCCCAGGCGTTTTAAGGCCGTCTGGTGATTGCACAGGGCTTGGGCTCTGCGACACCGTGCGAGCAGCATGGCATCCTTATCCCGTTTCATCTCCGAGCGACAGTTTGATCTGGTCCAAGATCTCTAAGCCGGGGCTGTCACTGCGAGTAGAGCATGCACGTGCTTGCTCTCCTGTTGAACGAGCCTCTTGGCTTCACAGAGGGTCCTTGTCCCTTTGATATACACCTCCACACTTTGTAGGAGACTATCGCACTCGAGCAGAAGCCATATGCCCTTCAAGCCAGCCCGGTGACTGCAGAAAAGTGCCACTTTAAAGGGATCTTTTGAATGTGTTTGAACTGAGTAACCCCCTGTGCATCCTGCTGCCGTCTGGTACGTACGCCCGGAAGAAGGATGGCTTTGCTAGGCCGTGCGTATCCACGCGAGCATGGTGCCATGGGTAGGGCAGATGTGTCTGCAGTAGCACCAAGCACGTAAAGGGCTTTGCAGTGAGACCCGGGCAGGAGGGTCTCACTGCCGCTGCAGCCTGTATTAATGGGAAGGGACTAGGAGATGAAACCCAAATCTTGCCCTTTCTGCCTTTGGCCTGAAAACCCACAGATAGGCCCGGTTGTCTTTTTAAAGGGAAATTTGGAACATCCCCACAGCCTCATTAAATCACTTCTCGTTACTTTCTCTAGCCGTTGCCCCCCTTTCCCTGACCAATACATTGATACCCTCCCCTCCTGCGAGTGCAGTTAAGCTGCCCGAGTCTGGCATTAAAATGCAGAGAGCTCTAGCGGCCGAACAGACCTGGGGCTCTCTAAGCTGATCTAATTAAAGGAGTAACTCTGCTTGAACAGCAGCTCAGCAGATTAGCATCACACCATATGGCCCGGGGAGCAGGGCAGGGGGCTGCAGAACTTCTGTCTTGCCTGGGCTTACCGAAGGAGGCAGATAATCTTGTTGTCCGCTGCAAGATGTGAAAGGCAATGAATAACTTTGTCCGCGCGAGCCCGACGCAGGGCCGCAGAGATGGAGGGGCCGGATAGCTGCCTCCAGGACTCGCCAAGTAGGATATGCGGCCGCTCCTGGGAGCACCTTCACCATCTGTGGCTGGTCCTTTGCACAGGCTTGAATATGCTTGGTGGCTTAACATGGGCAGCAGTTTAATTTCATTAACATTTTAGCCAGACAGTGTATGTAGAAGGAAACAGAGGGAAAGAGCTGGAGAGAGGGGAAGGGGAAACCAGCAGCCCATAGAAGCAATTAAATCATCTTTCATGGGCGAATGGAGCATAGTTGAGGGCCAACAGGACTGGCTATGGCTCGGCCCACAGTGGGCTCATATTCCCCCATACAAAGTGCACCTTCATTTCCATCAGCTGCTGCCACCGCCAACACCAGCCGCTGAAGGCCGGAGACTGCCAGGCCTGCCGGATGGTGCGTAGCAAGGATTTGTCACGCGGACAAATGGCTCCTGGGATAATAAGCCCCCCAGGTTCATTGATTTCTACCTCCAGATTCAGGGTTGCAAAGTCACGGCCCCATTCACCCTCTGCTAACTCAACTGCTATAAACATTTGAGTTATACTCATTGCTTTACACTTGCCAAACATTTCAAGAGTTGCGTGGGATCCATTCCCAGATTGCCCATCAGTTCTGTGTCTAAATCCCATCCCGCTGTCATTTCAAGGTGCCAGAGGGGGACCCACATTTCCCAGGGCCCTTCTTAGCTGTATCCACCAAAAGTCGCAGGCTGCACCCAAGGGAACTTCCCCACTGAATTCAGGACAGGGGCTGCATTCTGGTATTGACCCCAAAACCTGCGTTTCCACAAACTACATTTCAGATTTTTGCGTGTGAGGCTTGTAGAGGGGCCAGACAGGGTGGACACAAGATGCCCAAGGAAGAAAGGGTTCAGAATGAGTCTATGGGCCTTTTCTATTGAATCCTGCCATTGCATATTAATCCTGCCCTTTGGAAACTGAAAGGTCAGGTTGCGAGAGACCTGTTGTTACAACCGCCCCCTTCCTCCTAGCTCACAGCTTTCCAAGACACTCTCCTTTTCACCCTGTCCAAGTGGGACCTTCCCTGGGAAGCCCAAGAATAATCTATTCTGCCAGTTGAGGTTTCTAATAAACTGCCAATTAAGATTTTGTCTTTAAAACTGCAGCACCGATATTAAAAAAAAATAGAGCTCCAATAACCGCTGCTTGTTCAAAACCAGCTGGAGACTGGCTGGTCTCTGTTGCTTGCGGCCTTGCTGTACTCTGTATTCGAGCTCCCCCTTTCCTGCAGAGTCTGAGCCTCTTGCTACCACAGCCCCAAGAGGGTGGGGAAACATTATCATCGCCCCTACGCAGAGAGGAACAGCAGCATGGAGACTAGGTGACTTGCTCAAGGCCACCGAGGAAGTATGTAGCAGAGAAGGTCTCCTGAATTCCTGGCTTGCTGCTACCCACCTTACCCCCTGTTATGCTGAATCATTGGGAGGAGGTTTGCTAGCCATGGATGTGGTGGATGGGTACAGAACCATCTGCTTTGTTGAGCGTCCTTGTGCTGTTCGATTTATAATACTTAATGCCCTGAAATGCATTCACCCCCAGGGGATTCGAAAGCGTTGCTGGCACCTCTCGTCTAATTGGGACTCACCCGGATGGGAACCTGTCCTCCTTCCCCACTGCAGGGGGCTTGGGAAATCTCTGCAGGTAAATCAAATGAAAAACAGCACCACGCCACCCATCCCCATGGAGCTCATCAACCCCTTAGTAGCTGATGTTTTTTGGGCTTCATCCCACCCCCCAAACTTATACCCTGACGATTTTTTTCCCCCACCACCCTCTTCTTCCAGCTTCGGCTCTGCACCTTCTGTTCAGGAAGTTGTCCAGTTGCCTCTGCTCGCTGTGATCCCCAGCCCAGCTGGAGAGGAGGGGACTCTCCCTGCATTAAGCAGCTGTTGCTCTGTGTCGGGTTTCCCTCCTCCTGCCCAATGCAACTTAGACTCCATGTGTCCGGTATACAGCTGCACCGCTAGGCTCATTCAGCGCTGGGCTGCATTCAACCACCCTCCCCTTTCAGCGACTCCGACTGTCGCGGCTCTGAGCATTCACGAAGGGGGAGCAACAGGTGAGGGGAAGCCAGCCACCCTTTCAGACTCCCTTGTATGGCCTTCCCACAGCATCGCCAAGATCTCCAGGCAATTCGACACAGCGGCCTTTCAGCAGAACGGGCTGCCAGGACACTGAGTGCCCTGGACTAGAGCTGGTATTTTACTGTCAGGGACCCACAGTCTGCATCGGAGACGGCAAGATTGTGCCTTTCAGGCACAGACCTTCATTGTGGGCGCCTGGGGTGGTGGAGGGAAGCTAAGGAGGATCAGTGAAATGTCTTTGGTGGTTGTTTCCCCAGAGTAGAGTCAGTCATTTGGTATTCCCCCTCCCTGGTGCAGGGTTGGTGCACTGCATCAACCTGGTTGGTGCTTTGCATCTTTGGATCCTATGACCCCAGCTGACTTCCTGCCCTTTGGGCAGGGGGCTGGACTGGATGATCTTCCAAGGTCCCTACCAGTCTGAATGCCTATGAAGTCAATGAAATCTATGAAATCTGCCAGAGGCTGGGCATTGGGTTGCACTTGGGTGGTAGCCACACATTCACACTCCGGTGCTTTTAAGCTAGGTGATTATAGGAGCTGTGTAAACGAATCACTCAAACTGCCAGGAAGTCACCAGAACTTAAAAGGGCCAGAAAAAGAGTATGTGAGGCATGCAGACTGGGTCACTGCATGCATATTGTCCATCGTACTGGAATAGATGAGCAAACAGCTTTTCTCAGTGCAGGAAGGGGCAGGCTTGTGTATGTAGCAGCTGCTGCCTGGGGCAAGTGGAAGCAAAGCTGCAGTAGCCCTTTAAGGTTTAAGTTCATCAGTTTGCACCCGCTCTGGGCTAAGACTGTACACACAGGTCCTTACAGCAAAACAGCTGACATGCCCCCTTATACCTAGGGATAGATTCATCCCATATCTAGCACCCAAACAGAATAGGGCTCCACTGCCTGAAGGGCTATGAGAGAGCTCCCCCTCCCACGAGTTTCCAGCGTGAAGGAACCAGAGAGACAAAGCAAGGAGGGAAAAGAGAGGTGCATGGAGGAGAAAGGATGTGCCCCATGTCACAAGTCCTCTGCAAAGCTGCGAACGGGACTCTGGATCCAGCCAACCAACCTCATGGCCTGTTCTCTTGAATCAGGCTGCCTCCTACCTAGATGCCTGGATCCTGTGACTTGCACTGACACCTTTTCGTTTGAGGATTTCAAAGGGCAAGAGAGGATGTCCGTGCAAGCCTGTGCTTGCCTGACAGACCAAGACATGCCCAGGCAGAGTGAGAGCACCAGTCTTTTTTTTTTTTTTTGCAGGAGGACCACACAAGGCTCCTGAAACACTCTCCAGCTTTAGAAATGAAGCTACAAAGAGCTAACAGCAGCAGCTTTGATTTGCAATATAAGACCATCCGTTCAGCAAGGAAACCCAAGGGGGAATGGAAGAGAGATGATGAAAAGGAAAGAAACAAGCAGCTCAATAACCCTTCCACCCAAGGTCAGGAGTCTGAGGCACCCGCCAGCCCCAGAAACCTTTCTGCAGAACAAGGATGCTTCACATTGCCCTAGTCAGAAGCGCAACAGGAATATAACTACTACCATTGACAAGAGAGATCGCTAAGGACACAGAGAGCTTTACAATACTCTCATCTGCTGCGAATCAAAGCAGCGGCACAGGTGCAAAAAGCATCCCTTGTATAAAAATATAACCCCTGGAAGGGAAAAGAAAATGACAGGCTGCAAAAGCCTCCTGTACAAAGCCCCAGACAAAGCTGAGCAAAAGGACTGAGCCAGGCACCCTTCCCTGCCTCACAGCAACATGGCCCCTGGGTTGCAAAGGAGAGAGAGATCAGAGCCAGTTGGGTGTGATGGAGAGTGAGAGCATAGCTCCGGCAGCCTTTGATGCCTGGGAAGGTGGGTCTCACTCCCAGAGAAAGGTGAGCTTCCCAGCAGGGGATAACAGGAGCTAGAAGTTACTCTGGACATTTGGGTAGAGCAGAAGAAAAATGTGCTGGAGACAGGGGAGTCTATGTGGGAAGTCAAACAGAGACTCCTCGTCTTTGAACATTTTCTCTTGAAACATGCATCACCCCCTGCTTGGAGACACGGGGCCGCCACCCCGGCTCATGCACGCGGCTGACTTGCAGCCCAAAGCCATAGAAGCCGCCTGTGAACCGGTGGGCAGTGAATCTTTCCAAAGGCCCCTGGGAAAGTAGGTGCTTCCAATCCACTCCACCGGTGCTCAATGCCAGTGTGCATGCATTTTGCACGTGCAAATAGCTGCACAGCTTGCAAGTTGCCCTTGTGGGAGGCCGGTGCCCAGGAGGCCGGCCCTGTCTCCAGGTTGGGCCTTGGATGGGGATGAATCCCGGGTCCCAAACCAGCAGGAAAGAGAAGCACCCGTCCTGCCTCGTTTTTGCTCCCGAGTCAACGGGGTGGGAACGGACACGACTCGTTGGAAGAGTTGGCGTCTCCTCCGTTTCCACTTCCTGCTAGCGGGTAAGGGAGCCGGGGGAGGCAGGCCAGGTGACACGTCTGCTGCATCGTGTGCACGCCAGGAGACCGCGATCTCACCCTGCACGAGCGAGGAAGGATCGCCCGGGTCAGTGGAAGCCACTCAAGAATTGGGTTGGCCCTTGGCATGGAGGCACGGGCAGGCGTGTGCTTCACTGAGGGCTATTTTGCATATTCAAACCCCTGTGCAATCACTGCACATCCACATCTGCAGCCACTGGTGGAAATCAGTTCTCGACACCTGGGTCGAAAGCCAAGAAATCCTGGAGGCCTGAACAGAGCTCCAAGCTGGGGCCAGTCGTGTTCGCCAGAGCTACATATGTGCTTGAGCGCTGTGCTGATTCACAGACACAAGCCAGCATCACCAGGGACCCTGGTTTTCTCCAATAACAAAAAAAAAAATCCCCAATTTTCAGTTTAAAAAAAAGTAACACAAAGTCCACATTATTCCATGATTAAAATAAAACACCACTGTTTCTATATCTATTTATTAGTGGGGTATAGGTCGTAGCCATGTAGGTCTCAGGACATCGGCAGACAAGGTCCGCTGGATGAATATGATATCTTTTATTAGACCAACTTAAATAGTTGGGGGGAAAAATGATAGCAAGCTTTCAGGTTTAAAAACCCTTCTATGTATTAGTGGCATTTCATTTTAATGAAGGAAAAATGTGGATTTTGGGTTAGGTAGCCAGGTTGTAGCTGTGCTAGTCTAGAGGCAAAAGGAATCCGAAATTGTGGTAGAAGTGATATCTTCTCTTTTCTTTTATTTGCAAAAACCAACTAGATTTTTGCAAAAAAAAAAAAAAAAAAATCTTTAATTGCAAGCTTTTGGGCACAAGCACCCTTCTTCAGACGTAAGATTGTAAACGTTCTCCTTTTCCCTGATTTAGGGTTACTTTTTTTAACCTGACAATTGGGGAATTTTTTTTTTTTTAAATCAGAGGAAACCAGGATCCCTGGTCATTACATATCATTCTGCAAATAGCATTTGGTAACAGAGACTTTGTCTGGATAATGGGTGCCCTTGCAAACACTGCTGACACAACACACACCCATATATCAGGCTTTGGCTCCAAATGCCATTTTCGGGTAGGGTCAAATTTGGACCCGGTTAAATCTATGCCGAGTATAAGGTCTTGAGGGTGAGGACAGCCTGTCCCTAAGTATTTCTGCAATGTCTAGTCTAATGCACCCTCAAATGCAGGCTTGGAAGTACTAGCTTAAAACAAATAGTTAATAATTACAAGAACCCAGTACTACTTTAATAGGCTAGCTCATATCTGTTACGGGTAAGTACAGTTTGTGAGCAGATCTCAAGCCTGGCAGCTGGCAACACTAATTCCAATGATAAAATATTTATATTTCTGAAATACCCTCTGCTGTCCAGCCAGACAGCTCTACATCATCTCAGCTCCGGCACTGAATTCTTCAGAGCCTTAGCCCAGTCACTTAACATGCCTGCCCTGGTTTCCTGCTCTTGAAAGAGGCATGGTAGCAATTTCCCATTTGTTTCAAAGGGTATAAACATCACTTATTGCTATAAAATGCTTTGAAGAGATACACTAGTGTGGTCATATTTCTTTCATATCAAGTTAAAGCAGACTATATATATTTGCGAGGTTCAACATGTATCCTCTTAATAGAATTGATTAGTAAATGTATTTTATTTTTCATTAAATTCATTTTTAACAATATGTTTCATGGGTTCTCTTCTGTTCATCAACCCCTGCCCCGCAAATTGATGATGTTTTTCGGCTTAGTGGTAAAAACACAGAACGCAGTGATGAGAACGGGAATCTCTTGTGGAAATGTCCCGGTTGTCACAAAAAGGGGCCTTTACACAGAAAAAAGTACGATGACAAATGTTCCACAAGCTGCCGTCTTTTTAACAAGGAACAGATAGGATCCTCCAGTCCTAAACACCAGCCTTAACAGAGAGAGGGAAAGCTGTATGTCCAGGATCTGAGCAGAAACTTTCCATTAACTGGAAGGTGGGCACTGTGGCTAGTCCCTGTGACTTAGTAATCCTGATTTAAAGGGTCACTTGTAGCCTGGTGCTCTGTGGTGGGAGAGGGGGTTGCTGGATGATCCAAGACGGGACCTCAAGAAGGGAGGAAGCAATGGTGGGGAGCAAGTTGGGCTTTTGGACCTTGGGCTTGGGACTCTGGAACTGGCCCTGTCGTTGACGGAGAATATCGGGAGCTCTCGGCGGTGGATTTACTTGGCCACGTGCTTCTGGCATTGCATGAGCAACGCCCAGCAGCACAGCCCTACACACTTCTGCTGCAAAGACATTTCTGATGCTTTCCAGAGTGCGCAGGATGCACCGGCTGCTCAAAGGAGGGCAGCGCACTCCCTGCCCAACCTGGTTAGCCGGCTCTGGCAGCTAGCACCAGTCGCTCTTGGTAAAATGGATGCCTCCTCCGCAGGGTGAAGAAGTGGGAAATCAGAGCCCAGACCCTTCCCTTTGCTGACAAGTGTCCTGCACTCCATTTCATGGGCATGGCTGACAATTAACCGGGGTAGCTTTCCTAATTGCAGTGATTTGATACGCAAGGCTTCGTGCTTGCGGCTGACCCCTGTCAACCAGCCAGCAAATCCAGCAGCATCCCCTTGGTAGACGTCTCCCTCCCTTGTGCTGCGACAGACTTTTTGGGATGAGTGCCAGCCCAAATGGAACCTAAACCCCAACCAAAAGAAAAAATGGCCTGTCCCTTTAATTTCTGCCCAGGCTAACACGCACAAGACTACAAAAACAACATTTTAATTTAAATTCCGATTCCACATTCATTCACGGGAGCTGGCTCTGAGCGCGGATTTCATTAAAGGCTTTAATAGATTTTATAGGACTTGTCAGATCCGGAAAGGTTATGGAGCAAATGCATTTTCTCTGCTTCCAGAATTTCAACAACGGCTCGGTAAACAAATTTACCATGAAAATGCAAAAAGTCCAGCCTTGTACAGACAAGGAGAAATGAACTTCATCTGAGTGGCTTAAAAGGCATCAAGATGAGCTCAGTCTTTCCCTTTTCCTCCTTGTGTCTCTCTTGCCCTTTAATTTCTCTTAACGCTCCGTGCCTTTCAGCCACTGGTTCTTTTTCTACATAATTAAATATAGATAAATTAAATCTATATATATATTGGCAAGGAAATAGGGATGAATACACTTGTTGGGTTCCTCTGTTGATAAATGCATTTGGGTTGATATGGAGATCACTCACATTTTCGGCATTTTTGTGAGGCCCGCCTCTGTCTTGACTGGGCACTTGCATGGAGGCGCTGCTTTGGACATCTCAGTCTGAACATCGACCAGGTGTGCAGATGCTTCACTTGAAAGTGTTTCAGGTTGGTACGCACGGTGGGTGAGACTGGTACCTATAGAAAGCCTCGTACAGAAACGATGCTCTGATGTGGTTCCCTGCGCTTGGTGTCATCAAGACGGCGATGCTGTGTGTGCAGCCAGAAAGAGACGGAGCTAAGATGCGGTGGGGAAAGGGGCGGGGGGGTTATCCTTCTTCCATAGGTACTTCCATATCATCCCTCTCCCAACAACCCTTTTGGAAAACTATTATAACACACAGCACCTCCCCTCGAAGCTTAAGTTAAGCACCCGGGTAAGTCTCCGGACCAGACCCTTGTGGATCTAGATCTTCCATTTTCAACGATGCAGTGCTGCTGTTAAGATCAGACATCATGCTATTCAGGGAAGGATCTGTGGCTGGGTGGATGTGGCCTGTCCCATAGGGCCTGGGGTTAGTTTTGAAACACTTCTTGTTACAAAAATGAATGCAAGTGACCATCTGCATGGAAGTAGCAACAGCCGCAAAGAGCTGGAGTTGGAAAGCTTTGTTCCACAAATGTTCCTAGGACACATGGGTGGCTTTAGGCAATGTAAAAATGAAATATTTCAAGTTTAAAAGAAATATTTGCCCCCCCACACACTATTTTAGAGCTGAAAGTATTTGACAAATCCAACAGCCAGGTGTGAATCGTGTCAGTCCCTCCAAACTCCAGTTCTCAACATCTTTAATCTTTGCCAGTCTTGCTTCCCCAAATAATAACCCATCACTACTTCTGTAGAGGTGAGCGAGGAGATTCTGCGCTGGGGGTTTCATCTGAGACACATGCATGAGAAACCCGACCATCTATACACAGGGTCCCTTCTCGATGGGTTCCTTGCTCCCTTTCCCTTTGGCACCTAAATTAAAAGTTGTGAAGATCTCCATAAGCCTGGCTTGGATGCCATCCACCACGTGGTCCACGTTGACACGACAGACTCTGGAAGTCCTTCGGTCCTTAATTTTCTGCCAGCCTCCTCCAGCAAGCAGCAAGGAAGGTGCAGATCCCTTTGGATCTTGCAAGTCCCAGCTGGCAAGGAGACATGAGCTTGGAAGAAAGGTCTCGTTGGACTTCCCAGCTCTCCGGTCCCACCGGGTTGTCTGCCAAGGAGCATTTAAGCACTGATTTAAGATCTGTCAAAGTGGAGATTTCGGAGGAGGGTGTGTTTTGTTTGAATCCTCCTCACCCACCTCTCTGTGAACTCAGGCCCGGAGCTGGACTGGGCTCTACAGCCGGATGTCAAATCAGACTTCATCCTGGATAAAAGTCCCACCTTGCAACTCAAAGAAAATGAGAACAAAACCACCCCGCAGTCCTGGGGTTTGGCTGAACGTGGAGGAGAGGGGTAGTATGGGCTTGCGGTGCTGCTAATGAAAATCAAGCGGCTTCATAGATCACCATTTCGAGCCACCAATAAGAACAGAACAACAGAAATCAAACCCTAATTCCCTGCGGGGTCCTGGCAGCCAATTCTAAATGAAGACGAATGAAGTGAAGAGGAGGCCTCTTGCTTTTTTTTTTGATGAACTTTGTAAACGCAGACAAGTGTTGCCGGCGCTTTTGTGCATCACGGATGCCGTATGCGATACCAGCATGGGGGAGCCAGCTCAAACGAAGTGATAATTGATACAAACCTCCTAGGCAAACCTTTTTGAGTGTGGAGGTCCGGAGGAGTTGCTGACTTTATTATTATTAATAATAATAATAATAATTTCTCCTCCGTGTGATTTTTGCCATTGAAGACTGACCAAGTCTAACGCAGCTGCCTTGGAGTTCTTCCCAGCCCCACAAAAAACAGATTATGAAAAGCAGCCGTGCATTTCAAGAGCCGTGGTTATAATCATGTCACTGATTGGGTGGGAGAGGTGTCTGGCTTCCCAATGGCAGGGCCTCTAGCCGATTACCCGGGCTCTTGGGACCAACTACAGAGAAGCGCTGAACATCTGGACGGCCCACGGACTATTATGAGACTTGCAGGTGGCTCTGCATTTGAATCACCGTCTTGTCACTTTATAGCTGACATAATTACAGGAACATAGGATGGGGGGAAATGATTGATGCTTAAATCAGCAAGTCCTTCCCCTGCCAGCACAAGATATTCCCCTGTATAATTGAAGGGGCTTTTGTATGGTCGAGTGTCAAATCTGCCAAGCAAGGGGAGCTTCTTTAGGAGAGTACAGTAGTCCACATGCAAATCGCTTTTGCTCGCTGGAAAAGTTTCCCGGTTATTTGCTTTAACGTTTGCAGTTCTTAACTCAGTTACCCCTTGTTTTAAGCTTACCTGTGTCACCCTACATTGATCTTATCCCCACCTTTGGTATATGCCTGGGATTATCAGTGCTCGTTAAGCCATTCACTTGCTAAATTCCCATTAGTTTTACAAGGCAATCCATATCCTCAACCACTGGATGCAGCCCTGAGGAACCTAATCTCAGTGTACATCTTTTATCGTCTCTGGGGGGCTGCCCACATGAGGTCCTTGCCTCATTGTCCAGTTTTTGTGGTTCATGATGCAAAAAGCAGCATTGACAACCCACCGTGTTATCTGCGGAAGGAGAAGGGTACAGTGCCCCTTATGAGGATGCTCCTCTTTGCTTCATATAGTTGTGAACAATACTCAAGGGTGGTTTTTTTTCCTACATGTTCATGCATTTGGGGGCCACGTTGTCACGCAACGTAATGAGAATTTTGCCACACCAACAGAGTCACACATTTGCACAAAGGAGAAATGCAAGACTCTAGACCTCTTGGTTCAGAGATGATACCTTGTATTAAACCAATGAAGACATGGCAAAAGAAAAAAATTATCTTTTCCTGCAAGCTTTTGGGTGTACAAAACATCCCCGAGACACTTTTACACATGCATTTATGCACGCACATGCAGAGGACTCGTCAGACCTCCCAGGCTATATTGCATCCTGCCTTTAGACCACAACATTTCACCTATGGATGCATGTCGTGGTGGGTACCAACTAGGAAATACTGATGGCCTCAGGCAGAGAGCAGCCATTATCAAGCTGAGCCACCAACGCAGCATGCACAAAGAAATACCAGAGTCCTCTTCTCTGCTGCCACCTTAAGCTCAAGCAGCGTAGCAATGCCGGAGAAAGGGAAGGCGAGGATGCAAGGGGCTAAATGACAAGTAAGAGCCTTCCAGAGCCCTTGAACACAATTTAATGTTTCAGCAGCACCATCACTCTTTGAAGCTGCTGCCATCTATTGATCCCAGTTACACAGAACAGGAGAATTGCTTCAATGGGAACAGAGGAGAAAGAGTTAAAGTTGCTCTGGAGTCTGTACATAACACGATAAGCTACTCAGACCACTGAGAAGGAAGGGCCTGGAGACCGGATCGTCCCTCGGGAAACGAAGAAATCAGCAACGGCCCTCAGCTTGGCCTCCAGTATGAGCCGACCTCCACCTTTGAAAGTTTGAGATAGCTAAACTTTAAAAAGTTATTTGCCCTCTTTCCATGCTTTCAGGAGCAGCTGCAAACGCCGCCAGCGAGGGAGACCTCCTAGCCTTTCCTTCTTGATAAGAAGTAAAAACAACCTTGGGAGGAGTCCAGCTCTTGGGAGGCCTCCAGCTGACAGGCGCTGCTCTCCGGTTTTCAGGGAAGTGGCCAAACTGTTCAGCGGCACTAAATCTTGGCAGGCTGATTCATCATGGCATTACAACAATCCCAACAAGGGTTTCTTTGGGAGGTAGGGATCTCTGCTGGGAACTCACTTATGACCTTCTTGGGATACTAGTCTCCTCCACCAAAAGTCCCACTGAAATCAAGGGAGCAAAAGAAAGGCACAACATCTCAAACCAGAAGAACAGAAGAGACCTCAAGAGGTCCTATAGTCCAATTCAGCTATCCAAAGACAGAGTCCACTATGCCCCTGTCAGAAATAGGGTCCTTAGTGAGAACCCTTTTTTTTTTTTAAAAGGCATTTCCAGCTAGTTCTGGAGTGATATTTCCTTGGAGTGATTATTGCCTTAAATCAGCCCGCTAGGATTCACGCAGAATATTTCTGTCCTCCCACAGACTTCAGTCCCTTTCCCCATTAAATATATGCCAACATACCGCACTCATCATCATGAGATGGTATGAGTGTACCTCAGCACCTTAGATGATGACAAATGGAAAATTTCAAAGGCCACTTGGTTTTCTTCCCTCATACTGATTAGAATTGTCTTAATGGGGACAACCTCGTTAGTGCTAGAAGTGAGCTGTTTGGTTACTCTACGCTCCTGATAGTCACAGTCATTGCTGTCTCTCTCTAAAGTGAGTTTCCCAGCCTTGAGCTACCCGTGCCAGGAAATATCAGGGAAAAAATATTCACAACCGCATGTGAGACTGAGTGCTTTACATTTCTTCATGGCAGTTGTGTCAGTGGAAGAACCGGCAGAATATCCTGGATTAAAACATGGGACTGAAACCACATCACGCACCCATAAAAAGAACAAGGAGCTTCTGGCTGATCCCTCATGTCACTGGGACAACAGACCTTCACAGGACACCAAAGGTACCCTGGGGTTGCAGAGGGTTTCCTTATAAATGCAACAACAGAGCATACAAAACTCATGCATATAAACCTCATGCATGACTATCTTCAAGTGGCATATACGGAATAATTAAAGCAATGGGGGAAGTCCAGGTTTTTCCCCCTATTTTTGCTGAATCACTGTCATTTACATGTGGGTCCATGCCTATGCATGGAAAACTTTGAAAAATAAAAACCATCTCAAGGCTTTGGCCAATCCATCTTCTAATATGAAACCAAGCTGAGGATAAAATACCAAATGCTTCTGATCTGGCTATAATCTCCTAGTTTGATCCAGGTTTTGAGTAAAACAACCTATGGATAATTTAAAATCAACTTTCAGTATTAGACTCAACTTCCAGCCACAAGATACCTCTGCATGCTGTGCAGAGATCCAGGGAGAATATACTCCCTGGTAAACAAGAGATACCAAACTGGGGCTTAAGCTCTGTAGAAATCTGTCTGGGTCTGTAGTTGCAACTGCTTTTTTTAATAAGTACTTTTGTTTGAGGCAGATTGTGGTGTTACACGTGGTATCACAAAAGGCACTATGCTGCTTTAATCTGTGTTTATGAGTCCTGGGTCAAGAGCACGTGGCCGTAAGTGTGCCGTATGTGTTCTAGCAAACATCTAATAAAAGGTATCTAATTTGGTCCAATAAAAGATATCGGATTTACCCCAAGAAACTTGCCTACCTAGAAAACATCTTATAGACTAGGAGATGAGTCCAGTGGGGGAACTTTTGGCCCAATGAAGAGTTACTCTGGCCATGTAAGTGCATGTGAAAGAAGGCTGGTTCTGCACCTGCATTTGCTCATGTGTGGGCACGCAAGCATATAAGGTGACTGCCAATCTGTGCAGTAATGAGTGTGCAGGTGTGCATCCATGAGCACGAAGGGCTGAATCGCTGGGAGTGTGCAATGATTTCCGTGTGCTGGATTCCAGCAGAGGTTACAAGAATGTCACCTTCTCCTTCCCCCATAAACATTTACTCATCGCTGAAAGCGCCGATGCTAGGGCAGGCTCATTCGGCCACGCTGCCATTTCAGGCTGTGAAGGCTTCAAGCAGCCCACCGCTGATTTCCCTGACAAGATCTGATTATACTTGGTGAAGCTCCTCTCAATGTTGCTGTAATTGAATTCTGAAAGTCATTGTACAAGACCCAGATGGGGTCCTCCCCGCGCTTTTAACCCTGCTCCACTTCCAGGCAACAGTGACATTTACTGAGATTTCAACTTCAAGCTAATGCATTACAGGGTTTGTTGGCAAGGCAGAGAGACCACTTCTGGTTTCAAGCCTGATTTGCCACTCCAGGGCTATTTCTCAGATGAAAGGACTAGGAGGTAGTGGAGTGAGCCTTACCCCCCCAGACTCATGAAACACTTGCTGGTGCCCCTCTGGCCCCCGCTCTAATGAGCCATCGTTTAAGTCCCACTTACAGCCTGTTTGGAGGGTTAGGTGGTGAATGGGCCTTGAATCGGACCTCGGTAGAAAGGTGCATTTCACCCTCAAGTGCCCACAATTTTAATAACAGAAGGAGCTGTGAATCCTCCTCAAGGAACGAATGAGTTGGGGCATGTCGTGAAGGATTGCATATAAACAACAACCATTGAAGGAACACGGTTGAACCTTCCAGGCTTAGGAGATGGCAGAATTAAGGTTGTTTTTGCAGACAGAATTCTCCTAACTTCAGGTTATGTACCGGGGGGCAGTTTTTCATCAGATGAGCATATTTCCTCCCACCCCACCCCAAAATGATCAGAGGCTATCGATGGCACACCTGAAAAAGAGATCACCTTGTTCTCTTCTTTTGTGACTTCCTATTTCTAGCACAGGAGAGCTCTGACATGGATGGGATGTATGCTGGCCTTGAGCAGATCCCTTCAGAGGAGGCTTCCAATGTCCATCTTTGCAGCGACAACCACAGTGGTGGGAAGTTTAAAAAAAAAAGAGAGAGATACATCTGAAATAATTTAAAAATAGGTTGGCATCAAATCTGCCGGGATTTTCAGAATATGCGAGTGGAGACTCGTTTGCTTAGGAAACCTGGGAGGAATTTTTTAAAACGAATATAGGAAATATGACATTTTAAGGTGAATTACATCAGGGATTATGCCTGTGTGCGTCTGTGTGCCCACATGTCCATGTGTGTCCGTGTGTGTCCATGTGTGTCCATACATCCATATGTGTCCATGTCCATGTGTCCATGTGCATCTGCGTGTCCATGTGTGTTCATGTGTCCATGTGTGTTCATGAGTGCCTATGTGTCCGTGTGTGGCCATGCGTCCATGTGTCCATGTGCATCTGTGTGTCCATGTGTGTCCATCCGTCCATGTGTCCATGCATCCATGTGTGTTCATGTGTCCATGTACATTCATGTGTCCATGTACATTCATGTGTGTCCATGTGTCTTTGTGTGTCCATGCGTCCATGCATCCATGTGTCCATGTGCATCTGCGTGTCCATGTGTGTCCATCCGTCCATGTGTCCATGCATCCATGTGTGTTCATGTGTCCATGTACATTCATGTGTGTCCATGTGTCTGTGTGTCCATGCATCCATGCATCCATGTGTCCATGTGCATCTGTGTGTCCATGTGTGTCCATCCGTCCATGTGTCCATGCATCCATGTGTGTTCACATGTCCATGTACATTCATGCATGTCCATGCATCCATGTGCAGCCATGTGCAGCCATGTGTGTCCATGTGCATCAGTGTGTCCATGTGTGTCCACTCATCCATGTGTGTCCATGTGTGTCCATGCATCCATGTGCATCTGTGTGTCCATGTGCGTCCATGTGTCTATGTGTGTCCATGCATCTCCGTGTGTGTTGTGAGGAAAGTGAGGCAGACTCCCTGACTCTCCTTAAGTCAGCACGACTCAAAAGAGTTTATTAATTCTGTGGACAATCTCAAAAAACACAGGCTAGACTATATCAGCTCAGACACCTTGCTCCCACAACGAGTCTCTGTCCGCGCTCTGGCTTGGAAGACATTCAGTATCCCTTCCTTTCCCATTTCCTCCTCCCACCCCAAGTGCTATAACAAACCCAGGTCTGTTGAGGGGCACAAAGAGACTATACAGCATCTTTCCCCAGATGTGAGATCAATTAAGGCTCATCCCCCACCAAACATTTTCCATTCCCCCTTCTTCCCTTGTCCTGTTCCGCTTCTTGTCACTTCAAACACAGAAGCCATTTTCTTAAGTCTAGCGACTCCTGCACTTAGATTTCTTAATTTCTTCAGACACTGCAGCATCTTCAGCAACCAGAAGTTGTTATTACACAAAGGCTTTTCTACCTCCGGAAGCGAGGGGAGAGTGGCTAGTGATGCACAAAAAGGTTTCTGTGCTTGGTCTGAGAACCTCACACAGCCCCCAGTATATATTACTTTCCACTGAATTGATTCCTCCACCGTAAACTTTTCAATAAAGTGGCATAAAAATAGGAGAAGGGAGCCATCAGCAGCGTGAGCGACTGAGTCCCAAGTGAGACTACAATGTGAACCAGACAAGCCCCGTCCCTGTCTGCACTGACAAAAGCCTGCAAATTTCTTAAAGAAATCCTTCAGTGCATCATATTTAGAAATGTTCTCCTTCTCTAACGATGTCCCTGAAGATGTGGTCTGCAGAGATTCACACTGGGACCCTCTGTCTGCAACATCAGGAGACTATTGGGGGAATAAAAGGACCGGGTCTCAATCCGGTTCAGGCTCTGCAAACAGGTCGGGATTGCAGCTGCTTTACGGGGACATTTGAATCCGTATCATCTGGGTCTACAAGCTGTTAAATCCATTGCTGCTACCCTTTCAGACAGCATCCTCCATGCAGCGGTTTCCACGTGCTGTCAATCATGATCCATAATGGCAAACGAGGCTGGAAACCTCTTGCTAAAGCGAAGGGCTGTGGAGCAGACTTTAGTGAGTGTTAGAGCTGGGATCTCTGTAGGAACGTAAGAAGGAGAGCTAATCATCTGCCTACCTTTGAAGGGAACTACTTGTAGTCCAGGGAGCTACAGGGTAGCCCAGGGAAGTGGCGGGTTGCAGGGAGTCCCGGGTGAACGGTGCATCCAGCCTGCAGAGAGCTACCGGCTGATCGAACCTGGCATACTGACGGGATTTCATATCAGGCAAACTGAATTACGACGTTGGACCTCAGCAAGGCCCCATAATAATTACCTGAATCTGGATAGAGGCCAGTTGGTCAGCAGTTTTCCGACAGGATTATGCTTTTTTGGCAGTGTTCAGCACCTGTTCCTTCCCTTTGGCTCAGGTCTTGTTCTGTGGTGCTCTGTTTCTTCATCCTGCAGCATTTCATGCTGGCTTTTTAAATGCACACATCATAAGGTCCTTATTTTAGACTGCGGATACACCAGCATGGGCCTGATTGTGTTTTCTGCATAGTAATGTAACCTCACAAGCTTCATAAAATTTGTGGGGCGTCCAGATCGGAAACAAGGGTATGCATAGCTTATAATCGACAAAGCAAAACTTAGGTCTGTAGCTGGGCAGGACTTTTTCCCCCCTAAAAAGAAGCC
Source organism: Crocodylus siamensis (assembly GCF_052110815.1). NCBI lineage: Eukaryota > Metazoa > Chordata > Crocodylia > Crocodylidae > Crocodylus > Crocodylus siamensis. Next base: position 70,234,731 of record NC_143404.1, read on the forward strand.
TTTTTTCTCCTTGAATAGAAAGAAGCATTTCTCAGCCCTGTGGATTGTGATGGGATTTTCATGGAGTGGCTGAGGTTCAGGATAGACTCTCAGGTCAAAAAGGCCTGTCCTAGGAGAGGTAATAGCTTGGTGGTGAGGGCGCTGTGCTAAATAAGCAGCTTCTTTCATTATCCTTTGGGTCTTAGAGATGAAGTTGTTTCTTTTGGGATTTAAAATAAACCCGTTTTCTTTCCATTTAAACCCACCGCTTCACATCCTGCCCTGAGAAGCAAGGAACAGCAGTCGTGCTTCCTCTTCTGTATGCATGGCAGCCTTTCCAATATTTAAAAGCTGCTACGAAATCCCCTGCTCTCCAAACGTAATGTTAAGCATATGCTTTAATTTTACGGGAGTCCATCAAGGACAGACTCAGAGCAACAGTTGTGTAAACAGGATCTTCCCACTCAGTTCACCGGGACTCGCCAGCCAAATCCCTTGTAGGTGCTAATGGAGAATCCTCCTCCTTCCCAGCCTCTGAAAATCAGGGATCAGATCAGACCTGACGTGCCGACGGGATTCAGGAGAGCGAATGAAGTCCAAAATGTGCCAGTGTGACTTCAGAAATGTTTAATGAAACTCCAATCACTCTCAATTGCTGAAAGCACCCTAAGCATGTGGGTAAGTGGCCATGTCTATTCTCCAAAGGGCTGAACACCAGCATTTGGAGCACATCGCAATTTAAGGCTTGCCACATGTGCTGAGCTGAAAGTCGGGAGCGCATTTCTGTCAATAAATGCAGCAAATCACTACATGAAAGGCTGAGCCATGCACGGCCACGTAACCATCTCCCACCACTTGACAATTCAATTATGCTGGTGTTCAGCGCTGCTAAACCTCCGTGACATATGTGCAAAGAAAAGAGAGCGAGTTAATGAGTCGCAGGCACCATCCCCGTTCTTTTCCATTTTTAATGGATGCAGACGACAAGCTAAAGGATTTAGGAATTATCATCATCATTGCTGCATGACTGTGCATAGGCAGGTGAGAGCGGAGCGTGTGGAGCACAGCTCTCCCCAAAGCAAAGGTGTCATATATTCTGCTGGAAGGACGTCGGGGACGGGCCTAATCCATACGGGACCTTCCTTTCCGCTGAATGCTTTGCAATGTTCTCCATCATCAGACTGATGCTTCCTAGAGTCAGGTGTAAAATACCCACCGCAGAGATCCACCCAGCTCTGAAGTAGTTTGGGTCCCAACCCAACCCAGGGCAGGTCAGTTCGGCTCACTTCCGCTCCTCCACGAGAGCAGCTCTCTCTCGCAGCTGGGGGTAGGGAACAGGACAGCAAGGGAGCGAGCTGGAGGTACTGAGGCGTTTGTGTCGAGGTGCCACACGATGGCAGAGTTGCTCTGCAGAAAGCTAGCACCCTGGAGCAAAAGGCAGCAGTTGCATTTCATGCATTGCTTTGCCGCTGCAGGCTGAACGTATTGCTTGCCCACGGCTCCTTGCAACCCACCACTTCCCTGTGCTGCCCTCCTGTCCTTCTCACGACTGGCTCTTTGCACCTCCCAAAACCTCACCATGGCAGGCACCCAGTGTGCTCCCCCATTCCCCCTCTCCTGTATGCCTGAGCCTCTGTCCCCTTATTCCCAGCTCCACCATGCCTTGACATGGCTCTGAGCGACTCCCAGGACCCCTCTCCCTGTATCAGAGCCCCGCACTGTTCCAGGGGTCTCTGGGACACCACCTCTCTCTCCTCCTCTCTTGCATTTGTTTTCTTTCAATCTGGGGTATCAGGGGTGTAGGCTGTAGCCATGTTGATCTAAGGACATGGGCAGACAAGGTTCTTTGGATAAATCTGATATCTTTTATTCAACCAACTCAAATAGTTGGCAAATTTCTTCTTTGCAAGCTTTTAGGTATAAATACCCGTTGTCAGGCTGAATAAGCATCTGCAGTTTGTGTGTACTCTTTTTTGGTGGGGGTGGATCAGCAGTTTTAACACTGTTGGGACCATAAGGAGCGCTGAGATGAGGGTGTTATGGAGGGACATGGCAATGTCTGTCCCAGCGGGTTACTTGACCAACAGATCCCAGAGGTGGCTGAAGCTTCTGGTTCTGCTAAACAGACACTGGGTGAGCTCCGTGTCCCACGTTTTCCTTTTCTGATGCTCTGATTGTTACCCAAATCTATGAGGTGCTGCCTAACAGGGCCTAAAATGACCCCTGAAATTTTGGAAACGAGTGCAGCATCCTGAAGCCCGCAAAACAAGGCGCACACACAAAGAGGGAGAGGATTTGTTGAATATAGGTGAGCCTGTAGTGAAAGCTGCAGTCCAGAACAAGTGGCAATGCCAGTTGCATTAAGATGCAAACCCTGATGGGAGTTATGCTGCAGTACAACCTCTGTGCTGTAATATCCCATTTTCCTTGGCTTTGCTCGTAAACATGCCACTGATTATGCAATCAAGACCCATGGTGGAAGTGAATCTTTTATTAGACCAACTAGATTTTTGCAAAAAAAACCCTCAAAATCTTTAATTGCAAGCTTTCAGGCACAAACACCCTTCATCGGGTATTGGAGAAGATTGTAAAAGTAGAAATGAAAGTTCATATTTCATAGGAGAGTTGAAGGTGGTAAAATTTCCTGTTTGGAAAAGTAAATTTTCTAGGCAGATTAGGTTCAGAGAAAAGTTGGAATAGTCTGGTTTACCTCGAAGTTGTTTGCTGGTGAGCAGGATGGATTCATATTTCCTTCTGGCTACACTGATTACGGACACACGCAGGAAGCCCCTTCTCCTCTTAAATGTGCATGACTGTTTCTGCTATCCATAACCCTAAAATCTTCAATCTCAGGTCAAACCAAAACATGTTTCACTAAATCTTTCTGATTTCAAAAATTCAAATTCTTTAAAGGAAAAGCAGGAGGAAAAAAAACAATTAAGAAGTTGTCGTTTTCCTCCCAGATTTTTCATTTGCAGATTAATGAATATTTCCCTCCCGTGCAACACTGAAGCAACCATTCCACAAGGCAGCAAATGTGCCGTGTCTTGACAGACTCAGAAGTTTGTCACTCACTTTTAGTTTCAGCTCTCGGTGCTGTGTCCTACCTGCCACGAGGTGGCAGGGCTCCCTCACTCATTTTTACTCATGCAAAAATGTTTATGAACAAACCTTCCTGAAAAATGCATGGCTTCACAAATGGATCTATTGTTAACCTGGGGAACTCTTCACTGCAGGATGCTGCTGAGTTAGTAGCTCTGCTGGCAAAGGTACGGTACAAATTCTTTCGACTGAAATCTTTTCCTCCTGGTATAAACCTTGTGATTGATGCTAATAGTCATGTTTTCAAAAGTGGCCTTTTATTTTGAACCTCTTGGTTTAAGGTCTTCACCCAGGAAAGCCAACACTGTTTTTAGAAGCACTCCATCCTCACCCCTTCCATCAACTCCAGGGACTTACGGGAAGTCAGAGACCAGCAGCAGAGCCAGTGTTTCATTTCAAGTCATTTTTTGCAGACAGAAAATAATAATCAGTAGCTTCTGATGTCAAGACAACTTCTGCTAGTCTGCTTCATGTCAGCTAGATTATGGAGGAAAACCACCTCTCTAGAGAAAGAAAATGGTGCAATTTTGCTTCTCACTCTTACAAGGGGCAAAAATCAGTCATTTTGGTTACCTAAGAATTCTCCTCTATCAGAGAACACAGAAAACAAATCATTGTATTTGAAAATTATTCTTTGCTTACCCCCTTGGCATATATATTTTTCGATCCTTATTCTTTACTTCACAGGGTATTTACCTGAAGGGCAGATTTTAGAAATTAAGGCTCCTGAAGCTACAGACAGGCACCCTAGAGAGATCTTCAGAAGTGCCTCAGTGGGTTAACTAGGTACATTTTCAAAGTAGAATGATATTTTATTGGATGATCTTCCCTTTTTCTTCCTAATCAAGATGGTCAAACTAAGGTAATCATTTCATTTTTTTAAAACCATCCTTTTTCCATCCCTTTTTTGTCAAATTTTGGATTTTGTTGGACATACATTTTTTTGTGGGAAAACAAAATCCTTCTCTTTTTGCTGTCAGGTATCCAGGTTGTAGCCATATTGGTGTATAGGAAAAGGCAATCAGGACTCAGAGTAGAAGTGATATTGCTCTTTTTACTGCTCTCTCTGCTGAAATTCTCAAGAACTCTTGCAGTGAAACATCAACATTTGGAAAGTTTTAGCCAGCCCCTTTTTGATGCGTTTCTTTATTTTACACGTGGTAAAACCTCAGCCTTTGAAACTGAGAACAATCAGAGACCTCAAATGGGCACGAATAAGCAAATTATCAATGATCATGCCCCAGTTCAACCTCACAGGCTACAATATTGGTCTTTACCAATGGCACAGGGCTTTTGTTATCCATCATTAGTTAAGTACCAGGCCCCACATGGCTGGATTTTTTTCTCTGCCGGCTAATGCCTTCATCTACAGCCAAAAGTCACACCAGGTTCTTTGGGTAAATGATTAGACCAACTACATGGTTGGAAAAATTGTTCTTTGCAAGCTTTCCAGCACAAACACTTCTTCAGATATAGGGAAAGTCTGCAGGGAAGGGATGACTGGAGAGGTGATAACTCTTGCACTTGAGATTAATTGTATGGGCTAAGGGACAAGTATGGCTTTGAATGCTGGAGAATGCTGTTCATGGCTGTGTGAGTGTGCGTGTGCATGTGCACTCGGTTTTCCAGTTTATTCCTTTGTTAATGTACCAGCAACATTTTATGCTATCATATAACTTCTCCCCTCTCTCTTCCTTCTAGCTGGCTGTACTCCACATTTAGATCAAGTGAGCAGGTATAAATTAGCCAAGAAGAAGTTTAGGCTGAAGATTAGAAGATAGTTCCTAACAATCTTTGCAGTGAAGTCCTACAAAAGCCTTAAAATAGGAGAGTTTGGGCAAAAAAAAGGAGAAACCCCTCCCACTCCATCTACTTTTAAGATGGAACAGGACTCGAGAACCCACGGGACAATGCTTATTGCCTTTGTCCGACAGATGTTCAAGAAACTCCCTCAATTTGCGGTGTGGTGCAGAACGATTTCCAGGTGAGACAGAAGGGGATTGTCTTCGGGGCCTGAGTTTCTCTTGATGTCAAAGCAGTCAGTGCAATAGAGGCACTATCTTTTATTAACACCACTAGACCACTGCAAACAACATTTCTTTGGATTTGCAAGCTTTCGGGCACACACGCCCTTCCTCAGACATCGGAGAATGCAAAGATTTTAAAATTTCTCCCAGGTGGAAATGAAAATTCATATTTCACCAGAGAGCAGTGTAAGATCTCCTGGCTGGAAAAGTTCATTTGTCATTTCATAAAACCTGTATCCCCACTGATGTCGAGCTTTTCATCAGGCCTTAAAGAGCTGATCGGCTCATTTCACTGGGTGCCGAGTCTCTGCTAGAGGCTTACCTCTGCGTTGATTGCTAGTTTAAATAATTATCAGCTCACTTACACCTGAAGACAAACATTGAGAAACAAATAAATCAAAATCCGTCAAACAAGCAAGCGCAGAGACGCCACATGCCGAACACAATTCAAGCTGGGACGTGCAATGCTCTGCACAATGGAAAAACACAGCAGGAGTTTTCTAGGGGAGAAAACAGCACTATAAGGAATCAGCTAATTTTCAGAGGCAAAACAAAACCTTGTCTCACTTAAACACTGATCTTGACCTGATAAACAGTTGCCTTAGCAACCTATGGGGAAGAAATCACACCAAAAAACCCGGTCCCTTCCGGTCTGATGGAGGAACCGATTTCTAGTGCTGATGGATCACAATGATTCGGCTTCTGCTGATTAAACACTATCCGTTTGCCTTGGAACCCAGTGGGAGTTGAATGATATTGTGAAGACCAGGATCTTTGGGTAAATCTGACATCTTTAATTAGACCAACTCAAATACTTGGAAAAAATCTCCTTTGCAAGCGTTTGGGTACAAAATACCCTTCATGAGATGCTTCCTCTGCCTGATGAAGGGCGTTTGTACCCAAAAGCTTGCAAAGGAGAATTTTTCCAATTATTTGAGTTGGTTTAATTAACAATATCAGATTTACCCAAAGGACCTTGTCCAACACAGCTACAACCTATACCCCTGGACCATATTGTGAAGAGCTTTGGGATCAAAGGCCTGTGTAGGTTATAACGCATGATACAGTAAAGCAGATGACATGAACTCTCTTGCCTGGAAAACCCTTGCCTGTTTTCTTACTGCAAATCATTCCCTCTTCATCAGGTTCCAGGAAAGCTATTCAATCCTCCTGGCTTTGCAAAGAGATTAGCCTGTACAATTTGGGAGTCCCATGGTGGTTTGACTGAATTGCTGGCTCAGAGAGGAGATTGAGGGGCAAGGAGTACCTGACCCCAAATGCACAGGCTCATGGCAGACCTGTGAAGTTAGGATCTGTGCTGCATTGCCCAGGTACAGCACGGCTGTCAGTAAGGTAGTATTCATGCCCCTGGTCTCCCTAAAGCCTGGGAAGATCGTCCAGTCTCCATATCCATTCAGTCCTTAGCCTGTTTGCTGCAACTATCTATTCCAGGAGGGTGCTAGGTTGCTCACGGTGCAGCAAGGGAGGTTTAATCTGGATATCAGGAGGGCAGTAAAACACTGAACCAGGTTATCTAGAGAGGTGGTGGACTCTCCATCTTTGGAGGTTTTTAAGGCACAGCTTGACAAAACCTTGGCTGGGATGGTCTCACTGAGTCTGGTCCTGCTTGGATTAGATGTGAGCCCCAGAGGTCCCTGCCCACCCTCATTTCCCATGATTTTATGATTCTCTGATCTACAGGGGTCATCGCCCTTCACAAGGAAATAGGAAACTCATTTTACACAGGCCACAGAAATACAATCAGAGGGTAATAACACCCAGGTACTATACTGATAGTGTCAGTAGCCTAGCAATGAAGGGAGCTCAGATGCAAGCTGTGTAAATAAATGATCTAGAGATCCCAGGATGTTCCCCCACACAAGTGAAGTTTTAGGTCAACTTGAAATAAAAAACTTCTGATGAATCAAAAAAAGGTTAAAAACAATTTTTTGAATGGAATAAATCTTGTGATCTGGCATGAGGTGAAGCATTTTGCTTAATGATCGAGTTCTTTTTTTTTAATTAAGGCAAAGGACATGTTGAAACAAAACAGGTTTTGGTTTTATGATTCAAAGTAATAGTAATGTAGGAATATTGAAATGAAATGTTGTGCTCCCCTCCTCCCCATCACCACCACCCTGGATTTTTTACATGTTTTTCCTCAGTTGAAAAGCAACTGTGCAGATCTGTGTAATAGTCTGGTCCACCTGCATGTTTCTGTACAAACAAAAAAAAATAAATCAGCTAATAATTTTTACTCAGCTCCATTCCAGATCCATTAACCACCCTCCGAGCCACCTAATGCTGTACATTTAAGCTGAATTCTAAGAAAAAGCATCACAGAGTTAGAAGTAGGTAGGAAGTGAATAACAGATCAATCAGCTGATGAATCCCAAACCTCAGCACAGCAACAAATGGCCATGGCTGGGAATAGGAAATAAAATCACCACGGCTTGGGAGGATCTGCAGAGTTAGCTCCAAAACACTGCGTGCTGCTCATCTGCCCTTAACGCAATCTCACCCACCACTTCCAACAATACTTGATTTTATCTGTTTTAAAGATTTTTTTTTGCAAAAGTCCTGTTGGTCTAATATAAGAGATCATCTCTACTATGAGTCTTGATTGATTTTAGCTGTTACATTTAAATTTTCCATGCCACAAGATAAGAGTAGGGAACACATTCAAGAGTCCAAGACATTCAAAGGATTGGTTTGCATGCTTTTTTTTTTTTTACACTACAAAGTTTTGCTCTCATCTTTACCTATCATCTAACGATTAAGCAAATTAATCCATCCTTGGAGGTTTGTAAAACCTGGGCAGACAAAGCCTTGGCTTTGATGTAGTTGGGGCTGGTCCTGCTTGGAGCAGGGAGCTGGACTACATCTGACCTCCTGAGCTCCCTTCAACCCTGTTATCTGCGAGTCCATGTGATACTCTGAGAACCCGTAAGGAAACCTCCCCTTTCCCTCTCCTCCCGAAGAGCTCTTCACTCTCAGTATTACACTTGAAATCTGCTTGGCCAACATACTTTTTGGGCCTCTTCCTTAACAGAATGGTTATTAATCTCAATTTGGTCCTTCCCAATGAGAAAATGCTTGGGAAGAACAACACCCAGCCCTTCGGCTTATATAAGAACGTCACGTTTGCCACATTTCACAGTGACTGACCAGATCAAACTGTGTTAGAAATGTGAAACTTCCTAATGTCCTGTGTTACTGCATGTGCCCTGGCTTTTGGTTATAAGGATCTTCTTAGGGCTTTCCCAAGACCATCATTTTTTGATGCACCCAATACACTTGTTACTTTCTTTGCTTCTTTCTGCTCCCTGCCCACTCAACAGTCCTGCAAGGCCCATCGGGACGCACCGCTGCACTGTTTGCTTTCTGAGTATTGTCAACATCTGTTTTGCCAACATCTGGCACAAATCCATATTCTTCCGGTGTGGAGCTGAACCTTATAATCCCACCTACAAAACACCGCTCGTTGTGGCTGGCGAGAGCGAACTACCTTGAGGGTTACCTGTGATTGTGGTAGGGAAGAAGTTTAAGCTGGGGCATCTGCTCTTGCAACAAATGATTCACTGTCCCTTTGGCCCATGCCAGTGTAGTTTCAATATTGTTTATGTATTTTAAGTCTCATTTAAAATATAAGCATGATCTGTATCCTATGTATTTTGATGAAGAGGAAGAATAGATCAGCTGCTTTTCAGCAGTGTCAGGCTGCAATTGAAGTAAGACTAAATGGATCTCCACAAAAGTAACACATCAGATGTGCTTTCCTGATTCCTGGTGGCCAGTTTAGCTTCTGTTATAAATTAGAGCAGCCCTGTGGTTGCTGTAAGCTACAGGGGCTGGTAACAGAGTTTAAAGGTCTGCCTAGAGATCATCTGTGCTCTAGTCCTGCATTGCTTGTGGCAAGCTCTCTACCCCAGGAGAAATCTTTGTTTTTAATTAAAAGTCCTGGCTGCTGATTCAGGCTAACAGGAAACTGCAGCCTACCTACAGACAGACCATCATCCATACCATGCCCACCTGCCAGCACCGGCGGGTACTTGGTAGCAGCCTCAGTCATTATAAACATTGCATGTGCAGTTTTCTGGCTTTCCAAGCTCAAGCTGCTCATCCTGTGCACCCTGCCTATCCATCTGATGGCTTTTGTAGCCGTCTGAGGTTCACTGAGACTTCTAGGGCAACTTTTGTACCCAGCATCCTGGCTAATTTCCAAGCTAGGTTATTGCAATCTGCTCAGTTTCAAGCCCCTCTGACATGTCACACGTGCTGCAGTCACTGTTCTGCCCCACTTTGCTGCCCTGCACACCCGTACATAGATACACTGCGCCCAGATGCTTCTCACCCCAGAACTGTCTCTCTTCCCTGTCTTACAACTCCCAATCAAACACTTTGTAATCCTCAACACAGCAGGTTTGGAGAAGCTGACAACACTCCAGAGCCCTTTGAAAAAAATGTGAGTGCATAGAATAATTACAATAATTACTTATTCTCCATCATTTAGATTATAGGTCTGGGGCCTCATTGCTCTGTCAAGGACTTACAGTAAATGACAATCCCTTCTACAGAAAGCCTGGGAGGGAGGCAGGCAAATGACTGTGCAACAGCAGCTTGTTACTGCCCATACCTGCCCCAGCCGATGGGCCCAGAAGGACCTTTGCTGGATCTTTGCTTTCTGACCCTCATTGTTTCCTGAACAGAAGAAGTATTTTGCGATGTCCTCCAGGCAGCATGGAAACAGCACTGGCAGAACAGTGCTCACACCTGGTTCTGCCTTCTGCTTTGTCCCTGTGAGCGTGGGATGGCTGGGGAAGTTTTGCTTCCAGGACCCCTTATGGCCTTTTGCTACCACTTGAAAGCAAAAAGGGCTGGGCGAGAATGCTGTGTCCATTAGATGTGTTATGGTGCTAAAAACCATTCCCAGAAACAAAAGGAAGGTTCAGGATGGTTTTTAGTTACAACTTTGGGTGCCCATAAAGAAAGTCCATCTTCCACGGATGAGAAGGGCTTTCACCATCCAAAGAAAGGGATAAAGGCTTGCACCACAAATTTGCACAGCCAATATATAAAAAGATTGCTTGGCCCTAGGAAACCAGATAATAAAATGCAGCTGCTTTAGCTAATGCAGTGAACTTGGGTGCTACTTCCGCCTCCATGTTCATTTACTCCTGATTAAAACAAGTTGTAGGGGCAATACACGTATTGATGAGACTCTTGGAGAGGCAGGTATAGACAAGTCATGTGTAACTCTGTGTATCGAGTGCAACAGTACTGTACTTTCTTCCATTCAACATGCCCCAGAATAAGATCCACCTGGTTTTTGAAAGGCAGAATGAAGAATAAAGATCTGTCCATGGAGTAACTGAAGAGCAGCAGCTAGGGAGCTGAGCCAGCTCATTGCTCTGCCGGGCGTGGATCACATGCACAAGTTGCTTTGCCTTCTGCAGCAGAAAAAGCTGCTACCATATTTTCTCGCTTATTATCTGCACCCAGTTTCCAGTGGCTGATTTTTGGGGAAAAGACGTGTCGTATGCAAGAAAATACAGTATACTCGAGAATGACTTTTTCTTTTCTTTTCTTTTTTTTCCACATTCCAGAAGAGTGGGGAGGGCAGGAAGTGAGCCTAATTCACAACGGCTCATTACTAGTGCTAGAGCCGTGCTTCCAAGTTGCCAGGTAGGATCAGGAAACAAGCATAGCACCCCAGCAGAGGCCTCAAAGAGTTTTCCATCCGAAAGGCCAAGCCTGACAGAGTGGGAGTGAAACAAAACAGAACAAAGACGCATCTGGGGAGTTGTCTAGTACCTACTTCTTAGCCCAGCTCCCTACCCACTAAACCAGGCTTCTCCTCCACTCAGTGCATGTCTGTAATCTGGAGTCGGTGCTGGTGGCGGACAGAGGCTGGAGTGCCAATTCCTCCATTGCTGTTAGCTCCTTAGTGAGATCATTTCTTTTCCCTTTTCGAGAAAGCAGCTGGGCCAGGTGCAATTGCAAAGGACCTGGGGGAGGGAGGAATGTTAATTTGCAATATTAGAATGACAAAGCTAACCTGCAAATAGCATTACGCCTCCCACGGTACGGCTTGTTGGCAGACAAGGTTATTTGGGTACACCTGATAGCTTTTATTAGACCAGCTTATGATGCAGTGTTGTGATTTATTAGCCCATTGTTTCCAGGGACCTGAGGTCTCAGATGAAAAGAAGCTCTGTGGCTCTGTTTGGTTTAGCTAAGGAAATGTTATGGTGACTGAAACATGTGAACACCCTGGCAACATTAATGCTTCCTTCCAACACCCTGCTGATAAGGAAGTGCTAATATCCCCATTTCTCAGAGGGGAAACTGAGGCACAGAGAGGCTCAAGGACTTCCCCTAACAACCCAGGTCTCCAGAGTCTGAGGCTGGTACCCTAAGCATCATACCACCCATCCTCTTTTAAATCTTCTTGGTGCCAGATGCGGGGCAAGTGCGGAGGAAGGCATGGGAGATCCATGGTGAACAACCTGGGGTCACTCACTTCATCCATAAAAATCATTTAAACAACACATTATTAAACTTGCTGGTGCCCAGTGCATAAAGCAGCAAGCTTGCCAGCAAAGCCTCATGTGTCTCAGTTGCTGAAGCTTTCATATCTATTTCTCATTTGAACTGAGCCTGCCCCCGCCCCTTTTTTTAAAAACCCTCCACTTCAGCAACAAGAAGCCAGCCCTCCCTTCTCCAGTCCAGGCTATTTCCAAACTGAGCAGAACAGCTCAGGCCCCCAATGATCAGAGCGCTTGATCCAGAGAACATTGCGGCCCCTTTTTTCAGCTCGACTTTGGGAGCCTGCATTTGACAGAAATGACTATAAATCAATTATAATCGATGTGGCTCTGGTCGCTGCTGCTGCAAGCATCTTAAGCCTGTTGTTCAAAAATAGTGGGTGGTAAAAACAGGAGAGACATAAAAGCTTGAATCAATCTACAGGAGTCTTTATCAGCCAGGGCTGGTGACTGGAAACAAGGCAAATATTCTGGAGGTTTTAAAGAAGGAAATGTTAACATCACAGCTACAAGACACCAGTGCATGTATATGAGTTTTACTACTGAAACTCTCCCCATTAAAATTTGACAGTAGTGTTACCCACTGGAGTTGCTTTCATGAGTTTTGGGGTGGGGGGACACCTATTAGTCCCAAGGCTCACTCTAACTAAAAGGGGAATCTGCTTTTTCTGAAAATTAGTTTATAGGCCTGGACAGAGAGACTCCCTCCGAACAGGATTATTCCTGCAGTATATTTTAACTCTTCTCACAAAGCTCATATGTTGTTTTTTTGTTGTTTTTTTTTCCCTTTTCTCCCCTACCACCACTAGCAGAAGCTTCATCTTGCTAGCTCAGGATAAAAGAAAACTCTCCTAGATTTCAGATCTGGAAGCCTTTGATGTGCTAGTCAGAGCTTGCAACACGTAGAGGAAAGTCAATAGAAAAATAGCAGCCACCAAAGAGCTAGACCTACTTTTGCTCACGATACAAACCAACATGCAGGTCATGAGACCAGATTACCCATAGCACTGCAAGATTCAGCCCCTCCTGACGGTGTTTTAGGAAACAGCAAAACCCCCCTCCCTTACACACCAGCCTGATCCCTGCCAGGCTCCTCCTGAGGTCCCACAGCAGGACCAGTCCTACCCTCCATCCCATCAGGCCTCTTATAGAAGGAGAGAGGGAGGGGGTACTAAGAGCACAGCAGGGGTACAAATTAATTAAGTCCCAGGTGCTCTCCCAGCCTCCTTAGTTCTCCACACGCTGCAGACACCTGTGGTACCTTCCTACGCAAACGAGAGGGCTGCATGTGTTACACTTTTCCTTGCCAGTCTGGATGGTGTCAGTACACTGCCTCTTGTGAATGAAAAGGGGAGAAATCAGGCATTGAATCTGCAGCTTTTCCCCATTTCTAAAAGTGAGGATTTTCTTCTTGGGGTTGTGGAAAGGAGTGGTTGTTTGGGTTTTTTACATGCACGCTTATCATGTGCATGCATACTAAATACCACCCTCCATAAATTCTTGCATACATATTACTTACCGTGTGCATGCATACTCAATACCACCTCCATACATTCTTGCATACGTATTATTTATCACACCCATACCACTGTCCATAAATGCTTGTGCATGCTACACACATATAGCTTTATTCATCTGCAACTACATACAGTGCACACAAAAATGTTGTGTGTCCACTACATGCTAACATATGCATGTATGCAGGTTTTCTGTCTCATGCAAACTTGCACAGGTTCATATTTTCTTGTTCTCTTCCAAGTTCCTTGTGCAATATTTCAGAGAAGGGGGTTAGAAGAGGTATGTCAGATTTGGGAGCCTTCCATACACTGCAGACAGTGTGTGCAAGAGAGATGTCAGCTTGTGCTTCTAATATGTACCCTAAGCAATGAAGAAAGGTTATAAAATAAAACAAAATACAACTTAGATTGGCAGGGGTGGAGGGAGGGAGATTGAGGAGGGGATATGGGGTTTTGGGTTATTAGGGGAAGGAGATAATGCCATGTGAGTGTTATATGGAGAAACAGCAATGTTTATGAATTCATATCACATCCCAATAGGGGGTATATACTGAATTTCTGCTTTAGAGCAAAATGGAGGTGGCTTTCTATAAAACAGCATAAGAACTGTCTTGTTGGTCTTATGAGCCATTCAGTGCCCAATGAGATTATAGATAATCTTTCTGAGGACTTCACTAATGTTACTCCAAGCAACAAGTAGGAAAGAACAACAGAAGCAATAAAGCCCATTCTCTCTTATCTTTGTCTCCCTCACCTCTTTGTGACCAGCCATAAGGGAAAATTTTCTTTCAAACACACAGCATTTTTCCCAGCCAAAGCTGTCTGCTTGATGGAGATTTAACAGTAAATAGTTTGCTCCCAATTCACCAGGTTCACAGAAGACTCAAAAACACCTTTTCAAACCCAGAAAGGGTGTTAAGAGCCTCTGGTCCTGCTGCGAGTGATATTTTTCAGCTACATAAAAAAGAAAGGAATACAACTACATTAAAAAACTGAGGTTCACACAATCATTTCTGAGCCATGGCCCTGGGTTCTGGAGGTGAGATACAGTTTGTGAGGATGCCTGAAGTCACCGATTTTGAACAGCAGATTTAAAGGCTGGAGGTCTGGCCCAAGTGAAGCAAACAGGAGTTGAATGTCACAACCAGTTGAATATATTTTGTTATATATATGTGCGTGTGAATGTATTTATACACATATATATGCATATATGTGTGTGTATGTGTACACATGTATATATATGTATATGTATATGCATATATGTGTGTATATTTATATACATATATTACAAAAGGTTCTGTTCTCATCTCGCATGGCACCAAAACACATTTCAAAACCTCAACAATGGCTGTGAAAGCAATTTTTATCCTTTTATCTACTCCACCAACATAGGTCAAGTCAGTGATGGAGAGAAATTTTCTAGAGAAGAATGTTTCTTTTATCATGTTCATCACAAATTTCTCAGTAAATTATCCCAGCATTATCAAATAACAATGCTATGCTAATTTATGCTGATTTTTGCACTGGAATCCTTATACTACTCTATACCCTTCCCACACTGATACTCAAATGCCTTTATATTTCATTTGCACTACCTCCCACAAAGACAACTTCAATTAAAACAAGCTAACTTTTCCTTTATATTTCCTTGAACTGCCTTTGAATTTTAATCTTGACAAGCAGAGCTTTGATATCTGAAAATATTTAAAATAAATCCTTTGATTTAAAGGAAGCGCTTCATGTAGTTGAACCTCAACATTTTTTTTTTTAAACAACCCACTCACTCATTTACCAGGAGGAAAAGAAATAAAACAATAACTCTTAATTTTGCTGTATCCATAAAATAAAGAAGAAGAAAAAAAAGAAAACACATCTACAAAGATAAAATCCTTTCCTCCTGGCACTTTATTAGCAGTCAAGGAAAACACTAAGAGGCAACTAGCATAAATTGTCATTGCTTCACTGCCTGCACTGGAGCTGTGGGACCTGATACCAGGCCAAGATCTGCCCCAAAATGGCCTGGGCTCTGTCTATTCAGTCCAACACATTGACCACATGGGTGTGCTAGCACAAGCAGTGATGCAGCAAACACTTAAACGTGGGTGTTTATATTTCTTCTCACTAGTAGTGACTTTGACTTACCCAGTTGAATCAATGGGCCTATTTAATGCGGGTAACAAGGCATGTGTACAACTAATGGCAGACCTGGAATCCACCCAGTTAAGAAAAGTTAGAATATATTATCTGCTCCTTTCTGGAAAAAAAACGGGGTAACTCACAGCCTATTTCTTCTCAAATGTGGGCATCATTTGAAAACAGTCGAGCTGCAGTTGGAGCTTAATTACCAGTTGTGTTGCTGATGGAGAAGCCAGAGAAAAATCCAATTGACTCTCCAGGGCTGTGCTGTTCCTGTAATGCTGACAGGAGTACAATATTAATTCAGTGACTAACATATGCAGGAGTCACTCTAAATGCACGCACAGCACAAATCTAATGAATAACAGAGTGAAATAGTCTCAATGCACACACAGCACACATCTAATGAATAACAGAGTTCAAGAGGTGAACGCTAGAGAATACCCACCACTATGATCGCCCGCCTACTAGAGCTTGTACGTTCAATTATTGATATTTGTTAGTGTGCCCAGTTAAATTTTCCACCAGCACATTTTTTTCTTCTGATGGACAATTGGGTTTTCAGCTAGCCCTGCATTTTAGTGGAAAGGGCAGACCCCCGTCAATATTTTCCACCACAGGACTCAATACAAAATTGTTGCTGGTAACATTTGCAGATGACACACCGACTGACAGAACGATAACCAAGCATGAAAACAGCTGTACAGAAACGAGCTGGATAACTTGGAAAGCTGGGCCTACTCGAGCCAGATGCATTTAAAGCAACTAGAAATAAAGTGATATACCCTTAAGAGGAAACAGTGCTGGATAGCGTCCTGAAGCACAGACTCTGAAAAGGGCTAAGAGATCATAATGGACAATATACTTTGAGGATAATGGCCTGGTGAGAAGGGCTCTCTCAATTTTTGGGCATGTGATGCGAGGAGGAAGAGGAGATGACTTTACCTCTGTTAACAACATCGGTTTGACCAAAATAGGAAACCTGCCTATAGTTCACATGGCCGTATTTAAAAAGGATACGGCAAAAAAGTGGGAAAGGTATAGAAAAGAGCCACAAAAATTGAAGATTGGATAAAATGTCTGTCAGGGAGGCTCTGAGAGCCTGATTTGTCTAGTGTATCATTGAGGGGATGACTTGATCCCAGCGTATACGTACTTTCACATGCCTGAAGAGGGGTGTTTGTGCCCAAAAGCTTGCAAAGAACAATTTTTCCAACCATTTAGTTGGTCTAATGAAAGATATCACATTTATCCAAAGAATCTTGTCTTCAGAGGGAGAAGCTAAAGGAGTACCCAGACCATGCAGGCTTGAAGTCACGGAGCAGACTCGGTAGGGTACCACTTTCACCTTCCCTGATTCAATTCTGCCGATGTTGCATGCTCCTTTTTTTTTTTACCATGCCCTGTGTTAAAGCAGCCTGAGGGTGGCTCTAAATTGTGCTGCACCATCATAGTCACCCCCTAGTCTCACCATAACCACTCGGCTAGGAGATAAAAGCTTAACCTAGGATCCCCTCATCCTAGGGCCTTTGTACACACCACGTTTTTTGCCCTGTCTTGTGCTGCAATG
Organism: Crocodylus siamensis; assembly: GCF_052110815.1. Lineage (NCBI taxonomy): Eukaryota > Metazoa > Chordata > Crocodylia > Crocodylidae > Crocodylus > Crocodylus siamensis. The sequence continues at coordinate 70,251,610 of NC_143404.1, forward strand.
GCACTACTGTTTGCACAAGCAGGTTTCCCGGACACTTTAAAGGTCTTTCTGGCACGTGAAAGTAAAACTCCTCAGACGTAGTTGAGTTTGGCTCGCTGCAAAGTAAAGCGTCGGCATTTTCCTTCTTACTACGCTGAATTAAATAGGCCTCCCCGATTAGCAAAATAAAACAAACAAAAAAAAACAACCTAGCATTTCATGAGCCAGCTTCCTTCTTTTCCCTTTTTTCTTTTTCTTTCTTTTTTTTTTTTTACACACACAGACTTAATTCTGACATGAACTGTGAAATCCATCCTTGTTGACAGAACATGTTCATTTGTGTCTGGTTTGCTGTTTCCTGTTCTTTCTTTTTCATAATTGCCAGGGCATCCCTCCCCTCCTTTCCCACCATGATGCTACCAAAATAACGCTTCTTTTATCACCGCAAGTGTTTTTTAAATTTTCAGAGTCTTGATTGCAGACTCTCATTTCCCAGTGACACAAATTTGAACTTTTTTTAATGGGAATTAACAATGGAGGTAGGCTTGGGAGGTTTCTCATGCTGCAAAATGCTCCTACTGCTGCTTAGGATGGTGTTCAGGCGAATGAGTCCAAGCTGATTTTACTTGAATAAAAGAAGATGGTTGCTAATCAACAGGAAGCACCATTTAACAAGGCTGTACTCTAGGACCCAATGTAGCTAGATATTTTCATTTCTCTCCCTAGTCAGGCATTTTTTCTTTTACATATTCCTGGAAGCTTTAACTAAACGCATTATTAAATGTTATATGGTATTATTACATGGGCCAAAAAAACTTTCTGTTTTCTGCATGGTTCCTGCCTCTCTCAAGGTACACAACAAGCCTGTTCCAGTAATAAATCCGGGTTTTCTAATGAGGGAAGCTAATGGCTGTCGGATGCCTGCAGTGTTTGCTGCAGAAGCTGGTGGGTGTGTAATGAATGAGGCGGAGGATTGCAGGAAGATGAGGCAGATCTCATGATCTGCAGAACTGGGCTTTCTGTTCTTGCCTCTGGTGCAAAATGCACAGAAACCAGCTTGTGGTTTGCACACCGTGCATTCGCTTCCTCACGGCCCGTCCTGAGATTGAGGTACCAGACCACATCTGCAAGCATCTTCCTTTCATTCCCGCTCACCATTGCTTTGCCTTCCATTGTGCTTGCAGAAGTCACAGGAAGCCACCACCTTCCACTTGCAAACGCAGGAGGTTGAGAGAGGGAAATGAGATAGCATAGGCATATGAGAACGGGGACATATACCCTCATGGCTGTGTAAACCAGTCATAAGCTGCATGCAGTAGTGCAAAACGTCCCCGTTGCATGGGTTTTTTCCCATACAAGTCCTTAATAGGGTCTCCTGTCTACCTGCCTCTGAACCTTCACCCAGTGGAAGGAATGAAAAGTTTCTACATTTTCCTCTTTCTCAGCTGTGTTAATACAATGAAGGGTGAAATGTAGTTCTGAGTATGTGAGACTTCAACTACTCCTATAAGTGCAGGGAAAATCTCTTGGACTTTATGTGAATGACTCATTTGGGCTATTTAAGATTTCCGCCAGCTCTTCAGGCTAAACATATAGAGGAAGGACACTGGCAGTTTTCAAGTGTCTAAATGTAGATTAACTTTGGGGCAGGCGGGGAGAGGAAAGTGTGACAACTGAAAGAATAAAAGAGAATTTATAATCCACAAACGGTTCTGGCAGAGTCGTCTCAAATTAGCTCACTTAATTCTTAATTTAATCTAAAATTATAGCTGCTTCCTGACAGGCTCTGAAATCTTTCATAACATTTGCAATATTCACAGCTTCTGCTTTGAAGCTTTCCCCTAAGACTTTTTTTTTTCTAATTCCCCCCCTCCCTCCCGTCTCTGCATGGCTCTGTAATCGCCTGCCGACATCTGCAGAGAAGCTGAAATGTTGACAGTGTTTAGTGCTTTGAAGTGGCAATCTATCAGAGCCCAGGAAAAGCACAGCCATCTTTTCTCTCCCCCACAGCATATCGATGGGGACACCGAGATGGCTTTTTCCAAGTTCCTCTACAACAAAATCTGTGCACCGCGTGCTGCGAGAAACGTCCTTCCTCCCATCCCTCCCAGAGACTTGGCTTGACAAAAATCACATTGGAGCCTCTCGGAAACTGCCGGGACTCTTCCTCCTCCAAACCGCTCAGCTCACAGCCTAGCTCTCCTTTCAGACTTTCCCTTATACCCACTTAGGGTAACGAATAACCTACCTTACAATGAACCCCTCTTGGTGTGAAGGCATCTCGATCCACAGCAACCAGCCTGCTCCAAGAGAAGAGGAAAGGCTAGAAAGAGTGCAGATGCCCTAGTGACTTGGGAAAGGGTGATTCAGGGTCTATGCAGGTCTAAAGCAAACCTCTGATTTTCCTTGCGGCTAGAGGGGTTATGCTACTCAGGCCATGGCTCCATGGCAAAACTCATCGTCCCCATTTACAGATGTGAAAACTAAGGTGCCGAGGTCCCAACTAGTTTGCCTTGTGCCCAAAAATAGAATCCAGATCTAGTGAGGTGCCCTCCCATCCATAAGCATGGCTAAAAAGTTGTATTTTAACCTATTTAGTAAAGCAGGTATGCTAGAAACTCAACCTGAAAGCCATTTTTTTTCCCCCGGCTCCTTCCCCACTGCCTGGTTAGCTCACAGCTCTCCCTGCTGCTACACCTACCACGGCTGTGCCCAGAAGCTACATGCCTCCACAGCTGGAAGCAGAGGAGTCACATCAGAGGCAGATTAATCTTCACGGATGCAAGCTAATAGGCATTATCATTATCATTCACCAATGGCAACAAGCCCACCCTATGTACTAAGTGGCATACCTACCACACGTACCACATACATGGACTGTTTCCAGCTTGGAGACAGTCTGCCATAGCATCAAGGAGTGCCATGCATAGTAGGATTACCCTACAGATATCACTTTAGACTGTGAGCTCATTGTGGCAGGGATGGGCTTTTTTGTTCAGTCTTTGTAGAGCACTTAGTGTAATGATGAGCCCATTTGATGTTCCCAGGCACGCCACCATCACCATCCGTTGGGTAGGGAGTAAGGCAGATAAGGGAGTCGGCAGACGACAGGACAAGGAGCAATAGTCTCAAGTTGCAGCAAGGGAAGATATCAAGAAAAACGTTCCCACAAGGAGGGTGGTGAAGCACTGGAACAGGTGACCCAGAGAGGTGGTGGAGTCTCCGTCCTTGGAGGTTAAGACCAGGGTAGACAAAGCCTTGGCTGGGATGGTGTAGCTGGGGTTGGCCCTGCTTTGAGCAGGGGGGCGGACTAGATGTGACCCCCTGAGGTCCCTTCCCACCCTCATTTTCTATAATCCTATTATTCTAAGGGGCTCTTAAAGGGACTGGACTGAAAATATGAAAGGAGAATTATTTTGGTATCTCGAAAATCCCCTTGGGCTGGGAGCACCAGCTCTCATCAGCTGGACTCTCTGGCTGGATTTTCTTTTGCAGCTCCCCGCCAAAGCGCATAGCAATGGGGAAAGGAGGTATTGTCTGGGGGCTAGTTTCCTAGGTGGATGACATGGGGTGGTCTCTCCTGCTCAGCCCTAAGAGAAAAGATAACCCAGGCATAGACCCGTTCTGCCTCTCCCACCTCTAGGAAGAGCTGCCCCTGCTTTGACAGATGCTGCAGCTGGTTGTACTGATCCTACCTGCTCACCGTGATGCGGATACCTGTCTTTCCTCTGTGCAACATGTCCTGGGAGCTAGTGATGCAAGATTGACTAAGGAACCCACTTGTTTTCCAGGCAGCAAGTCTTCATTATTTGGATGACTTTCCACCAGACAAGACAACCAGTCAGCCCCTTGCTTCTTCAGTGAAGGGGATTAGCGGTGGTCATCATGAATTAATTAAAACTAAAGAACTAATCCTTTTAAAGCTGCACAGTGTTTAATACTTAAGCAACAGCCTTGCGCTGCCAACTAAAACAGCTTGCTAGATTTATTGTCCAAGGCAGATGTTCTTAAAGTGACAGCCAGATAACTGCATATTACCAAGGGCTGGACCTGAAACATCCAAAGATCACCAGGTCTCCAAATCACATGCTAAATATCAGGAGGAAAATGAAGATTCAGATCCAGATTCAACCCAACCTTTCATCCTAGAACTTTGCTAAGTGCAAGACTTTCAATCTCTACTCTTTAAGGCAGTTTCTTTGGTAACTTCCATCAGGCACAAATTGAACCCCTCTTCTTACAGCTCCATGCTGGTACAACTCAGCTGGCTCCAATGAAGGTCTTGTACTTCTGATTTTACGCTGATCAGGAGCAGGTCCCTTACAATGACATTTTTAACTCCAACTAACATTGAAGTTCCTGCCAGCTATTTTTCACCTTCTTAATAACCTTCATTTATGAGGGCCACAAAACACAGGATAAGGACCAGATATGGGGATGAAGATAGCAGACGCTTGAAGCGTCATCCTAACAAGTCTGACATCAAAGGGAGTTTATTGAACAGGATCAAGTCCATAAAAGTGACTTGTGCAACAGCTTTTGAGGTAGAGTGTTTTAACCCTAGGTCCAGCAAGTTGATTCTGCTGTCATCTGCTTCTCCGGGAGGAATGGGAACCACTGCAAGTTGTTGGCATTTCAATTAAAGTGGAGCATATCCATGGTCAACACTTCTAGACCCTGGTTGAATCTCTTGGGTGTGTGGCATGAGAGTGGACATCCCCCTGCAAAGGGGTTTCATACCTATTTCTAATCCCAGCTGGAAAACCCAAGAGCACAAGTCCCTTCTTCAGTCTGCAGACTTGGCTGGTCACTGCTTTTCTTCCTGTTTGGCAAGCGGGAAGGGAAGAAAACTTTCTGCAAACTTCTCAGCATGTTTGCCGAGTAAGGGTTGATTCAAGTGCCAAAAACAGGGTGAGAGTTTCAGTACTGTGTGCTCAGATCTCGTTCATGCCATTTCCATAATGAGTTGTTTTCTGTGCATACCTGGAGACAAAGGCACGTGTGGAGAGAAAGGTGTTTCCTGCTGGTAGCAACTTTGGTCTTTGAGGCTACTTTCAACTCATCTCTTGGGAAGGTTTTGCTGTTTTGCATAATCAGAAGACACCAGGCATTGGGCATGTCATGTATGCTCGCAGCTGACCACAGCTCAGGCCTAACGTGAATCAGTTCCTGTGCATCCTGCTACCGTTAATCTGTGTAGCGACAAGCTGAACGGGGTGTCTCAAGTGCTGCCATCTGCACACAGAACTCATTAATAGCTCCAGCTTCCATGAAACTGCCTTGCCTCAGCCTGCCAAATGCTCTACAGCTTAGCAATGCCTGGGAAAAAAATCCATTTCTGTACTTCATAATGATGAAGTAAACTAATTATTTGGATGAGTGGGTGGAAAGAGCATGTTCAGTCTCAAGGGGCACAGAAAACGGGACGTGCTACAGATGCTAAGTTCACTTCCTCCAAACTACTTTTATGGGTCTTGGGTATCCTCCTATCGACTCTTCCCTTCTGAACCCAAAGTACTGAAACAATGAAGGTTGTTTTACAAATAGCACCAGTTCAGACATGTCTTTACCTTCTGCTTAGCCCAATGAAACTTGTGGAACAGCTCCAAATGGAGTATCTGAGAAACAGTTCACCCACAAGACACATACACACATGCACTCCAGAACAATCCAGAGCTTGGCAGTTCAGTCATTCTCCAGGGAGTTAGGGGCTCAGATGTGGGCTAAGGCAGAGGAGAGAATCAAACCTGGGTATGCCAGGCCTGGGGGCATGCACTACCCAGTGAACTACTGGAGACAAGGGGCTACGACAGCTATTTTGCAAGCTAGGCTTGAAAGAAAGCAGGGAAGCTTGCTCCACATTTAAAAGGGCTCAGATGCCTACCTTCAGGACAGGGCTCAGGACTTAAAATCCCAAGTGGAGGAAAGCACTTCCTAAGTAACATCATCTAAGCCTTGGAGAGAATCAGGATTTAAGACACACTGTTGTCTTCCATATTTCTCTATTGACTAAGGAGCTCCCCTTGGTTGTTCTGGGTCACCAAACTTTTCCTATACATCCTTGGCACCCAACTCTGGGTTGGGGAGCTCACTGCAAAGGTGACCAAGTCCCTTTGCAGGACCAAAGATTACTCGGCAAGGCTGAATGTTTGATCAATGGCTCATTCCCTATTCTGGCCACCTAAGAAAATGCTAAGCACTTCTATTATAGCTCCAGTGTTGAGCTGAAAAAGTTGGCCCTACCAGCCGTGGGTCACTAAGACACACGCACCCAATCAGAAGGACATACAAGGAAAGAGCAGGAAGACTGTGGATGAGATGGGTGGTTTCTTCCCTTACGAGGAAAGTTTCCTTTAAAGCATATTTCATGGGAAGTAGATGACACAGGAATTATTTTGTTACAGTAGACCACTGGTATAATATTCAGTTGCTAATTAAGGCTAGAGGTGGAATCAACCCAGAAAGGTCACAGGCAAGCTTTGACAAGACAAAGTCAATCTTTCCCCAAGTCTGACTTATTTAGAGCCAGGCTTCTGGTTTGGAAAAACTTCCAGAGAAAAAACCAAGAGCCAGAAGCAGCTCCATATTCCACCCAGAGCCCTGAGCATATGTGTGGTGTGGGTGGGAAGTCGGGTGAAGGGAGCGAGAAGGGCTGTGGAAAAAGTCCCTGGGCTTCTGAACCTTTCTAAGTTGTATCAAACTTTTTAGGCCAGAATCAGCAGCAGGAGACTTCCAAGATCTTCACAAAGGAGGCAAAGCTCATCATCCCATCTTACAGATGTGTAAACTGAGGTGCAGAAGACCCAAGTAGTTTGCCTCTTGCCCCCCAAAACAGAACACAGATCTAGTGAGGTGCCCTCCCATCCATAAGCATTGCTAAAAAGTTGTATTTGAACATACTTAGTAAAGCAGATATGCTAGAAATACAACCTGAAAGTCATTTTCCCCCAACTCCTTCCCCAGATGTTCCTGCTGCTACACCTACCCCAGTTCAGCACAACTTCTTTCTTGCAATCCAGCCACTGATTGTTTTCTCTCGCTCATATGAACACATCCACCTTCTCTCCTTCCAGTAACTATCTAAAGTCCTTTTCTCTAGGTATTCATCAGAAGTAGCTGTCTCTGTCAGCTAAATGCCTTTCAAGAGATTTCAGAGTCCTTCCCAGCCTCTTAGTAGAACAAGTTGCTCTCAAATGTGATGATAATGTTTGGACTCCCATCAAACCAATTTAAACTCAGACAAGGTGATCTCATGGTCCGATGCTATCATGCATCACTACTTCTTCTTTTCTATGACATTTTAGGATTGCAGCATTCATAGATGAACGTCTAACTTTGATAACCAGAGGTGGTTGAATGCATGGATTGATTTTAGATCACCATTAAATTATCTCATTGGGCAATCGTTTACAATGTGTTGCAGCAGCTGAAAAACTGTGCCACAATTGCAACCCTGTATGATGTGAGAGCCGTCCATGTGAAATCAAAAGTCATGGTCACTGGTCACAGCCTTAATGGAGTGGCCTCATTGCCCGGATTTCAAACCCGGGGCATGTTCTTGTATCTTTTGAGCTATTCTTGCATCTATAGTGTGTTATGATTTTAATCTCCTCCCTGCCCCCACTCCCTTGCTAATAATGGACCCTTTGACAACTGTGTCTGTAAATAGAGAATGAGGACTGATACTTCTAGCTATAAAACACAAGGCTGCAATTGCCTTCTCAGAGGGAAAACTAATGCCACAGCTTCATTACTTTGGTTTCCTGCAACAGGGGATCTGTGGATTGGAATAGCAGAGAGGGTGGAATCGAAATGATTTGTCCATGTTTTCTTGTAGTTGGACAAGTGTATGGAGTGAAGGGGCAGCAGCCTGCCGAAAAGGGGAAAATGCCTCTCTAGCACTTTGCTTTTCCCCTCCTGCATCCACACACAGCCTTACACACACACACACGCACGCACACACTACTGAACACATGTGTGCTCATGATAACTAGGCACATTCTTTTTTTGTGTGCTTGTTTTAATTTTTCAGCAAAAAGGTCAGATTTCCCATGGGAAGGAGACAAGTTTTTCAAATAAAATGCAGTTAGTTCAAATCCACTCTCCCCCGCCCCCAAAAAAGCAAAAAAACAAAGGAAGAAAAAACCTTCAACAAAAATGTTTGACCAGCCCTAGTTAATTAGCATAGCAGTGAAGTGTGCTGGGAGGGGCACAGAAAGGCCTAATTCTATTTTTGCCTTTGCCCAGAGCTACGGAGCAGGAAAAAAAATAAAAATACAATCAACTCCCACAACACAAACCTCTGTGCCCGGTAGGTGCATAGATTAGTCTGCTAAGATATCTCTTGGGTGTTTTTTTCCCTTACATCTTGTATTACCCAATACCTATTCACTCTTACTGCTCAAAACTTTTTGTCCTAAATACAGAGGAACTTGGGTGATTTCTCTGCTTTGTGCTATACAGAAGACCAGACTGGATGCTCCTACTGGGCCTTCCTGGTGTTAAATTTTATGACTATTGGAGGTTTTTGGGGGGAGGTTGGGAGGTAGGTGGTCAATTCAGCTTCAGTTCTTAGACCTTAACAGAAATAGAGATGATGACAATTATTAGCTGTGATGCTTTTGAATATAGCTCAAAACCATTTCCAGGGCTGTTTGAATACTTACTCCAGTGAGCTTTTCCATGCAAGGAAAGAAAGACTTATCCTCAGATTTCAAGAAGGCTTCTCTGTTCCCTGCAGCAGAGATGAGATAAAATCCTCATCTTTGATTTTCCAGAGCTGAACAAAATCTTGACGCGTTGTAAGATGTTAATTATTTGCTTCATCTCGGTAATTGTTCTTCCTATGGCTGCATTAGTGTAAATGGTGTCCTTGTGTGTGATAATCAGACTTTTCTGTCCTCGTTCTCTGTTCCTGTCTCTGAGGGAAGTCTATAACTACCTCATTCTTTTGAGCTAAATACAGACAGTCAAGAAGCCCGAGGCTGAATCAATTCAGTCTTCACAGGTCAGTCTAAGCTTCATAGATTGAACCAATAAGCGAGTGAACAGACATTCACTTTTGATTCTGGAAATGCAGCCACATGCCTGCAGTGGCCAAGGCCAGAAGCTGGGGGTGCTACAGCACACCTCCCTGCTCGCTGGAGCAAACAGCTAGGGCCAAGTCTAGCCCATCCGCCCTGCATGGGAGGTGCAAAGCATCCTGGGATGCTGAGAGACTGTGAATTAACTTGAATGTGGAGGGGAACTGGAGAAGTTCAATAAACCGATTTAACTGAAATCAGTTGAGTCTGACACCACATCCATCCAGGTTTATCTTAAACTGGTTTTGGCCATTTTGGAAGTGGTTTGTGAGCACTGAACTTCTGTTGTACTACAGATTTGAACCGGTTTCCAATCACCTATACCGGTTTATGTGTAATTTCTGTCCTAACCTTGGTGTCCAGGGGCTGCACCAGGGGCTGGGGACAGAGGAAGGTCGGATGGAGAGATTTAAATGCAATAATGATTTCACATTACCTTGAATTCAGGCAGGGATGGGGATGAGATAGGCAGCACCCTGCACCTGGAAATAAAGAACACTCCAGTGGTAAGGTAGGAATCAGGCCCTTTCCTCTACGACCTGTGCTTGGGAAGGGGGATAGAGAAGCATGCACCCACGGGTGACTGTAGTTTTCAAGCTGGCAATATGTTGCTGTATTATTCCACCCCTGCTCTGAGAACAGAAAACTGCAGGTGTCCGAGCATGATCTTAGGCCTGATTATACCTTTCAGGTCCCAAAGCAAAGCAGAGGCCCAGGCATCTGGAGATGCTTTCCCTCTGGCTAGCTGCAAGAAGCAGGGAAGGAGAGAACATGAACCCTGTCCATGCTTAGGGCCCCATGCAGCCCCAGGCAGTACACACAGAAAAGGTATTACCCAAATTACCCTTTCCCTTGAGCTGATTGTTATTCAAGGGCTTCACTGATTTAACTCCAAACAGATCTGTACTGGCAGATAAAAGAACATGTGTCTAGTCTCCACAAGTGCAGGCTGCTCCTAGACATTTACCCAGGGCTGTTTCTCTGTCTTACCTCTGAAGGTCTCACAAGTAGGTGTCTTGCTGCTTTGGATCTAACGGGACACGCCCGATCTGGGTGCACAGGTGAGTGAGCAGAATAGCTCTGCACCCCAACAATAAGGTCCTCAAGCCCTGTTGGCAGTGCCCTTTAAATACTCTTTGGCTTCAGCTAACACATTATAAAACATAAAGTGTTTTAAAGAAATGAAATTCATTTTCAGTTATCCTCAGCCTGTCTCCACTTTGTGGCCCCTTGTTCTGGGCACACCTGAGTGCACCCGCACAAGTGGATACACAACGTGCGGGGTTGTGAAAGAAACTCCCGTACTATTAGCAATCAGGACTCATGGTAGAGGTAATATCTTTTATTAGACCAACTAGATTTTTTGCAAAAATCATGTTATTAGGGCATCCAACAGCCTGACTCCCATGTGGAAAATGTTCTCTTCATATGCAGTACAAATCTGACTACCTAGCAAAGGCAGGGCTCTGTCACATACCTATGTGGGAGCATGCAGAATTGGAGGCTGGGGCTGGACAATTTGATCTTTTCCCAGAATAAAGAGAAAGAACGTGGCTCTTATTCTGATTCTGCGCTTTTCCAAACAGCGATACCTAGACAAGTAAAGTAAAAGCTGGAGGCCAGTGAGAGGGAGGAAGGACAGGACAGAGAAGGAGGAGAGGACCAAATCCCCCATGATGGAGACCTGAGATGCAGAAGAAGAAAAGAGGGGCAGTCTACAGAGAGGATGGACTTTCATAGGATGCTGCTGTATGAAATGCAACAGCCCTAAAACTCCACGTCAGTCAAGCCAATCTTCAACCTGAAGCTCCAGGGAGTTTGGCTTTTCTTTTTGCTATTAGGAAACGTTGATGGACTCTCAGTTTGATTACATCCACCTGGTACATTATACCTTCTTCTATTACTATTTACTGCGCATGTAGTTGAACTAATATTTCTCACAGCAATACTTAATAGGCACATAGAAAGAGAGGCCTGTGAGGGGAAAAATGGCTGTGAGCCTTTTGTGGAGAAAAAATTATCATCAGCAGCTATGATTATCACTTACAAGGAGCCATGTTGAGCGAGCTTTTATGGAGCAACTGAGCACTCCAATGTGAAGGTACACCCTCTCCTCCCCCCTTAATGCATTGAAATTAAGGACCACCCCCCGCTTAACTCTGCCCCCCCATCATATGCAGTTTGATGATCCTTACCGAAATAATCACATTCTAGTTCTGTACCAACATACTGTTCTTTCAACATCCTTCTGTAGCTGTGACAATGAGGATAGGGGTTTTGTGGGAGAAGGAGAATGAAGAGGGCATGGCAGAGTTTGAACACATTTGACTGAACCATGGTAGGGAGCAGATGCCTGCACAAAAGGGTACTGGCACAACGTATGTCCCATGGTACCCCAGCCCAAGCAGATGTGAAGCCAGCCACTGATGCACAAAGACAGCATGGTTAATGTGTGTCACCAGCAGATATTTCATGGGATGATGGTTTGTTGTCCTCTGAAAAATTAGCAATGCAAAGCCTACCTCAGCCTTTATCTAATTTCCCAGTGAATTGAAGACTCAACCAAGCGTAGCTCAGCCTTCCAGTAAATCGGTTCATAATGATGACCAAACTCAGCTGAGGGTTTAAAAGAACAACTCTCTTTGAAACTCATAAAATTTGCAGGTTTTGATGCCTCCAAAATTAGGCAGGGCTGGACTCTCCGTACCAAGGAGCCAGTGCGGGGCTGGGGGGAAGCAATCCAGCTTCTTAACAGAAGTATGTTAAAGACGCCACTATCAGAGCTGATCTGGAAGAAAACAGAAATTCTAGCTACGCAAATGGAAATTAAGTCCCAATAGGAAGAAGCAGGCCTCCAGGGAGGAGACAAACACGGTCTTACCTTCTAGCACCAGACATGTACAAGGTGATAATGAGCTAGAAACATCTCTCCCTCTTTTTGAACCTGGACACGGCATGAAATGAAATAATGGCCCTGTCCAACCGATGGCTTCAGCAGTCTATCAAAGGACAATCATCTTTTTCCTTTGCCTCAGGATGTGGCTTGTCTCACTTCCCCACGTGGAAAGTTATTAACTAGGAGTGCAATAGTTCAGTTCCTCAGCAGAGCCCTCCCCTCTGTCGGCAAGCTTGTCTAGAGGACCAATTACCCACTTTTCAACTGAAGTGTGTTCATTGAACCTAAAGCTATCAGCAGCTCTTCACACTATCAAGAGGGAGATGGAAAAAATGTTATTGCATGACTCTTGATTTGAAAACACCTGCATTTATTCCACTGAAAATTCAGACAGGTTATGCAACTTCAGAAGGGCCCTGACATAGCGGCAAGGAACAGAAATTACACGTAAACTAGTGTAAGTGATCAGAAACCAGCTTAAATCTATAACACAACAGAAGTTTAGTGCACCTAAACTGCTTTCAAAATGGTGGAAACCAGTTTAAGGTAAATCTGGATGGATGTAGTATCAGACTGAACTGATATAGGTTAAACCGGTTTATTGAACTTCTGTCCTAGATCCCCTCCAGATTCAAGTTAATTCACAGTCCCCCAGCATCCCAGGATGCTTTGAAGGGTGGGCAGACTAGCCTTGGTCCAAGCTGTCTGCTCCAGCCCAGCAAGGAGGCATGCTGTAGTGCCCCCCCCTCCCCCCCGGCTTCTGACCTGGGTCACTGCAGGCACGTGGCTGCATTTCCAGAATCAAAAGCGAATGCCTGTTCACTTGCTTATCAGTTCAATCTACGCAGCTTTAGACGAACCTGCAAAGATTGAATTGATTTGGGCTTTTTGACTTAGCCAGAAAGAGTGCAAGTGGAGAAGCTGTGGGACTGGGGCATGTCCGTGTGCAAGAAGACCCATAGCATGAAAAGGCCGTGTTAATGGCCTATGAGCAAATGTATCCAGGGAGAACAGTCTGATTCAGGCTACATCCTGTCAGCAGCCTCTGCCTGTTTAGAGCAAAGGTCTCGGTGGATGGAGAGATCTGAAATGCTAACCTGGAGATTGGAATAAACTGAAATATTCTGTTTTCATTTCAGTGCATTAAGATTGTAATTTTTATACAAATAACATTGAATTTCATATTAATGTCCTTTCAAGGCAAGAGGAAAAAACCCAACCACCTTCTGAATCACAGCAAATAGAGTATTTTGATAAACTGAAATACTTAATCTCATTTTTTCCTCAGTGAAATGAAGCCATTTTTGCAAGGCACTTTGATTTTGACCAAAATGGCATTTTTTTTTTATCAAAAAAAAAAAATGACAAAGGTTTCTAACCAGCTGCTCAAAAATCGCTATCAGGAAACTCCATGATGCTCTTTCAACCTCCCAGCCATCTCTCCACACCCCCATTTGGCATCCCTACCCCATCCCCGCTCTGGGACATCCATGTCCTCCACTTGACAGCATCTCTGCCCAGGGCACTGAAATAACTAATTACTTCTCTGCATCTGTGAACTTTTCTTGGACTAACACCCTGGCAAACCCTCCTCCATCTCTGGTTATACTTATAGATGTGTTTCTTAGAAGCAGAAACCTGCAGATTTGCTTCACTGGGCTCCCAGCTAAACCCAAGTGGAAATAATGGAAGCTGGATGTTATCAAAGCATGAACCAGAGTCTCCAAATGAGAACTGGAAAAGCAGAGACATACCCTGTTAATGCTCTTGCCAGTCAGCAAGAGGAACACTTAGGGGAAAGAATCAAGGTGCGCCTGAGTCAGAGTTTTAAATAACTCTCAGTAGCTCTTTATGGATGGAGATGAAAAAGTTTCAGTCATAAAAAGCCATCTAGGCGCAGCCGTCCCAATCAGAGCTCCCCATTAGGGGATGAACCTGCAACCACCCTTATCCAAAGAATGGGTTCCTCTCCTCGAACTCAACAAGAAACCCATTAAGTAGAGCCAGAAGTAGGTTTTTACTCTCTCAGTGGCTCAGCTTATTGATGGTGAAGTGCTTCACTTCACCACCGTGTAGCATAAGCAAAGACAATGAATCTTAGCAAGCGACTTACAGGTGCATTTCTCTGGACCTTGAAGTATACCCCGTGCGCTCTCTTCCATTCACCGTGCCCTGGGGTTAGCAATGGGGGTTTCTGCAGATGGCAGAAAGGTTCGGGTTGAACCTCGTTCATCTTGGGCTTTGGTCTCTTCTTAAAACCAAACTTTGGGCGGGGTGAGAGCATGACATGGACCAATGTTTCACCCTAACTGTCAGGTGTATGCGCTGTTGCTTTTCAAGTTCGTTCTGGGACCCTTGTAGGGAAAAGGGCATCATTTTGCATATATCTTGACATTAATATCCACACCCTGATATGGCATCAGACCCCTTCCCTTTCCCCTGCTCTCTGGGTAAGTTCAATATCAAGTGCGCTCTTCTCCATCAGCACTGAAGCAAACCTCCCTTGCTCGAATTCAAGTATTCTTCTAGCCACTTCTCTCTAGTGTCGCATCTCAGACTTCTTCGTGGCAACATCTGAAGTGGCGAAACAATGCAACTGAGCAGATTCATTTTGCATGATGAAGTTCACCATTTTAATTACCGCATTTGCTTTGAAACGATAACGTTAGACCCAGCGCTCTGATCTCATCCCAAGAAAACACTGAGAGCATTCGAAGAAAAAGGGTCCAATCTTTTTCCATGGCCTGCTCACAAATGTTGGCAAGGGGGGATTTGTGGATGGAAAACTGTTGCGTGTGGAAGTACTTAGCCAGCTCCATACATACCTTTACCCATTGATTAGTAACTTCCACTGCTAATAAACTCACTGAAACAACCATAAATCTGTCTGAAAGGCAAACTCTGTGTAATTAAAAGTATGAGAAGCTGACCCCCTGGTATTTCTCTTCTCCAAGCATCATTCAGAGATGGTGAGAATTACAATTTCCTGTTTGTTCTTCAGTAGATACTTAAGCCTGGGATTTTAGTCCTTCACAGAGATGCATTTCTTCTTTTTTTATCTCAGGCTCCTTGTATTTCATTAGTTAGGGGTGGAAAGTCACCAGTGTTTTTTCTCCCTTATGTTTGCAACACTAAGATAAAAGAAAAAAAAACAAGGGAGGGGAGAGAATATGGGACCATTATGAGTTTGCTTTGAAAATAAATCAAAGGAGGAAAAGCAGAAAGGAGATCCGATTTAAGGAAAGGAAATCTTTCAAGAGTTGAAGGCGGAAACTCTGTTCCTTTAAATTGACTAATGAATTGTCTCCATGATAAATTGGTCATAATTTAATTCCACCGACTCTTTCTTCCTCTTGCTTAGGTGTCCTTTCCTGCTGTCTTCTTTCCATTTCCCTCCACTGTATGGTGCTTGTTTTCTTTCCCCTTTGTGAAAAAATAGCTATAGTGACAATAACCCACGTCCAAATGCAGAACAAACCCAGCCAAAGAGATGAAGGAAATGATCGAATGAAGAGCTCAAGGGTGAGATTCATTCCTTACACAAAAACATTAGGAACTTCGGATCACAAGAACTGCCAAACTGCAGCTGAACGGAGCTTCTTCGATCTGTCTCTCACCTCTCACGTTGGTTGATCTTGGCGCTGTCCAAGAAATGCATCAGGATGCAGGAGAAATGCATCAGGAAACTTGCCGTGAGCAGATACCAGGTCAGAGATGCCACTCTGGACATTTGCTTCCTGGCCTCATCAGTCAGAGGTCACATAACGCCCGGAAGCATGAGCATGTCTGTTCTCAACTTTCTGTAAAGCTTTGCTGTCACAATCGTGGAGGTTTTCATCACCTGCTCTAGATCCTGGGAAAACACACAGAGAAAAGAAACCCTCCAATCCAAGAATCTTATGATTTAAATAAGAGGGCAGAGTAGATTTGCACCTTATATACTAACCAAGGTAGGTAGGTAGCTAGATAGATGGAAAGCTAGAAAGATACCTAGCTAGCTACCTAAATAGAAAGATAGCTAGCTAGCTAGCTAGATAGATAGATAGACAGAAAGCTAGAAAGATACCTAGCTAGCTACCTAAATAGAAAGATAGCTAGCTAGCTAGCTAGCTAGATAGATAGATAGACAGAAAGCTAGAAAGATATCTAACTAGCTAGCTAAATAGAAACACAACTAGATATCTAGCTAGCTAGCTAAATAGATAGAGAGATAGATAGATAGATAGATAGATAGATAGATAGATCGATAGATAGCCATCTATTTAAATAGAAAGATAGCTAGATAGCTAGCTATATAAATAGATGGATCAACCGCTTGCAAGCTTTCACAACCTGAAAGGCTCAGCTGCTTTGTTAAACTAAGAACGACTGTCCACTCCAGGACGGCACTGCACTTCAGGCCAGGATTTCCTTTTTCCTTGCAAATATAAAATACCCTTTTAAAGTCAGATGGTAATTCTCTTAAGAGTGGCACTTTATTTCGTACGCTGGCCTGAATGGGGCCCTTCATCCAGCACTCAGTATAAGGGAAGGTTTCAGGTCCTTCGATATCCGTGTACACTGGGCAGGCTCTCTCATCAAAGGAGCCTTTTACGCTCCACATGCAAAAACGTGAGCACACATCAGCAGGCCCTTGTAATGACATTCATTCGTAGGCACAGTTATGTGACAGGTCCTCCCAGCTACCCCCTGAGGGAACATAGCATTGAACCTCCTTGTTCAGCACAATAACAGCCCTTTTCTTTGCATGTTTGCCTACCGCCGGGACCTGCATTTTCTGAATTTTCCAACAAATTCATGTATTTTAAAAGAGGGTTTGTTATTTACCATGATGAGGTTGTTAGGATGACACTGATGTATGTGTGCAGAAATGTACCCACCTCACACTTCGCTCCTGAGAAGAGTGGGTAGTTACTTTCAAACACAATATGAAAAAGTAATAGGCCGGGCCCAAATGTCAAATATAATAATGGGTGGTATTAGCCCCCTCAATGAAATAACCTGGCTTTAATGTTCAGGATTGTTACAGCAGATTGGATGCCAGCCTTGATAAGTTGCCTACACTAAAAGCATCATGGAAATTGAAAACATAATGTACCTCACTTAAGTGATTCACACCATTAATATGTAGAGTTTCCAAGCTACAATTTATCAAAGTTGAGCAGATTGGAGAATAAGTGAGTTTTAAAAAGAAAGAGACAGAGCGAGAGAAAGAAAGAACAAAAGAAAACAAGTGCATGTATGTACAGAGGCAAGAGAAGCAGTTAAATGGTTTCTGAGAAATAAATCTTGGGATAGTAAAAAGCAGCTCAGCTTAGACTAGAAGAAAGAAGAGCCTGCGAGAGGAGGGGGAAAAAACTGCAGTGATATTTGGACAACAGCGAAGGCTTTCAGCACAGGAGAGGGCACCACTTCCATGGCTTTCCCCATCGCTCCTGACTCCTGGTGTAAAATCTACTTACACTAAAAACATAAAAAGTGCCATACTGCATCAAACCAATGATCCCTCTAACTCACTACCCTGTCTCCAACGGCGGCAGAAGTCATCCACTAATTATTAGTTAAGAGATGCCTTAGGAAACATCTCCAACCCTTCTGTGCAATACCCATTAATAGATCCATCATCCACAAACTCATCCAGTCCCTCTTTCGAATCAGGCTATGCCATTACACTGGTGTTTCAAGCTGCCGCACAGTGCATGGGAACATATGAATAACTCCTGAAGGCCACACAATTTCAAAAGGCCATTCGGTTTGGAGGTAATTCAAGTCTGTTTGGTCCTTTTGGGCGCATTCACTTGAGAGAGACGGCAGGATTAAGAGAATGGCTGACCCTGAGGCTGACCTTCAAGACCGGCTCTGCACATCATTAGTCGGAGCCTTTCACTAGGATGCGATGGGGTGGGGATGCCTATGAGATGCTCTTCCTTGGGCGGCTTCTTGCACCTACAGCCAAACCGTGGAGCCCGTTGCCCGTGGGTCTCATTAGTGACCACTTTTGCAGCTTAGCTTTAACCTGTACAAAAAGACAAACCAGTTTCTTCAGCTCCGGTTTATCAGGCAAAACCTGCCTCTCCGTTGAAATGGCTGCTCCTCTCCTGCACAGCTTCTTGTTCCACCTTAATTGGCCTGGAGTCATGCAGGTTTATTTTATTTTTAATTGGCTTCAGCTGAAATCAAATCTCTTCTTCCTTTGCACAGCTCCTACGCATCAGTGCAGTTTCATTAGCTTGATTCTCTTGATTGTTGATTAGGCCTTTTAAGAGTCCCAGAGATACCAGTGGATCCAGGGAGCAATCCTTGCTTCCTTCTGTGGTTTTGTCTCCATTACACTTTTGCAGTGCAGAGGTTTTCTAGTCCCGGTAGTTAAGAAAGTTGCACTACATTGACTCTCGTATGCTATTACACAGCACTATGCTCCCATTGATTTCCTGGCCACTCCCATAGCCCTTCAGGAACTGCAGCCTGTCCCTTTAGCACAGAAATGCATTTTTTAAAATCCTGAAATTCCCTGTGAGGTGCATGCAAATGACACGCCTTTCCCTATAGCTCTCTGTCATACAAGCCATCAAACATCTTGTTGGATGGAGCCGTTGGCATCCACCATCTAAAACATGCTTTTGTGCTACACAGGACTTTTCACAGGAGTCCTCAGTACACTGGGAATGTCGCCACACCTTGAGAAACTGCATTTTAAGGCAGATAGTTACTGCTCAACAGTGCAGGCCACGAGAGTCCTGCAGAGGGGCATGAGAAAGGAGGCAAAGTGGATTGCTCTAGACCCACGTGGAGTATACAACTTGCAGCTTAATAATGCAGAAATTCAGGAAATGAATGTCTTGTTACCAGAGACAACCCTACATCAGAGCTGTCGGTTCAGACACTCCTTAATTTACCGGCGACTACAGCAGGGTGGGACCCCCAAATTGTGGCTTGTTCTATATCCCATTGAAATCAAAGGGAAAACTATTGAGCTCAGCAGGCCGGACCAAACCACCTCTGAATTCTGGTACTGGATGGGGAGTGGGCTTTCTTGGCTATCCAGATCAAAATACTAGGAGACAGGCCTCTTAAGTTATCAGGTTATTTATCCATCCTCTATTCATCCCTACCTATTTATCTACTCCTTAGGAGCTCATGAGCTGGCTTTGATGGTGTCTCCTCCTGTATTAGAAGGGATCGTGCATTGCTGCCGTGATTAATGCCGTTGCCAGCTACCGCTCGGTGAGTTTGGAAACCAGTGAAACGAGGCTCTGAGCACCACCGATTATGTATCTGGTGGACATGCTGGCTTCACAAGCTAGAGGAGCATAGGGGCAGGGAAAGTCTCTATCTGGCATACCACACCATGCCCAGCTGCAGGCTCTGGACCACCGAATAGCTTCCTTCCCAGGGACGTCACTTCCCCCTCCCCTCTGCGTGCCCTGACTGGCTGCTCAACACCCGCTGACCAGCGTCCAGCCCGATGCGGGACTCTCACTGTTGACAATGCCACTGGCATGGCTCCCTTGAATGATGGCCCATCCTCAGACCCATCTAACGGCACGCTTTCTCCTACCATTGCCTCCTCTCTCGCAGCCAAGCTGTGCTGCTCTCGCTCCAAGGACACGGGCTCTGTTAGCAATGGACATCCATGGATCCATTCTGCAGTGACTGCCGTTACTCCTGGGGTTGACGTAGTCTCCACAGTTGCCACAAGTCTTCCCCACAGGGATTCTCTCCATTGCATCTCATTTGTGTCCAGTCTGCCATAGAAAATGAGGGTTGAAGGGACCTCAGGAGGTCACATCTAGTCCAACCCCCTGCTCCAAGCAGGACCAGCCCCAGCTACATCATCCCAGCCATAGCTTTGTCTACCCGGGTCTTAGAAACTGCCGAGGATGGAGACTGCACCACCTCTCTGGGTACCCTGCTCCAGTGCTTTACTACCTTCCTCGTGAGAGAGTTTTTCCTAATATCCAACCTAAAACTCCCTTCCTGCAGCTTGAGCCCATTGCTCCCTGTCCTGTCATCTGCCCCTACTGAGAACAGTCCAGCTCCATCCTCTTTGCAACCCCCCTGCAGGGAGCTGAAGGCTGCTATCAAATCCCCTCTCAATCTCATCCTACCTTATCCCTGTCAGCAATCCTCCTGGGGCATGGCTGCCTGGAAGTCAGTGGACACAGACCATCACGTGGACCGTCCATATCCTGCCCTTCTCCAGTGCCTGGAGCCCCATTGCATTCAGGCCCCCCTGGCATGTTCCCCAGGACCATGAGACCTGGGATGTAGGTGCTGTCTTACATTCTCTCTCTGAGTGGACATGCTCTAGGAGATACCGTACTTAACCCTGACAAAGGGTTTTTAAACCCAAAAGCTTGCTAAAAATAATTTCCCCAACTTTTTAAGTTGATGTAATAAAAGATATCACTCAAAGAACCTTGGAACTTAACCCACTCATTTTCTCAGGCAAGCACTGCCCGAAACACCGGTGCAAATCCCGGCAAGCGAGGACAAAGCTGATTTGCATTTCTTCAATGGCAAACCAAGGGGACATGACTCCATTTCCTTCCCTTTGAAGGTATCTCTTAACAAGTGATGGAAAAAGAGAAAAAAAAAAATCCCCTGTGCACCTTTTTTATTCTGCCAAACCCCTTCCTGGCTATATGGTCTTAAAGAGATGGAGGAAGTGGCATGCTGCCGCTCGAGGAGTTATTCTTGTTGTGTTTTCTGGCTCCCATCACAGGGGAAACCCCTTTTACCTACATTCAAAAGACTTCCTCTCAGGCATATTAGACTCGATGCAAAAATTTATGAACCCACCTCTGCCTCCTGTTGCTTTTGGAGCATCGCATAGGGTGCAAGTAGTAAAGAACTCTGATTAGCCCACGCCAAGGTGCAACATAAAGCACATCCTTTTAATCTGATTTCACATCCCACTTGCTGCAGTGAAATCAGAAAGTGGGGCTCCCGGAAGAATTCCCTGTGTTCACGTTTCAATGCTTTCAGCCTGGTGGATGAGGAGAGGGTGCAGATAGAGCTTGCTATGTCCATGGAAATGCAAGAATCATTCACAATGCAAAACCCTTTCCTCCCGTCCATTCTGGGAAATGCAGCCATAACCATTGCCCGGGACAGGTGGTGGTGATCTCTGCAGCATACAAATTATGTTCCTTCAGCAGGGTCTGGAGGGAGAAGCTGAGTTTTATTTGGTGACAGACACATACCCGCAAATAATTAGGCATATCCAAGAGAATCAGCTCGGCTTCTCCCAGCCTGATTTAACACCTTACCTGCTGCCATCAACAGGCCAGGTTGCTTCTCGAAGACAGGCCATGGTCTATATTAAATGATGCCGTGTTATATACACTATACTTCTATATCTATCTACCTATGGATAGATAGATAGATATACACACACACATATACATACACACACACATATATACACATATACATATATATATACACACACCTGTACGTATATGTATACACATATAACTGTCTCTCTCTCTGTCTATATATATATGTATATGTGTATGTATATATACACACACAGAGATATATATAGATATATATGTCTATATACATCTATAGTTATATATATGTGTGTGTGTGAGTATATATATATAATTATATATATGTATATACATATATGTATAGGGATGGGGGAGGGGTGTAAAGTTTCTGGACTTAAACCTGAGGGATATGGACTACAGTTCTTCAGTCCCTTTACACTTTCTGCTATTAACCTTTCTGCACATTGGAACCGAGGGTGGTTGACAAAACCTGCTCCAAACCGTGTTCACGGAGCATGAATGTAGAAAGCTCTACACAGAGCAAGTGTTCTCCTATTTTCTGTTTTGATGGTCTTTAGGGCAAGAGCTGTGTCTCCATCCGTTTCTCTTCC
Organism: Crocodylus siamensis; assembly: GCF_052110815.1. NCBI lineage: Eukaryota > Metazoa > Chordata > Crocodylia > Crocodylidae > Crocodylus > Crocodylus siamensis. The sequence goes on from NC_143404.1 coordinate 70,273,457, forward strand.
TTGTAAGAGGTGGGAAAAACAAACCTCTCCGGCTTCTAAGGGCAACACAAGGCACTTGAGCGGGGCTGCATGGTTACCTTGATGTCATCAGATACCCTTGATGTGTTTATCCATCCACAAGTGCTGGAGGGGGGTTGCAATCAATTAGTGCGGAGGAGTTGCCATGTGTTATTTTCTAGCTTAACAAGCACTTGTTTTATTTTACTGCTCCCAATACACCAATGATCTAAAGGTTCAACAATAGATACAGCTTTCCAGTCAATGGCCTTGGCTCACTTTCATTACCCTGCACTGTAGTCAGCAACAGCACAGTCAATTCAAAAGCCGTGGCTGGTCTTAGGAGACGGATCGATTGTGTTATGAGAGAATACCGACCATGTGGTCCCTGTCGCTCTCATGTGTGCCATTCAAAATGTCAGGAGAGAAGTTAAACTGTGGGTCATCAACTCTCATGAGTCACGGAGCAAAAAACATAGTTGTTGTATCAAGCAGCTCCCTTTGTCTGTCACTTAAGAAGGCGCATGGCCTAACAGGGAACAACCATCAAGGAGTTCATGGCTGTGACCAAGATTGTTTGCTTCTTGGGGGATTATAAGGGAGTGTTGTTAGCAAAAACCAATCTAGACATCTTCCAGGGGTCATAAATGTAGTGTTGCCTGACTCCCCAAATTGCAAGCCTTTCCTGACATTGAGGTTTTACAGTCTTTGGGCAGTGGTGGTATTTCTGTACATACTCAAAGCATCATGAGGCTCCCACCTGGCCTATGATTTATACGCCTTACTGTAAAATAAATCAAGAATCATCTTGCATAGCATAGTCGAGTGCCAGGAGCTTGAAAGGTTGGGGACTGGGCCCTTTACAGCATGTACTTATTTTTGTTCCAAATCCCTGCTTTCAGTTCATTTAATTAGATTTTTCTCTTCTTTTTCTAACCTACAGTATTTATCTGTCAATCCCAGGGTTCCCAGGTAGACTGAAGCAGTTCAGGGAAGGCTTTCCCCTTTCCAAACATAGCTCCTTTCTAAGGATGAAGAGCGATGAGTGTTTCTCCCAACAAGTGCACGGCAAACAGCACATTCCAGCAGGACTGAGAAAGCCAGAGATAAGGCATGGTACAAACAGATCCAAGAGTTTGTCTCTCTACTGGTTCCTATGGAGCTGGCTGCATCTCACTCCATCTGGCCCTGGGCCCTAAAACCTTTACTTCATTAAAGGTCAGTAAGAGAAACTGCTTTAAGGTTTGTGGGAGTTGCAAATATTCACAATGAATTGTTGAGTCCTTCTCCAGGCAGGGCTGAGGTGGGCCACTGCAAACCTCCCTGCTCTGAAGTTTGCCATCTAAAGACACCAAGACGCTCAAGGGATCCCAGACGCAAGCAAATGAACTTGGTGAAATTTATATTCTCTTGTTGGTTCCCTCTGCTCTTCCAGCCCATCCCGGTACAGCAATGGAGGTTTAGGCTGGATATGGGGGAAACTGTCTCACGAGGAGGGTGGTGAAGCACTGGAATGGGTTACTTAGAGAGGTGGTGGACTCTCCATCTTTGGAGGTTTTCAAGACCCGGGTAGACAAAGCCTTGGCTGGGATGATGTAGTTGGGGCTTGGAGCAGGGAGTTGGACTAGATGTGACCTCCTGAGCTCCCTTCAACCCTCGTTGTCTGTGATTCTACCAGCATCACTGTTCAAGCACTGAAGTGGGCCTTTAGATCACATCTTGCACCATCTACACTTTTCCCAGAGCCTGACGGAGGGACTTTGATCGGGAAAGCTTGCAGAAAAGGACAATTTTCTTGCCGTTTTCCAGTTGGTCTAATAAAAGGTATCATTTTGGAACCAAGAGTTCTAGTT